>NC_086447.1:650165158-650765158 GCF_028390025.1 Pseudophryne corroboree
CCGTCTGCTCTATAACCCCGACTCCATGCCAGTGAGCTCAGTTTAGTTAACCAGCCCAATGCAGTAACAGGTACCAGAGATGACAACCGCTCATAGCCAATTACACCACACACTCACTGCAGGAGAGGGTGTCAGCGGCTATGCCAATACCAACCCAAAAAAGCTAAGTGCGTCAGGGTGGGTGCCTTGTGGAGCCCAGTGTACCTCGCAGAAAGAGATTTAACAACGGTAAGATCTTACCATAAATCTCGTTTTGTGCTGCGGGGTACACTGGGCTCCACAAGGAATAACATCGGGGATATCCTAAAGCAGTTCCTAATGGTAGGGGACGCACTGTAGCGGGCACAAGAACCTGGCGTCCAAAGGAAGCATTCTAGGAAGTGGCAGTATCAAAGGCATAGAACCTAATAAACGTGTTCCTCAAGGACCATGTAGCCGCCTTGCACAATTGTTCAAGGGTCGCACCATGGTGGGCCGCCCAAGAAGGTCCAACCGACCGAGTAGAATGGGCTTTGATGGTAGCAGGAACCGGACGACCAGCCTGTACATAAGCATGTGCAATCACCATTCTAATCCATCTGACCAATGTCTGCTTAGAAGCAGGCCAGCCTCGTTTGTGAAAACCAAACAACACAAAAAGAGAATCAGATTTCCTAACGGAGGAAGTTCTCTTCACATAGATACGGAGAGCCCGTACCACATCCAAAGACCGCTCTTTGGAAGACAACTCAGGAGAATTAAAGGCCGGAACCACAATCTCCTGGTTAAGGTGGAAAGAAGACACCACCTTGGCTAAATAACCTGGGCATGTCTGAAGAACCGCCCGTTCACGGTGAAAAATCAAATAAGGGGACTTATAGGATAAGGCACCCAAGTCCAAGACACTTCTAGCTGAAGCAATAGCCAGCAAAAACAACACCTTAAGGGAAAGCCATTTAAGGTCAGCAGAGGGAAGAGGCTCAAACGGAGACTCTTGTAAAGCCTCCAAAACCACAGACAGATCCCAAGGGGCCACAGGTGGCACATAAGGAGGCTGAATCCTCAGCACACCCTGAGTGAATGTATGGACATCAGGTAGGGTAGCGATCTTTCTGCGAAACCAAACCGAAAAGGCTGAGATGTGAACCTTGAGGGAGGCCAGACGCAGGCCTAAATCCAGGCCTTGTTGTAGAAAGGCCAATAGTTTGGCTGTACTAAATTTGAAAACGTCATGATTGTGAGACGCACACCAAGTAAAGTAAGCATTCCAGACTCTATGGTATATCCGAGCAGAAGCCGGCTTACGGGCCTTCAACATAGTTTGAATGACCGCCTCAGAAAAACCCTTGGCCCTCAGGATGGAAGCTTCAAGAGCCATGCCGTCAAAGACAGACGGGCCAAATCCTGGTAAACACAAGGGCCCTGAACGAGCAGGTCTGGTCGTTGTGTAAGTAGAAGGGAATGATCCAACGAGAGGCCCTGTAGATCGCAGAACCAGTGCCGCCTGGGCCACGCTGGAGCGACTAGAAGAAGGTTTCCTCCTTCTTGCTTGAACTTCCGTATTACTCTGGGCAGGAGGGACACCGGAGGGAACACATACGGCAGCCGAAAGTTCCACGGGATTGATAGAGCATCCACGAACGCTGCTTGAGGATCCCTTGTCTGTACTCCGAAGACCGGAACCTTGTGATTGTGTCGAGATGTCATCAGGTCTACATTAGAGATGAGCGGGTTCGGTTCCTCTGAATCCGAACCCGCCCGAACTTCATGTTTTTTTTCACGGGTCCGAGCGACTCGGATCTTCCCGCCTTGCTCGGTTAACCCGAGCGCGCCCGAACGTCATCATCCCGCTGTCGGATTCTCGCGAGGCTCGGATTCTATCGCGAGACTCGGATTCTATATAAGGAGCCGCGCGTCGCCGCCATTTTCACACGTGCATTGAGAGTCATAGGGAGAGGACGTGGCTGGCGTCCTCTCCGTTTAGAGAAGAGAGAGACACAGTAGAGACGAGAGAGACACAGTAGTAGTAATTTTGGGGAGCATTATTAGGAGGAGTACTACTATACTACTATACTACTTGCTGAAGTGATATAGATTAGATAGTGTGACTGTAAGTGTATTGTATTATCTGACTTGTGGGGGAGACACTGACAGTGGGGAGCAGTTAGAGTCTGAGAGCAGGACTCAGGAGTACATATAACGTACAGTGCACACTTTTGCTGCCAGAGTCAGTGCCACACTGCCATTGTTGTGACCACACTGACCACCAGTATAATAATATATTTTGTGATTGTCTGCTTAGGACTCGGAGTACTAGTTGCAAGTTGCAACGTGAGTGACCTGACCACCAGTTTAATAATCAATCACCACCAGTTTAATATATATATATAAAATTGTATATAATATATATATATATATAATATTGTATACCACCTACCCGTGGTTTTTTTTTTTTTCATTCTTCTTTATACATACTACTATAGTAGCTTACTGTAGCAGTCTGCGGTGCTGCTGACCTGACAGTGTCCAGCAGGTCCGTCATCAGTCATTACATAATAAATATATATAGTACCTGTCCGGCTGCAGTACTAGTGATATTATATTGATTTCATCTCATTATCAATAATTTATCATCCAGTCTAGACTCTATATTAGCAGCAGACACAGTACGTTAGTCCACGGCTGTAGCTACCTCTGTGTCGGCACTCGGCAGTCCATCCATAATTGTATACCACCTACCCGTGGTTTTTTTTTTTCTTTCTTCTTTGTACATACTACTATAGTATAGTAGCTTACTGTAGCAGTCTGCGGTGCTGCTGAGCTGACAGTGTCCAGCAGGTCCGTCATCAGTCATCATTACCTAATAAATATATTATCTACCTGTCCGGCTGCAGTACTAGTGATATTATATATACATACATATATATATTGATTTCATCTCATTATCAATCATCCAGTCTATATTAGCAGCAGACACAGTACGTTAGTCCACGGCTGTAGCTACCTCTGTGTCGGCACTCGGCAGTCCATCCATAATTGTATACCACCTACCCGTGGTTTTTTTTTTCCCTTTCTTCTTTGTACATACTACTATAGTATAGTAGCTTACTGTAGCAGTCTGCGGTGCTGCTGAGCTGACAGTGTCCAGCAGGTCCGTCATCAGTCATCATTACCTAATAAATATATTATCTACCTGTCCGGCTGCAGTACTAGTGATATTATATATACATACATATACATTTATATTTGCTGACACATCTGCGTGTACATTTGTATCATGCTGACTGCTTATCCTGACTTTCTGCACAATAATGCTGCTTCCCTGTGAATTTCATTTTGCATGTTTATTCTTTATGTCCCTCTCCAGCCCCCGTACATCTGTTCCCATGGTGATGGGTTACACATTTTCCTTGCCACGCCCCCTGGAGACGCCGGGTCGCCGGCGCCAGCGCGCGCCCATGACGTCAGCGGGTCTCCCGGAGAGCGGCGGTCGTCTGCACACGAGGTGTTTTTGGTAATGTATAAATTTATTTCTATTATATTTGTTTAGTTAGTCTTGATAAAAGGGCAAGGCCCTGAAACGTTGACCTTAAACTACAGCATTTGTGTCATTTTTACAAGTCTCTGAGAGTGCCAGCATCCTCCTGTACCTATACTTTTCAGCTCTGACTGACGCAGGGCACCGGAGCAATTTACACACACGCTTATTGGGAGTGCCACACTGTACTTTGCAATATTTCTCCTGCTGGTTTGCACCGACAGGAGTAGTTTGGGCACCCTGCATCTGTATTACTTCAAGTCTGGACGATTTTTCTTTTCACTTTCTTTCATCTTTTAACCACTTGAGAGCTGGATAAATTATGTCATCCACGGAAGCAGTACCTGGATACAGCAGCATTTCTCTACCGGTGGGTGAAGCACTCGTCCTCACTGACTCGGACGCAGAATCTATCTTGTTCTCGGACAAATTCCAAGACTCCTGTGGGAGTGAATCTACAGAACAAATCTTTCTGGCACTAAATAGACTAAAAAAACGTGAAATTGACTTTTATTATCACGGAGTAACACTCTCTGACTACTATCGGGATAAAAAAATTCCCCGTGGGTTTCGTATACGTAATACCCCCACCATCGGCCGTCACAACCCAGATTTTTGTCGACGCTGGGCGGCTGTACTAAACAAGTGTTCTTACGACTTGATTCTCCTGGTGATAGAAGAATCCCGAAGAGAACTCAATCTTGCAAAAGAAAAAATCACAACATTTGAAGCATCTCACCAGGATATACTCAAATCCACAACATCACAAGATTTTGTCAGTAAACTGACTGCGGACATTGATAAATATCGCACAGAACTAATTCAGTTCAAAAAATCCAAACGGGTTACAGTGGACAAAGATTACTCAGAACAAAAGGTCTATGCGTGGGCCTATAACCGCAATCCCACTACAGATAGAAGACCAAGATTTAGACGGCATAAAAAATTTCACTTGGACACCGACAATTCCAGTGCAAGATCTTCCAGTGACACGGAATGTGTAGAAGCAACTACATCATCAAAAAACTCCAAAAGACCCCCATCGGGGGTCACCACCAGGGCCAAGCGAGCCCCCAAAAAAGGCGCTACACCCGTCGAGGCGGACAGTGGACGAGGAACTTCAAAAAAGACCACCAACAAGAAGACATAGTCTTCAATTTATCCACTCGCATCCTTACTCCGGAAGAAACATCGGTCCTTAACAAAGGACTGTCCTTTGTCCCGGCACATAAATCTGACGCCTTTCAAAATAAAGTAGACCTATTTAAATTCGGCAGAAGAGTACGCCTTAAAGAATTCTTTGGTGAGGAGATCATCCCACCTGCACCCATGGCCCCAGTGTCCAAACCGTCTACCTTTGACCCTGTATCAAGTAACCCCAATATTAAATGCTTTGTCAACCACATGAGTAACATGTATGACCACATTGACAAGCAACATGTCCCCTTTAAGGGCAATCTCAGCAAGCCCGAGTACGAAGCGTTGAAGAATCTGGGTACTTATTCTGACATAGTTATACGTCCCGCTGATAAAGGCGGGGGCGTGGTCGTCCAGGACCTCACGGCATACAAAAGTGAAGTCTATTCCCAACTACAGGACGGTGCCACATACTCATTATTACCTAATGACCCCACGATGGCATATAAAAGGGAGCTGGATGACATTCTCCAGCAAGCTAACACGGAGCATATCATTGACAATAAAGTGTTAGAGGCACTGAGACAGGATTGGCCTATTACCCCGGTGCTATACACCATACCCAAGCTCCATAAAAATCCAGTTAGCCCCCCTGGGCGTCCGATAATCGCTGCCCGTGACTCCCTGTACTATATGGTGTCCAAGTATTTGGACCATTTCCTTCAACCTGTGGTACAAGGTCAGACTACCTGCCTCAAGGATACCACAGCATTTCTGTCTAAGTTGGCCACCCTCACTCCACTTCCAGAGAGACTCCTGATGTGCACGGTTGATGTGGTCAGCCTGTATACCAAAATCCCGCACCAACGCGGCCTTCAGGCCATTAAGAGGGCCATTTCGTGCAATATCAATTACACTGGCCCCGATGTCAATTTTTTCATCCAACTGCTCGAACTGACCCTGACCCGTAATTACTTTATGTTTGATGGTCGCATCTACCTACAAATGTCTGGATGCGCAATGGGGTCTTGTGTGGCTCCGAGCCTAGCCAATTTATTCATGTGCGAGGTGGAACAAGATCTGTTCCTGTCAAATCCGACTGTAGCACACAAAATCAAGGCTTATTTTCGCTACATCGATGACATCTTTATATTGTGGGATGATTCGGAGGACAACTTTATTAAGGCCATGCAAGATATTAATTCCATGGACTCATCCATCAAATTCACCTTCACCTCCAGCTTTGAGCAAATCAACTACCTGGATGTTGCTATCAGATAAGATGAGGCTCATAGACTCCACACTTCTCTATTTGTGAAACCAACAGATAGAAATACCTCCCTGCATGCAGCCAGCTATCACCCGCCAGCTTTGAAGTGGGGCTTACCGTATTCTCAATTCATCAGAATCCTACGCATCTGTAGTGACCGCCATGATGCCATCTTTCACATTGACCAGATGTCACGTAAATTCCTTAATAGGGGATATCAATGGCATTACCTGAAGAAAGCGAAGGAGAGAGCACTGTTGCAGGACCGCAGGACTCTTTTACAGACTACCACCAAAAGGCAGCCACAGGACCGAATTCCTTGGCCTCAAGACTTCTCTGCTTCCAGCAATACAGCTATGAAAACAGCTAAACGTCTATGGCCCATCATTTCACATGATAAACAGCTGCCGAGACTGAGCAAGTCTAGGATTTTACCCTCATTCCGTAGAGGTAAAAACATTAAGGACATTGTGGTCCACAACGACATCTCTAAGATGAAACCTACAGCGCCCATGCATTTCCTTTCGCGAAAGGCAGGTAACTACAAGTGCTTGGGCTGCACTACGTGCAGCAGCCTGGAAACCGGCAACTCTTTTTTCCATCCTAGATCTGGCAAAAAATTCAACATTACCCAATCCTTTACCTGTTCCAGTCGGTACGTCATCTATTATATCAAATGCCCTTGTGGGCTGCTTTACATTGGCAAGACGATAAGACAATTTAAGGAGCGCATTGCGTTACACCGCTCCAGCATACGGGCCGCCCTGGAGGGACGTGGGTCTGACCAACCCGTTGCCCGTCACTTTAAAGAACTTCACCATAACCTTGCCTCCATTCGATATAAGATGATTGACGGAATCCCAGATAATGCCAGAGGGGGTAATCGGGGTCGCCTCCTACTACAGAGAGAAGCCCGCTGGATCCATACCCTCCAAACAGTTAAACCGTTTGGCTTGAACGATATGCTGTCATATACATGTTTTTTATAAATTAAGTAACTTCTGCTGATAGTTCTTACTGCATAGCCTGTTTTAATTAATTAAATTCTCCTCATTTTTCATTCCCTGATATACATTTATATTTGCTGACACATCTGCGTGTACATTTGTATCATGCTGACTGCTTATCCTGACTTTCTGCACAATAATGCTGCTTCCCTGTGAATTTCATTTTGCATGTTTATTCTTTATGTCCCTCTCCAGCCCCCGTACATCTGTTCCCATGGTGATGGGTTACACATTTTCCTTGCCACGCCCCCTGGAGACGCCGGGTCGCCGGCGCCAGCGCGCGCCCATGACGTCAGCGGGTCTCCCGGAGAGCGGCGGTCGTCTGCACACGAGGTGTTTTTGGTAATGTATAAATTTAGTTCTATTATATTTGTTTAGTTAGTCTTGATAAAAGGGCAAGGCCCTGAAACGTTGACCTTAAACTACAGCATTTGTGTCATTTTTACAAGTCTCTGAGAGTGCCAGCATCCTCCTGTACCTATACATACATATATATATTGATTTCATCTCATTATCAATCATCCAGTCTATATTAGCAGCAGACACAGTACGTTAGTCCACGGCTGTAGCTACCTCTGTGTCGGCACTCGGCAGTCCATCCATAATTGTATACCACCTACCCGTGGTTTTTTTTTTTCTTTCTTCTTTGTACATACTACTATAGTATAGTAGCTTACTGTAGCAGTCTGCGGTGCTGCTGAGCTGACAGTGTCCAGCAGGTCCATCATCAGTCATCATTACCTAATAAATATATTATCTACCTGTCCGGCTGCAGTACTAGTGATATTATATATACATACATATATATATTGATTTCATCTCATTATCAATCATCCAGTCTATATTAGCAGCAGACACAGTATGGTAGTCCACGGCTGTAGCTACCTCTGTGTCGGCACTCGGCAGTCCATCCATAATTGTATACCACCTACCCGTGGTTTTTTTTTTTCTTTCTTCTTTGTACATACTACTATAGTATAGTAGCTTACTGTAGCAGTCTGCGGTGCTGCTGAGCTGACAGTGTCCAGCAGGTCCGTCATCAGTCATCATTACCTAATAAATATATTATCTACCTGTCCGGCTGCAGTACTAGTGATATTATATATACATACATATATATATTGATTTCATCTCATTATCAATCATCCAGTCTATATTAGCAGCAGACACAGTACGTTAGTCCACGGCTGTAGCTACCTCTGTGTCGGCACTCGGCAGTCCATCCATAATTGTATACCACCTACCCGTGGTTTTTTTTTTTCTTTCTTCTTTGTACATACTACTATAGTATAGTAGCTTACTGTAGCAGTCTGCGGTGCTGCTGAGCTGACAGTGTCCAGCAGGTCCGTCATCAGTCATCATTACCTAATAAATATATTATCTACCTGTCCGGCTGCAGTACTAGTGATATTATATATACATACATATATATATTGATTTCATCTCATTATCAATCATCCAGTCTATATTAGCAGCAGACACAGTACGGTAGTCCACGGCTGTAGCTACCTCTGTGTCGGCACTCGGCAGTCCATCCATAAGTACACTAGTATCCATCCATCTCCATTGTTTACCTGAGGTGCCTTTTAGTTGTGCCTATTAAAATATGGAGAACAAAAATGTTGAGGTTCCAAAATTAGGGAAAGATCAAGATCCACTTCCACCTCGTGCTGAAGCTGCTGCCACTAGTCATGGCCGAGACGATGAAATGCCAGCAACGTCGTCTGCCAAGGCCGATGCCCAATGTCATAGTACAGAGCATGTCAAATCCAAAACACCAAATATCAGTAAAAAAAGGACTCCAAAACCTAAAATAAAATTGTCGGAGGAGAAGCGTAAACTTGCCAATATGCCATTTACCACACGGAGTGGCAAGGAACGGCTGAGGCCCTGGCCTATGTTCATGGCTAGTGGTTCAGCTTCACATGAGGATGGAAGCACTCAGCCTCTCGCTAGAAAACTGAAAAGACTCAAGCTGGCAAAAGCACCGCAAAGAACTGTGCGTTCTTCGAAATCCCAAATCCACAAGGAGAGTCCAATTGTGTCGGTTGCGATGCCTGACCTTCCCAACACTGGACGTGAAGAGCATGCACCTTCCACCATTTGCACGCCCCCTGCAAGTGCTGGAAGGAGCACCCGCAGTCCAGTTCCTGATAGTCAGATTGAAGATGTCAGTGTTGAAGTACACCAGGATGAGGAGGATATGGGTGTTGCTGGCGCTGGGGAGGAAATTGACCAGGAGGATTCTGATGGTGAGGTGGTTTGTTTAAGTCAGGCACCCGGGGAGACACCTGTTGTCCGTGGGAGGAATATGGCCGTTGACATGCCTGGTGAAAATACCAAAAAAATCAGCTCTTCAGTGTGGAGGTATTTCAACAGAAATGCGGACAACAGGTGTCAAGCCGTGTGTTGCCTTTGTCAAGCTGTAATAAGTAGGGGTAAGGACGTTAACCACCTCGGAACATCCTCCCTTATACGTCACCTGCAGCGCATTCATAATAAGTCAGTGACAAGTTCAAAAACTTTGGGTGACAGCGGAAGCAGTCCACTGACCAGTAAATCCCTTCCTCTTGTAACCAAGCTCACGCAAACCACCCCACCAACTCCCTCAGTGTCAATTTCCTCCTTCCCCAGGAATGCCAATAGTCCTGCAGGCCATGTCACTGGCAATTCTGACGAGTCCTCTCCTGCCTGGGATTCCTCCGATGCATCCTTGCGTGTAACGCCTACTGCTGCTGGCGCTGCTGTTGTTGCTGCTGGGAGTCGATGGTCATCCCAGAGGGGAAGTCGGAAGACCACTTGTACTACTTCCAGTAAGCAATTGACTGTCCAACAGTCCTTTGCGAGGAAGATGAAATATCACAGCAGTCATCCTGCTGCAAAGCGGATAACTGAGGCCTTGACAACTATGTTGGTGTTAGACGTGCGTCCGGTATCCGCCGTTAGTTCACAGGGAACTAGACAATTTATTGAGGTAGTGTGCCCCCGTTACCAAATACCATCTAGGTTCCACTTCTCTAGGCAGGCGATACCGAAAATGTACACAGACCTCAGAAAAAGACTCACCAGTGTCCTAAAAAATGCAGCTGTACCCAATGTCCACTTAACCACGGACATGTGGACAAGTGGAGCAGGGCAGGGTCAGGACTATATGACTGTGACAGCCCACTGGGTAGATGTATGGACTCCCGCCGCAAGAACAGCAGCGGCGGCACCAGTAGCAGCATCTCGCAAACGCCAACTCTTTCCTAGGCAGGCTACGCTTTGTATCACCGCTTTCCAGAATACGCACACAGCTGAAAACCTCTTACGGCAACTGAGGAAGATCATCGCGGAATGGCTTACCCCAATTGGACTCTCCTGTGGATTTGTGGCATTGGACAACGCCAGCAATATTGTGTGTGCATTAAATATGGGCAAATTCCAGCACGTCCCATGTTTTGCACATACCTTGAATTTGGTGGTGCAGAATTTTTTAAAAAATGACAGGGGCGTGCAAGAGATGCTGTCGGTGGCCAGAAGAATTGCGGGACACTTTCGGCGTACAGGCACCACGTACAGAAGACTGGAGCACCACCAAAAACTACTGAACCTGCCCTGCCATCATCTGAAGCAAGAAGTGGTAACGAGGTGGAATTCAACCCTCTATATGCTTCAGAGGTTGGAGGAGCAGCAAAAGGCCATTCAAGCCTATACAATTGAGCACGATATAGGAGGTGGAATGCACCTGTCTCAAGTGCAGTGGAGAATGATTTCAACGTTGTGCAAGGTTCTGATGCCCTTTGAACTTGCCACACGTGAAGTCAGTTCAGACACTGCCAGCCTGAGTCAGGTCATTCCCCTCATCAGGCTTTTGCAGAAGAAGCTGGAGACATTGAAGGAGGAGCTAACACGGAGCGATTCCGCTAGGCATGTGGGACTTGTGGATGGAGCCCTTAATTCGCTTAACAAGGATTCACGGGTGGTCAATCTGTTGAAATCAGAGCACTACATTTTGGCCACCGTGCTCGATCCTAGATTTAAAGCCTACCTTGGATCTCTCTTTCCGGCAGACACAAGTCTGCTGGGGTTGAAAGACCTGCTGGTGAGAAAATTGTCAAGTCAAGCGGAACGCGACCTGTCAACATCTCCTCCTTCACATTCTCCCGCAACTGGGGGTGCGAGGAAAAGGCTCAGAATTCCGAGCCCACCCGCTGGCGGTGATGCAGGGCAGTCTGGAGCGACTGCTGATGCTGACATCTGGTCCGGACTGAAGGACCTGACAACGATTACGGACATGTCGTCTACTGTCACTGCATATGATTCTCTCACCATTGAAAGAATGGTGGAGGATTATATGAGTGACCGCATCCAAGTAGGCACGTCACACAGTCCGTACTTCTACTGGCAGGAAAAAGAGGCAATTTGGAGGCCCTTGCACAAACTGGCTTTATTCTACCTAAGTTGCCCTCCCACAAGTGTGTACTCCGAAAGAGTGTTTAGTGCCGCCGCTCACCTTGTCAGCAATTGGCGTACGAGGTTACATCCAGAAAATGTGGAGAAGATGATGTTCATTAAAATTAATTATAATCAATTCCTCCGTGGAGACATTGACCAGCAGCAATTGCCTCCACAAAGTACACAGGGAGCTGAGATGGTGGATTCCAGTGGGGACGAATTGATAATCTGTGAGGAGGGGGATGTACACGGTGATATATCGGAGGATGATGATGAGGTGGACATCTTGCCTCTGTAGAGCCAGTTTGTGCAAGGAGAGATTAATTGCTTCTTTTTTGGTGGGGGTCCAAACCAACCCGTCATTTCAGTCACAGTCGTGTGGCAGACCCTGTCACTGAAATGATGGGTTGGTTAAAGTGTGCATGTCCTGTTTATACAACATAAGGGTGGGTGGGAGGGCCCAAGGACAATTCCATCTTGCACCTCTTTTTTCTTTAATTTTTCTTTGCGTCATGTGCTGTTTGTGGAATGTTTTTTGGAAGGGCCATCCTGCGTGACACTGCAGTGCCACTCCTAGATGGGCCCGGTGTTTGTGTCGGCCACTAGGGTCGCTTATCTTACTCACACAGCTACCTCATTGCGCCTCTTTTTTTCTTTGCGTCATGTGCTGTTTGGGGAGGGTTTTTTGGAAGGGCCATCCTGCGTGACACTGCAGTGCCACTCCTAGATGGGCCCGGTGTTTGTGTCGGCCACTAGGGTCGCTTATCTTACTCACACAGCTACCTCATTGCGCCTCTTTTTTTCTTTGCGTCATGTGCTGTTTGGGGAGGGTTTTTTGGAAGGGCCATCCTGCGTGACACTGCAGTGCCACTCCTAGATGGGCCCGGTGTTTGTGTCGGCCACTAGGGTCGCTTATCTTACTCACACAGCTACCTCATTGCGCCTCTTTTTTTCTTTGCGTCATGTGCTGTTTGGGGAGGGTTTTTTGGAAGGGCCATCCTGCGTGACACTGCAGTGCCACTCCTAGATGGGCCCGGTGTTTGTGTCGGCCACTAGGGTCACTTATCTTACTCACACAGCTACCTCATTGCGCCTCTTTTTTTCTTTGCGTCATGTGCTGTTTGGGGAGGGTTTTTTTGAAGGGCCATCCTGCGTGACACTGCAGTGCCACTCCTAGATGGGCCCGGTGTTTGTGTCGGCCACTAGGGTCGCTTATCTTACTCACACAGCTACCTCATTGCGCCTCTTTTTTTCTTTGCGTCATGTGCTGTTTGGGGAGGGTTTTTTGGAAGGGACATCCTGCGTGACACTGCAGTGCCACTCCTAGATGGGCCCGGTGTTTGTGTCGGCCACTAGGGTCGCTTATCTTACTCACACAGCTACCTCATTGCGCCTCTTTTTTTCTTTGCGTCATGTGCTGTTTGGGGAGGGTTTTTTGGAAGGGACATCCTGCGTGACACTGCAGTGCCACTCCTAGATGGGCCCGGTGTTTGTGTCGGCCACTAGGGTCGCTTATCTTACTCACACAGCAACCTCATTGCGCCTCTTTTTTTCTTTGCGTCATGTGCTGTTTGGGGAGGGTTTTTTGGAAGGGACATCCTGCGTGACACTGCAGTGCCACTCCTAGATGGGCCCGGTGTTTGTGTCGGCCACTAGGGTCGCTTATCTTACTCACACAGCTACCTCATTGCGCCTCTTTTTTTCTTTGCGTCATGTGCTGTTTGGGGAGGGTTTTTTGGAAGGGACATCCTGCGTGACACTGCAGTGCCACTCCTAGATGGGCCCGGTGTTTGTGTCGGCCACTAGGGTCTCTTATCTTACTCACACAGCTACCTCATTGCGCCTCTTTTTTTCTTTGCGTCATGTGCTGTTTGGGGAGGGTTTTTTGGAAGGGACATCCTGCGTGACACTGCAGTGCCACTCCTAGATGGGCCCGGTGTTTGTGTCGGCCACTAGGATCGCTTATCTTACTCACACAGCTACCTCATTGCGCCTCTTTTTTTCTTTGCGTCATGTGCTGTTTGGGGAGTGTTTTTTGGAAGGTCCATCCTGCGTGACACTGCAGTGCCACTCCTAGATGGGCCCGGTGTTTGTGTCGGCCACTAGGGTCGCTTATCTTACTCACACAGCTACCTCATTGCGCCTCTTTTTTTCTTTGCGTCATGTGCTGTTTGGGGAGGGTTTTTTGGAAGGGACATCCTGCGTGACACTGCAGTGCCACTCCTAGATGGGCCCGGTGTTTGTGTCGGCCACTAGGGTCGCTTAGCTTAGTCATCCAGCGACCTAGGTGCAAATTTTAGGACTAAAAATAATATTGTGAGGTGTGAGGTATTCAGAATAGACTGAAAATGAGTGTAAATTATGGTTTTTGAGGTTAATAATACTTTGGGATCAAAATGACCCCCAAATTCTATGATTTAAGCTGTTTTTTAGTGTTTTTAAAAAAAAAACACCCGAATCCAAAACACACCCGAATCCGACAAAAAAAATTCGGTGAGGTTTTGCCAAAACGCGGTCGAACCCAAAACACGGCCGCGGAACCGAACCCAAAACCAAAACACAAAACCCGAAAAATTTCCGGCGCTCATCTCTAGGCTACATCTGGGAGACCCTACTTGTCCACGAGAAGTTGAAACACCTCCGGATGTAGGCTCCACTCTCCGACGTGCACATCCTGACGACTGAGATAGTCCGCCTCCCAGTTCAGAACACCTGGAATGAACACTGTTGATATGGCCGGCAGATGGTGTTCTGCCCACTGAAGTGTCCTTGATACTTCCCTCATTGCCATGCGGCTTCGAGTGCCGCCCTGATGATTGATGTACGCCACCGTGGTGGCGTTGTCCGATTGTACTTGAACAGGTCTGCTCTGTATCAGATGCTGGGCCATTGTCAACGCATTGAACACTGCCTGCAGTTCCAGAATGTTTATTGGGTGTAGAGACTCCTCCTCGGTCCACCGACCCTGGAGAGAGTTTTGTTCCAACACTGCGCCCCAACCTCTCAGACTGGCATCCGTCGTCAGCAGGACCCAGTTGGATATCCAGAAGAGACGGCCCCTGCTCAAACGTTGGTCCTGACGCCACCAACTCAGGGACAGACGGACCTCCGGAGATAGGGAGATCATGTGAGATCTGATCCGGTGAGGCAGGCCATCCCACTTGGACAGAATCAACTTCTGCAGAGGGCAAGAATGGAAATGAGCAAACTCCACCATGTTGAAAGCCGACACCATGAGACCTAGCACTTGCATCGCCGAATGGATCGACGCTTGCGGATGGGATAAGAAGCATAGGATCTTGTCCTGAAGCTTCAGGACTTTCTCCTGAGACAGGAACAACCGCTGATTGTGGGTGTCCAATAACACTCCCAGGTGTACCATGCTCCGAGCCAGAACCAGGGAGGATTTCTTCCAGTTGATCAGCCATCCATGGGCTTTCATGCACTGGATTGTCAAATCGAGATGACACAGGAGAAGTTCTGGGGAACTCGCCAGGATCAACAAATCGTCTAGGTATGGTAGTATCCTGACCCCTTGACGGCATAGAGTGGCCGTCATGACTGCCATAACCTTGGTGAAGACCCGCGGAGCCGTTCTCAAACCAAAGGATAACGCCCGAAATTGGTAATGAAGGTTGCCCACTGCAAACCGCAGATACTGCTGATGAGATACCACAATAGGAATATGTAGGTAGGCATCCTGTATGTCCAGGGAGACCATATAGTCCCCAGGCTCCATGGCCAGAACAATAGAGCGCAGCGTTTTCATATGGAACTTGGAAAGTCGCACATGCTTGTTCAAGAACTTCAGATTGAGAATGGGCCGCGAGGACCCGTTCGGTTTCGGGACTAGAAACAGCGGTGAATAGAACCCCTTGCCCCTCTGAGTCAGAGGCACCTGTACCACCACTCCTGTAGACAGGAGGGAATGTACCACCGAGTGCAACATGTTTGCTTTTGCCAGATCCAGAGGCACATCTGTTAGGCAAAATCGATGAGGGGGGCGATTCTTGAAGGGTATGGCGTAACCTCGAGCAACGACTTCCCTCGCCCAGGTATCCGAAGCGGTCTTCCACCATTCCTGGGTAAAACCTAGAAGTCGGCCCCCCACCCTGGGATCCCCCAGAAGGAGGCCCGCCCCGTCATGCGGCCGGCTTATCAGTTTTTGAAGCTGGCTGACGGGTGGTCCAAGCACACTTCGGTCTGGGCTTGGCAGGCCTGTAAGTACGGGCTTGCTTTGGGTATGCCTGACCTTTTGCTTTACCTGGAGTACAAAAGGGCAGAGGGAAAGTACTTTTAGAGTTCTGTGCGGAAGGAGACGTACTAGGTAGGCAAGCTGTTTTAGCAGTAGCCAGATCAGCCACAATCTTATTGAGGTCTTCTCCAAAGAGAATGACTCCCTTGAAAGAAAGTACCTCCAGGGATTTTCTGGAATCCAAATCCACCGACCAGGATCTCAACCAAAGGATACGTCTCACCAAAACGGACGCAGTAGCAGCCTTAACCACGAGCACCCCGGCATCGGAGGCCGCCTCCTTAAGGTACAGAGAAGCCGTGGCAATATATGAGAGACATTGTTGAGCATGCTCAGATGCATTAGAAAGCAGTTCCGCCCCGAGTTCCTGAGCCCACACTTCAACAGCTTTAGCAGCCCAAGTCGTTGCAATAGTTGGCCTTTGTACAGCCCCAGAAAGGGTATAAATCGCTTTTAAACAGCCCTCCACCCGACGATCCGTCGGTTCCTTCAGAAAGGTGATGGTAGTTACTGGCAGGGCAGAGGAAACAACCATACGCACCACATGAGAATCTACAGGCGAAGGGGTTTCCCAATTTTTACACACCTCCGCAGAGAGAGGATAGCGAGCCAACTGTCTCTTATTCGGTGTAAACTTTGTCCCCGGATTTTCCCAGGATTCCTGCCGTATGTCAATCAGGTGTTTAGAGTAGGGTAGAAACTGCTTAACCACCTTCTTATGCTTAAACCTATCAGGTTTCTTGGAGACAGTCTCAGGCTCAGAATCATCAGCCACCTGAAGAATGAGCCGTATCGCCTCAATCAAATAAAAGAAGTCCACGGACGATTTCCCCTCCCCATCTGAAACATCAGCATCAGCGTCAGTGTTTGACAGGTCAGTATAAGCACCGTCCTCCTCGGAGGACGTGTCAGTTAAGGCCGCGGATCGGGAGGAGGTAATGGCCCTTTTAGAAGATGACTTAGTGTTATGCGGGCGAGGGTGACCCTTAGCTTTGGAAATGGATCAGTTCAAATGCTGTAACTCAGCGGAAAGCAGACCCGCCCATGGCGGGTTCACAGCGGGGACCATAAACTGTGGTAGCGGCACAGGTGGGACCACAGGGGGCGTCAATTTAGTTACAAGCGTGTTTAACAATGTGGAAAATGTAGCCCAAGGTGGTTCTTGTGATGCCCCGAGTGCTACCGACCCACTGGGGGGCAAGGAAGCCTCTGAACCTGAACTCTCAGCTGCTAAATTATCCTCCATTCAGTCAGTGGCCTCACTACCACGCAGTGTGGGAGAGACCCCAACGTAGTTGCCACGTGTAGCATACATAACAATGGTGGTCATTCCGAGTTGTTCGCTCGCTAGCTACTTTTAGCAGCAATGCAAACGCAAAGCCTCCGCCCTCTGGTAGTGTATCTTAGCATAGCAGAATTGCTAACGAAAGATTAGCAATTCTGCTATTAAGTATTTCCTTGCAGTCTCTGAGTAGCTCCAGACCTACTCCTAGATTGCGATCACCTCAGTCCGTTTAGTTCCTGGTTTGACGTCACAAACACGCCCAGCGTCCGGCCAGCCACTCCTGCGTTTTCTGCTGGCACGCCTCCGTTTTTTAGCACACTCCCGGGAAACACTCAGTTACCACCCAGAAACCCCCACTTCCTGTCAATCATTCTCCGATCAACAGAGCAACTGAAAAGCTTTGTTCACCCGTGAGTAAAATAGCATAGTTTTGTATGAAATTGCTTAGCGCGTGTGCCCTGTGGTGCATACGCATGCACAGAACTGCCGGATTTTAGCCTATTAGCAATTCTGCTAAAAATAGCAGCGAGCGAACAACTCGGAATGACCACCAATGTGCACAGTAATGGGCAACCCGGTACAAAAAATAAGATTTTACTTACCGGTAAATCTATTTCTCGTAGTCCGTAGTGGATGCTGGGGACTCCGTAAGGACCATGGGGAACAGACCGGTTCCGCAGGAGACATGGGGACTTTAAGAAATAATTTTGATTCTGGTGTGCTCTGGCTCCTCCCTCTATGTCCCTCCTCCAGACCTCAGAGAAACTGTGCCCGGAAGAGCTGACAGTACAAGGAAAGGATTTTGGGAATCCAGGGTAAGACTCATACCAGCCACACCAATCACACCGTATAACTTGTGATAACTTTACCCAGTTAACAGTATGAACAACAACAGAGCATCAGATCAACCCTGATGCAGCTATACATAACCCTTATTTAAGCAATAACTATATTCAAGCATTGCAGAAGAAGTCCGCACTTGGGACGGGCGCCCAGCATCCACTACGGACTACGAGAAATAGATTTACCGGTAAGTAAAATCTTATTTTCTCTAACGTCATAGTGGATGCTGGGGACTCCGTAAGGACCATGGGGATTATACCAAAGCTCCCAAACGGGCGGGAGAGTGCGGATGACTCTGCAGCACCGAATTAGCAAACACAAGGTCCTGCTCAGCCAGGGTATCAAACTTGTAGAACTTTGCAAAGGTGTTTGAACCTGACCAAGTAGCCGCTCGGCAAAGCTGTAATGCCGAGACCCCTCGGGCAGCCGCCCAAGAAGAGCCCACCTTCCTTGTGGAATGGGCCTTAACTGATTTAGGCAGCGGCAACCCTGCCGCAGAATGAGCCTGCTGAATCGTGTTACAGATCCAGCGAGCAATAGTTTGCTTTGAAGCAGGCGCCCCAAGCTTGTTGGAAGCATACAGGATAAACAAAGATTCTGTTTTCCTGACCTTAGCCGTTCTGGCTACATAAACCTTCAAAGCCCTGACCACATCCAGTGACTCGGAATCCTCCAAGTCAGTAGTAGCCACAGGCACCACGATAGGTTGGTTTATATGAAAGGATGAAACCACTTTCGGCAGAAATTGTGGCCAGGTCCGCAATTCTGCTCTATCCGCATGGAAAACCAGATAAGGGCTTTTATGTGACAAAGCCGCCAATTCTGTCACACGCCTAGCCAAAGCCAAGGCTAATAGCATGACCACCTTCCACGTGAGATATTTCAATTCCACCATTTTGAGTGGTTCAAACAAGTGTGATTTCAGGAAACTCAACACCACGTTGAGATCCCAAGGTGCCACTGGAGGCACAAAAGGGGGTTGAATATGCAGCACTCCCTTTACAAACGTCTGAACTTCAGGCAGAGAAGCCAGTTCTTTTTGAAAGAAAATGGATAAGACCGAAATCTGAACCTTAATGGAACCCAATTTTAGGCCCAAAGTCACTCCCGCCTGTAGGAAGTGAAGGAAACGGCCCAGCTGGAATTCCTCCGTAGGGGCATTCCTGGCCTCACACCAAGCCACATATTTTCGCCATATACGGTGATAATGTTGAGCTGTCACATCCTTCCTAGCCTTTATCAGCGTAGGAATAACTTCATCCGGAATGCCTTTTTCTGCTAGGATCCGGCGTTCAACCGCCATGCCGTCAAACGCAGCCGCGGTAAGTCTTGGAACAGACAGGGCCCCTGTTGCAACAAGTCCTGTCTTAGAGGCAGAGACCACGGGTCCTCTGTGAGCATTTCTTGCAGATCTGGATACCAAGTCCTTCTTGGCCAATCCAGAACAATGAGTATTGTTCTCACTCCTCTTTTTATTATGAATCTCAGCACCTTGGGTATGAGAGGAAGAGTGTCACGATCCGGGTATCTGGACGCCATTACTTACCCTTCAGATGCCTCCTAAGGCTGGCTCAGCGTTCCAGGACCGGATCCCGCTGTTCCTGAGTTTCCACATGCAGAATGTCAGAGTGGTGATTTCATCAGCCGCGGCCTCCGCTGTGCCCGCGTGGTTAAATGTGCGCTTGTCAGTCTGGCGTCTCCTGTCTCCTGTGGCCGGCGTCGCCATTACTGTTTCAATTCTCACATGGATTACAAACCAAACTTCCCTCCAAGGGGTACATTTACTAAGATTCGTATTTTCCAGAATCATGTCCAAGTTCAATCACGAATGACATCGACAGTGTAAAATTGCAACTTTTTGAATTGATTACGATTACGTATTCGGGTTTTTCTTTTCTTCCGATGTCGATGTCATTCGTGGTTTTTTACCTATTTTTACGGCAGTGATTAGCAAAACACTGCCGACTTTTTTTACAATCAATCTCGGCCGGATCTGTGTGATCCGTGCTGGGGTTTTTTTTTTTTTTTAAATTAAACACTGTAAAATCATTAAAAAAAATCCGTGGGGTCCCCCCTCCTAAGCATAACCAGCCTCGGGCTCTTTGAGCACGGATCTCATGGATCCCTGCATGCCTATCTAATCACGGGGAAAAAAAAAAGGTCTGTTTTTTTTTAGCACTTTTTTACGAGTTGTAATTTTTCACGGCAGTGTTTGTTCTTTTTTTGCTTTGCACTTCTTAGTAAATGACCGAGATTCATACTTAAACAGCCGCGTTTTGACCGATGGTGTATTCATTCGTAATTTTTTACCTGAACTTGCAAAAAATTACGAATGCCCTCATCACTGCCGTGATTATGCTTAGTAAATTACCGAGATGACACTTTGATGAAAAAACGGCATCTCGGTCAAAATCGGGAGCTTAGTAAATTTCCCCCCAAGTGTCTGCATGGGCGCAGCCATCTTGGATTTTGTCATCTGATTATTTCCACCAATCTGCTGTCTGTATTGTTGATTTGCATAATTGCCTAGCCAACCCCTTCCTTGCTGCAGGTATAAGTATGCTGTGCCTGAGCAAGGAAGGCGTCAGTGCTTTGGTTGTCTAACCTAGTTCCAGTTTGTCTCTCTCCTGTGGTTGTCTTCCAGGTTCCAGCTCCTGTCTCCAGACTTCTGCTATAGAGACCCGCACCAGCATTCCATCTGCGGTGTAGCCTGACTCTCCGATCCATTCTGGACTCACCTGTTTCCAGCTACAACAATCACCTGCTTCCAGCCCAGCTTCCAGCAGTGTACAGCTTCTCTTAAAGGGCCGGTGTCCTTTCTGAAGTTTACCACTCTCCACCGGTATTATTATTTCACCGCTCTCAAACAATCACCTGCTTCCAGCCCAGCTTCCAGCAGTGTATAGCTTCTCTTAAAGGGCCGGTGTCCTTTTCTGCAGTTTACCACTCTCCACCGGTATTATTATTTCACCGCTCTCAAACTCCAAACTTCATTATTATTTTACCGCTCTCAAACAATCACCTGCTTCCAGCCCAGCTTCCAGCAGTGTATAGCTTCTCTTAAAGGGCCGGTGTCCATTTCTGCAGTTTACCACTCTCCACCGGTATAATTATTTCACCGCTCTCAAACTCCAAACTTCATTATTATTTCATCGCTCTCAAGTTCGTTTATTATTTAACTGGTTCCAGCCAGTATCCACTCCGTACCAACAACAGTCTGGTTCCAGCCAGTATCCACAGCAGCCGTTTTACCTTCAGCAGCCCAGCCTTTCCTGGAACATCAGCTGGTACGATCCTGGGTTCTCTCCACTGCTACAGTCAGGCCTGGTAAGGACTTTCCAACTAGAAGATTATAAGAACTGTCTCACACTACCAGTGCCTGTGGCCCTTGCCACCCTGTAGTACCCAGGAATTGTATTTATCCTCTGTTGACTTTTATGTTTCCTTTTACTGCTGCTGTGTTACGGAGTTTGTCATAATAAACATCATTGACTTTTATCCTGGTTGTCGTAGTCACGCCTTCGGGCAGTTATTCTACATGTTACTTACATGTCTAGGGGTCTGATACAACCTCCCAGGTTCCGTTACATCTCAGCCCCTACAACTGAGGCTGCCTCCCGTCAGCTCAGGCCCTCAGTTGTGACAGTAAGCACTGACCTAATGAATCCAGCCGGAGACCAGGATCAAGCGGCCAGGCCGATGCAAGAACTGGCAGCCCGACTTGAACATCAGGAGGCTGCACAGGGCCACATCATCCGCTGTCTCCAGGATCTCTCTACACGGCTGGATGGGATTCAAACGACCCTCCGTGGACCTGGCACGTCCGGTGCGTCCACTACAGTAACACCAGCTGTAACCCCACCCACCTTACCCATTTCCAGTCCACATCTTCATCTTCCAACGCCAGCAAAATTTGATGGATCTCCAAGGTTCTGCAGGGGATTTCTCAATCAATGTGAAATCCACTTTGAGCTTCTACCTGGCAATTTCTTCAGTGACCGTACCAAAATTGCCTATATCATCTCCCTTCTCAGTGGCTCAGCCCTTGACTGGGCATCACCTTTATGGGAGAAGTCTGATCCCCTGCTATCCTCCTATACTGACTTTGTAGCTACATTCAGGCGCATCTTCGACGAGCCAGGCCGGATAACATCTGCTTCATCTGAGATTCTCCGTTTACGCCAGGGAACACGTACTGTGGGACAGTATCTTATACAGTTTAAAATCCTGGCATCCGAACTGGCATGGAACGACGAGGCCCTGTATGCTGCATTCTGGCATGGCTTATCAGAACGCATCAAGGATGAGTTAGCTACCAGAGACTTGCCCTCTAAGTTGGATGAGCTAATTTCTCTTTGCACGAAGGTTGATCTACGTTTCAGAGAGAGAGCAACCGAGCGAGGAAGATCATCTACTCCTAAATCTTCTGCTCCTCCTCCTCGTCAACCATCTCCATCCCAGGATGAGCCTATGCAAATTAGTCGTTCCCGTCTATCTCCCGCTGAGCGCCGAAGACGTCTCTCTGAGTCTATCTGTCTCTACTGTGCAGCTCCGTCGCACACTATCAATGCCTGTCCCAAACGTCCGGGAAACTCCAGATCCTAGCTCGCCAAGGAGAGGGCCGGCTAGGAGTAATGATCTCCTCTCCATCTCCTCATGACTGTAACCTCCCAGTGTCGCTCCAAATTGCTCAACGTTACAGGAACGTCATTGCCCTCCTTGATTCCGGAGCAGCTGGGAATTTCATAACCGAAGCTTATGTTAAACGGTGGTCCCTACCCACCGAGAGACTGTCCTCGTCCATCTCTTTGACTGCCGTGGATGGCAGCAAGATTTTTGACGCAGTCATTTCCTTAAGGACTCTTCCAGTTCGTCTGAGAGTGGGAGTTCTTCATTCTGAGTATATTTCTTTTTTAGTGATTCCAAGAGCCACACATCCAGTGTTTTAGGCCTTCCATGGCTCCGTCTCCACAACCCATCAATTGACTGGACGACTACGCAAATACTGGCATGGGGTCCCTCCTGTGCTGAGACTTGTTTAGCCAAAGTTCTTCCGGTTTGTTCTTCCTTCCCCAGGTCATCTGATGTTCCGCCTCCTCCATATCAAGACTTCACGGACGTGTTCAGTAAAGCCTCTGCTGATATCCTTCCTCCTCATAGAGAATGGGACTGCCCAATCGACCACATTCCAGGGAAGGTTCCACCGCGAGGCCGAACTTATCCGTTGTCTCTGCCTGAGACACACTCCATGGAAGAGTACATCAAAGAGAACCTGGCGAAGGGTTTCATCCGACCATCTTCTTCTCCAGCCGGCGCAGGCTTCTTCTTCGTTAAGAAGAAAGACGGTGGTCTGCGTCCGTGCATCGATTACAGAGGTCTGAACGACATTACCGTCAAGAACCGATACCCTTTACCCCTGATTACCGAGCTCTTTGATAGAGTTAGTGGTGCAACTATTTTCACAAAGCTGGACTTGAGGGGTGCCTACAATCTCATCCGAATCCGTGAGGGTGACGAGTGGAAGACCGCCTTTAACACCCGTGACGGACATTATGAGTACCTCGTCATGCCCTTCGGATTGAGCAACGCTCCAGCAGTCTTCCAGCACTTCGTGAATGAGATTTTCAGGGACATCTTGTACCGCCATGTCGTGGTTTATCTAGACGACATCCTCATCTTTGCTAATAATCTCGAAGATCATCGTTTCTGGGTAAAAGAGGTTCTTTCCCATCTCCGTGTCAATCACCTCTATTGTAAATTGGAGAAGTGTGTGTTTGAAGTTAAAACCATTCCGTTTCTAGGTTACATTGTGTCCGGTTCCGGACTAGAGATGGATCCTGAGAAACTCCAAGCAATCCAGAATTGGCCTATACCCTTAAGCCTCAAAGGGGTCCAGAGGTTCTTAGGGTTCGCCAATTATTATAGAAAATTTATACGAGACTTTTCCACCATCGTGGCGCCTATCACTGCATTAACCAAGAAAGGTGCTAATCCGTCCAAGTGGTCCGAGGAAGCTACACAGGCCTTTCACCTTCTGAAGCAACGGTTCATCTCTGCACCAGTTCTGAAACAGCCCGACACCGACTCTCCTTTTATCTTAGAGGTAGATGCCTCCTCCGTTGGAGTAGGAGCGGTGTTATCCCAGAGGGCCAAAGATGGACATCTACATCCTTGCAGTTTCTTCTCCCGGAAGTTCTCCCCAGCTGAGCGCAACTATGCCATTGGCGATCAGGAGTTGCTAGCCATCAAGCTCGCTCTGGAGGAGTGGAGATACCTGTTGGAGGGAGCTTCCCACTCAATCACCATACTTACCGACCACAAAAATCTTTTATATCTCAAAGGCGCACAATGTCTGAATCCTCGTCAGGCCAGATGGGCACTTTTCTTTTCTAGGTTTGACTTTAAACTCCAGTTCTGTCCGGGTTCTCAGAATCGTAAGGCCGATGCCCTTTCCCGCTCATGGGAGCAAGAAAATGAGTCCGAGTCTGCAGACAAGCATCCTATTATTAATCCGTTGGCATTCTCCACGGTAGGGATGGACTCTACGCCTCCACCAGGGAAAAGTTTTGTTAAGCCAGTTCTAAGGAAGAAGCTCATGCATTGGGCCCATGCTTCCCGTTTTGCTGGACATACAGGCATTCAGAAAACCCTTGAATTTATTTCTAGGTCCTACTGGTGGCCAACTCTGAAGAAGGACGTTATGGAATTTATTGCCTCCTGCCCAAAGTGTGCCCAACACAAAGTCTCCCGCCAGTCGCCTGCGGGGCAACTGGTTCCATTATCTGTTCCCCGTCGACCTTGGACCCATTTGTCGATGGACTTTGTTTCCGATCTACCTATCTGCAACAAGTTTAATACCATCTGGGTGGTAGTTGACCGGTTCACCAAGATGGCACATTTCATCCCTCTCACCGGTCTTCCGTCAGCTTCCAAGTTGGCTCAAGTGTTTATACAAGAGATCTTCCAACTTCACGGTCTTCCTGAAGAGATCATCTCGGATCGTGGAGTACAATTTGTAGCCAAATTTTGGCGAAGTTTGTGTCAAGCCCTCCAAGTCAAGTTAAAGTTTTCCACGGCTTACCATCCTCAGACCAATGGTCAAACCGAGAGGGTGAATCAGGACTTGGAGGCCTTCCTCCGTATATATGTGTCTTCCTCTCAAGATGACTGGGTTCAACTCCTTCCTTGGGCCGAGTTCAGCCACAACAATCAATACCATTCCTCATCTTCTTCTACACCATTCTTCATTAATTATGGATTCCACCCTAAAGTCCCAGAATTCCAACCGCTTCCCGCAACTTCTGTTCCAGCAGTGGATGTCACCTTGCGTCAGTTTTCAAATAACTGGAGGAACGTCCGCGCAGCCCTGCTTAAAGCCTCATTCAGGTATAAGAAGTTTGCCGATAGGAAGCGTAGAGCGGTTCCTGCTCTCAAGGTGGGTGATCGTGTGTGGCTGTCCACGAAGAATTTGAGGTTGAGAGTTCCCAGCATGAAATTTGCACCTCGCTACATCGGACCCTTCAAGATTGAACAAGTCATCAATCCTGTTGCCTACAGGTTACAGTTACCATCCTTCTTGAAAATACCCAGGACATTTCATGTTTCTTTGTTGAAACCGCTGATCCTGAATCGGTTTCATTCCGCACTTCCTCCAGCTCCCAAAGTTCAGACTCAACGGGGAGTCGAGTACGAGGTGGCCAAGATTTTGGACTCACGTTTCCGTTACGGTCAGTTACAATACCTCATTGACTGGAAGGGCTATGGTCCTGAAGAACGCTCTTGGACCAATGCCTCAGACGTCCATGCTCCTGCCTTGGTCCGAAATTTCCACGCAAAGTTTCCTTTAAAGCCTAAGAAGTGTCCTGGGGCCACTCCTAAAGGGGGGGGTGCTGTCACGATCCGGGTATCTGGACGCCATTACTTACCCTTCAGATGCCTCCTAAGGCTGGCTCAGCGTTCCAGGACCGGATCCCGCTGTTCCTGAGTTTCCACATGCGGAATGTCAGAGTGGTGATTTCATCAGCCGCGGCCTCCGCTGTGCCCGCGTGGTTAAATGTGCGCTTGTCAGTCTGGCGTCTCCTGTCTCCTGTGGCCGGCGTCGCCATTACTGTTTCAATTCTCACATGGATTACAAACCAAACTTCCCTCCAAGTGTCTGCATGGGCGCAGCCATCTTGGATTTTGTCATCTGATTATTTCCACCAATCTGCTGTCTGTATTGTTGATTTGCATAATTGCCTAGCCAACCCCTTCCTTGCTGCAGGTATAAGTATGCTGTGCCTGAGCAAGGAAGGCGTCAGTGCTTTGGTTGTCTAACCTAGTTCCAGTTTGTCTCTCTCCTGTGGTTGTCTTCCAGGTTCCAGCTCCTGTCTCCAGACTTCTGCTATAGAGACCCGCACCAGCATTCCATCTGCGGTGTAGCCTGACTCTCCGATCCATTCTGGACTCACCTGTTTCCAGCTACAACAATCACCTGCTTCCAGCCCAGCTTCCAGCAGTGTACAGCTTCTCTTAAAGGGCCGGTGTCCTTTCTGCAATTTACCACTCTCCACCGGTATTATTATTTCACCGCTCTCAAACAATCACCTGCTTCCAGCCCAGCTTCCAGCAGTGTATAGCTTCTCTTAAAGGGCCGGTGTCCTTTTCTGCAGTTTACCACTCTCCACCGGTATTATTATTTCACCGCTCTCAAACTCCAAACTTCATTATTATTTCACCGCTCTCAAACAATCACCTGCTTCCAGCCCAGCTTCCAGCAGTGTATAGCTTCTCTTAAAGGGCCGGTGTCCTTTTCTGCAGTTTACCACTCTCCACCGGTATTATTATTTCACCGCTCTCAAACTCCAAACTTCATTATTATTTCATCGCTCTCAAGTTCGTTTATTATTTAACTGGTTCCAGCCAGTATCCACTCCGTACCAACAACAGTCTGGTTCCAGCCAGTATCCACAGCAGCCGTTTTACCTTCAGCAGCCCAGCCTTTCCTGGAACATCAGCTGGTACGATCCTGGGTTCTCTCCACTGCTACAGTCAGGCCTGGTAAGGACTTTCCAACTAGAAGATTATAAGAACTGTCTCACACTACCAGTGCCTGTGGCCCTTGCCACCCTGTAGTACCCAGGAATTGTATTTATCCTCTGTTGACTTTTATGTTTCCTTTTACTGCTGCTGTGTTACGGAGTTTGTCATAATAAACATCATTGACTTTTATCCTGGTTGTCGTGGTCACGCCTTCGGGCAGTTATTCTACATGTTACTTACATGTCTAGGGGTCTGATACAACCTCCCAGGTTCCGTTACATCTCAGCCCCTACAACTGAGGCTGCCTCCCGTCAGCTCAGGCCCTCAGTTGTGACAAAGAGGAGGAAATACATAGACTGACTGGAACACCCACGGTGTCACCAGTGCGTCCACAGCTATCGCCTGAGGGTCCCTTGACCTGGCGCAATATCTCTGTAGCTTTTTGTTGAGGCGGGATGCCATCATGTCCACCTGTGGCAGTTCCCACCGACTTGCAATCTGCGTGAAGACTTCTTGATGAAGTCCCCACTCTCCCGGGTGGAGGTCGTGCCTGCTGAGGAAGTCTGCTTCCCAGTTGTCCACTCCTGAAATGAACACTGCTGACAGTGTGCTTACGTGATTCTCCGTGTGCCGCCTTGGCGGTTTACATGAGCCACTGCGGTGATGTTGTCTGACTGAATCAGAACCGGTTGGTCGCGAAGCAGGGACTCCGCTTGATGTAGGGCGTTGTATATGGCCCTTAGTTCCAGGATGTTGATGTGAAGGCAAGTCTCCTGACTTGACCACAGCCCTTGGAAATTTCTTCCCTGTGTGACTGCCCCCCACCCTCGGAGGCTTGCATCCGTGGTCACCAGGACCCAGTCCTGAATGCCGAATCTGCGACCTTCGAGAAGGTGAGCACTCTGCAGCCACCACAGGAGAGACACCCTGGCCCTGGGGGATAGGGTGATCAACCGATGCATCTGAAGATGTGATCCGGACCACTTGTCCAACAGATCCCATTGAAAGGTCCTCGCATGGAACCTGCCGAAGGGAATGGCCTCGTATGATACCACCATCTTTCCCAGGACTCGCGTGCAGTGATGCACCGACACCTGTTTTGGTTTTAATAGGTCTCTGACCAGTGCCATGAGCTCCTGAGCCTTCTCCATCGGGAGATAAACCCTCTTCTGGTCTGTGTCCAGAATCATGCCCAGGAAAGGCAGACGAGTCGTAGGAATCAACGGCGACTTTGGAATATTTAGAATCCAGCCGTGCTGTTGTAACACTTCCCGAGAGCGTGCTACGCCGATCAGCAACTGCTCTCTGGACCTCGCCTTTATAAGGAGATCGTCCAAGTATGGGATAATTGTGACCCCTTGCTTCCGCAGGAGCACCATCATTTCCGCCATTACCTTGGTAAATATTCTCGGTGCCGTGGAGAGACCAAACGGCAACGTCTGAAATTGGTAATGACAATCCTGTACCACAAATCTTAGTTACGCCTAATGAGGTGGATAAATGGGGACATGAAGGTATGCATCCTTTATGTCCAGAGACACCATAAAATCCCCCCCTTCCAGGCTTGCGATGACCGCTCTGAGCGATTCCATCTTGAACTTGAACCTTTTCAGGTATATGTTCAGGGATTTTAAATTCAATATGGGTCTGACCGAACCGTCCGGTTTCGGTACCACAAACATGGTCGAATAATAACCCTTTCCTTGTTGAAGGAGGGGAACCTTGACCACCACCTGCTGAAGATACAATTTGTGAATTGCAGCTAACACTATTTCCCTCTCTAAGGGGGAAGCTGGCAGGGCCGATTTGAGGTATCGGTGAGGGGGCATCTCTTCAAATTCCAGCTTGTATCCCTGAGACACAATCTCTATCGCCCAGGGATCCACCTGGGAGTGAACCCACTTGTGGCTGAAATTTCGGAGACGTGCCCCCACCGGGCCTAGCTCCGCCTGTGGAGCCCCAGCGTCATGCGGTGGATTTAGTGGAAGCCGGGGAGGACTTATGTTACTGGGAACTAGCTGTGTTGTGCAGCTTCCTTCCTCTGCCCCTGCCTCTGGCAAGAAAGGACGCATCTCGGTCTTTCTTGCCTTTTTGTGATCGAAAGGACTGCATTTGGTAATACGGTGCTTTCTTAGGTTGTGAGGGAACATATGGCAAAAAATTTGACTTTCCAGCGGTAGCTGTGGAGACCAGGTCCGAGAGACCCTCCCCAAACAATTCCTCACCCTTGTAAGGTAAAACCTCCATGTGCCTTTTTGAGTCGGCATCACCTGTCCATTGCCGAGTCCACAGGACCCTTCTGGCAGAAATCGACATTGCATTGATTCTAGAGCCCAGTAGGCTAATGTCTCTTTGAGCATCTCTCATATATAGGACAGCGTCTTTTAAATGCCCCAGGGTCATTAATATAGTATCCTTGTCTAAGGTATCAAGTTCCTCAGATAAGGTATCCGTCCATGCTGCTACAGCACTACACACCCAGGCCGACGCAATTGCCGGCCTTAGTAAGGTACCTGAATGTGTATAAATGGACTTCAGGGTACCCTCTTGCTTTCTATCCGCAGCATCTTTTAGGGTGGCCGTATCCTGTGACGGCAGGGCTACCCTCTTGTATAAGCGTGTTAAAGCTTTGTCCACCCTAGGGGAGGATTCCCAGTGTAACCTGTCCGTTGGCGGGAAAGGATACGCCATAAGCATCCGTTTGGAAATCTGCAGTTTTTTATCTGGAGATTCCCAAGCCTTTTCACATAACTAATTTAGCTCATGTGAAGGGGGAAAGGTCACCACCTGCCTTTTTCCCCCCATACATATGAACCCTCTTGTCAGGGACTGGGGTTTCCTCTGTGATGTGCAACACATCCTTAATTGCTATAATCATATAATGGATGGATTTAGCCAATTTAGGCTGTAACTTTGCATCATTGTAATCGACACTGGAGTCAGAATCCATGTCGGTATCTGTGTCAACAATTTGGGATAGTGGGCGCTTCTGAGACCCTGACGGCCTCTGCGACATAGGATCAGGCATAGGCTGAGACCCCGACTGTCCTAAGGTTTTCAGCTTTATCCAACCTTTTATGCAAGGAATTAACATTATCATTTAAAACCTTCCACATATCCATCTAATCAGGTGTCGGCGCCGTCGGCGGAGACACCACATTCATTTACTCCCGCTCTGCGTCCACATAGCCTTCCTCGTCAAACATGTCGACACAAGCGTATCGACACACCACACACACAGGGGATGCTCTTTTTGAAGACAGTTCCCCCACAAGGCCCTTTGGAGAGACAGAGAGAGAGTATGCCAGCACACACCCCAGTGCTATATGTCCCAGGAATCACACAGTAACTTAGTGTTAACCCAGTAGCTGCTGTATATTATGTTTTTGCGCCTAATTTATGTGCCCCCCCCCCCTCTCTTTTTACCCTCTTCTACCGTGAATCTGCAGGGGAGAGCCTGGGGAGCTTCCTCTCAGCGGAGCTGTGGAGAAAAAATGGCGCTGGTGAGTGCTGAGGAAGAAGCCCCGCCCCCTCAGCGGCGGGCTTCTGTCCCGCGTTTATGTACAATATTATGGCGGGGGCTCATACATATATACAGTGCCCAACTGTATATATGTCCAACTTTTGCCAAGAGGTCCTAATTGCTGCCCAGGGCGCCCCCCCCCCCCCTGCGCCCTGCACCCTAGAGTAGGTGGGTGTAGTGTGGGAGCAATGGCGCACAGCTGCAGTGCTGTGCGCTACCTCAGTGAAGACTGGCGTCTTCTGCCGCCGATTTCGAAGTCTTCTTGCTTCTTTCACCCGGCTACTGTCTTCCGGCTCTGCGAGGGGGAAGGCGTCGCGGCTCCGGGATCGGACGACAAAGGGTGAGATCCTGTGTACGATCCCTCTGGAGCTAATGGTGTCCAGTAGCCTAAGAAGCAGGACCTATCTGCAGAGAGTAGGGCTGCTTCTCTCCCCTCAGTCCCACGATGCAGGGAGTCTGTTGCCAGCAGAGCTCCCTGAAAATAAAAAAATCTAACAAAATACTTTCTTATAGCAAGCTCAGGAGAGCTCACTAAACAGCACCCAGCTCGTCCGGGCACAGATTCAAACTGAGGTCTGGAGGAGGGACATAGAGGGAGGAGCCAGAGCACAGCAGAATCCAAATTCTTTCTTAAAGTGCCCATGTCTCCTGCGGAGCCCGTCTATTCCCCATGGTCCTTACGGAGTCCCCAGCATCCACTAGGACGTTAGAGAAATATTTGTTATTTAAAAAAAAAAAAATTTGTAGCAGCACTAATAAGAACTCTCAGAGAAACAGCCGAAGCTGGCACAGACCGAGGGTTCAATAGGAATAGAACATATGGGGACTATAATTCACAAGTAAAAAATATTCAGTAGCATATCTTTTGAAACAATCCTATATTATCATCAGAGAAAACCTGAAACACTTGGCCCCCACAGGTATAGTAATATAAGAATAGCACGCTGAGTGAAATACCCTGCAATAAGGCAACCACGCAGCAGCTACATGCACACACACATATATAGTCACAAGTGTACCATGCAGAAATTAGGGCCCTCATTCCGAGTTGTTCGCTCGCAAGCTGCTTTTAGCAGATTTACTCACGCTAAGCCGCCGCCTGCTGGGAGTGAATCTTAGCATTTTAAAATTGCGAACGACGTATTCGCAATATTGCGATTACACCTCTCTTAGCAGTTTCTGAGTAGCTCCAGACTTACTCGGCATCTGCGATCAGGTCAGTGCTTGTCGTTCCTGGTTTGACGTCACAAACACACCCAGCGTTTGCCCAGACACTCCTCCGTTTCTCCAGCCGCTCCCGCGTTTTTCCCAGAAACGGTAGCGTTTTTTCACACACACCCATAAAACGGCCAGTTTCCGCCCAGAAACACCCACTTCCTGTCAATCACATTACGATCACCAGAACGATGAAAAAGCCGTGAGTAAAATTCCTAACTGCATAGCAAATTTACTTGGCGCAGTCGCACTGCGGACATTGCGCATGCGCACTAAGCGGAAAATCGCTGCGATGCGAAAAAATTTACCGAGCGAACGACTCGGAATGACCACCTATGTACCATAAACTGCACTGCACTAGCAATACAAAGTAATACTCAGTATAGCTATATGTGATAACAATAGATATAACAAACGCAGTAAGCACTGGAAGTATATCACAGGGTGTTTGCACCACACAACCCTGACAGTATGCACTCTTTCTTAACTAACACAGTCGCAGTGACAGGTAGAATACTCAAGTGTCCTGTGGGAAGCACAGCACTGGCAGTCAGGCGGTTCCACAGAGGAGGATTTGCCCCAGCAATCCTAGGAACAGCAACGCTCTATCTATAATGGCTGCTGACCGGGAGTGAGGGAGAAGGAAGCAGCTCCAGGGCGGTAACATTGCAGAAATGGCGCCCTTGGGCTGGGGGGAGGGTCCTCAGGTCCGGCCTGCTCCCCCTGCTGGCATCCCCAACAGGCATGCGGGCAGTAAAGAAAGCGGGGGGGGGGGGGGGGGGGTGATGGCACAACGTCCCTCCTGACCTGTGCCCATACAGTATCACCCTGGTGGCTAGTGGAACATCAACCCAGTAATCTGTGTCAATGCCAGCGCGCGCGCGGCCCACCTCCTACGGCCGCACGGGATCGCAGTGCAAAGTGCAGCACAGAAGCCCCTTACCTCCCCCTTGTCAGTGGCCCCGCGATCCGGGAGGCGGCGGCGTGTATGTGACTCACGGGCAGAGAGAGGAAGAAGCCAGCGCCTATGCTGTAGTGACCTGGCAACCACGGCGCGGTAGTATACAGCGCCGCTGGGGGTGATGGAGCTGCAGCAGAGGCGTCTATCAGACACAGCCTGCTGCAGCCCTTATAGAATCCTCGTCTTTTCTTTAAAGTTAAAGCTAAGAATAGGCTGCCTGAAGCAGCCCCCTGTTAAGTGACCTGCTACTGCAGGCACCAACTACAAACTGAGCTCACTGGCATGGAGGCGGGGTTATAGAGGATGCGGCGCTGTGCATCTTGGAAACAGTCTAAAGCTTTGAGCCTGTTGGTGCCTCGGATCAAGATCCTACTCTACACCCCGATGTTATTCCTTGTGGAGCCCAGTGTACCCTGCAGCAGAAATACATGGGACAAAAGACGTAGGGGTCCCCCGTATTTTTAAAAAAAAAGCACCGGGCTCCACTAGCCAGAGAGATAATGCCACAGCCTGGGGACACTTTTATACTGGTCCCTGCGGCCATGGCATTACCACCCCAACTAGTCACCACTGGCCAGGGTTCCCTGTGAGAGTGGGGACTCCTTAAATCAAGGGCCCCCCCTCCAGGCACCAAAGGGCCAGGAGTGAATCCCGAGGCTGTCCCCCCATACCTCGGCAATGGATGGGGTGCTGATAGCCTTTTCCAGTGTAAAAAATAGAATATTGTCTTTGTTTTAAAACTACAAGTCCCAGCAAGCCTCCCACCTCCCCCACTTGGAGAACCACAAGTACCAGCATGCAGGGAAATAACGGGCCCGCTGGTACTTGTAGTTCTACAACAAAAGAAATACCCAAATAAAAACAAGACACATACACCGTGAAAGTACAAATTTAAAAAAACACACTTACATACATACTTACCTACATCCTACGCAGGCCAATCACGTCCCCTTGTCCAGTAGAATCCTATTGGGGTACCTGTGAATCAAAATCCCCAAATACAAACCTATTATCCGGTGTTTACACAAGGAACCCCTTTCCCCAAATGCCGGGACCCCCCGTGACTCCTGTCACAGGAGATCCCAGCAGCCAATCAGGAAGCGCCGCGTCATGGTGCTCTCCTGATTGGCTGTGCTCTACTAACCTGTCAATCAGGAGTAGTGCACCGGCTAGAATGGAGGATCGCGCAGCTCCATTATAGCCTATGATGGGAACTTTGCGCTCTGCAGCTAACAGCAAAGTTACTTGGGGTCACCCACAAGAGTGACCCCAATTAATCCCACGGTTAACCGCAGACCGCAAAAGGGATAGGGAAAAATTCCATTCGCGATTTACAACCTTGATGGGATAAAAACAATATCTTCAACCATACTTGCATAACAAAAAAATATTTGTATGATGTTACTGTGAGGATAATCACATGTGTGACCTCACTTCCTGTGTTTAAGTGTCTACTGGTATAAATAGTAGCACATGGGCTCCCACTCTGCTGGCCTTGAAAAAGATATAGATCAAAACGCGTTGGGAGCAGAGAGGAGCTTTTTTCCATCGTGATACGCGATCTCCCCATTTGGAATCTGAACCATTGGGATTCTGACCAAGAAGGACTTTCCAGTATCCCGACCGATCAGCGTGTTATCACCAAGTGGCTCTTTTCTTTCATTGAGATAATGTATATGTGTGCTCCCAATTCTTTTATGAACTGTACATTCCTTTTGGAATTTCTTATGGAATAAATTTTTCAAGTTTTCTTATTATCATCTGGCTCTGTGGATATTGAAAGATACCTTGATGTGATTCAAAACACCTTCTGAATTGTGAGTTGGGGTACGCTGTTATTCCTAGAATCATCCAAAGAAACCTTTACATGCTTTCATTACATATATTCACTGTGAGTTGGAGTACGCTCATTTGAACCTACTGTGGCAAAGTTATCTTCACATATAATGAATTTAAAAACATTGTGAGTCTTCAGTTCAAGATTAAAGGGAGGACAGAAGCATAGCCTCAATACATGAGGACTCCCTTTTACATTTTTTAATCCAGCCAGGAAGACGGTGGAGGCTTATCACCAGCTAAATCCTGAATCACATGGGTGAATTGTGAACTTTTATCTGACATACTACACTATTGCATTGTTGTTCTATTTTTTCATGTATCGTCTAATGTACCAATGGAGACGATCAGATGAATGGTGGAAATATATGAAGAACCATCTGCAATAAGAACATTCTCATATACAAGGGAAGGTTTGGTTAATACACTCTTTCATAGCGCTCCTACAGTATATATGAATTTGCTCCTATTTTTATCTGTATTCTAATTATTAAGAGAGTGGTGGCTTATCTTTGGAGTAATACATTTTCAGCAGCTGTGGTCGCCTGAAATAGAGCCACTCCAATTTTTCTTGTTTAATACAGTGCAGGATGGATACAGTGCAGGTTACAGTGTAGGTCAGATACAGTGCAGTTTACAGTGCATTATCAGATACAGTGCAGGTTATAGTGTGAGTTGGACACAGTGCAGGTCAAATACAGTGCAGGTTACACTGTAGGTCAGATACATTGCGGGTGGAATACGGTGCGGGTTGCAGTGCAGGTTGGAGACAGTGCGGGTCGGATACACTGTGGGTCGGATATAGTGAGGGTTATAGTGGGGGTCGGATACAGTGCAGGTTGGATACAGTGTGGGTTGGAAACAGTGCAGGTTGGATACAGTCCAGATTGGTTTCAGTGGGGGTAATAGTGAACTTACTGTGACAGCAGGCAGGAGTGTTCCCCCGATGATAAATTTGTCCAGTGGTGTCTGTGAGGATGATGGCCTGAGTGCTGCAGTATAAACAGTGTTCAGTCAGTGGCAATCATGCCTAGCTTGTGTAGCAGCAGCAGCCTCTGGGTGGATGCAGTAGCAGGGATCCAATGGCTGAGAGCCGAGAAAGACGACTCTCTCAACCAGTCAGTGGTCAACTAATTGAAGTCACGATTATTTTCCTACAGACTTGGGTCAACGATACAGTCATGTTCACTGATAACCTGTCACCGCCGGGAGCCACGGCTGTAGTGCCACCATGGGGTAGGTATAGCTGTAGTGCCACCATCGGGTAGGTATGGCCGGTTATGAAGTTCTGGTCAGGGCTTAGAGGAGGGCCTGCTGCAAACTGCTTTTTGTTCACAGTCATATGTCTGTGAAGGATGCGGTCAGCATCCCAGCTTTCCACACTACACGGAATCCTGGCGACGGAACGCCTACTGCCGACATTCCAAGGGTATGTATTGTGGTGAGGGTTAGTGTTAGGGCCCGGGGGGAGGTTAGGATTAGGCACTAGAGGGGATGTGACCCCATGTGACTTAGCTGTAGCAGCCACCCCCACTATCTTAGCACTAGCCGTCACCCCAGGATGGTTACAGTTAGGTTAGGGGGCAGGGGAGAGGTAAATTAGCTGCCCTGTCGGCATTCTAAAAGTTGGGATGCCACGGTCGGTCATAAGACCGCCAGCATCCCGGCCGCATTAAGTATCACACCCGTCTGTGAGATACAGTAGAGAACAGGGCTGGGCCCAGGTACGGTATGGGGCATGGCTTAATCATTAAGGTGTGGCCACACCCAGTATAAAAAATATGAAAAAATAGTATCTTCACAGCGGGCAGACCTGGGGAGGGGAATTATGGAGGTGCAGGCAGAAGAGACTCAGCGGCAGCCTTCCTGGTCCCACTGCAACCCAGTACACAGCAGCGTGTGCTGGGATGGGGAGAGCGGCTGCTGCCACAGACAAGTAAAAAGGGAACTGATGGGGCAGACTCCAGCACCCGCCACTCAACAAGCACATGCCAGAGCAATTAGTACCCACTCCCCACCCTTTCAGTGCCCCTATTCTCCCCTCTAATAAATGTGGGCACCCCTGAGTGTATTAAAGCCAAGATGGTAGAGGATCTTCTTAATAATTTCTGAAGTGTAGGTGATTATTGCCAAATGATCCCAATAATCATTAGATATTAGTAGAGATGAGCGGGTTCGGTTCCTCAAAATCCGACACCCCCCCCCCCCCCACCGAACTTCACCTATTTTACACGGTTACGAGGCAGCCTCGGATCCTCCCGCCTTGCTTGGTTAAAACGAACGCGCCCGAACGTCATCATCCCGCTGTTGTATTCTCGCGAGATTCGTATTGCATATAAAGAGCTGCGCGTCGCTGCCATTTTCACTCATGCATTGGAGATGATAGCGAGAGGACGTGGCTGCGTTCTCTCAGTTTCTGTGTTCAGTGTGTTGCAAATATGTGTGCTCAGTGTGCTGCAAATATCTGTGCTCAGTGTGCTGCAAATATCTACGTTCTCTGCCTGAAAACGCTCCATATCTGTGCTGCATTGTAGTTGTGCGCAGTATATAGTAGGAGGACAGTGCAGAATTTTGCTGACCACCAGTATATATATAGCAGTACGGTACAGTAGTCCATTGCTCTACCTGTGTGTCGTGAAGTATACTATCCATATCTGTGCTGCATTGTAGTTGTGCGCAGTATATAGTAGGAGGACAGTGCAGAATTTTGCTGACCACCAGTATATATATAGCAGTACGGTACAGTAGTCCATTGCTCTACCTGTGTGTCGTCAAGTATACTATCCATATCTGTGCTGCATTGTAGTTGTGCGTTGTGCGCAGTATATAGTAGGAGGACAGTGCAGAATTTTGCTGACCACCAGTATATATATAGCAGTACGGTACAGTAGTCCATTGCTATTGATATATTACTGGCATATAATTCCACACATAAATAAATGAAGAAAAAAAATGTGGAGGGTAAAATAGGGAAAGATCAAGATCCACTTCCACCTCGTGCTGAAGCTGCTGCCACAAGTCATGGCCGAGACGATGAAATGCCATCAACGTTGTCTGCCAAGGCCGATGCCCAATGTCATAGTAGAGAGCATGTAAAATCCAAAAAACAAAAGTTCAGTAAAATGACCCAAAAATCAAAATTAAAAGCATCTGATGAGAAGCGTAAACTTGCCAATATGCCATATACGACACGGAATGACAAGGAACGGCTGAGGCCCTGTCCTATGTTCATGGCCTAGTGGTTCAGCTTCACGTAAGGATGGAAGCACTCATCCTCCCGCTAGAAAAATTAAAAGACTTAAGCTGGCAAAAGCACAGCAAAGAACTGTACGTTCTTCTAAATCACAAATCCCCAAGGAGAGTCCAATTGTGTCGGTTGCGATGCCTGACCTTCCCAACACTGGACGGGAAGAGGTGGCGTCTTCCACCATTTGCATGCCCCCTGCAAGTGCTGGAAGGAGTACCCGCAGTCCAGTTCCAGATAGTCAAATTGAAGATGTCACTGTTGAAGTACACCAGGATGAGGATATGGGTGATGCTGACGCTGAGGAGGAAATTGACAAGGAGGATTCTGATGGTGAGGTGGTTTGTTTAAGTCAGGCACTCGGGGAGACACCTGTTGTCCATGGGACGAATATGGCCATTGACATGCCTGGTCAAATTACAAAAAAAAAATCACCTCTTCGGTGTGGAATTATTTTAACAGAAATGCGGACAACAGGTGTCAAGCCGTGTGTTGCCTTTGTCAAGCTGTAATAAGTAGGGGTAAGGACGTTAACCACCTAGGAACATCCTCCATTATACGTCACCTGGAGCGCATTCATCACAAGTCATTGACAAGTTCAAAAACTTTGGGTGACAGCGGAAGCAGTCCACTGACAACTAAATCCCTTCCTCTACCCAAGCTCCTGCACACCACACCACCAACTCACTCAGTGTCAATTTCCTCCTGAGACAGGAACGCCAATAGTCCTGTAGGCCATGTCACTGAAATGATGGGTTTGATAAAGTGTGCATGTCCTGTTTATACAACATAAGGGTGGGTGGGAGGGCCCAAGGACAATTCCATCTTGCACCTCTTTTTTATTTTATTTATCTCTGCATCATGTGATGTTTGGGGACTATTTTTTTAAGTGCCATCCTGTCTGACACTGCAGTGCCACTCCTAGATGGGCCAGGTGTTTGTACCGCCCTCTTGGGTCGCTTAGCTTAGCCATCCAGCGACCTTGGTGCACCTCTTTTTTTCTTTGCATCATGTGCTGTTTGGGGACTATTTTTTTAAGTGCCATCCTGTCTGACACTGCAGTGCCACTCCTAGATGGGCCAGGTGTTTGTACCGCCCTCTTGGGTCGCTTAGCTTAACCATCCAGCGACCTTGGTGCACCTCTTTTTTTCTTTGCATCATGTGCTGTTTGGGGACTATTTTTTTACGTGCCATCCTGTCTGACACTGCAGTGCCACTCCTAGATGGGCCAGGTGTTTGTGCCGGCCACTTGGGTCGCTTAGCTTAGCCATCCAGCGACCTTTGTTCACCTCTTTTTTTCTTTGCATCATGTGCTGTTTGGGGACTATTTTTTTAAGTGCCATCCTTCCTGACACTGCAGTGCCACTCCTAGATGGGCCAGGTGTTTGTGCCGCCCACTTGGGTCGCTTAGCTTAGTCATCCAGCGACCTCGGTGCAAATTTTAGGACTAAAAATAATATTGTGAGGTGTTCAGAATAGACTGGAAATGAGTGGAAATTATGGTTATTGAGGTTTATAATACTATGGGATCAAAATGACCCCCAAATTCTATGATTTAAGCTGTTTTTAAGTTGTTGTTTTTTAAAAACACCCGAATCCAAAACACACCCGAATCCGACAAATATTTTCAGGGAGGTTTTGCCAAAACGCGTCCGAATCCAAAACACGGCCGCGGAACCGAATCCAAAACCAAAACACAAAACCCGAAAAATGTCTGGTGCACATCTCTAGATATTAGCTATCAAGAGGGAAGTTGACTGCAGGTATAAACTAATCTTTTTAATATCATTCTACAATGAGTGAGTACTGTATATTAAAATTCATGATTTATACATGTAATAATTTCTCTTCTAAGAAGAGACTGAACAGCTCTTTGTAAATTTGCAGTCTGAATTACTGAAAAGCTCCACAGTACAGACAATAGCTGCCAATATAATCAGGGTCTTTTGGTAATGTAAAGTAAATCACAGAAGTCATTTAAACTACTCATGGTCTGTGTTTGCTCCCAGTGTAATATATTTATGTTCTTGCACTTATGAACTCACTCTCACTGCCCCATCTCCTCCATGATTCGAAGAATAAAAAATGAGGAAAGCAGTTGGGGGTAGCTGCATTCTCTGTTATGTGCAATTCACATTCTAACTGAATTAGGGTTCACCTTTTGCTCTTAAAAATATAGATTTTGCGTGAATAATAACATTGCCCAAGAACAGTTAAGCTTGGTACTAAATAGTGACCTATTACAACCATAAATTCATTTTATTTCTCTCTATGATAACTGCCACTTAAAATCCATTAAATACCCACAAAACTAGTCATGCTAAAGGCATCGATGCATAGTTTCTGTAAGAGGAAATGGGATACCTGTCTTTTTACATTTAGTCATTCCTTTATGTTTGCAGATAGAGTTTAACTGGTGAGTTCCTGGCAGCAATTTCCATAGCAGTGATATCTGAACGTTGATATTTCATTTCACTGGAAAATGAATGCGCTGAATACGCTTGTTTTCTTGGTTTTGTCCTTTTTTTTGTAATCAAAGGTCAAATAGCAAGTACAGAATGGTGCAGAAAACAAGAATATACAACAACCATAAAATGTGAGGATACAGGGTTAATATTTAGCTCCTTTTGCCCACTCAGTACCTGGAGATGTTATATATGCTGTCTAAAGATGCTCAGTATCTCTGTACAGGGATGCAGCTAGGGGGAGTTGGGGGAGGCAGATGGGACACATGTACTGGGTAAAAGAGGGAACAAGTAGGGGAACTACTCCAAAACCAGCTACCAGTCTGCCTGCTCCAGGGGCGGATTGGGAACAAAAAGCGGCCCTGGAAAAATTTGTACTAGTGGACCCACATGGGCAGCACCAGAGGTGTAAGGTCTAGCCATGGGCCATGGCAGCATCACCCTCCCCCAAAGACTTTCCAGATAGTGGGCATGTCCAGCATCAAGGGGGAAGTTAAAAAGAAATAAAATTAAATATTATGAGCACATTATGTGATACGCCTTCAGAATTTAGGAAACTATATAATTCTTTAGAAAGATATATTTTCTTGCTTATTACACCAACCGTATCCCAATCACTATTCACTCAATCTTATATGTCAGCCACGCAGGCAGACAGAGCATACACTAGATCATCTGCAATCACAGGCTAAGTGGCAAAGTAATTTTCATATATGCTAATTATTTTGCATCTTATTCATTATGTCTATAAAAAGGACCACATGTCCTCAAACAAAACAGGCCCCACGGGGGCGTCGGCCCACCGGGAATCTACCCTATAGACCCTATGGCCAATCTGCCTCTGGCCTGCTCTGTGCTGCGGGTTGCCCAAGTACTCCTTCCGCTCCCTGCCGGAGACCAGCCCCATCCCGTTTTTTTCTCTACCCTGTGTATTCTTCTATTCTTCTCCTCCCTCCTGTTTATGTCCAAGACCCCACCCCAACTCTTTGCCTCTTTCTCTTCTCTATAGCCTATCCCAGTGGTTCCCAAAAGCGGTCCTCAAGACACCCCAATAAAGATATCCATGCCTAGGCAAAGGTAGCTTAAATAGTACCTCTGTCAGTTTGATTATACCATCTGTGCACAAGTAGGGATATCCCTAAGATCTGGACTGCTGGGGTGCCTTAAGGACCACATTTGGGAACCACTGGCCTAGCCTGTCTGTGTATTTCTGCACTCTTGAGTTCTGCAGATGCCAGACAGATTCCCCCCTTCTGGACAGCTACAGTATGTGTCAGTGGAAGTGTGGGGATGTTTTAATGTTATCTAGCGGGGTGCTCTATTTAGACTACGGTATATTTGTTTTCTGTAAGGGGTGGTTGTGGTTTGTGTATTAATATTGTCTGTGTATAATACAATTGGTGATTTACAGCACTCATGAACAGATTAGAGTGCAGCCTCCAAAGAAAATGAGAAAATCCCCATCCACTGTAATATAGAATTCCAAAAGATATTCCTTGTTGTATGACGCTCTCCGTCGTTCTTATGTCCCTCAAAAAAAGCAAAAAATATTTCATAGTATAGATTGTTGTAACAGTGTAGATTAATGTCCACCCTGAGTGAGACATAGTGAGAAACATGTATAAGATATCCCAGGGGTAGCTAGCCCTGGTCCTCGAGAGCTACCAACAGTTAACGTTTTCCAGGTCTCCTCACAGAAACATAAGTTAAGTAATTAGCTCCACCTGTGGATCTTTTAAAATGTGTCAGTGAGTAATGAGTGCACCTATGCACCTGCTAGGTGAGCTGGAAAACGTGAACTATTTGTAGCTCTCAAGACCAGGGTTGGCTACCACTGGGACAGCCCAAACCAGGTGATACTTCTAACCAGTGGTGACGAGAGAGAGGGGGGGGGGGGGGGGAGAGGGTAAAAATGACCTGTGCCCAGGTCTGATGTGTCACGTCTAGCAAAGTTTGAGGATCCGGCAGCTGAGATTTGCCCGAGTAGGTAGCAGGCTGTGAATGAACCAGATGAGGGGGCTGGATATAGTTCCTTCGCATGGGACACGGAGCAATGAAGAACGTAGGCGGGGTTTGAGAGTCAATGGAAAGTATTTATTATGTACAGGGCTGAGGTAGAGGACCGAGGCTGGAGCACGATGGTTAAAGACGTGGCAGGGGGCGAAGAACTGTGGACTGTGATTTGAAAGACGAGACTGTAGATGATGAACTGTGGAACTGTGGATGGTGGTTGAAGACGTGGCTGGAGACAAGGACTGTGGACTGTGGTTTGTTAAACGAGGCTGAAGGTAATAATCTGCGGGCTGTGGTCAGTGGTACAAAGGCGTGGCTGGTGAAGGAGATCTGTGGAGTGTGGCTTGAAAGACGAGGCAGAAGACCCGGGGCCGACTGTGCCCAAAGAGTCTTACTGGACCGGGTTTTCCAGGAGCGCTACCACAGGCAGTAACAGGCTAGAAATGGCAGGGCTGCAGCAGCAACAGAGAACCGACCAAGCAGGATCAGGAGGAACCAGAATACAGCAGGAATCCTGGGAGCACAGTCTAAAGCACCTACAACAGGGTTGTAACTTGAAGCACTGGCATCCCTGTCCTAAACCAGCCCCCTTTATAGGGAGAGCTTCCCCTGGATTGGCTGGAAGAAACAGGAAACAGGAACTATGCTTAAAACTTGGTCTCCAACATGGCGGTGCCCAGTAATGCAGACCTTTTTGCAAAGCCACAATGCTCACTGCCCCTGGTCTCCTAGCAACGGCTCAGCAAGAGCGACCCGCTGTAGCGGCGTACCACCGCCATGAGCGGACCACCTCACCGCCGCTACTGCTGCCCACGGATCCGGAGCAGCAGCCCGCCGCTGCCCGCACATCGCCAAGGAAGCCAGCCCCGTGGCCCCAGCGTACCGGTAAGACTCCGGACGCTGACATGATGGGGGGGCCCAGATACACCCCTTCTGTGATTAGGCCTTGCCCCCTGAAAAGTACCTGAGCCCAGTAAGGCTCTCTACTGCCCTGGCTGGGAGGCATGCCATGCTCCTGTGAGTGGGTGCTTCTCATGTGCTAGACACGCCCCCAAAGAGGTGTGGCTATGCCCCCAGCCTGCTGTGGTCATACCCCCTCCAGGGGGGGCCCAGGAAGTTGTTGTACTGGGGCCCAGGATTTCTCTTGGCAGCCCTGCTTCTAACACACACATTTAATGCCCCTCTGGTAGTGAGGTTACCTTAGAAACTTTCTCAACAAAGAGGATTACTCAGCATGATAATAATCTGCATATAGAATAAGCAGCACAGCACAGCTCCAATGAAATACTCGTCTGTTGAGAATGATGTATATACTGTATAGGACAACCATATACGAATGCCACTTCAAACATACACATTTTCTTATCACCTCTGCTAATAAGGTTACATTTTACATTTCCTCAACAGAGGAATAATCAGCATGAGATAATGGGGGTCATTCCAAGTTGATCGCTCGCTAGCAGTTTCTAGCAGCTGTGCAAACGCATTGTCGCCGCCCACTGGGGTGTGTATTTTCACTTTGCAGAAGTGCGAACGCCTGTGCAGCAGAGCACCTGCAATAACATTTTGTGCTTAACAAGACCAGCCCTGAACTTACTCTTCATGTGCGTTGATTCTAACGTTGGAGGGATGGCTTTTGACGTCACACACCCGCCCAGCGTTCGCCCAGGCACGCCTGCGTTTTCCCTGGCATGCCTGCGTTTTTCTAAGCACTCCCTGAAAACAGTCAGTTGACACCCAGAAACGCCCCCTTTCCCGTCAATCTTCTTGCGGCCGCCAGTGCGAATTCAAACGTCGCCAGACCCTGTGCAAAACCACAAAAGCCTTTGTACCCGTACATCGCGCGTGCACATTGTGGTGCATACGCATGCGCAGAAATGCCGATTGTTAGCCTGATCGCTGCGCTGCGAACAACGGCAGCTAGCGATCAACTCGGAATGACCCCCTATATCCATACATGATAGACAGCACAGCAATGCTTCCACAGGGTATTGGTCTTTATTGCATCTCCAGAGCAAAGTTTCCATCTAAACGTAACATATGAAATAAAAAGTGCATAGCAAAATACTGATTTATAAATTAAAATTGATTTAAAAACAAACTCTCTCAGTGTGTCAGTATGCCTACCAGCTGGTAAATGGTCTGAGCAGTGTTAAAGGAGCGCATGAAAAGAGTCCCAATTACCCTCCAACAGGGGTGGACTGGCCCACAGGGGTAAAGGGCAAGCCACTGGTGGGCCCTACTGCCTGGGGCCCCACCTCCTCCTCTAAGGATCAGGTTCCAGACTGTGCACTTGAATTACACACGTTACCTTATACTGCACAGGGCTATGGTGTAGTTTCTACAGTGCATTGATGTTATTTTTCTGGTACATTATAATGCACATATTACACGAATATACTATATATACAGTATTTATCAAGGGGCCCAGACCATGCACTCTCTAATGGCGTTTAGACCTCCCGGCATTTAGACCTCTTGGTATCTTGGTAAGCATCCCGCCCGACATTCTGTCCGGTATCCTGGTCATCATCAAAGACTCACGAGCAGTAACGAGCGAACGGCTTCGGGTCCGAATCAGCCGCGCTCCAACATTGTCCTGCGAGTCCAGCCCCCATTCAGTGCTACTGACAGCTCCTTCTGTGCCGCTGCACAGCGGTGTGAGCAGCCGGCGCCCACTATCAGGAAGGAGACAGCGGTTAATTCCTCCACCATTAAAGGCCTGGGTAAGCTTTGCACGAGACTGTTCAAATAGCGGTTCCAGCTTAAAAGTCACTGCACCATGCATGGAAATATGTCCATATAAGCTGCCCATAAAAAGCCTTTTTATATTGATGGATGAGACTGTGAGCACTCAAGCTGTTTATTAAATGGTGGCTAGTTCAAGTGTACATCATTTTAAGTGTGGATGGACTTTCAAAGAAACATCTAATAAATTTATGTGACCAATTAGCCCATGCATGGAGCTTAATTTAAGAAGCATCAGTTAAGCATAAATGCTGCATCTTTATCCGGAATATAGGTGGTTATGTCTTTCCAAGGGAGTTTTTACAATGTATCTTATATTTGTTACTATCTTTAGCTACTAATGTTTGGCGTATATTACACGAGTTTATTATACCACAGGATACTTGGTTTATTTACTGAATTGTGATAGATATATATCAAATATTTTTAATAATAAATTTTATTAATACTGTCTAATGGTAGCGCTTCTCTGAGTGTTTCTTGTTCTGTGAATCTCTTGGTATCAAAGTGTTGGGGTTCAAACACCCACTTTATTTCAGCTTTACAGAGTCTGTTATCTAAATCTCTATTTTTCCAAATGCCACTTATCTTACATTTATGCTTCTTCTTAAAATGCGAGGAAACTGAATGCATCAGACCATTTCTTACATTACAAATGTGTTCCAATATACTGTATGTGCCTTTTCGGCAGGGGCGTCTTAAGGGAGGAGGGGACCTGTGAGCAGACTCCTTGTGGGTCCCCTCATCTCCACGGTGCCGTAGTCTCTGGCATTGTGCAGGAGTCTACTGTGCATGCGCAGGCCTCTGGAAACATGGCGCCCACCATGTTCCGGAGACGATATTTGGGCGACAGCCATTTTGGATGTGATTTTTTTTTTTTTTTTGCTGTAACGATTGCGGCTGCAGTGCCCGATGCTGGACTTTGGAGAGGTGAGTATTAAAATATAGGTGCAATGTGTGCGGTGTGGGCACTGCACACATTGCACCCATGATAGAAACGCCTATGCTTTTAGGGTCTAGTGGTTTTTCCTATGTATAGCAGGCCAGCAGGCCACATTCACATTTTAGCACATAAATTACGTTTCTGGAATCACAGGTTAAAAAAATGATTAATTTTATATATTGATCTATTTACTTCAAAACTAACTCCCTCTGCACATGTTATATCTTCCCCCCCCCCATCCTCCCATTACAGGAAGATTTTGATTTTGCAATCAACCTTGAATTAGACCCATATTGCAGTTCAGATTGCAAACATAAGTACTGAAAAATAAAATGACATAAACCATTTGAAGGGATTACTTGGGAAATTATAACCCTTATTTATATTTGCCTGAGTCATGTTGCACCACTCCCTGGGCTTTGAATTCAAACTTCCACATTATTCCTTAAATATATCAGTGTATGATTTGAATGTTGCTGAATACATGAAGGATTTAAAACGCATTGTGTAATTGGAAATTGACTAAAGGAAACTATATAGCATATAGTAAATTCTGATATGTAGTATGTCTAAATGGCAGAAGTGATTATTTATACTGAACTTGCAGCCAAACTTTAATTGCCTGTCCTACCAAAAGTGCAGATGAATCCCACACGCCGGCAAGGCTTTATAATGTAATCTGAAATAAAGAACACGTAGTCTGTTTATCTAAAAAGGAGGAAAGATGAGGTCACTAAAAATGATAGTGAAAAAATATATATATTTTTTTTTGGGCTTGTCTGGATGTCTCATATATGGCCTTTTCTTAAAAAACAATTGTTAAAACATTTCTGCAAATATTATTTTATGCGGCTTCCTTTAACCACTTACCTGGCACGGTTTCATCAGATGCGACCACGCCAGCAGCCGCCATTCTCAAAGGAACCTCCCGGCCCCCTGCATCCCTGGAGACCCCCCAATGTCTGCCAATCACTGCAGTACCCCCACCACCACCTGAACTGGCGGCTGCAGAGAAGACCAGCCACCAGGTAATCGTATCCACCCAATGCCTCTGCCCCGGGAAATGCAGCCGGGTAGCAAGCTGTTCATCTATGTATACCCAGCAGCTGCAGAAAGGAGCAGCTGCCGGGACTTATAACATTAGCAGAGCCCCGGCAGCCCACGTTAACAATGAGTGTCGATACAGTAAACGTAATTTTCCCAATACATTGGAGAAATCAATATTTTAATTTATTTATTTCATTTTTTATTGTGATTTTTTTTCTTTGAAGGTCAAGTTTATGCATAACATGCTGGGGAATTACTTTAATTGAAGATGGAGTTATCCCTTCTGATACAAGAGAAGGAAAGAAAAATTACTTCTTTGTGGGCACAATCTTAAAGTATTAAACTATAATGTTTAAATGACAAAATTCAAATGTAACTTTTATTTGTGTCTCTTAAAAAGATATTCTCCTATAACACACACACAGTGGCGGAACTAGCGAGCGGTGGGCCCAGGTGCGACAAAATGCTTTGGGCCCCCCCCATCCCATCTAAGTCCAACATCTCGCCCCTGGAGAGGATCTGGTGAGGGGGACCTGCTCAGGGCCAGAGAGATGGATACCTAGCAACAGTGCCGTAACTAGACATTTTAGCACTGTGTGCAAGAAACGGCATCGGAGCCCCCCTCCATGTAAAACAGGGGCAGTGCGCGCCGTAGGCGCGCACTATAAATATAGGGGTGTGGCTTAGTGGGAAAGGGGTGTGTCCACAAAATAATAGCAATTCATATAACGGTGCACAGTAGTCTCCATTATTCAAATTACACCGCACAGTAGCACCACTACACCAGGTAGAGCCCCTTTTACACCTTACGGTGGACAGATTCCCCTTTTTACACATTACGGCAGACAGCGTCCCCCTTTTTACACATTACGGCAGACAGCGTCCCCTTTTTACACATTATGGCAGACAGCGTCCCCTTTTTACACATTACGGCAGACAGCGTCCCCCTTTTTACACATTACGGCAGTCAGTGCCCCCCTTTTTACACATTACGGCAGACAGCGTCCCTCTTTTTACACATTACGGCAGACAGCGTCCCCTTTTTACACATTACGGCAGACAGCGCCCCCCTTTTTACACATTACAGCAGACAGCGTCCCCCTTTTCACATATTATGGCAGACAGCGTCCCCTTTTTACACATTATGGCAGACAGCGTCCACCTTTTTACACATAACGGCAGACAATATGCCCTTTTTACACATTACGGCAGACAGCATCCCCCTTTTTACACATTACAGCAGACAGCGTCAACCTTGTTACACATAACGGCAGACAGCGTGCCCTTTTTACACATTACAGCAGACAGCATCTCCCTTTTTACACATTACGGCAGACAGCTTCCCCCTTTTTGCACATAACGGCAGACAGCGTGCCCTTTTTACACATTAAGGCAGACAGCGTCCCCTTTTTACACATTACGGCAGACAGCGCCCCCCTTTTTACACATTACGACAGACAGCGTCCCCTTTTTACACATTAAGGCAGACAGAATAGAAAGAAAGAAAGAAAGAAAGAAAGAAAGAGACAATTATACTAACGGTCTCCACTGGCAGTCAGTCTCCTCAGGCAGCTTCTTCTACCAGAGATCCCGGGCAGGGGAGAAGGAGGAGGAGGGAGGTGGAGGAGGGGGTTGCAGCAGCGCTATGTAATTGGTGAAGGCGCTGCTGCAGCTGTCCCTGTCCTTCACCATAGGCTGTCCTCTGCCGCTGTGAATGCTGGGATGCGCTTCCCAGCATTCACAGCGGCGGAGGACAGCCTATGGTGAAGGAAAGGGACAGCAGCAGCAGTGCCTCCACCAATTATATAGCGCTGCTGCGGCTCCCTCCTCCACCTCCCTCCTTCTCCTTCTCCCCTGTGGCCGTTTCGCTCCTCTCCTCGGCGGCGGCTGTGTGCTGCGGGCGGCGGATGCCCGCAGCAGACAGCGGCATGTAATGAGTCAGTTTGAGGCATGTAATGAGTCAGCTTACATTGGCGGTAGTTCCAACCACTGCACACACACGTGTGGCAGAAGGAATATCGGTTTATTATATATATAATATATTCCTTGTTAATTGGGAGATTTTCAGCAGTGAGATCTCTATCTATGTTTCAATGTAAGGGGCTGGATACTCTTTAACCACTACCTGCTTGTAGGTACAATAATACAGAGTTATTTATAATGAGGCAGCATATGGTAATACTCGCTGCAGTAGGTTCGGAACCAGGATCAACTCCAGTCTAACATTGACAGCAGATTCACGCTATTCTTTATCCTTTGTTTCTACCACCTCGGGCACCCCGCATTTAAACCCCAAAGGCTTAGAATACAGGTTTAGTATAATACTTTAAGAGTGTGCCCACAAAGAAGTCTTCTTTCTTTCCTTCTCTTGTAACAGGTACACAGTAAGCAATTACTGACTTCGTGGTGCACCACCAGTTAAATCCATAGTGGCATTTTGCCCAGATATCATTGGATTACTGGTTCTCACAATCACTAAGGATTTAATACCAGTGCAGAATCATACCTGTGTTCTTTGTAGTTACCCCTTCTGAGTCAGAAGACTCGGAACATAAGTCATTTAAGTAATTTGTTCCATTAAGAAGCATGCATAGTGTTGGTGTTTTAAGATGATAAAATGTCCAAACAACCACATGAAATTAGAAATTTCAGGAATTTTCCTTTTTCCCAAATGAAACACTTTTTTTTATCCAATAAACAGTAAGGGTATATCAACTTTTGTAGCCAATTCAGTTGAAAAGTAGTAGCAGCTAATTCAAAGGTTCTCAAATGCGGTCTTCAAGGTACAATAACGGTCCAGGTTTTAAGTATATCCATGCATGGCCACAAGTGACTTAATTAGTACCTTTGATTTAAGTATCTGTGCTCAACCATGGATATACTAAAACCTGGACCATTGAGGTGCCTTGAGGACCGTATTTGAGAACATCTGTGCTAACTGAAAAAAAGCAGCAGAGATGGTAATATACTCGCCGTTTACATGTTCTTGTAATCTGTGCAGAAACATATATTAGTGGTCAAATGAAACAGTTTGTTTACAGCAAAGAATACATCTCTACCAGATGTTTCGGCTGAAGTTAAGAAAAAACCTCCCTGTGTCGAGACCCTGATAGAAGTGTAACAAAGCTCCACCTACGGGTGGGTTAGAAAACCCTCTCTGCTAATTAAAAAAATACAAAATTAGAGATGTGCACCGGAAATTTTTCGGGTTTTGTGTATTGGTTTTGGATTCGGTTTTGTGGCCGTGTTTTGGATTCGAAAGCCTTTTGGCAAAACTTCCCTAAAATTTTTTTGTCGGATTCGGGTGTGTTTTGGATTCGGGTGTTTTTTTTTCAAAAACCCCTCAAAAACAGCTTAAATCATAGAATTTGGGGGTAATTTTCATCCTATAGTATTATTAACCTCAATAACCATAATTTCCACTCATTTCCAGTCTATTCTGAACACCTCACAATACTATTTTTAGCCCTAAAATTTGCACTGAGGTCGCTGGATGACTAAGCTAAGCGACCCAAGAGGGCGGCCAAACACCTGGCCCATCTAGGAGTGGCACTGCAGTGTCAGACAGGATGGCACTTAAAAAAATAGTCCCCAAACAGCACATGATACAAAGAAAAGAGAAAAAGAGGTGCACTGTGGTCGCTGGATGGCTAAGCTAAGCGACACAAACACCTCAATATCACAGGAATTACTCGTTCTAATCAATGGTATTATTATTGGTCCAAATCACTGGAAGAAAATGACAAAATAACAGGAATTATTTGTTCTAATCAATGGTATTATTGGTCCAAATCACTGGAAGAAAATGACAAAATCACAGTAATTATTCGTTCTAATCAATGGTATTATTGGTCCAAATCACTGGAAGAAAATGACAAAATCACTGGAATCATTTGGCAAGATCACTGTAATTAATAATTAATTATAAATCACTAATATTAATTGGTAAAATCTCGCTATCGCCTGCCTAGGGAAGTGGAATCTAGATGGGATTTTGTACCGGGGACACAATAACTTCATCAATTGTCTAAATCCCAATGCACTAATGCTGGAAAACGGGCACACGTCTAACAGCGCACTTATTATACTGAGAACTGATTATACTGATCAATCACTGATTATACTGAGCACTGATTTTACTGAGCACTGATGATACTACGGAGAACTGACACTGAGCAGCGAGAACAGCACTGGACTATTGTACTGTAGTATACTGGTCACCACAATGCTGCACTGTACTACTATATACTGCTCACAACAATGCAGCACAGATATGGATACTTGAAGTGACACGGAGCTGCAAGATACAGCAATGGCCTACTGTACTGTACAACTATATACTGTTGGTCACCAAAATGCTGCACTGTACTACTATATATACTGCTCACAAAAATGCAGCACAGATATGGAATGGATACTTGCAGTGACACAGAGCTGCAAGATACAGCAATGGCCTACTGTACTGTACAACTATATACTGTTGGTCGCCAAAATGCTGCACTGTACTACTATATATACTGCTCACAAAAATGCAGCACAGATATGGAATGGATACTTGCAGTGACACAGAGCTGCAAGATACAGCAATGGCCTACTGTACTGTACAACTATATACTGTTGGTCGCCAAAATGCTGCACTGTACTATTATATATACTGCTCACAAAAATGCAGCACAGATATGAAATGGATACTTGCAGTGACACAGAGCTGCAAGATACAGCAATGGCCTACTGTACTGTACAACTATATACTGTTGGTCACCAAAATGCTGCACTGTACTACTATATATACTGCTCACAAAAATGCAGCACAGATATGGAAAGGATACTTGCAGTGACACAGAGCTGCAAGATAAAGCAATGGCCTACAGTACTGTACAACTATACTGTTGGTCACCAAAATGCAGCACACTGAGCACAGATATTTGCAGCACACTGAGCACAGATATGGAGCTTTTCAGGCAGAGAACGTAGATATTTGCAGCACAATGAGCACAGATATTTGCAGCACACTGAGCACAGATATTTGCAGCACACTGAGCACAGATATGGAGCTTTTCAGGCAGAGAACGTAGCCACGTCTTCTCCGTTCAATCTCCAATGCACGAGTGAAAGTGGCGGCGACGCACGGCTCTTTATACAGAATACGAATCTCGCGAGAATCCGACAGCGGGATGATGACTTTCGCCCACGTTCGGGTTAACCGAGCAAGGCGGAAAGATCCGTGGCTGCCTCGGAACCGTGTAAAATAGGTGAAGTTCGGGGAGGTTCGGATCTCGACGAACCGAACCCGCTCATCTCTATTAAAAATCTTTTGAATAGTGTCACATTTCTTTAATTTTGCCAGTTAATATTTAACAGTGATTAAAAACACAATGCAAAATTGTTGATGCCTGTAACTGCCTTTTATTTGATTAAATATAGGGGGAGATGAACTAATCAGTGAAAACCAAAGACATTGTCAGATAATTTTCAGATTCATCCACTTTTATATAATGCAGCTGAATTGTCTTTTTTTTTACATATTGAAGCCTGTTCAACAATGATTTCAAATAATTATTGCCTATACCCAATCAATTCTGCAGATGGCGTAAACATTTTTTGTGAATAATCCTCTTTGAAGACTAACAGTTTTTTTTTCACATCCGAGCACTCCAATTTGATTGAAGACAAAACTGAAGATAAGCAAAATCTGCTAGAACAATGTTTTCTATTTCAATATTTTTTGGCCAGATTTGGGTTTCTATTTAATTCATGGAATAAACTGTGCTCATAGAGATCACCCATATATATATGACAGTATTTCAGACAGATATCAAAGTATTCTACAGAGCCCATGGGGGCAAAGGGCTTATTGTGGCAAACACTAACAAAATTTTTGAGAAGTGCCTACTAGAGATCAGCGGGTTCGGTTCTCCGATATCCGAACCCCCACGAACTTCACCTATTTTACACGGTTCCGAGGCAGCCTCGGATCTTCCCGCCTTGCTCGGTTAACCAGAACGCGCCCGAACGTCATCATCCCACTGTCGGATTCTCGCGAGATTCGTATTCTATATAAGGAGCCGCGCGTCACCGCCATTTTTACTCATGCTTTGGAGATTGAACGGAGAGGACGTGGCTGCATTCTCTCCCTGAAAAGCTCCGTAATCTGTGCTCAGTGTGCTGAAAATATCTGTGCTCAGTGTGCTGCAAATAATCTGTGCTCAGTGTGCTAAAAATATCTACGTTCTCTGCTTGAAAACGCTCCATATCTGTGCTCAGTGTGTTGCAAATATCTGATCAGTGTGCTGCATTGTGGGGACTGGGGACCACCAGTATATAATATATACTTTTCTATAGCTTCTATACTGCTTGTCAGGACACATGTGTCACAGTTACACTGCTCTGTACTGATATACAGTAATAAATATACTTTTCTATAGCTTCTATACTGCTTGTCAGGACACATGGTCACAGATACACCACTCTGTACTGATATATACAATAATATATATGCTTTTCTATAGCTTCTATACTGCTTGTCAGGACACACATGGGTCACAGTTACACCGCTCTGTACTGATATATACAATAATATATATGCTTTCTATAGCTTCTATACTGCTTGTCAGGACACATGTGTCACAGTTACACCGCTCTGTACTGATATACAGTAATATATATACTTTTCTATAGCTTCTATACTGCTTGTCAGGACACATGGGTCACAGTTACACCGCTCTGTACTGATATATACAATAATATATATACTTTTCTATAGCTTCTAGTTTTACAGTGCAGCATTTTGGTGACCAACAGTATACATATATAGTACAGTACAGTAGGCCATTGCTATTGATATGTTACTGGCATATAATTCCACACATTAAAAAATGGAGAACAAAAATGTGGAGGGTAAAATAGGGAAAGATCAAGATCCACTTCCACCTCGTGCTAAAGCTGGTGCCACTAGTCATGGCCGAGATGATGAAATGCCATCAACATCTTCTGCCAAGGCTGATGCCCAATATCATAGTAGAGAGCATGTAAATCCAAAAAACAAAAGTTCAGTAAAATGACCCAAAAATCAAAATTAAAAGCGTCTGATGAGAAGCGTAAACTTGCCAATATGCCATTTACAACACGGAGTGGCAAGGAACGGCTGAGGCCCTGTCCTATGTTCATGGCTAGTGGTTCAGCTTCACATGAAGATGGAAGCACTCATCCTCCCGCTAGAAAAATGAAAAGACTTAAGCTGGCAAAAGCACAGCAAAGAACTGTACGTTCTTCTAAATCACAAATCCCCAAGGAGAGTCCAATTGTGTCGGTTGCGATGCCTGACCTTCCTAACACTGGACGGGAAGAGGTGGCGCCTTCCACCATTTGCACTCCTCTTGCAAGTGCTGGAAGGAGCACCCGCAGTCCAGTTCCTGATAGTCAAATTGAAGATGTCACTGTTGAAGTACACCAGGATGAGGATATGGGTGTTGCTGGCGCTGAGGAGGAAATTGACAAGGAGAATTCTGATGGTGAGGTGGTTTGTTTAAGTCAGGCACACGGGGAGACACCTGTTGTCCGTGGGACGAATATGGCCATTGACATGCCTGGTCAAATTACAAAAAAAAATCACCTCTTCGGTGTGGAATTATTTTAACAGAAATGCGGACTACAGGTGTCAAGCCGTGTGTTGCCTTTGTCAAGCTGTAATAAGTAGGGGTAAGGACGTTAACCACCTAGGAACATCCTCCCTTATACGTCACCTGGAGCGCATTCATCAGAAGTCATTGACAAGTTCAAAAACTTTGGGTGACAGCGGAAGCAGTCCACTGACAACTAAATCCCTTCCTCTTGTACCCAAGCTCCTGCAAACCACACCACCAACTCCCTCAGTGTCAATTTCCTCCTTAGACAGGAACGCCAACAGTCCTGCAAGCCATGTCACTGGCAAGTCTGACGAGTCCTCTCCTAACTGGGATTCCTCCAATGGATCCTTGAGTGTAACACCTACTGCTGCTGGCGCTGCTGTTGTTGCTGCTGGGAGTTGATCGTCATCCCAGAGGGGAAGTCAGAAGACCACTTGTACTACTTCCAGTAAGCAATTGACTGTCCAACAGTCCTTTGCGAGGAAGATGAAATATCACAGCAGTCATCCTGCTGCAAAGCGGATAACTCAGGTCTTGGCAGCTGCGGTGGTGTTAAACGTGTGTCCGGTATCAACCGTTAATTCACAGGGAATTAGAGAATTGCTTGAGGTACTGTGTCCCCGGTACCAAATACCATCTAGGTTCCATTTCTCTAGGCAGGCGATACAGAGAATGTACACAGACGTCAGAAAAAGAGTCACCAGTGTCCTAAAAAATGCAGTTGTACCCAATGTTCACTTAACCACGGACATGTGGAGAAGTGGAGCAGGGCAGACTCAGGACTATATGACTGTGACAGCCCACTGGGTAGATGTATTGCCTCCCGTAGCAAGAACAGCAGTGGCGTCACAAGTAGCAGCATCTCACAAATGCCAACTCGTTCCTAGGCAGGCTACGCTTTGTATCACCGCTTTCCATAAGAGGCACACAGCTGACAACCTCTTACAGGAAACTGAGGAACATCATCGCAGAATGGCTTACCCCAATTGTACTCTCCTGGGGATTTGTGACATTGGACAACGCCACCAATATTGTGCGTGCATTACATGTGGGCAAATTCCAGCACGTCCCATGTTTTGCACATACATTGAATTTGGTGGTGCAGAATTTTTTAAAAAATTACATTGGCGTGCAAGAGATGCTGTAGGTGGCCCAAAGAATTGCGGGCCACTTTCGGCATTCAGCCACCGCGTGCCGAAGACTGGAGCACCAGCAAATACTCCTGAACCTGCCCCGCCATCATCTGAAGCAAGAGGTGGTAACGAGGTGGAATTCAACCCTCTATATGCTTCAGAGGATGGAGGAGCAGCAAAAGGCCATTCAAGCCTATACATCTGCCTACGATATAGGCAAAGGAGGGGGAATGCACCTGACTCAAGCGCAGTGGAGAATGATTTCAACGTTGTGCAAGGTTCTGCAACCCTTTGAACTTGCCACACGTGAAGTCAGTTCAGACACTGCCAGCCTGAGTCAGGTCATTTCCCTCATCAGGCTTTTGCAGAAGAAGCTGGAGAGATTGAAGGAGGAGCTAAAACGGAGCTATTCAGCTAGGCATGTGGGACTTGTGGATGGAGCCCTTAATTCGCTTAACTAGGATTCACGGGTGGTCAATCTGTTAAAATCAGAGCACTACATTTTGGCCACCGTGCTCGATCCTAGGGTTCAAGCCTATATTGTATCTCTCTTTCCGGCAGACACAAGTGTGCAGAGGTGCAAAGACCTGCTGGTGAGACACTTGTCAAGTCAAGCGGAACGTGACCCGTCAACAGCTCCTCCTTCACATTCTCCCGCAACTGGAGCTGCGAGGAAAAGGCTAAGAATTCCGAGCCCACCCACTGGCGGTGATGTAAGGCAGTCTGGAGCGAGTGCTGACATCTGGTCCGGACTGAAGGACCTGCCAACGATTATTGACATGTCATCTACTGTCACTGCATATGATTCTGCCACCATTGAAAGAATGGTGGAGGATTATATGAGTGACCGCATCCAAGTAGGCACGTCAGACGTACGTATACTGGCAGGAAAAAGAGGCAATTTGGAGGCCCTTGCACAAACTGGCTTTATTTTACCTAAGTTGCCCCCCCTCCAGTGTGTACTCCGAAAGAATGTTTAGTGCAGCCGGTCACCTTGTCAGCTATCGGCGTACGAGGTTACTTTCAGAAAATGTGGAGAAGATGATGTTCATCAAAATGAATTATAATCAATTCCTCCATGGAGACATTCACCAGCAATTGCCTCCAGAAAGTACACAGGGACCTGAGGTGGTGGATTCCAGTGGGGACGAATTAATAATCTGTGAGGAGGGGCATGTACACAGTGAAAGGGGTGAGGAATCGGATGATGAGGAGGAGGTGGACATCTTGCCTCTGTAGAGCCAGTTTGTGCAAGGAGAGATTGTTTGCTTCTTTTTTGGTGGGGGCCCAAACCAACCAGTCATTTCAGCCACAGTTGTCTTAGTCATCCAGCGACCTTGGTGCAAATTTTAGGACTAAAAATAATATTGTGAGGTGTTCAGAATAGACTGGAAATGAGTGGAAATTATGGCTATTGAGGTTAATAATACTATGGGATCAAAATGACCCCCATATTCTATGATTTAAGCTGCTTTCGAGGGTTTTTGGAAGAAAAAAAACACCCGAATCCAAAACACACCCGAATCCGACAAAATATTTTCAGGGAGGTTCTGCCAAAACGCGTCCGAATACAAAACACGGCCGCGGAACAGAATCCAAAACCAAAACACATAACACAAAAAATGTCCGGTGCACATCTCTAGTGCCTATCTATATTATTTAGAATATATTAAAGGTCTATTTTTAAAAAAAAAAACAATCTTTTCTTTTCAAAAACAAGATTCAATACACGTTACAATGAAGAAAGATGGTGAATACAAACCCAAGCATGGGCTGTATCACTCAAATGACAGTACCCAGGAGTCCTAGAAAGGAGCAATATAGCAAAATATGCAGAACCTACGCTAGAAAACACGCTCCCACGGGTACAACAAAACCCATACACAAACATTACATATATCAAAACAGAGCATTACAATACAAATAATAACATGGGGGGAAGGGAAGAAATAGGGAGGGACAGGGTAAGTGCCATGACAGTAGAGGAGCTGCCAAATCGTCATTCAGAATACCTCCAGAGTAATAATTATACAACCTCACAGTGTGAAAAGTAGAAAAAAAGAAGGCAATTTAGCTTTCCTCACAAAACAATATAAGCCTATTTTACAAAAACATTAATATAACATATCACATACTATCCTCTAATTGTCTATACATGTACCACGTGGTAGTTTCAAATAACTAAAAAAAAATTACCTGTGAGGACGGATCCAAAGAGGCAATAAAAAGATTCCATTTCCTATAAAATTTGTGGACCCCCTGTTCAATGTCAGGTAAGGTAGATTGTCGGTCATAATACAATAACTGCAGGAGGAGAGTCTTCACAGTACCCAGGAATGGGGGGTTTTCACTATCCAATTCTGGATAATAAACTTCTTGGCTACCATGATTATCGTTAACAATAAGGGTAAAATGGCCTTCTTATGAATACCTAGATCCCAGTTGTTAAATTTAGCACACAACATCGCTAATGGGTCCAATGAGTCGAAGGGAAAATAGGGTATTAATATAAATCAGTACTTTGCCCGAAAACTTTCGCATTTTCCCACATTCCCATAGGTTGTGAAATAAAGTAGCATCAACATAATGACATTTAGGGCATTGACTGGTTTCCTGAGGCACCATATGTTTACGTTGAGCCTTTAAAACATAAACTTCATGAATTATTTTAAAATGAGTCTCCTGCAAAGATGCTGAAGATAATAATCATAGCGTAGGATCGTAAAATGTAAAGAGGAGTGATTGATCTTCCATATCATGGAACACATATTTCCAGCCTTGTACTGTAGTTTTCCAAAAAGATTTGGGGGTAGCTTGGGTTAGCAAAGAAGTAAGGTATCTGGTTCTATAGGGAACTAAAATATGTGCAGGTAAGAGAATGTAAACTATCTTGGACTCCGACTTCTGCAAGCGGGCTAGGTATTGTGGAAATAAAATGTCGGGCTTGCAAATACATGAAAAAAATGTGTATGTGGGAGGCTAAATTTATCTTGAAGAGCATAAAAGGAGAGCAATCGGCTCCCTGGATCAAATACATCTCCGATAGAAACAATTCCTTTACCTTTCCAAAGTTGGTAGGCAGCATTGTCAAGATCTGGAGCAAATAATGGGATACCCCAAAGAGTGGTGAAATACGAACTCTGTGGATTACGGTGTAGCTTACAGTGTATAGCCAGCCAAGCTAGGTATGTGTCTCTAAAGAGCACATTAGACAGAATTCCCGGAGGGAGTTTGGGTGCAGGAGTATGTAATAACGCAGCAGGGAATATTGAGAGAAAACAGTGAACTCTAAATCCAGATTGACATATCTGCTGCTTTAATGTATCCAATCTAACATACAGTATAACGCATAAAAACAGCAATGGTGAAATTTTTAATATCATGTACCCCTAACCAACCTTGGGTTCGTGAGAGGTGGAGCTTAGCCACAGATACCCTAGGCTTTTTCCCCATCCAAGTTAATTTGGTAAACAACAAGAAGCAAAGATGTAGCTCTGTCTAAAGGGCTGTATTCACGCCCCGATTTGGGGAGAGATGTGTGCTGAGCGAACCGCTCAGCACACATCTCTCCCCCTGCTCAGAAAAGCGCAATGTGTGCTGAGCGTGCGGGGGGAGACTAGTCAGATTGCTTAGGGGAGACTAGTCAGATTGCTTAGATTATAAACAGCGATCGCTCCGTGAGTACCCCCCTTTAGTTAAGCTAATAGGGAGCATCTGAATAATATAAGACAGTTTGGGAAAATAATACTTTTCAAGATCGCTATTCGACCCATTAAAGAAACAGGGAGAAGCTGCCATCCGTTTAGCAGATGACCCATTTTAGTCAAGACTGGGGTGAAATTAGCTTTGTAAAGCCCCGCCAAGGAAGGAGTAATATTAACGCCTAAATATTTAAAAATCCCTTTTCGCTTTAGTCAATGTAGCAGTGTCAAATGGGGACGTATCTAAAACTGAAAAAGCACAGAGAGGTAGATACAGTATTCTGATTTGTAGAAATTAACACTGTAACCTGCAAAAGTACCAAAGTGGGAGATCATGTCTATCACGGTGGGTACCGATTGGGTCGGGACACTAATAAACAAAAGCATATCATCAGTAAACAGAGCTAATTTAGTCTCCCACGGCCTTACCCGTATCCCTGCGAAGGGATGGCAATTTCTTAAAGAAACAGCTAAAGACTCCAAAGCTAAGGCAAATAGCAAGGTTGACAGTGGACATCCCTGTCTGGTGCCACGTTCCACACAAAAAAGGGGGATAAGTAACCATTACAAGCCGATTGTGTCACAGGGGAGAGATAGAAATTTCTAATAACATGGATGAAGGCCACTGGGAAGCCAAACCAACCCAGCACCTCAAATAAGTGGTCCCAAGTGACCATATCAAAAGCTTTTTTCACATCAAGGGACAAGAGGACTGAGTCAGTCTAGCCCCCAGAGAACTCCAACCAATGCTGCACAGTGAGAACTTTCCTCAGATTCACCATTGAATGTCTACCCCATACAAACCCGGTTTGGTCAGCATGAATTATCGTAGGGATAGCCAATTTAAGCTGGTCAGCCATAATCTTAGTAAGGTTTTTATAGTCTAAATGGGTCTGGGACTCCAGGTCGACAACAAAAAGGTCGACACACCTTAGGTCGACGCCAATTGGTTGACACACCTTAGGTCGACATGGACAAAAGGTCGACATGGGCAAAAGGTCGACAGGAACAAGGTCGACATGGAAAAAGGTCGACATGAGTTTTTTTATGTTTTTTTGGTGTCGTTTTTTTCGTAGAGTGACCGGGAACCCCAATTAGTGCCATGCTTCGCTCGCCATGCTTCGGGCATGGTGCTTTCGCTCCGCTCTGCTTCGCTCGGCACAGATTACCGTTCCAGTCGTAGTCCACGTGGATCGTTAAGTATGAAAAGGTTCAAAAAAAGGAAAAAATTGTGAAAAACTCATGTCGACCTTTTTCCATGTCGACCTTGTTCCTGTCGACCTTTTGTCCATGTCGAACTTTTGTCCATGTCGACCTAAGGTGTGTCGACCAATTGGCATCGTGTGTCGACCTTTTTGTCGTCGACCTGGAGTCCGGATACCGTCTAAATTGAGAAGGGATATGGGGCGGTAAGAAACCGGTTGCTCTAAGTCTCGACCTTGCTTAGATAGCACTTTCAGAGTTGCAGAATTGAATTACAGGGGGACAGCTCTCTTTTCAATAATGTCATTATATAAAGATACCAGTCACCAATAAGGGGCAATAAAATTTTATAAAACTCTCCAGTGAACCCGTCAGGGCCCGGTGATTTGAAGCTTTTCAACGACTTGATCACCCGAGCATGTGACTCCGAAACCTGGGGGAGAGGGAGCACTGCCCAGAAATTCTGTTTTTCAACTACATAAATAGAATCAGCTGCATATAATCGAGAATAAAAATCACAAAATACAGCAGAAATGTCTTCCCCAGCATGTACTCATTTACCAGTTTTTGTCAGCAGAGAGGGAACTAGATTAGGAGGTTGATAAACTTTTACTAAATTTGAAAGCAAACGGCCAACCTTGTTGCCGTAGCGGGGGAATCAATATGTTCTATGGAAAGCAAACCTGTCTCCTATTTGCGACAAAACCGTGTCGAATTGAACCTTAGTGCGCTCATAAGCATCTCTATTCTTGGGCGTAGGTGAGTGCTTATATGCCTCATATTTAGCAGTAAGTCTCCTTTGGCCTTGTACATAAGTGGATTCAAGATCATGAGAATGTTTCTTCATGTATGACATAATCACACCCCTAATAACAGGTTTAAACACTTGCCAAAACAATTGAGGGTCCTGGTGCACATGGTCAGCATTGTCAAAGCAATAATTTACCCAAGTAGCTTCAAGCAAATTACAAAACTGGAAGGAGTCAGTTAAATGAGTGGGGAAGCACCATTGGCGATAAGATCCATGGTCAACAGTGAGTTCAAGGATGAACCATGTCAAAGCGTGGTCCAGAATGCAAATAGGTTCTTTTGCAGAAGCTGAAATTTTGAGGACCAAATTAGAAGCAACCTGCAGCAAACAATGCAAGAAAGCGCAGCAGAGAGACAAGTATATTCCTTATCTAGAGGGTCTTTCACCCTCCAAATGTCTAGTAGATTCAACTGTTGAGCCAGGAAAGGAATACCAATTTTAGGTGGCCAGAATCTAATAATTTTGGAGGACTGCCTATCCATAATATTGGATGTAACAATGTTAAAATCCCCCTCAACAACCAGATTTTTAGAGAGGAATTTAGTGAGGTGAGCCAGCAGACGTTTAAAAAACAATTTGGAATACTTATTCAGGGCATATAAGTTACATATAGTCAGGGCTGTTTCTAGGCAATTTGGCTCCTAGTGCGAGATTTAAAAATGCGCTCCCCCTCCCCCACTGCCATAAAAAAATGTGCCCCCCCCCATAAATATAAAAAAAAGAATTTGCGCACGCCGAAGGTGCGTTCCCAGAAAGGGGGCGTGGTATTTTTAAAATGGGTGTGGTCTCATTAAAATGGGCATGGCCTCGTCTGGAAAGACTACCTTACACCCCAGTTTTTGACCCTGCACCAACAGATCACGGCCACCACAGGAAAAAAAAAATTATACCATATTAAGCCCCACACAGTAATGCCCCATGCACCATATTATGCCACACACTGCAATGCCCTTGATACATTAAATACCCATTTTACACATTACGGCAGGGAAGTGTCCCCATTTTACACATTACGGCAGGCAAGAGTCCCAATTTTACACATTACAGCAGGCAAGAGTCCCCATTTTACACATTACAGCAGGCAAGAGTCCCCATTTTACACATTACGGCAGGCAAGAGTCCCCATTTTACACATTACGGCAGGCAAGTATCCCCATTTTACACATTACGGCAGGCAAAAGTCCCCATTTTACACATTACGCCAGGCAAGTGTCCCCATTTTACACATTACGGCAGGCAAGAGTCCCCATTTTACACATTACAGCAAGCAAGAGTCCGCATTTTATACATTAAGGCAGGCAAGAGTCCCCATTTTACACATTACGACAGTCAGAGTACCCTTCTACAAAGAAAGAGAGTGAGAGAGAGAGAGTGAGTGAGAGAGAGAGAGAGAGAGAGAGAGAGAGAGAGAGAGAGAGAAAGTTACACTTACGCTGCAGCGGTCCTCCCGCTTCCCGCTCTTCGGCCCGCATCTCCCTCCTCCTAGCTTGCTGGCAGGCTACACGGGCGGCTCTCCCTCCTCCCCGTCATCAGTACTCTGCTCAGGGGGCAGAGTTTCATGTAATGACGCGATTGCGTTGTGACGTCACGACGCAAACGCGTCATTGCACGAAACTCCACCCCCCGAGCGGAGTAGTAATGACAGAGAGGAGGGGAGCAGCAAACTGAGCCACCTAGAGCCATGGCGGGTGCCCCGTGCGAATGCACGCCTTGCCCGCAGCAAGAAACGGCTCTGCATATAGTATATCTAACAGAGGAAATAGTCACATTTATTATAACAAAGCAGCCTTCAGGGTCAGAAATAGAGGAATGAGTAACATAAGACACGGATATGTTAAGGAGAATCACTACCCAACGTGCTTTAGAGTTAGATGGGGCGGAGGCAAGGACCACTTTACCATTGCTATTCAATTTCTCCTCTTCGGGGGCCTTAAGGTGAGTCTCTTGTAACAATATGACGTCAGGATGTAGCTTAGTAAAGTAAGTAAAAATACGTTTCCTCTTAACAGGGGAGTTATTACCTCCCGTGTTCCAGGAACAAAATTTTAACAAACCTATTTATTTAGTTAGATAGAAAGGCATAACCCTGGAAAACCATATACATGCATGATCGCAATAGTTGAAAAGGCAGCTGCAAAAAATCACTCCATCATATGAGGGGACAGGGAGGGGAGAAAAGGGAAGGAGAAGGGAAGGCGGGACATTCAGAAAAAACAGACATAAAATTACATGAAGAAATAAAAATGAGAATAACATGAAAAATTTTAACTATAAAAAGGTTATGTGGCTGAAACCTGAGAGCTAGCATAATTCCACAGAATCCGACTTCCGTAGATAGAACAAAACTAACAAGTAGAAGAAAAAACAACAACAACAGCAGAGCTCCTAGCACACCACGGTAACGAAATGAATACAATAACCATCCAGTCATACAGTAGGAGTATAAAACAGTAGGTGACCGAGGAATGGGATACTCGGCACCCCCACGTTGGCAACAGGAAGACATAACTGAAACCGAAAAATATAACCCTGCCATACGATACCAGCTGATAATATTATACATTCAAAACAGGAATAAATGAAACTGAAGTCAGTCCTGGAGCAGAGGGCAACAGTGATATGGCAATAAGAAACCATGACACAGGAGTACATATAAAGAGTTCAGACATGTCCAGGAAAGATTATGAGAGCAATTAAATACAATTCAAAGGAAAGAAAATTCTAGTCTCTGTAGCAGGTGAACTATGAGAAATGTCTCAGAAGGTAACGGGGAAGCACATCTGAACTATACCACCAAAGAAGACGGGGAGGAGCGTGTTGAGGACATAGCAACATCCAAATGAGAGTCATTGTGGAGGTAAGCTGCAGCATCTAAAGCTGAGGTAAAGTCCACAGTGGAAGAACCATCAAAAATACGGAGTATGACAGGAAACAATAATGCAAACTTCTTGACCCTTTTAATGAGCTGTGTACATACAGTTGATAAGTCTTTCCAGGCTTTAGTCACCTCTGCGGAATAATCTTGGAAGATCAATAATTTCGTATCCTTCCATTTCAAGTCGCGGTTGCACCGAGAGGCCATCCATATAGTTTCTTTATGAACATAATTAAGGCAGCGAAATATGACCACCCTCGGGCAACGTGACGTACAGGGCCAATCCTGTGAGCCTGTTTAATTACAAGATAAGAGCATGCTTCATTTACATCTAATAATCCAGGCAATGTCACCTTCAAAAAGCAATTGAGGAATTCAGGCAGCCCCACAATCCGCAGATTATTTCGCTGCTCAGCTCAATAGTCCAGTGACTGCTGCCCAGCTCAAGAGTCCAGTGACTGCTGCCCAACTTAAGAGTCCAGTGACTGTTGCCTAGCTGAAAAGTCCAAAGACTGCTGCCCAGTTCAAGATTTCACTGACTGCTGCTCTGCTTAAGAGACTGGTGACTGCTGCTCAGCTCAAGAGTCCAGTAACTGCTGCTCAGCTCAAGAGTCCAGTGACTGCTGCGCAGATTAAGAGACTGGTGACTGCTTCCCAGCTCAAGCGTCCAGTGGCTGCTGGTAAGCTCAAGAATGCAGTGACTGCTGCCCGGCTCAAGTCCAGTGACTGCTGCCCAGTTTAAGAGTCCAGTGACTGCTGCCCAGCTCAAGAGTCCAGTGACTGTTGCTCTGCTGAGCTCAAGAGTACAGTGACTGTTGCTTAGCTGAAAAGTCCAAATTACTGCTGCTCAGCTCAAGAATCCAGTGACTGCTGCCCAGCTAAAGTCCAGTGACTGCTGCCCAGCTTGAGAGTTCAGTGACTTTATATTTTTTACTTTTTTTACTTCTCCTAATATTTTCCCTAATTGTCTTTGTTCTCCTCCCCTGGGATATCAATTATTATGTTGTATTTTGCTTACAGTATGATGGTAAGACTTCTTTCTCTTAGTGTTAAGGGTTTAAATTCTTCCAATAAGTGTAGGCTATCTTTGTCTTTTTTCTATAAACAGAAGGCGGACTCATTTTTCTTCACTTGGTCCCCATGCATTTAAAGATTATAGATACCCAACAGGATACTTTGCTAATGGTCCTTATAAAAGAAATGGGGTAGCTCTTTTATTTCAAAATACTGTTTCTTTTGCCTTCCGTACACAAATAGCTGTCCGCTATCTAATTCTTACGGGGATATTTGAAGATAAACCTGTTACCATTGTGTCCCTTTATTCTCCCAATTCAAACCAAGTTGCTTTTCTTTGCAAACTCTGCTTATTAATTCAGAAGGTCCGAGTTGGTTTGTTACGTGTTCTAGGAGAATTCAATTTAGTACTTGATCCAAATTCTGATAAAGCACCGCCACTTGATTCTACCTCCTCTAAATCATGATTAAGTCCCTCTTCAGCGTTTCGTAAACTATTAATAGAATTTCATCTGTATGACGTATGGAGAATTCAGAACCCAACAGGCCGAGATTATACGTTCTTTTCCCAAGTCCATAACTCTTATTCCCGCATTGACCTCATTCTTTGTGACAATGGATCCTACAGTATTCTGGTTCTTTAGATATTTTGCCCATTTCTTGGTCGGACCATGCTCCATTGCTCTAGAGATGGGATATTTCCAATAATCGTATTCCCCCTAGACCATGGCGCCTTTCCCCACATTTGTTATTAGATCCTTTAGCAAGGAAAATTATATCTATCTCTTTATTCATGCAAATGATGAACTCCCCTTCCGACACATCATTTTTGTACTACTGGTGTGCTTTCAAAGCGGTTACTCGCGGGGCGGCTATTAAAGCTGGAGCCACTCTTAAAAAACTAACTATTCAACTACAAGCTAGAAACTAAACTTAAAGACCTTGAAGATAAGAATAAGCGCCATCCGACTAGAGTTTTACGAAAGAATTATCTGAGGTTCGTAGTCTTTTACAGAAACTTCTTATGGTTAGAACACACGCCGCTCATAATAGACTCTGCCAGAAATTTTATTTACTGGGCAACAGACCTGGGAAGCTGCTAGTACGTAAACTATGCACCCAACAAGCTCGAAATAGGATCAAGCATGTTATTTCCTCGTCGGGTTCAAAATTAGCAAATCCTCTTGATATAGCAAATCAATTTGCAAAATACTATGGCCAACTATAAAATATAAAATATGATTTGTTTACTCCGCAACCTACCTCCGAAACTGTCCAATCTTTTCTATCTTCTATAAATCTCCCTAGTGTGACTACTTCTCAGTTAGACTCGTTAAATGTGCCCTGGTCTGCACAAGAAATAGAAGTGGCATTTAAATCTCTCCCTAAAAACAAGGCCCTGGGCCCTGATGGCTTCATTAATGACTTCTATGTCCTTTTTAATACTACACTCTCCTCTACTTTGACATCTCTATTCAGTGAAGTATCGCGAATGGGTTCATTTCCTACAAAAATGCTAGAAGCACAAATAGTTGCAATTCCCAAACCAGGGAAGGACCCAGATTATTGTTCCAACTATCGCCCGATTGCTCTATTGAATGGGGATGACAAGCTCTATGCTAAATTAATAGCGAGCCATATTAATGTTTACTTATCTTCCCTGGTGCACCCGGATCAAGTCGGGTTCGTGCCCGGCAGGCAAGACTCATACAACACCCGAAGAGTTTTTAATTTAATTGACTCTCTATCTGATGGGGAGGGATTTCTCTTGCTTTCTCTTGATGCTGAGAAAGCATTTGATAGATTAAATTGGCTATATATTCACACTGTTTTTACTAAATTTGATTTTTGTGGTCAAATATTGTCCCCCATCTTAGCATTATATAGTTCTCTTACAGCAAGGGTGTTTAGTAATGGCTTCCTGTCCCTATTTCTAATGGCACTCGTCAGGGTTGCCCCATTTCCCCTTTAATATATGTATTGGTAATTGAATCTTTAGTGGCTAAAATTAAATCCTAGGAAGACTTTCCAGGGTTGAAAGTGACACACGGCCAGGATTTGCATAAACTTTGTCTTTTTGCGTACTATGGAGGTCATTCCGAGTCGTTCGCTCTGAAAATTTCTTCGCATCGCAGCGTTTTTCCACTTAGTGCGCATGCGCAATGTCCGCACTGCGACTGCGCCAAGTAAATTTGCTATGAAGTTTGGATTTTTACTCACGGCTTTTTCCTCGCTCAGGCGATCGTAGTGTGATTGACAGGAAATGGGTGTTACTGGGCGGAAACAGGCCGTTTTATGGGCGTGTGGGAAAAAACGCTACCGTTTCCGGAAAAAACGCGGGAGTGGCTGGAGAAACGGAGGAGTGTCTGGGCGAACGCTGGGTGTGTTTGTGACGTCAAACCAGGAATGATAAGCACTGAACTGATCGCAGATGCCGAGTAAGTCTGAAGCTACTCTGAAACTGCTACGAGATGTGTAATCGCAATATTGCGAATCTTTCGTTCGCAATTTTAAGAAGCTAAGATTCACTCCCAGTAGGTGGCGGCTTAGCGTGTGCAATACTGCTAAAATCGCCTTGTGAGCGAACAACTCGGAATGAGGGCCCATGTTCTTCTTTCGTTTCCAATACTTCCTCTTCTCTTCCTACTCTGCATGACATCTTAGCTAGCTTCAGTGATGTTTCATATTATAAATTGAATACTACAAAAACAAACACCCTCCCTATTAACTTACCTGAACCCCTAATTGCCACTTTACGCTCCCAATATCCTTATAATTGGAGGTCTGACTCCCTTCTATACTTCGGAATACACATCTCCCCTCCCACTTCCTCTTTGAAGTAAATATGCCCCCTTTTATCGAAGCTCTCGAATCCTTAACATCTTCTTGGTTATCTTATGAGATATCATAGCTTGGAAGATTAGCAGCGTTTAAAATGACACTTTTACCCAAACTCATGTATTTGTTTTGAACCATACCATTTGTATTTCCAAAACAATATTTGGATAAGTGCAAACTTATACTCTCCAAATATATTTGGAAATCTAATCCTCCTAAGTTAGTTCATAATAAGATGAATCTACCTAAAAATCGTGGAGGTCTCTTACTTACAGATTTAACGTTCTATCAGGAAGCTTGCCTCTTTGCTTCTCTTAAGCATTGGAGGTCGACTCCCTCTTCTTCTACTTGTGTAACCATTGAAATAAGTCAATGCCCATAATACCCCTTAGAAGACCTTTTATTAACTCCCAAACATTTGCGACCATCTTCATTATCCCTCCTTTCTTCCACAACTTCTTCTTTATAAGTCTGGGATAGTTTAACCTCTAAATTTACAGGATATACCACTCCATTTGCTGCCCTTTCCCTAGATGCCATCGTCAAATTAATACCTAATTTAAAGCTATCATCTTGAGCTTTCTGTCAGATCCGAACGTTAGTAGACTTGCTCAATGGGAGGGACTTGTTAACATTTTCCCAATTAGAAGACCGTTTTTCACTCCCTTGTAAGGAAGTGTATCACTATCTCAAAATTAGACACCAGCATAATAGTCTACCTAAATCTCAACAATCTCCTTGCCCTATAACTCAGTCAGTTCTATCGCGGATATCATTAACCACATCTAGTAAAGACATCTCCTTTTGGTATAATGTGCTTTTACAATTAGTTCCATCCCAGAAATCTAATGCTAAACTTCGTTGGGAAGGAGATTTTGATGTTTCATTGTCTGATGCACAGTGGGGCACTATCTATAATTCATCTTTCCACATGTTTAGATGTTTAAACCACACGGAAATGCAAATGAAGCTTCTTAATAGACTATACTTAACTCCGGAGAAATAGGTGGAGAAATAGGTCATTTGTTTCATGTTTTTTGGTCTTGCCCTAATTGACAAGAATTCTGGAAAGGGGTTTTTGATTTAATTAACAAGATCCTGAAAATATTATCTACTTGGCCACATAATTATCGCTGCAAGGGCGACTGTGGCTCAAGCTTGGAAACTATCTACCCCTCCACCAGTAATGAAGGTTTTCCATAAGATACATTTCCATTTCCTTATGGAAACCGAGAATGTGCCTTATTCCTCCTTGGCCTCCTCTCTTTCTATGAAGTGGATGTCTTGGCATGAATACACTACAGAAGGAGAAGGGGCGGAAATGTTACCACAGTCTTCTAGGACCTCCCCTTTACATTTTAGCTTAATTTAAGCTTCCTCCTCTTTATGTACCCTACCGATACATTGGTTTGTTATATGTTATATTCAGTTTTTGCAACTTTATTTCTCAGGATAAATTCTAGTAGAGGTTTTGTTTCCATCATATCTTACCATTGCCTTTATATATGCTAGTTGGATATATTTTCGATGATACATTTGTATATATCCCGCTTTCCCTATGTTTTGTTCTCCTCCCCTTCCTCCCCCTGCTTCTGTTTTCTGTACCCCATTAATTGCATATTTTTCAATAAAAATTATTGAAGTTAAAAAAAAAGAGTCCAGTGACTGCTGCCAAGCTCAAGAGTCGAGTGAGTACTTTGAAATAAGTGACCACTGCCATGCATCCATTCTAACGGTAGCAGAGCCATCCAGTACACATTCCAGGCTTCCTGCCATATGTCTGATGTCCCAGGGATGACTGCTGCCCAGTGTGCCAGACCCAATGGGGTACTCTTGTCTGCCAGTCCCAGTGGTGGACTCCTGTCTGCCAGTACCAGTGGGGGACTCCTTATGCAACCTGCAAGATGCCTCACACTCGAGTCCAATGACTGCTGCCGATCTCAAGAGTGAAGAGTCTAGTAACTGCTGCCCATCTCAAGAGTGAAGAGTCTACTAACTGCTGCCCAGCTCAAGTCTAGTGATGAGAGGTACTGCAACACAAGAGGTCTGAGAGGTGCCTGCCACCTTGCAAAGATCTGGGAGGTGCCCGTCACTTAACCAGAAATCTGAGAGGCTCTTACCATCTTGCCAGAGGTCCAAGAAATGCCTGCCACCTTCCAGACATCCGAAAGGAGAAAGAGGTTCTGATTGCCCAAACCTCTGGGTGCGAGGCTCTGCCAGCCCATGCCTCTGGGTGCAATGTTCTGCCTGCCCACTCCTTGGACTCCTGATCAAGTATACCTCTGTCTTGTACCAAAGGTAAGTGCAAGTTTCTGCTAGCAATCAGCTTTGCCACATATAGACTGTTTGTTGCGTGTATGTTTCACATACTTTTCAGCCTTCAAGGGCATTGCATTACCTTGGATTCACTGGGCTGTTTTGTTCTATATTATGTGGTAACTTACTGCAGTAACATATTTGTACAGTAATCTCCTCAAACATGGTTTATAGAAAACTTATACAAAGCTTGGACAGATCTCCAAAATTGTCTTTTCTAACAAACAGGTCTTTTTAGCTCTTAATTCTAAAACTAATTGCCTCCTCTACCACAGTAGGGCATCTCTGAGACATCTGGCAATGTGAACATACCTTTGAAGCCTACAAAATAAAAATATATACTTGGTTTATATATAAGTTATTTGCTGATAGTTCCCTGGCTAGATCTGAATCCATGCCCCAGAGCTATGAGGCAGCAATTCCAACCACCATGCTACACTACCAAACATAATAAACTGTTATTAGTATTATGATGCTATGCTGCATGTTGCAAGATGACATTTGGAAGCTTCAGTGGCTTGAATCATTGCACATTATTGGTTTATATAACAATAAATATTATTTATACTGGGGAGTCCTAGAAAGCAATGACCAAATTGCTTATTAAGTATATGGTTGGTGCATGCGAGTACTTACAGAACATAAGTGCCATCATGTTCTGGCTTTCAGGGTCCATTGGCACCAGCAGTCCACCTTAAAAAAATAAAAATTAGAAATAAAACACAGACACCATCACAAATACTTTTATGTAATGCCTCACACAACCTTCATTCTTCACTTTATTACTTACATATATTCTACGGTTCCACCTAGATATTAAAGATCCATGTTTGGCAACAAGAAAAAAAAAAACGCTTAACACTAAACTTGTCCCATGAGGTGCCCCACCACAAATGATAAGCTTAGTGTCTGTCATCCCTATTAAAATGAATAACTTTGTTTTGATTGGTTAGAGTGCAAGAAAAGCCATTCTGATTAGTTAGAAGTTAGAACTAACTTGCCCACTTGGGGTTTTAACCAATCATAATGATTCTTCCATCATGAACCATCTCAATGCTTACAGTTTGTAAACATAGTTCTGATTTACACTTGACAAAATGGAATAACCTAAGACTCATTACTTGTCGGGATTTATAAGAGCGTTCTTATCTCAAGTCGTTGCTCCAGTAACAATCCCATTACAATATTCCTGCCCAGGACATTACATTTATACACAAACTACCCATTCTTCTATCTGTTTGACCCTTCATAATTTTGAGATACCCACATCAAAATGTAATGGGAGCATTACAAATTGACACAGTAACCTTCTGTTCAAAGATGAGAAATTAGCAGATCAAGCTAAATGGGCATCAGACCCAAGGATTTCATTGTTGGAGGAAGACTAGGGTATAAAAACATATTTACAATGTATAAGTGTATTAACTACTGAGAAAAACTACTCAAAAATGCTCATAGTTTATTTCTCACCCCTGATGAACTTTACAGAATGTTACGGTATGTTACATATCAGTTTTGTTGGAGGAATTGTGGTGAGGTGCTGCAGTGTAATTCATGCATTCTGTTGCTGTCCTGTTACCCAAGATTTGCGCATGTCAGTATTTGAATTAATCGAACGTGTCTGATTTTTTGGGAGCGGTTTTGTATTTTCCATGTAAAAAATGGGTCTGGCGATGTTTTTAGTGGCATCTTCTAAACCAGTGGTTTTCAAGCGATTCAGATCTTAGTAAATAATCGAGATACAAAACCACTTTGAAAAAATGCAGAAAACCTGGCAAATTTGTAAAATGTGTCCTATAGTCTGGCAATTACTCAGCAGCACACAGAATGGCCCTCATTCCGAGTTGATCGCTAGCTGCCGTTGTTCGCAGCGATCAGGCTAAAAATTGTCACTTCTGCGCAAGCGTATGCGTCACAATGTACACGCGCAACGTACTTTCACAAAAGCCGATGCAGTTTTACACAAGCTCTAGCGACGCTTTTCAGTCGCACTGCCGGCCACAGAGTGATTGACAGAAAGTGGGTGTTTCTGGGTGGTAACAGAACGTTTTCGGGGAGAGTGTGTAAAAACGCAGGCATGTCATATAAAAACACAGGAGTGCCTGGAGAAACGTAGGCGTGGCTGGCCGAACGCAGGGCGTGTTTGTGATGTCAAAACAGGAACTAAATAGTCTGAAGTGATCGCAAGCTAGGAGTAAGTCTGGAGATACTCTGAAACTGCACAATTTTGTTTTGTAGCAGCGCTGCGATCCTTTCATTTGCACTACTGCTAAGCTAAGATACACTCCCAGGGGGCGGTGGCTTAGCGTTTGCACTGCTGCTAAAAGCAGCTAGTGAGCGAACAACTCGGAATGAGGGCCATTGTCAGACTGTCACCTACAGCACTGATGGGCTTTTAGTCTTTCTAGAGAGACATGCACAAACTCTCATCTCAGGAAACTAGGCATACCATCAGTCTTGTTGATTTTGTCTAAAGCTGCCTCAAAAGCAGTACAGGCAGGTAATTTGTCTTGCTTGCGCTTAAAGGTGCCCATACACTTTAACGAGGTATTGCATGTGCTCCATCGCATGCGATATCCCCTCAACTCCCCACAGTCACCGGCAGCTCCTGGACTCACAATATCGTCCAGGTCCCCTCACTCACAAAGTACTAACGTGAGATCTAGGGATGAATGGGTTTGGTCCCCTGAGAGCCGAACCCTACCAGACTTCAGGCTCCGAGCCCGGATCCGAGTCAGGCTCGGGTTTCCCCGTCTGACTTGGAAACCAGAATGAGGCAAAACTACATCATCCCACTGTCGGATTCTAGCAGGGTTTGGATTCCATATAAGGAGTCACGTGTCCCCGCCATTTTCACTCCGGCATTGGAGAGTGTAGAGAGAAGACATATCTCTGTTCTCTCAGTGTCCGTGTCTTATGCTGAGTCTGTCCAGTCACAGTGGTTGTGTTCTCTGCTGCCATATGTCCAGTGCTGTCCAGTGGTGCTGTGTTGTGCTGCATCAGTTTAGTGGTGGTGTGTTGTGCTGTATCAGTCCAGTCACAGTGGTGGTGTCCTCTGCTGCCATATGTCCAGTGCTGCTGTATAATATATTAAGTCCCTTAAAGTGTTGCTGTGTTGTCCTGCATCAGACCAGTGGTACTGTCCTGTGCATCAGTCATTCCAGTGACCATTCACAGTGGTGTCCTCTGCTGCCATATGCCCAGTGCTGCTGTATAATATATTAATAAGTCCCTTAAAGTGTTGCTGTGTTGTCCTGCATCAGACCAGTGGTAGTGTCCTGTGCATCAGTCAGTCCAGTGACCATTCACAGTGGTGTCCTCTGCTGCCATATGCCCAGTGCTGCTGTATAATATATTAATAAGTCCCTTAAAGTGTTGCTGTGTTGTCCTGCATCAGACCAGTGGTAGTGTCCTGTGCATCAGTCAGTCCAGTGACCATTCACAGTGGTGTCCTCTGCTGCCATATGCCCAGTGCTGCTGTATAATATATTAATAAGTCCCTTAAAGTGTTGCTGTGTTATCCTGCATCTGACCAGTGGTAGTGTCCTGTGCATCAGTCAGTCCAGTGACCATTCACAGTGGTGTCCTCTGCTGCCATATGCCCAGTGCTGCTGTATAATATATTAATAAGTCCCTTAAAGTGTTGCTGTGTTGTCCTGCATCAGACCAGTGGTAGTGTCCTGTGCATCAGTCAGTCCAGTGACCATTCACAGTGGTGTCCTCTGCTGCCATATGCCCAGTGCTGCTGTATAATATATTAATAAGTCCCTTAAAGTGTTGCTGTGTTGTCCTGCATCAGACCAGTGGTAGTGTCCTGTGCATCAGTCAGTCAGTCCAGAGACCATTCACAGTGGTGTCCTCTGCTGCCATATGCCCAGTGCTGCTGTATAATATATTAATAAGTCCCTTAAAGTGTTGCTGTGTTATCCTGCATCAGACCAGTGGTAGTGTCCTGTGCATCAGTCAGTCCAGTGACCATTCACAGTGGTGTCCTCTGCTGCCATATGCTCAGTGCCGCTGTATAATATATTAATAAGTCCCTTAAAGTGTTGTTGTGTTGTCCTGCATCAGACCAGTGGTAGTGTCCTGTGTATCAGTCCGTCCAGTGACCATTCACAGTGGTGTCCTCTGCTGCCATATGCCCAGTGCCGCTGTATAATATATTAATAAGTCCCTTAAAGTGTTGCTGTGTTGTCCTGCATCAGACCAGTGGTAGTGTCCTGTGCATCAGTCAGTCCAGTAACCATTCCCAGTGGTGTCCTCTGCTGCCATATGCCCAGTGCTGCTGTATAATATATTAATTAGTCCCTTAAAGTGTTGCTGTGTTGTCCTGCATCAGACCAGTGGTAGTGTCCTGTGTATCAGTCAGTCAGTCCAGAGACCATTCACATTGGTGTCCTCTGCTGCCATATGCCCAGTGCTGCTGTATAATATATTAATAAGTCCCTTAAAGTGTTGCTGTGTTGTCCTGCATCAGACCAGTGGTAGTGTCTTGTGCATCAGTCAGTCCAGTGACCATTCACAGTGGTGTCCTCTGCTGCCATATGCCCAGTGCTGCTGTATAATATATTAATAAGTCCCTTAAAGTGTTGCTGTGTTGTCCTGCATCAGACCAGTGGTAGTGTCCTGTGCATTAGTCAGTCAGTCCAGTGACCATTCACAGTGGTGTCCTCTGCTGCCATATGCCCAGTGCTGCTGTATAATATATTAATAAGTGCCTTAAAGTGTTACTGTGTTGTCCTGCATCAGACCAGTGGTAGTGTCCTGTGCATCAGTCACTCAGTCAGTCCAGTGACCATTCAAAGTGGTGTCCTATGCTGCCATATGCCAAGTGCTGCTGTATAGGGTGCTGTGTTGTGCTGCATCAGTTCAGTGGTGATGTATTGTGTTGCATTAGTCCAGTGGTAGTGTCCTGTGCATCAGCCATCAGTCATTTCAGTGACCAGTCACAGTGGTATCCTCTGCTGCCATATGTCCAGTGCTGCTGTAAAATAAAACAAGTCCCTTACAGTGTTGCTGTGTTGTCCTGCATCAGACCAGTGGTAGTGTCCTGTGCATCAGCCATCAGTCATTCCAGTGACCATTCACAGTGGTATCGTCTGCTGCCATATGTCCAGTGCTCCTGTGCCGCATATTGTGTTATATAATTCCAGAAAAATAATGGAGAACAAAAATTTGGATGATAAAATAGGTAAAGATCAAGAACCACTTCTTCCTAGTGCTGAAGCTTCTGCTACTAACCATGACATAGATGATGAAATGCCATCAACGTCATCTGCCAAGACCGATGCCCAATGTGATAGTAGAGAGCATGTAAAATCCAAAAAGCCAACGTTCAATAAAAAGACCCAAAAAAAGAAATTTAAATGGTCTAGGGAGAAACGTAAACTTGCCAATATGCCATTTACGACACGGAGTGGCAAGGAACGGCTAAGGCCATGGCCTATGTTCATGACTAGCGTTCAGCTTCACATGACGATGGAAGCCCTCATCCTCCCGCTAGAAAAATGAAAAGCGTTAAGCTGTAAAAAGCACAGAAAAGAACTGTGCATTCTGAGATGGTATCACAAATCCCCAAGGAGAGTCCAAGTGTGTCGGCGGTTGCGATGCCTGACCTTCCCAACACTGGACGGGAAGAGGTGGCTCCTTCCACCATTTGCACGCCCCCTGCAAGTGCTGGAATGAGCACCCACAGTCCAGTTTCTGATATTCAAATTGAAGATGTCACTGTTGAAGTACACCAGGATGAGGATATGGATGTTGCTGGCACTGAGGAGGAAATTGACAATGAGGATTCTGATGGGGATGTGGTTTGTTTAAATGAGGCATCGGGGGAGACACCTGTTGTCCATGGGATAAAGAAGCCCATTGTGATGCCTGGGCAAAATACCAAAAAGGCCACCTCTTCGGTGTGGAATTATTTCTCCACAAATCCGGACAACAGGTGTCAAGCCATGTGTTGACTCTGTCAATCTGTAATAAGTAGAGGCAAGGACGTTAACCACCTTGGAACATCCTCCCTTATACGTCACCTGCAGCGCATTCATCAGAAGTCAGTGTCAAGTTGTGAAACTATGGGTATGGGCGTAAGCAGTCCACTGACACCTAAATCTCTTCTTCCTCTTGTACCCAAGCTACCGCAAGCCACACCAGCAACTCCCTCAACGTCAACTTCCTCGTCAGCTATGAACGTCAGTAGTCCTGCAGGCCAAGTCACTGGCAAGACTGACGAGTCCTCTCCTAACCGAGATTCCTCCGGAGGATCCTTGAGTGGTACGCCTGCTGTTGCTGCCACTGCTGTTGTTGCTGCTGGGAGTCGATCGTCATCCCAGAGGGGAAGTTGGAAGACCACTTGTACTACTTCAACTAAGCAATTGATTATCGAACAGTCCTTTGTGAGGAAGATTAAATATGACAGCAGTCGTCCTGTTGCAAAGTGGATAACTGAGGCCTTGACACTTATGCTGGTGTTAGACGTGCTTCCGGTATCCGCAATTAGTGCAGTGGGATTTAGACAATTGATGGAGATACCAAATCGCATCTAGGTTCCACTTCACTAGGCAGGCAATACCGAGAATGTACAGAGACATCAGAAAAAGTGTTGCCAGTGTCCTAAAAAATGCGGTTGTATCCAGTGTCCACTTAACCATGGACATGTGGACAAGTGGAACAGGGCAAACTAAGGACTATATGACTGTGACAGCCCACTGGGTAGATGTATTGCCTCCTGCAGCAACAACAGCAGCAGCTGCACTAGTAGCCGCATCTCGCATCTTCTTTTTTGGTGGGGACCAAACAAACCTGTCATTTCAGCTACAGTTGTGTGGCAGACCCTGTCGCTGAAATGATTGGTTTGTTAAAGTGTGCATGTCCTGTTTATACAACAAGGACAATTCCATCTTGCACCTCTTTTTCTTCTTTGCATCATGTGCTGTTTGGGGGCTATTTTTTTTAAAGTGCCATCCTGTCTGACACTTACGTATATGTCCAATGGTACTGCCATATAATTCCAGTGATACTGCCGTATATGTCCAGTGGAACTGCTTTATAATTCCAGTGATATTGCCGTATAATTCCAGTGATATTGCTGTATAATTCCAGTGGGAATTGTTTGTGTCACTTGGCTTAGTCAGACAGCTACCTCATTGCACCTCTTCTAAATCTTTGCATGAGCTGCTGTTTGGGGCCTTTTTTTTATATCTGCCCTCCTGTCTGCCACTGCAGTGCCACTCCTAGATGGGCCAATTGTTTGTGTCGCTTGGCTTGGTCATTCAGCTACCTCATTGCACCTCTTCTACATCTTTGCATGAGGGGCTGTTTGGGGCCTAGTTTTTGAAAAGTGCCATCCTGTCTGCAACTGCAGTGCCACTCCTAGATTGGTCAATTGTTTGTGTAGCTTGGATTAGTCAGACAGCTACCTCATTGCATCTCTTCTACATCTTTGCATGAGGTGCTGTTTGGGGCTATTTTTTTATATCTGCCCTCCTGTCTGACGCTGCAGTGCCACTCCTAGATGGACTAGGTGTTTGTGTTGTCCACTTGTGTCGCTTAGCTTAGTCATCCAGCAACCTCGGTGCAACCTTTTGGCCTAAAAACTATATTGTGAGGTGTGAGGTGTTCTGAATAGGCTCGAAATGAGTGGAAATGAATGTTATTGAGGTTAATAATACCATAGGATCAAAATTACCCCCAAATTCTGTGATTTTAGCAGTTTTTATGTTTTTTTCAAAAATCATCCAGATCCAAAACCAAAACACGAAAGAGTGGTTTTGGCAAAACCAAGCCAAAACCAAAACACAAAAGTGGAATTAGAACCAAATCACAAAACACAAAAATTGCCAGCCGCACAGTTGCCAGTTATATCGCATGCACATTATCGCAAGCGACAGGGCCAGATCTTACCTGCTGCAGGTAAGCGTGCCTTGGATTGTAATCGTAAGTGGACCACACATGATGTGATCAACTTACTTGTGATACGTTGGCCTGATGCATTGATATCGTGATAAAAGGCATGTTATCTCTCTAGTGTATGGGAGCCTAATTTTTGGCCCTGGCTTCTAATGTAATAAGCCCTGAACTAAACTGTTATGGGTTATAAAGGAATGGCTTCATGGATTAAGCAAAATACACTACTTCTATAAATGACAGCATTAAGGTTTTTCATCTTAAAAAAAAAACATGTCTTAATCTCAATGTTTTATAATTACTGCAAAAATAAACTTTTGATAATGTCGATTTATATGCAGGAATGAAAAGCTATACCTTATACACACTTAGAATACACTTTACCATGGAGCCGCTGCGGCCGCTAAACCTAGTACACACGCTACGTACTTTATACACTGTTTGCGTACGGAGTCCCGTATCACTGTACGGACTTAGCGTACAAACGCCGCGCTGGGGGTACAAAATACACACAGGGCGCACACACCCAGAGATACACTTTAAACCTTTACAGTAATGCAATGCAATGCTATTACACTTTAAACCTTATGCAGCAATGCAGTGTGATGCTATTACACCTTAAACCTTATGCAGCAATGCAGTGTGATGCTATTACACTTTAAACCTTATACAGTAATGCAATGCAATGATAAAACACTTTAAACCTTAGCAGGGCAATGAAGACACGACACCAATTGTGATTTAACTGCTGGGTTCCGACACCACAGGGGATTATTGCTGAAAGGGGGTTACAATACAAATAATACAATACAATATAACAGAGTAAATGGCTACAGTCAATGTTACAGTGGATTCGCTTGCGCTACCCGGTCCGGTCCTCCGCCATCTGATAGATAATGTTGTGAGCCTTGTGTCTCACCAGGCCAGAAGCAGGCTCTCTTTATACACTTCTTCCAAAAGCAATACAATAGAAACTGTAATCCCTTTGTCCATTGGACACAGGAGTGCACTTTTACAGTACAGGAGAGGTCATAGGTCTGTTTGAATAGGTGGGCGATGTCTATTTTCACTGCTCTTGTGGGTGGTCTCCTCTGAATTCCCGCCGCATACATAATGTACAGTAAATACAGTTTATATCTATATTCTGCTCCTGCACATAACTATCCGCAGGAACATGCGATCTTCCTCAAACCAACACCGGAATGTTTCCCTTAAAATACCCTACAGCTGGATGCCAAACCCCACCTTGTAACCTTGTTCTGTCCCCTCCTATTCTGTAAAGGTGAATCCCTTTGTTCTGAAACCATTTAAACTGTTGTTATTTTATGGTGTGGTGCAGGGGTACTATGTGTACATTGTGCACTATTTGGATTAAATATGTAATGTGTTTTGATAGCTCTCCATGCGTTCACAAACTCTACCGTAAATACCCATACCACGCGCTGATGCGCACGACCGCGGGAGAGACCATACGCAAATTGCGAATATGTGCACGCACAGCAGAACAAGTACACGCGCAGAAGCCATCTGTGTGTTGTTTGTACGTGATGTGTGTACTGCAATATTTTTCGACTTTGACAGTCCACCCTTTGGCAGTCACCAATAAATGCCACTATCTAATCACTAAACAGAAAAATATCTACACAATATCTACAGAAGTTTTGGATAGTCGGGGGAGAGTGGTAGGTAGGAAATGTTTGACCTAGTGGGATAGTAAAAGAATGTATGTATGAATCCATGTCTGAGGGGCATGTATCATCGTGCCGTATATGTTCTAAATAAGCTTTGAGGTATTGTGAAGTATACATTAAATCCTTCTCATCCCATATTAAGGGTCTGTAAATGGGCCAACAAACACTACCGAGCTCTTTTCGGCTTCTTGTTCCAACAAATGGGGTGCACATTTAGTTGATGATACATGGATGGGGAACATATGTGTGTGCTAGTATATGTGGATATCACCTGTCGACTATGTGTGTCGTTAACTGAAGGTTGTAGAGATGAAGATAAGACACATATCTAAAATACATTCACATAAACATTTACATAAACATTCTTGGGTAGGGCTGATGTCTTTTCCGGATGGGTGTATCTGGGCAGAGGGGGAGACAAAAGAAAAACAGGTGAACGAAACAGGCCATGAAATTCATTTGCAATCCTTATCATATCACTGTCTCTATGGAAGGGTCATGAATTAAATCTGCTGCTATAACAGTACCCTTGCTCCTGAGACTCATCAACTTTGTGCCGTGCTTGCGCCGCGTCAGAATTCGAACACACCTAAATATTAAGCCAATAATTATGACGACTCCCAGGATACAAAGGAGAAACTTCCCTACACTCATAATAACATTTTGAGCCCACTCTCCTAATCCTGAGAACCAATTTTGTGGGTTCAACCATGAGACCCAGCCGGTCAGCTCATTACCCACAGCCGTCAGGGTAAGGTTGTGTCTCCTCCGGAACTCCCACTTCAGCTGCAAGATATCGTCCATCTTTTGGTCGATAATCTCGGTTGGGTCATCAGTGCTGTTTGTAATATATGTGCAGCACTTCACACCATATTGAGTTGCCAAAGTGACACAGTACCCACCTGTCACGGCCGTGATATAATTAAGGACCATCCTGTGCTGGATCAGTTCCTTCTTGTAAGCTTGTAACTCCCTTCCCGTATACCTGAAGGTGTCGTCATACATCTCAGTGATATTATCTATCAAGTTCGCTAGCGCATGGATATACCTATAATTTATAATTCCTCTGGCAGTACGGGTGATGTCTAATGCGAGAAGGAATTGAATCCCAGTGGATTTGTGGATCAAATCAAAGGCTGCGTGCTCTGTCCTATCTATGAGGTGTCTCTTGACGATGTGTTCATAGTGAGTATGAGTATAAGGAGCCTGAGCACTGCGGTGAATATCTCTCATCTTATCATGGGTTATGGTCATGACCTCTGGCAGTACTCTCCCAATATAACACAATCCCTCTGAGCTCGGGGCAAGCCACTTGTACGCCTTCCTCCCACATATGAAATAGGCATCATCAGGGAGAACATAGGGGACAGAATATGACATCACCATATTACAAACTTTCCAAGTGAAGAAACCAATCCCTAGTTCTCCCATCTGCTCAGTACAAGTATCGGGCTGGATGATATGGGCACAATACCCTGGCGATACTTTTCCAACCCACATGGTCTTGCTTCCACGAGTATACCTATACCGAAAATACCTCTCACTGTTGGCTATTTGGCGTACAAGTTCAGAGTCTATGGGTATCCTATCAGCTCTGTGTGAAAAGGTAATTGTCTGGTTATTCCACGACACTTCCCAATTTCCCGGTTTTTGGTAACTGGAAATATTGAAACATAATAAGGATCTATCTACATGATACTGGTGGAGCTTCAAACTAGGGGGGCCTAGAAATATTGAGTTTCTTGTCCACCGGTCTCCCACCCCGCAATTCGAGTACCTCATCTATTGCTAAAGGGTACGGTACTAATCCTGACTTGCTCTGACCTTGAGGTACCTGTGAGCACACCCAGCATTCTGTCTGGTTTAAGACCTTACCCACTAGTGAGTGGTAATCACTCAACGGATGACGGTCCATGTCGATATTAAGGTTGGACTGACATCTCTGGATGCACCCATCTTCAACTATATTCTCATAATTCCTACAAATACAATATTCATCAGACAATAACCCCTCACAGTGCCTCCGAGCTCCCTGACTACCAGAGCGCTTACTGATGCCAGCCTTTACTAAAGTGATGTGCTGATCCTGAGATCCTACAAATTCATACTTGCCATCAGAACCCATTACAGATCCCTGCTCGACCTCTCTGGGACCCTCACAAAAACAAACTGTCCTTATCAAAACCAGAGTTACTAATAGAACCCGAAACGCAGTCTCTTGTGATCGATCCATTTCGTTTAGGGAAAGGAGGAAAATAAGAAGGGGAAAAGACAGGAAAATGCAGGGGGAAGTGAAGAAAAAAAATTATACTACAACCGTTCTAGATCTGTGCTCGGATGCCCTTCAACAGTTCTGCCTCTCAACCCTCCCGGAACAGACACTCCAGTGATACGAAGTTCTCTACACTTTGCTCTTTGTCACGAGTTCTCTCCGGGTCGGCGGCCTTTCTGTAGGGAACATAAATCTTGTATTTCAATGTGTTTAACTGTTGTGTATTATCAGTTGTGTGAAGTAAACCATCTGTGGAAAGTGAAAAGAGAAAGGAAATAATAAAAAGAAAATTTTTCAGATTTGCGTTCACCATCAGGCTGTCACGCCATCATGCATATTGGTGTCTATGCACAGTCTCCCTTCACCAGTATTCTCATTCTCCACCCTTTGTGCATGACCAGGCACACTGATACTGGTGTCCCTATGCTGGTGAGATATACTGGATTTGGGCAGAACTCTGAAAAACCGAGTAGGCCTGTGGCGTCTGAACTGTAACCCTGTCGGTGGACGTAAGAGATGAAGAGGAAGCTTTGAAGACAAATCACATAGAGTTTAGTAACAGATAAGTTGGTAGAGGCAAAGAAGATTTTACTTAGTTTGACATCTGGATTGGGCACTAAGGGGAATGATTCTCTACTCGGTCTGCTCCGCCCCCCCCCCCCCCAAAAAAAAAAAAAAATCTATGTGTGTTATATCTCTACTGGGACTATCCCAGCCATCAATCCAGTGTCCTGTCCATTCTAAATTCATAGGGAACCCGGTATCTTTGAGATAATTTCCTCTACCTGTGATGGACATGTATCTAGAACAGTGAAATGCAACCTTAGTTTTCGTGGGTATCCAACATAATTCGTACTTCCTGGGCGGGAGCACGCTATATGTATACCATCTCTAACAAAACTTCTGTTAAATTAATTAGAGGTCACTTCTGCTAGAGAAAGAAGCAGAAGTTTAGGGACCTCCTCCTAACCCCAGTAAGTTCTGTCAAAAGGGTAAAGTTGCATTTATTCCATTCTTCCCATTAACCGAATCTGTGTTTTCTATATGGCTCGTGACTCCTTACTATATGTCCCTTGATCCCGTCTATGTGTTTAATAACGTGGCTTGTTTTCTCTGTCTAGGGGTCTATATTGGCTATGTGCTCTACTACTCTTGCAATCTCTAGCAAAATGTCCTTTATTTTTTTTTACAAATGTAACAATTTCTCGGTCTTTTCTTACCACCAGGGCTTTTGGGGTTTAGGCTGATGAGACTCTGGTGTAAGAGCCTGTATACTTTCAATCCCCAGCCTCTCCTCCTGCAGTTCTCTATGCCTAGCAATATTCTTATGCTGTTCAATCGCGCACTCTCTACGACAAGCTACTGTGGCCCCTCTCCAATCAGGAAAAAAAAAGGTTTGCACCCTGTCCTTACTGTCTGATTGAGTCTGTCCATTAATACAGAAACAGCTACCTTCCTGTAATTCGCACCGTTCCCTGTATCTGATACCCCCATGTATCTATTTATTATTTGCAGGTCCTGATGGAAGTATTCAGATGTCATTTCATTTTCCCTCTGTTTTATGGAGAACATTTTTTCTCCACTTAACAGTTGTGGGGAAATACAACTCTAGTTGCATGTTAATTTGCTCTAAGTTCTCCTGATTGTGTTTTGTCAGTCATAAGACTATCCGACTCTAATCTACAATCAGTGATACAGTTTTGGGTGTCAATATTAGGAGGTAGGCACCAGGGCCGTTTCTAGCCAATTTGGCTCCCAGTGCGAGACTTAAAAATGCTCCCCCCCCCATATTCACATAAGAAAAAATGCCCCCCCCCCCATAGATATAAAGAAGAAAACCATGCGCGTGCCTTCGGCGCACGCGCTCCCAGGAAGGAGGCGTGGCCTTGTTAAAATGGGCATGGCTTTAAGATTGGCGTGGCCTCATCTGATCTCATCATCACGGCCACCACAGGATTAAAAAAAAAAAAAAAGGCCTCATTTTACACATTACAGCAGGCACGCGACCCCATTTTACACAGCACGGCAGGCAAATGTCCCCATTTTACATATTGTGGCAGGAAAGTGTCCCCATTTTACACATTGTGGCAGGAAAGTGTCCCCATTTTACACATTGTGGCAGGCACGTGCCCCCATTTTACACAGTACGGCAGGCAAGTGTCCCCATTTTACACATTGCGGCAGGCACGTGCCCCCATTTTACACATTGCGGCAGGAAAGTGTCCCCATTTTACACATTGCGGCAGGAAAGTGCCCCCATTTTACACATTGTGGCAGGAAAGTGCCCCCATTTTACACAGTACGGCAGGAAAGTGTCCCCATTTTACACATTGCGGCAGGCAAGTGCCCCCATTTTACACAGTACGGCAGGAAAGTGTCCCCATTTTACACATTGCAGCAGGCACGTGTCCCCATTTTACACATTGCGGCAGGCAAGTGTCCCCATTTTACACATTGTGGCAGGCAAGTGTCCCCATTTTACACATTGCGGCAGGCACGTGCCCCCATTTTACACATTGCGGCAGGACAGTGCCCCCATTTTACACATTGCGGCAGGAAAGTGCCCCCATTTTACACAGCACGGCAGGAAAGTGTCCCCATTTTACACATTGCGGCAGGCACGTGTCCCCATTTTACACATCACGGCAAGCAAGAGTCCCCAATTTACACATTCCGGCAGACTGCGTCCCCATTTTACATATTACGGCAGGCAAGTGTCCCCATTTTACACTTTCCGAAGACAGGTGTCCCCAATTTACACAGTACGGCAGGTGGTGGTGGTGAGGGGGGAGGGAGGGAGGGAGAGAGAGAGAGAGAGAGAGAGAGAGGGAGAGGGGCTGACTAACATTTGAAGCGGTTCTTCCTGCTCTTCAGCCGCCTCTCCCTCGTCTGCGCGGCGCCGGCCGGCTTGGCTCCCCCTTCTCCCTCCTCCCGAGCGCCCAGCTCGGGGGGCGGGGTTTCGCGGAATGACGCGATTGCATCGTGACATCACAACGCAAATGCGTCATTCCGCGAATCCCCGTCCCCCGAGCTGGGCACTCGGGAGGAGAGGGGAGGGGTGATTTAGTGCCGAAGAAGTGCCGCGGTGGGCGCCCCATGCGGTTGCACAGCTCGCCCGCCGCAAGAAACGGCACTGGTAGGCACGCTTTCAAAAATATCCGCCAATGTTTGTTTGTCGGTTCATACGCATTACCCAGATCTCTGAAAAATTTCTGACATCTGGCTAAATGATTCCGAGGGTCGGGGAATTCTGAAATGATTGATTGCAGCTCATCTCTGGACCACGGGCAATACATTGCATTATTCCTGGTGAGGATTATTCCATGACTATCGGTTCCCCCATTGGGGGTTACTATTTCCAAGACAGGGTGTAATCCTACCATTCCGTTCCTAATCTGTTTACTCTGAGGTGTTGTTGTCTCTCTGCAATGAACTGTCTCACACTTACCGGTAGCTGTGACCTCACCAGTTCTTTCATTGGGGAATATTGTTACTGCTCTACCTGGTTGGACAGGCCCCACCTGAGTTTCCTGCAGCGAGGTGACTGCTTGGAGGAGAGCTGCGATTTGGCTGGATATATTTGTTATTAAAAAAAAGATATAGATCTTAGTGTTCCAAGACTTTTCAGTCCTGGTCTCTCAAAAACGCAAGGCCTTCTCTGAGGTTTGCAAGTTCTTAGTGAACAAAAAGATTAAATTCGCTTTACTATACCCAGCCAAACTAAAGGTTGTTGAAAACGGCCGTACTCAGCTGTTCACTGACCCCCAGCAAGCGAAATCGCACTTCTTCAGAGACGGCCCGCCTTCTCCAGCTCGTTCTGACGTTAGTGCTGACAACTGATTACATGGGTTTTCCATAATATACGGGAATGTTACTAATGGATAGAGGCCTGGGTATACTAAGACCTGCTACCCGGGGAGGAGTACTCTTGTAGCTACACCTAGTTCTGACCTACCAGTCCCTCCAAAGGGGCCCCGGAGAGGCTTCCTAATGAATCCTCAGACCTCTATTCTTGATTCTTATCATACAACTAAATCTTAATATATGACGTTGAATGTTTATGCTTTCTAACTCGTTTTTACTTTTCATTATCACTTTAATTTGATACTGTCTTGTCACGATCAAAATATGTGGACACAGTTTTTCTTACTTGTATTAAAGTTATTGACAGACCGGAGCATCCCCTCCAATGGAGTTGGGGATCCTCAGTGGTCTAACCTGGGCCTGTTGGTTGACCAAGTTTCAGATGTTTATACAAAAAAAGTTGATACATTGCTTCACTTTCATTGTCGAATTGTACTGACCTGCCTTTTTTCTGTACTAATGACTCGAAGATATGAGGTGGGGGGGGGGAGGCTGGGGCCCATACCCCCTGACACTTCAGAGCTACCCGATGCCCCCCTTTGGAGTGGGGAGGTATTTTTCTTTTTCCCTTCTTGCAACTACAGGAGGGTGGTTGGATCGTGGCTATTTTTCTACCTCACTTAATACCGATGGCAGATGACACATCTGACATCCCTAATGTTAGGGATAGCTCTCATTGTTCCATATTATCCTGGAACGTGGGAGGACTGAATACCCCAATTAAAAGAAAAAAGATCCTTACTCACCTCCGTAGGAAACGCCCCTCTATAACCTTCTTACAGGAGACACATTGGAGATTGGGGGATGGATGTACGCTACGCACCCCCTGGATAGCGGAGTGTGTACAGGCCTCTTATTCTTCTAAATCCAGAGGGGTGGCGATTGTATTTCACAAACATCTAAGATATGAAATCCTACACTCCTACACTAGACACACTAATCGAGGGCAACAAATTTACACTAGTAAACCTATACGCACCCAATGTTGCAGCTGGAGAATTTTTACGACATCTTACTCAGATCTTGGCTAGCAGGGTTAACTTTACCCTAGTGGTGGGTGGGGATTTCAATACAGTAGATGATCCGGTGTTGGATAAATCATCTCACATCTCGAGACCATCCTTCCCATGCTGGCAATACATACGGGAGATGAGAGAGGTTCTACATTTAAGTGATCCGTGGCGCCTATTACATCAGACAGACAGATCCTATAGTCATTTATCCAGAGTACACGGTTCACTGTCAAGGATAGACTATATTCTCCTGGCAGACCATTTTTTAAATCAGATCAAAAGTGCTGCCTTAGATGACATACTCATCTCGGATCATGCGCCGGTGAGATTGGAGATATATGCTGGTTCTCGAGCAGATGTGGACTGCCTTTGGCGTTTCCCTGACTATTTGTCCACTTCGGATGACTTCAGGAAATTTCTTTTGCACTCCTGGAATAATTTTGTGGATGATAATATAGAGCACTGGGATAACTCTGTGCTGTTCTGGGAGACGTCAAAGGCGGTGCTACGAGGTCATATAATTGGTAGAGATGTGCACCGGAAATTTTTCGGGTTTTGTGTTTTGGTTTTGGGTTCGGTTCCGTGGCCGTGTTTTGGGTTCGAACGCGTTTTGGCAAAGCCTCACCGAATTTTTTTTGTCGGATTCGGGTGTGTTTTGGATTCGGGTGTTTTTTTCAAAAAACCCTAAAAAACAGCTTAAATCATAGAATTTGGGGGTCATTTTGATCCCAAAGTATTATTAACCTCAATAACCATAATTTCCACTCATTTTCAGTCTATTCTGAACACCTCACACCTCACAATATTATTTTTAGTCCTAAAATTTGCACCGAGGTCGCTGGATGACTAAGCTCAGCGACCCAAGTGGCCGACACAAACACCTGGCCCATCTAGGAGTGGCATTGCAGTGTCACGCAGGATGGCCCTTCCAAAAAACACTCCCCAAACAGCACATGACGCAAAGAAAAAAAGAGGCGCAATGAGGTAGCTGTGTGAGTAAGCTAAGCGACCCTAGTGGCCGACACAAACACCTGGCCCATCTAGGAGTGGCACTGCAGTGTCAGGCCGGATGGCCCTTCCAAAAAATACTCCCCAAACAGCACATGACGCAAAGAAGAAAAAAAAGAGGCGCAATGAGGTAGCTGTGTGACTAAGATTAGTGACCCTAGTGGCCGACACAAACACCTGGCCCATCTAGGAGTGGCACTGCAGTGTCACGCAGGATGGCCCTTCCAAAAAACACTCCCCAAACAGCACATGACGCAAAGAAAAAAAGAGGCGCAATGAGGTAGCTGTGTGAGTAAGCAAAGCGACCCTAGTGGCCGACACAAACACCTGGCCCATCTAGGAGTGGCACTGCAGTGTCAGGCCGGATGGCCCTTCCAAAAAATACTCCCCAAACAGCACATGACGCAAAGAAGAAAAAAAAGAGGCGCAATGAGGTAGCTGTGTGACTAAGATAAGTGACCCTAGTGGCCGACACAAACACCTGGCCCATCTAGGAGTGGCACTGCAGTGTCACACAGGATGGCCCTTCCAAAAAACACTCCCCAAACAGCACATGACGGAAAGAAAAATGAAAGAAAAAAGAGGTGCAAGATGGAATTGTCCTTGGGAACTCCCACCCACCCTTATGTTGTATAAACAGGACATGCACACTTTAACCAACCCATCATTTCAGTGACAGGGTCTGCCACACGACTGTGACTGAAATGACGGTTGGTTTGGACCCCCACCAAAAAAGAAGCAATTAATCTCTCCTTGCACAAACTGGCTCTACAGAGGCAAGATGTCCACCTCATCATCATCCTCCGATTCATCACCGTGTACATCCCCCTCCTCACAGATTATCAATTCGTCCCCACTGGAATCCACCGTCACAGCTCTATGTGTACTTTGTGGAGGCAATTGCTGCTGGTGAATGTCTCCATGGAGGAATTGATTATAATTCATTTTAATGAACATCATCTTCTCCACATTTTCTGGAAGTAACCTCGTACGCCGATTGCTGACAAGGTGAGCGGCGGCACTAAACACTCTTTCGGAGTACACACTTGTGGGAGGGCAACTTAGGTAGAATAAAGCCAGTTTGTGCAAGGGCCTCCAAATTGCCTCTTTTTCCTGCCAGTATACGTACGGACTGTCTGACGTGCCTACTTGGATGCGGTCACTCATATAATCCTCCACCATTCTTTCAATGGTGAGAGAATCATATGCAGTGACAGTAGACGACATGTACGTAATCGTTGTCAGGTCCTTCAGTCCGGACCAGATGTCAGCATCAGCAGTCGCTCCAGACTGCCCTGCATCACCGCCAGCGGGTGGGCTCGGAATTCTGAGCCTTTTCCTCGCACCCCCAGTTGCGGGAGAATGTGAAGGAGGAGATGTTGACAGGTCGCGTTCCGCTTGACTTGACAATTTTCTCACCAGCAGTTCTTTGAACCCCTGCAGACTTGTGTCTGCCGGAAAGAGAGATACAACGTAGGTTTTAAATCTAGGATCGAGCACGGTGGCCAAAATGTAGTGCTCTGATTTCAACAGATTGACCACTCGTGAATCCTTGTTAAGCGAATTAAGGGCTCCATCCACAAGTCCCACATGCCTAGCGGAATCGCTCAGTGTTAGCTCCTCCTTCAATGTCTCCAGCTTCTTCTGCAAAAGCCTGATGAGGGGAATGACCTGACTCAGGCTGGCAGTGTCTGAACTGACTTCACGTGTGGCAAGTTCAAAAGGTTGCAGAACCTTGCACAACGTTGAAATCATTCTCCACTGCGCTTGAGACAGGTGCATTCCACCTCCTATATCGTGGTCAGTTGTATAGGCTTGAATGGCCTTTTGCTGCTCCTCCAACCTCTGAAGCATATAGAGGGTTGAATTCCACCTCGTTACCACTTCTTGCTTCAGATGATGGCAGGGCAGGTTCAGGCGTTTTTAGTGTTGCTGCAGTCTTCTGTACGTGGTGCCTGTACGCCGAAAGTGTCCCGCAATTCTTCTGGCCACCGACAGCATCTCTTGCACGCCCCTCTCGTTTTTTAAATAATTCTGCACCACCAAATTCAAGGTATGTGCAAAACATGGGACGTGCTGGAATTTGCCCATATTTAATGCACACACAATATTGCTGGCGTTGTCCGATGCCACAAATCCACAGGAGAGTCCAATTGGGGTAAGCCATTCTGCGATGATCTTCCTCAGTTGCCGTAAGAGGTTTTCAACTGTGTGCGTATTCTGGAAAGCGGTGATACAAAGCGTAGCCTGCCTAGGAAAGAATTGGCGTTTGCGAGATGCTGCTACTGGTGCCGCCGCTGCTGTTCTTGCGGCGGGAATCAATACATCTACCCAGTGGGCTGTCACAGTCATATAGTCCTGAGTCTGTCCTGCTCCACTTGTCCACATGTCCGTGGTTAAGTGGACATTGGGTACAACTGCATTTTTTAGGACACTGGTGAGTCTTTTTCTGAGGTCTGTGTACATTTTCGGTATCGCCTGCCTAGAGAAATGGAACATAGATGGTATTTGGTACCGGGGACACAGTACCTCAATCAAGTCTATAGTTGGCTCTGCAGTAATGATGGATTCCGGAACCACGTTTCTCACCGCCCAGGATGCCAAGGCCTCAGTTATCCGCTTTGCAGCAGGATGACTGCTGTGATATTTCATCTTCCTCGCAAAGGACTGTTGGACAGTCAATTGCTTGGTGGAAGTAGTAAAAGTCGTCTTACGACTTCCCCTCTGGGATGACCATCGACTCCCAGCAGCAACAACAACAGCGCCAGCAGCAGTAGGCGTTACACGCAAGGATGTATTGGAGGAATCCCAGGCAGGAGAGGACTCGTCAGAATTGCCAGTGACATGGCCTGCAGGACTATTGGCATTCCTGGGGAAGGAGGAAATTGACACTGAGGGAGTTGGTGGGGTGGTTTGCGTGAGCTTGGTTACAAGAGGAAGGGATTTACTGGTCAGTGGACTGCTTCCGCTGTCGCCCAAAGTTTTTGAACTTGTCACTGACTTATGATGAATGCGCTGCAGGTGACGTATAAGGGAGGATGTTCCGAGGTGGTTAACGTCCTTACCCCTACTTATTACAGCTTGACAAAGGCAACACACGGCTTGACACCTGTTGTCCGCATTTCTGTTGAAATACTTCCACACCGAAGAGCTGATTTTTTTGGTATTTTGACCAGGCATGTCAATGGCCATATTCCTCCCACGGACAACAGGTGTCTCCCCGGGCGCCTGACTTAAACAAACCACCTCACCATCAGAATCCTCCTTGTCAATTTCCTCCCCAGCGCCAGCAACACCCATATCCTCCTCATCCTGGTGTACTTCAACACTGACATCTTCAATCTGACTATCAGGAACTGGACTGCGGGTGCTCCTTCCAGCACTTGCAGGGGGCGTGCAAATGGTGGAAGGCGCATGCTCTTCACGTCCAGTGTTGGGAAGGTCAGGCATCGCAACCGACACAATTGGACTCTCTTTGTGGATTTGTGATTTCGAAGAACGCACAGTTCTTTGCTGTGCTTTTGCCAGCTTAAGTCTTTTCATTTTTCTAGCGAGAGGCTGAGTGCTTCCATCCTCATGTGAAGCTGAACCACTAGCCATGAACATAGGCCAGGGCCTCAGCCGTTCCTTGCCACTCCGTGTGGTAAATGGCATATTGGCAAGTTTACGCTTCTCCTCCGACGATTTTATTTTAGATTTTTGAGTCCTTTTTTTACTGATATTTTGTGTTTTGGATTTTACATGCTCTGTACTATGACATTGGGCATCGGCCTTGGCAGACGACGTTGATGGAATTTCATCATCTCGGCCATGACTAGTGGCAGCAGCTTCAGCACGAGGTGGAAGTGGATCTTGATCTTTCCCTATTTTTGGAACCTCAACATTTTTGTTCTCCATATTTTAATAGGCACAACTAAAAGGCACCTCAGGTAAACAATGGAGATGGATGGATACTAGTATACTTATGGATGACGAGTGACTGACGACACAGAGGTAGCTACAGCCGTGGACTACCGTACTGCGTCTGCTAGTATAGAGATGATAATGATATAAAAAATATATATATATATCACTACTGCAGGTATATATAATATAATGACGGACCTGCTGGACACTGTCAGCAGACTCCTAAACTACTAGTATGAAGAAGATAGAAAAAAAAAACCACCACAGGTAGGTATACAATTATGGACGAGCACTGACGACACAGAGGTAGCTACAGCCGTGGACTACCATACTGCGTCTGCTAGTATAGAGATGATAATGATATAAAAAATATATATATATCACTACTGCAGGTATATATAATATAATGACGGACCTGCTGGACACTATCAGCAGACTCCTAAACTACTAGTATGAAGAAGATAGAAAAAAAAACCCCACCACAGGTAGGTATACAATTATGGACGAGCACTGACGACACAGAGGTAGCTACAGCCGTGGACTACCGTACTGCGTCTGCTAGTATAGAGATGATAATGATATAAAAAATATATATATATCACTACTGCAGGTATATATAATATAATGACGGACCTGCTGGACACTGTCAGCAGACTCCTAAATTACTAGTATGAAGAAGATAGAAAAAAAAACCCCACCACAGGTAGGTATACAATTATGGACGAGCACTGACGACACAGAGGTAGCTACAGCCGTGGACTACCGTACTGCGTCTGCTAGTATAGAGATGATAATGATATAAAAAATATATATATATATCACTACTGCAGGTATATATAATATAATGACGGACCTGCTGGACACTGTCAGCAGACTCCTAAACTACTAGTATGAAGAAGATAGAAAAAAAAAACCCACCACAGGTAGGTATACAATTATGGACGAGCACTGACGACACAGAGGTAGCTACAGCCGTGGACTACCGTACTGCGTCTGCTAGTATAGAGATGATAATGATATAAAAAATATATATATATCACTACTGCAGGTATATATAATATAATGACGGACCTGCTGGACACTGTCTGCAGACTCCTAAACTACTAGTATGAAGAAGATAGAAAAAAAAACCCCACCACAGGTAGGTATACAATTATGGATGAGCACTGACGACACAGAGGTAGCTACAGCCGTGGACTACCGTACTGCGTCTGCTAGTATAGAGATGATAATGATATAAAAAATATATATATATCACTACTGCAGGTATATATAATATAATGACGGACCTGCTGGACACTGTCAGCAGACTCCTAAACTACTAGTATGAAGAAGATAGAAAAAAAAACCCCACCAGAGGTAGGTATACAATTATGGACGAGCACTGACGACACAGAGGTAGCCACAGCCGTGGACTACCGTACTGCGTCTGCTAATATAGAGATGATAAAGATGATAGAGATGAACAAAAAAAAATAACACTATTGCAGGTAAATATTTATATAATATAATGAATGACGGACCTGCTGGACACTGTCAACAGAATGCGTTTATAGAATAAAAAAAAAAACACCACAGGAGTGTTTAACTTTTTCAGGCAAACAATATACTGGTGGTCACTGGTCAGTCACACTGGCAGCAAAAGTGTGCACTGTACTCCTGCTATAACTGCACCCCAGTCTCCCCCACAATTCAGCTGTGTGAGCAGTGAGCACTCAGCACAGTCAGATATACATATAGATGATATTATCATGCAGCACACTGAGGCTGAGCACAGATATGGTATGTGACTGTGTATCGTTTTTTTTTCAGGCAGAGAACGGATTATATTAAATAATAAATGAAACTGGTGGTGGTCACTAGTAACTATCAGCAAAACTCTGCACTCTGAGTACTCCCTAATGCTCCCCAAAATTACTAAGTAATCAACTCAAGTGTCTCTATCTATTCTAACGGAGAGGACGCCAGCCACGTCCTCTCCCTATCAATCTCAATGCACGTGTGAAAATGGCGGCGACGCGCGGCTCCTTATATAGAATCCGAGTCTCGCGATAGAATACGAGCCTCGCGAGTTCCGACAGCGGGATGATGACGTTCGGGCGCGCTCGGGTTAGCCGAGCAAGGCGGGAAGATCCGAGTCTGCCTCGGACCCGTGTAAAAAGGCTGAAGTTCGGGGGGGTTCGGATTCCGAGGAACCGAACCCGCTCATCTCTAATAATTGGCTACGTGGCAAAAAAAAGGAAAGAAAGTTCCAAACAGTATCATGAATTGTATGCAGCTATGTCCCATAGCTTTACCACCTACAAAACTAACCCTTCTGAGACTCTTTTAGAGATATATCTATGTGATAGAAAATTACTGGATGCCTTCTTAACAGCCCAGGCACAACAGCGTCTAGACTTTACTAAGTTTCACTATTATAAATGGGGAAATAAAACTGGGAAGTTGCTGGCCACTATGTCCAAAGCTAGAAGGAAACGTTCCTTTATTACGGCCCTAAAAGATAACACTCGGAATATAACCCACACTAAAACTTCTGATATCTTGACACACCTCAGTGACTTTTACACTGAATTATATAATCCTATCGCCCCACGAGAGGAATTGCAGAGGGCTTTACTGGCTCAGGCAAATTTACCGACACTTAGCTCAGAACAGAAAGTAGCATTAGAGGGAGACATTCGGGAAGACGAAATTAAAACGGTTATAAAGACACTACAACCAAACAAATCACCGGGACCCGATGGGTTTACTGGGTCTTATTATAAACTACTGCAGCAAGAACTCATGCCGACACTACTGGAACTCTATAATAAAATCTATAGGAAACACCCAGTCTATCCGACATTCTCTCAGGCATACACTATTCTTATTCTTAAACCAGACAAAGATCCAATGTTAGCGGATTCCTATAGACCCATTTCTCTTTTGAACTCTGATTTTAAAATTTTCACAAAGATCATAGCAAATAGATTGCAAACGATCCTCCCTGATTTGCTGACGGAACATCAATATGGTTTTGTACGTGACCGCCAATCAGTCAAGGCAATTCGTACGGCCATTGCAGCGACGGTGGCGTCCAGAAATGCCCCTGATTCGGACTACATGCTCTTAAGCCTAGACACACACAAGGCCTTTGACACTGTGTCATGGCATCACTTGTTTACTGTGTTACATTACAGAGGGTTTGCATAGAATTTTATAAATGTTATTAAATATCTTTATACCGCTCCAACGACCTCTTTGCTGGTTAATGGCAAACGGGGTCCACGGATTACGATGCAAAGAGGTACAAGACAGGGGTGTCCCCTATCACCCCTTTTATTTAACTTATCCATAGACCCCCTGTTCCGAGTACTACAGAACTCGATGACCTATCAAGGTATTCCAATTGGGGATAAAGAAATTAAACTGTCAGCATTCGCGGACGATGTGTTGGTTTATATTGGGAACCCTAAAGATTCTTTGCAGGATATTTTAGCTTTATTAGACAACTTTGGACAAATTTCGGGCTTCCAGGTTAATCTTTCAAAATCCATAGGGCTATATTTAAAACATGGGGTAAAATGCCCGAGATGGGGGAAACGGATCCCTATCAATTGGGCTAACACTTCCATAACATATCTGGGCATTAATCTTCCGAAATATCCTTCGGAACTGTATAGGCTGAATGTTAAGACAACAATAACTCTCATTACGAAGGAACCTAAAGGTTGGAACCATTTAATGCTTTCATATTTAGGGAGAGCGGCCTTAATAAAAATGTGTACATTTCCACGGTTATTATACATTTTACAATCACTCCCAATATTGCTTAGTAGATCAGACCTATCCCACATAACTAAATTGTTCCAACAGTTTATTTGGAAAGGCAAAAGAGCTCGTATTGCCATGCATAAGTTACAACAACCAAAATCTAACGGCGGAATTAACTTCCCCAACATTTTGCTTTATAACCACGCATCTTTATTGAGGTTTTTGAGAGATTGGTTAAATGACACAGACACGTATGCAAATACACAGCTTGAGACACAATTCCTAAAATCTAAAAACTTGACAAACTTCCTCCACTGTCTGGAGGCGGACTGCGATCGGGATCTACAAGATAATCCCCTCCTATGGTCGGTTTATCGCCTTTGGCACTCCTTGAGAAGATCTGGAAACTTAGGGAGACACAACTCCTTGTTTCTACGGTTTCTGGGCAACCCTGACTTCCAGCATGGGGAGGCGGGATTCCCCTTTAGGATGTTCCACAATGAGGGTCTGCAAGACATAGGACAATTAGTCAACACGGACACAGGGAAACCTCTCACGTCTACCCAAGCGCAGGAAAAATTCCCATTCCTGCGAGATTATCCGTTGGCCTTTCTCCAGTTGCAACATTATACCTGCTCGGTTCTTAGGACACTGTCAAAAGAGGACTTGAATAACACACTAGATGCCCTATTGCGCACACCTCCAGCAACGAAGAGAGCCCTCTCACTACACTATAAACGTTTAAGCACTCAACTAGATTATTCTCGCTCGAGCTCGGGAATGTACAAATGGATATCAGACTTTCCTAACCTGACATGTGACATACTACTAAAAAACTTGCTACACTCCTGCAAACTTTTGCCTTTAGCACAATACCAAGAGATGTTTTAGAATATAACCCACAGAGCTTACTTCTGCCCATATAAACAACATAAGGCGGGTATGACGGATTCGGACAATTGTCTGAAATGTCGTGCTCCCAAAGCAGACCTATTGCATTGTTTCTGGTCATGCCCACTTCTTCGTCGCTTTTGGCTTCTAATACGCCAATATGCTATGGAGCATCAGGTAAACTTTATCCCTTTTACAGCAGAGTGGGCACTGTTTGGAATAATTCCAACTAGGCAGAGAGTGATGAAGGGGGGTAGACGATTGTTGCTGGCAATTAGTGCAGCGGCACGTAAAGCAATCCTACAATCTTGGATAGACAAGAATCCTCCTACTCTGTCATTATTCAAAGGAAAGCTGCATCATATATTTCAGATGCACTGGATAGAAACATCTTTGCAAAAAGACAAACTAGTAGAGCAATTTTTTTAATCTTGGGAAAGTTATGTGGCTACTCTTCCGGTAGATTTCCAAACCAGAATTCAAACTTCACTAAAACACACTGAATGGTTCGAAACAAGAATGGCAATTGGTGATCCTCCCATATTGCTGATGGATTAGGGGTTGGGGGGGTCACGGGGCCTCAGCCTCCTCATATCTCTACTATGTTTAGAATGGCAGGTCTATAGCGCAAACTCTTAATCTGCATTTTCTTTCACATGATGTCTTTGAGTTTGTGTAATGTATAAAAGAAGATCTGCTAATGAACATTTAATGTTCTTTTATCATCATGTTGTGACGCTACTCATATGTATTTACTCATTGTCAATGCAACCGAATTTGTAACAATGAAGCAATGTTTTAATAAAAATGTTATACTTTAAAACAAAAAAAAGATATAGATTCAATATATATATTACAAAGTACAGTATACCTATAGTTACAACTCATACAGTAAGCAGTTAAAACATACAGTTACATACAATTACAGTTACAGGCCAGCGATACAATTACCATTCCTTCCAATGCATCTTATGTCTCTCTCTCTCTGTAAATAAATACAGGAACTGATCTGCCAGCAAGTCCATCATCCTCTTGTGACCTATAACGTTGAAAAGACTTCAAAAAAGAAAACAGGATACATCTTGCAAAAAATATAATTAGGGTTAATACATTGTTTTTACATACTACTATATTTTACGGATATACCATTGACTGTAGCCATCTTCTCCCCCGCAATATACGGTAGTGGTGGTGCGGTCGCCATTGTTTTCCCGCTAGGTTTGGAACCTGCTGCACGAGCTAATTTCCTTTGCATATGCCCCTCTTGCTGCCATAATTTTAAACAATCATTATGTCTAATCCTTTGTTTTCTGGATTTAATCAGACATATCTTTAACCTTAAGTTCTGCAATACCTCTGGTTCAAAGCTGCTCACCTTAGGAAATGGTTCCCTATCTTTGTCAGTCATACGTACCCATTCAGACAAAAAGTCTTCTGTGTGTGATCCATATTTACCACACATAACAAACCTCGCTGACCCCTTAGGCCGCGGCACCTCAACCTGAACCCTGGTTAAACGTCCACCGCTTGTGCAATTGGATCCAATCGCGGACTTTTTCCTATTACACAATCCCCAATGCACAATACGAATAGACGGTGAAAGTTCTTAAAGCGTTTTCACCACGACTCACTCCAAGAATGACCACCGCGTACCCAGTGAGGTCCCTATCTGATTTCTATTCACTGGAAGTGTTTAAGAGTGACTTACCTATTTCCAGTGAATATACACCGTTGGAGATTTTCCTGAGAGAGACCAGCGAAAACTCCCTATACACTTATACACAAATCACACTTGCGTATGCTCTATACAGTGCTAATGGTACCGCGATTTTACGCAAAGCACGTAAAGGGGTATCCAGTTGCGCTATATATATCGCATCCACAAATGCGCAGTCCAATCGCACAGCATATAGGTACTTGTTACCTATCTGCCGTACGATCACGGGTCGTTGTACAAACTGGGACCCTCAGTCTGGAGCGTAATACCAAAAACCTCTTAACTTCCATACTTCGCAATACAAGGCACTATCACGCTCCTTTACAAATCACCTCACGATTTGCGTTTTAAACCTTATACTAACGTGAGTCAGCCGCCTCACGCCACCCAGTCTCCACTCACTTGATGTACCACACGACGGGATCCCGAATTCCGGGGTTCAAATTTCACTCACTCCTACGTTCGCTCACTCAGGTATACTTGGTTTTTCTGTACAGAAAATTATCATTCATTCAGACAAGCAGTTTTACTCCCAGAGGCAATACAGTAAATAAGAGTTTTATACTAAACTTTGGAAACTGAGCAATCTTGTGCTATTGTAGCGTGGCTACTGTCCCACCTTTAAACTAAACAAACTATCGTGTGGTTTTATTATGCGCACACAACGCTACGCAAGCTTGCGTAATTACACAACCGTGCGTACCTCTATGCCACGAGTGCAGCCTTGCGCCACGTGCATGTTTTGTGCATGCTGTCCTCACGTTCCGTACCACGTGTACCAATGTGCGGACGCAATAAAACAACTCACACAATTTCTATAAATGTGAGCAATATTAACTATAATCGCTCAATTAACACGCCACACAGTTTCTTTCTGTATAAACTAGTGATGTGCACCGGACATTTTTCGGGTTTTGTGTTTTGGTTTTGGATTCGGTTCCGCGGCCGTGTTTTGGATTCGGACACGTTTTGGCAAAACCTCACCGAAAATTTTTTGCCGGATTCGGGTGTGTTTTGGATTCGGGTGTTTTTTTCAAAAACCCCTAAAAAACAGCTTAAATCATAGAATTTGGGGGTCATTTTGATCCCATAGTATTATTAACCTCAATTACCATAATTACCACTCATTTCCAGTCTATTCTGAACACCTCACACCTCACAATATTATTTTTAGTCCTACAATTTGCACCAAGGTCGCTGGATGACTAAGCTAAGCGACCCAAGTGGCCGACACAAACACCTGGCCCATCTAGGAGTGGCACTGCAGTGTCAGACAGGATGGCCAATTTAAAAAATAGTCCCCAAACAGCACATGATGCAAAGAAAAAAAGAGGCGCCCCAAGGTGGCTGTTTGACTAAGCTAAGCGACACAAGTGGCCGACACAAACACCTGGCCCATCTAGGAGTGGCACTGCAGTGTCAATCAAGACAGGATGGCACTTCCAAAAAATTGTCCCCAAACAGCACATGATGCAAAGAAAAAAAGAGGCGCACCAAGGTGGCTGTGTGACTAAGCTAAGCGACACAAGTGGCCGACACAAACACCTGGCCCATCTAGGAGTGGCACTGCAGTGTCAAACAAGACAGGATGGCACTTCCAAAAAATTGTCCCCAAACAGCACATGATGCAAAGAAAAATGAAAGAAAAAAGAGGTGCAAGATGGAATTGTCCTTGGGCCCTCCCACCCACCCTTATGTTGTATAAACAGGACATGCACACTTTAACGAACCCATCGTTTCAGCGACAGGGTCTGCCACACGACTGTGACTGAAATGACTGGTTGGTTTGGGCCCCCACCAAAAAAGAAGCAATCAATCTCTCCTTGCACAAACTGGCTCTACAGAGGCAAGATGTCCACCTCATCATCATCCTCCGATTCCTCACCCCTTTCACTGTGTACATCCCCCTCCTCACAGATTATTAATTCGTCCCCACTGGAATCCACCATCTCAGGTCCCCGTGTACTTTCTGGAGGCAATTGCTGCTGGTGAATGTCTCCACGGAGGAATTGATTATAATTCATTTTGATGAACATCATCTTCTCCACATTTTCTGGAAGTAACCTCGTACGCCGATTGCTGACAAGGTGAGCGGCTGCACTAAACACTCTTTCGGAGTACACACTGGAGGGAGGGCAACTTAGGTAGAATAAAGCCAGTTTGTGCGAGGGCCTCCAAATTGCCTCTTTTTCCTGCCAGTATACGTACGGACTGTCTGACGTGCCTACTTGGATGCGGTCACTCATATAATCCTCCACCATTCTTTCCATGGTGAGAGAATCATATGCAGTGACAGTAAACGACATGTCAGTAATCATTGGCAGGTCCTTCAGTCCGGACCAGATGTCAGCACTCGCTCCAGACTGCCCTGCATCACCGCCAGCGGGTGGGCTAGGAATTCTTAGCCTTTTCCTCGCACCCCCAGTTGCGGGAGAATGTGAAGGAGGAGATGTTGACGGGTCACGTTCCGCTTGACTTGACAATTTTCTCACCAGCAGGTCTTTGAACCTCTGCAGACTTGTGTCTGCCAGAAAGAGAGATCCAACGTAGGTTTTAAATCTAGGATCGAGCACGGTGGCCAAAATGTAGTGCTCTGATTTCAACAGATTGACCACCCGTGAATCCTGGTTAAGCAAATTAAGGGCTCCATCCATAAGTCCCACATGCCTAGCGGAATCTCTCTGTTTTAGCTCCTCCTTCAATGTCTCCAGCTTCTTCTGCAAAAGCCTGATGAGGGGAAATGACCTGACTCAGGCTGGCAGTGTCTGTACTGAATTCACATGTGGCAAGTTCAAAGGGTTGCAGAACCTTGCACAACGTTGAAATCATTCTCCACTGTGCTTGAGTCAGGTGCATTCCCCCTCCTTTGCCTATATCGTGGGCAAATGTATAGGCTTGAATGGCCTTTTGCTGCTGCTCCATCCTCTGAAGCATATAGAGGGTTGAATTCCACCTCGTTACCACCTCTTGCTTCAGATGATGGCAGGGCAGGTTCAGGAATGTTTGGTGGTGCTCCAGTCTTCTGTACGCGGTGCCTGTACGCCGAAAGTGGCCCGCAATTCTTCGGGCCACCGACAGCATCTCTTGCACGCCCCTGTCGTTTTTTAAATAATTCTGCACCACCAAATTCAACGTATGTGCAAAACATGGGACGTGCTGGAATTTGCCCAGATGTAATGCACGCACAATATTGCTGGCGTTGTCCGATGTCACAAATCCCCAGGAGAGTCCAATTGGGGTAAGCATTCTGCGATGATCTTCCTCAGTAGCTGTAAAAGGTTGTCAGCTGTGTGCCTATTTTGGAAAGCGGTGATACAAAGCGTAGCCTGCCTAGGAACAAGTTGGCGTTTGCGAGATGCCGCCGCTGCTGTTCTTGCTGCGGGAGGCAATACATCTACCCAGTGGGCTGTCACAGTCATATAGTCCTGAGTCTGCCCTGCTCCACTTGTCCACATGTCCGTGGTTGAGTGGACATTGGGTACAACTGCATTTTTAAGGACACTAGTGAGTCTTTTTCTGAGGTCTGTGTACATTTTCGGTATCGCCTGCCTAGAGAAATGGAACCTAGATGGTATTTGGTACCGGGGACACAGTACCTCAATCAAGTCTATAGTTGCCTCTGAATTAACGATGGATACCGGAACCACGTTTCTCACCGCCCAGGCTGCCAAGGCCTGAGTTAGCTGCTTTGCAGCAGGATGACTGCTGTGATATTTCATCTTCCTCGCAAAGGACTGTTGGACTGTCAATTGCTTACTGGAAGTAGTACAAGTGGTCTTCCGACTTCCCCTCTGGGATGACGATCGACTCCCAGCAGCAACAACAGCAGCGCCAGCAGCAGTAGGCATTACTCTCAAGGATGCATCGGAGGAATCCCAGGCAGGAGAGGACTCGTCAGACTTGACAGTGACATGGCCTGCAGGACTATTGGCTTTCCTGGGTAAGGAGGAAATTGACACTGAGGGAGTTGGTGGTGTGGTTTGCGTGAGCTTGGTTACAAGAGGAAGGGATTTAGTGGTCAGTGGACAGCTTCCGCTGTCACCCAAAGTTTTTGAACTTGTCACTGACTTATGATGAATGCGCTGCAGGTGACGTATAAGGGAGGATGTTCCGAGGTGGTTAACGTCCTTACCCCTACTTATTACAGCTTGACAAAGGCAACACACGGCTTGACACCTGTTGTCCTCATTTGTGTTGAAATAATTCCACACCGAAGAGCTGATTTTTTTTGTATTTTGACCAGGCATGTCAATGGCCATATTCCTCCCACGGACAACAGGTGTCTCCCCGGGTGCCTGACTTAAACAAACCACCTCACCCTCAGAATCCTCCTTGTCAATTTCCTCCCCAGCGCCAGCAACACCCATATCCTCATCCTGGTGTACTTCAACAGTGACATCTTCAATTTGACTATCAGGAACTGGACTGCGGGTGCTCCTTCCAGCACTTGCAGGGGGCGTGCAAATGGTGGAAGGCGCAAGCTCTACCCATCCAGTGTTGGGAAGGTCAGGCATCGCAACCGACACAATTGGACTCTCCTTGGGGATTTGTGATTTAGAAGAACGCACAGTTCTTTGCTGTGCTTTTGCCAGCTTAAGTCTTTTCTTTTTTCTAGCGAGAGGATGAGTGCTTTCATCCTCATGTGAAGCTGAACCACTAGCCATGAACATAGGCCAGGGCCTCAGCCGTTCCTTGCCACTCCGTGTCGTAAATGGCATATTGGCAAGTTTACGCTTCTCCTCAGACGCTTTTAATTTTGATTTTTGGGTCATTTTACTGAACTTTTGTGTTTTGGATTTTACATGCTCTCTACTATGACATTGGGCATCGGCCTTGGCAGACGACGTTGATGGCATTTCATCGTCTCGGCCATGACTAGTGGCAGTAGTTTCAGCACGAGGTGGAAGTGGATCTTGATCTTTCCCTATTTTAACCTCCACATTTTTGTTCTCCATTTTTTAATGTGTGGAATTATATGCCAGTATCAATAGCAATGGCCTCATACTGTATTTACTGCGCAAAACTAAAATGCACCACAGGTATAGAATGTAGATGGATAGTATACTTAATGGATGACGAGTGACAACACTGAGGTCGGTACAGCAGTGGCCTACCGTACTGCTATATATAGTATACTGGTGGACACTGTCAGCAAACTGCAAAACTAAAATGCACCACAGGTATAGAATGTAGATGGATAGTATACTTAAAGGATGACGACACAGAGGTAGGTACAGCAGTGGCCTACCGTACTGCTATAAGTATATATAGTATACTGGTGGACACTGTCAGCAAACTGCAAAACTAAAATGCACCACAGGTATAGAATGTAGATGGATAGTATACTTAATGGATGACGAGTGACGACACAGAGGTAGGTACAGCAGTGGCCTACCGTACTGCTATATATAGTAAACTGGTGGATACTGTCAGCAAACTGCAAAACTAAAATGCACCACAGGTATAGAATGTAGATGGATAGTATACTTAATGGATGACGAGTGATGGCACAGAGGTAGGTACAGCAGTGGCCTACCGTACTGCTATATATAGTATACTGGTGGACACTGTGTCAGCAAACTGCAAAACTAAAATGCACCACAGGTATAGAATGTAGATGGATAGTATACTTAATGGATGACGACACAGAGGTAGGTACAGCAGTGGCCTACCGTACTGCTATATATAGTATACTGGTGGACACTGTCAGCAAACTGCAAAACTAAAATGCACCACAGGTATAGAATGTAGATGGATAGTGTACTTAATGGATGACGACACAGAGGTAGGTACAGCAGTGGCCTACCGTACTGCTATATATAGTATACTGGTGGACACTGTCAGCAAACTGCAAAACTAAAATGCACCACAGGTATAGAATGTAGATGGATAGTATACTTAATGGATGACGAGTGACGACACAGAGGTAGGTACAGCAGTGGCCTACCGTACTGCTATATATAGTATACTGGTGGACACTGTCAGCAAATTGCAAAACTAAAATGCACCACAGGTATAGAATGTAGATTGATAGTATACTTAATGGATGACGACACAGGGGTAGGTACAGCAGTGGCCTACCGTACTGCTATAAGTATTTATAGTATACTGGTGGACACTGTCAGCAAACTGCAAAACTAAAATGCACCACAGGTATAGAATGTAGATGGATAGTATACTTAATGGATGACGAGTGACGTCACAGAGGTAGGTACAGCAGTGGCCTACCGTACTGCTATATATAGTATACTGGTGGACACTGTGTCAGCTAACTGCAAAACTAAAATGCACCACAGGTATAGAATGTAGATGGATAGTATACTTAATGGATGACGACACAGAGGTAGGTACAGCAGTGCACTCTGCACTGTACTCCTCCTATATAATATTAATTATACTGGTGGTCCCCAGTCCCCACAATAAAGCAGCACACTGAGCACAGATAGGGAGTGTGTTTCAGGCAGACAACGTATACTGGTGGTCACTGTCAGCAAAACTCTGCACTGTACTCCTGCTATAGCTGCTCCCCAGTCCCCACAATTAAGCAGTGTGAGCACTCAGCACAGATATATTATGCAGCACACTGAGCACAGATATGGTATGGAGCGTTTTTTTCAGGCAGAGTACGGATAAAAACTGGTGGTCACTTATCAGCAAAACTCTGCACTGTACTCCTCCTAACAGCTGCTCCCCAATTCTCCCCACAATTAAGCAATAAACCAATCAACTTCTACAATAAACGGAGAGGACGCCAGCCACGTCCTTTCCCTATCATCTCCAATGCACGAGTGAAAATGGCGGCGACGCGCGGCTGCTTATATAGAATCCGAATCTCGCGAGAATCCGACAGCGGGATGATGACGTTCGGGCACGCTCGGGTTAGCCGAGCAAGGCGGGAAGGTTCTAACCTGCCTCGGACCCGTGTAAAAAAGGTGAAGTTCGGGGGGGTTCGGTTTCCGAGAAACCGAACCTGCTCATCACTAGTATAAACCTTTATGCAGAACTGCATTTGTGTCTTTATGCTTACTTCCTTAAAATACTGTTATTTCAAATGTACCTATATATTTACCTATATAGCAACAAATGTATCCTATTTCACACAGATCTATAATGACTCTAGCAATAATCAATAATTTAAATGTTATGATTCAGATTGGATAGCTATCTTGCAGAACATACACTGATATAAATATAAACATAATTATAATAATTATATATATGTACCATTCACTGGTCTCCTGAGACTCCTTTACCCATTCAGTGATTCTAATTTGCATATGAAAGCTATGTGCTTTTGCCTGCCTGTAAAAGTGGTTTTTCATTGCTAAGAAAAAGCAGTTACACCGGTTAATTTGCATTTCAATGGCTATCTTATAGCAAGCAGATTCTAACTAAATCCTAGAGGTAAAAAAAAACAACAACTTTGTTTATCTCTGTGTGTAATTCTTACATCAAGTATACATCTTACTATTAACTTTCACTAGGCCCAGCTGAAACTATTTGTAATTGACTATGGCATGGGTTAAATAAATGCATTGGTAACTCATAAATCGTGTTTCATGTGACCAAAGAAAGCTGATTATTCTGAGCAGACAAAAAAATCAGCCATCTAGAAAAATTACCTTCCCAAAATGGCCGCTGCTCCTCCCCCTTCCACATCCATGAGGGTTACACAAAATGGTTGGCAGGCTATGTGGTTAGTCCAAAATGGAGGACAGACCATGCGGCTTCCTTTGTCACAAAGAAATCACACACCATGCAAGCACCTGAAGTTATTTTAGGCCTGAGTTAAAAATAAAAACTATATCAATGCTATGCAGCAACTTTTAAATGTACTTTTAACCCTACTTAACAGATAAGCAATCCAATCTGAATCAAACACAACATGACTTATTTGAACCTTGTTTTGCAACAATGTGAGAGAGTATGCAAAGTATGGGTGCCGTGTATGCTTTTTGGCGCCCAAAAAAATTCACAGATTTTAAATAGGTCTTTTCCTGTTTACCTTACGAGTTCTACCAGCATCTCTACAAACCATACAGAGCAGACTCCATATAATCAGCAATCAAGTAGGGCTTTCAGTGCATCCCTTGACCAAGAAAAGGATACGTAGGATAACTTTCCACCCTTCGCTGATAGATTACGTCTGCTGTGACCTGTTAGGTAGTAAGAAAGTGGAAAACCGGAGAGCCCCCAATTGATAATGTCGATTTATATGCAGGAATGAAAAGCTATACCTTATACACACTTAGAATACACTTTACCATGGAGCCGCTGCGGCCGCTAAACCTAGTACACACGCTACGTACTTTATACACTGTTTGCGTACGGAGTCCCGTATCACTGTACGGACTTAGCGTACAAACGCCGCGCTGGGGGTACAAAATACACACAGTGCGCACACACCCAGAGATACACTTTAAACCTTTACAGTAATGCAATGCAATGCTATTACACTTTAAACCTTATGCAGCAATGCAGTGTGATGCTATTACACCTTAAACCTTATGCAGCAATGCAGTGTGATGCTATTACACTTTAAACCTTATACAGTAATGCAATGCAATGATAAAACACTTTAAACCTTAGCAGGGCAATGAAGACACGACACCAATTGTGATTTAACCGCTGGGTTCCGACACCACAGGGGATTATTGCTGAAAGGGGGTTACAATACAAATAATACAATACAATATAACAGAGTAAATGGCTACAGTCAATGTTACATACGTGAGTGGATTCGCTTGCGCTACCCGGTCCGGTCCTCCGTCATCTGATAGATAAGGTTGTGAGCCTTGTGTCTCACCAGGCCAGAAGCAGGCTCTCTTTATACACTTCTTCCAAAAGCAATACAATAGATACTGTAATCCCTTTGTCCATTGGACACAGGAATGCACTTTTACAGTACAGGAGAGGTCATAGGTCTGTTTGAATAGGTGGGCGATGTCTATTTTCACTGTTCTTGTGGGTGGTCTCCTCTGGATTCCCCTCGCATACATAATGTACAGTAAATACAGTTTATATCTATATTCTGCTCCTGCACATAACTATCAGCAGGAACATGCGATCTTCCTCAAACCAACACCGGAATGTTTCCCTTAAAATACCCTACAGCTGGATACCAAACACCACCTTGTAACCTTGTTCTGTCCCCTCCTATTCTGTAAAGGTGAATCCCTTTGTTCTGAAACCATTTAAACTGTTGTTATTTTATGGTGTGGTGCAGGGGTACTATGTGTACATTGTGCACTATTTGGATTAAATATGTAATGTGTTTTGATAGCTCTCCATGCGTTCACAAACTCTACCGTAAATACCCATACCACGTGCTGATGCGCACGACCGCGGGAGAGACCATACGCAAATTGCGAATATGTGCACGCACAGCAGAACAAGCACACGCGCGGAGGCCATCTGTGTGTTGTTTGCACGTGATGTGTGTACTGCAATATTTTTCGAATTTGACACTTTATTGTGCTCTTTATAGAATGCACTAAAGCACTAATAACAGGATTTTTATATCTACCGGTAAATCCTTTTCTCCTAGTCCATAAAGGATGCAGGGGTCCACTTTAGTACCATGGGGTATAGATGGTACCGCAGGAGCTATGGGCACTTTAAGACTGTTTCAGAGTGTGAACTGGCTCCTCCCTCTATGCCCCTCCAGACCTCAGTATATGAACTGTTCCCAGGGAGACTGACAATTCGAGAAAAGGATTTACTTTTAAGTTAATGGTGAGATTCACACCAGCTCACACTTCAACCATGCCGCACAACATGGCATACAACATAACACATGCCAATGAGTATGACCATTGCAGCAACGTGCTGAAACAATTGAACACAACACCTGTGTAAACTATAACAAATTAACTACTGCAGGTAAAATACACACTGGGTTGGGTGCCCAGCATCCTCTACGGACTAGAAGAAAAGGATTTACCGGTAGGTATAAAAATCCTGTTTTCTCATACGTCCTAGAGGATGCTGGGGTCCACTTTAGTACCATGGGGTTATACCAAAGCTCCATTACGGGCGGGAGAATGCGGATAACCCTGCAGAACCGATTGACCAAACTTTAGGTCATCAGCGGCCAAGGTGTTAAACTTGTAAAACTTAGCAAACGTGTTTGTCCCTGACCAAGTAGCTGCTCGGCAAAGCTGTAATGCCAAGAGCACCCCCCCCCCCCCCCCTTTCCCCCGGGAAGCCGCCCAGGATGAGCCCACCTTTCTAGTAGAATGGGCAGTCACCGAATTCGGTATCGGCAATCCTGCCGTGGAATGAGCGTGCTGAATCGTACCTCTGATCCAGCGCGCAATCGTCTGCTTAGAATCAGGACACCCAATCTTGTTGGGAACATGCAGGACAAACAGTGCCTCTGTTTTCCGTATCCGAGCCGTTCTTGTGACATAAATTCTCAAAGCTCTGACCACATCTAGAGACTTTGAAGCAGCTAAGGTGTCAGTAGCCACTGGCACCACAATAGGTTGGTTTACATGGAAAGAAGAAACCACCTTTGGAAGAAATTGCTGATGAGTTCTTAATTCAGCACTATCTTCATGGAAGATCAAGTACGGGCTCTTGTGAGACAAGGCCCCAACTCAGACACCCGTCTTGCAGATGCCAAGGCCAACAGCATGACCACTTTCCAAGTGAGAAACTTTAACTCCACCTCCTGGAGAGGTTCAAACCAATCTGATTGAAGGAACTGCAAAACCGGCCTCAGGGACTTGCATCCGTGGTTACTAAGACCCAGTCCTGAATCCCGAACCTACGTCCCTCTAGGAGGTGAGAACTGTGTAGCCACCACAGGAGCGAAATTCTGGCTTTGGATGACAGGATTATACTCTGATGCATGTGTAGATGGGATCCGGACCACTTGTCCAACAGATCCCACTGGAATACTCTGGCATGGAATCGGCTAAACTGTAGGGCCTCGAAGGCCGCTACCATCTTCCCCAACAACCGAATGCATTGATGAATCGACACTTTTGTTGGTGTCAGAATTTGTTTGACCATTCTCTGGATTTCCAGAGGCTTTTCCACTGGAAGAAATACCCTCTGTACTTCTGTGTCCAGTACCATCCCCAGAAACGATAATCTTGTCGTCGGTTCCAACTGTGACTTTGGAAAATTTATGATCCAACCGTGCTGTTGAAGTACTGTCAGGGAAAGTGCATTGCTCTGCACCAACCTTTCCCTGGACATTGCCTTTATCAGGAGATCGTCCAGGTAAGGAATTATATTGGCTCCCTGCTGTCGAAGGAGGACCATCATCTCCGCCATCACCTTGGTAAACACCCTCGGTGTCGTGGATAGCCCGAAAGGCAATGTCTGAAATTGGTAATGACAATCCTGCACTGTGAATCTCAGATAAGCTTGATGTGAAGGATAGATAGGAACATGTAAGTAGGCATCTTTTATGTCCACTGACACCATGAAGTCTTTTTCCTCCAGACTGGAAATCACTTTCCTCAGAGATTCCATCTTGAATTTGAACCTTTGCAGGTAGAGATTCAGTGATTTCAGATTTAGAACCGGTCTGACCGAGCAATTCGGCTTCAGAACTACGAAAAGGCTTGAATAAAACCCTTCTCCTTGTTGCGACAAGGGAACCAAGACAATCACTTGATCCTGACACAATTTTTGTATTGCTGCTGATACCATTTCCCTATCTGGGACAGAAGCTGGTAAGGCCGATTTGAAAAATCGGCATGGGGGAATGTCTTGAAACTTCAGCTAGTACCCCTGGGACACTATTTGTAAGACCCACGGGTCCAGGCCAGAACTGACTGAAGAGCTTCAGACGTGCCCCCACCTAAGTGGACTCCCGCAAGGGAGCGCCAGCGTCATGCTTAAGATTTGGCAGAAGCAGAGGCTGATTTCTGCTCCTGTGATCCTGGAGATGCTGTGGACTTTTTACCTTTTCCCCTTCCTTTACCCGCAAAGAAAGGGGAACCTTTACCCTTTTTGTATTTATTGATCCGAAAGGACTGCATCTGAGAGTGATGTGTCTTTTTCAACGGCACAGGAGCATTAGGCAAAAATGTCAATTTACCTGCGGTAGCCGCAGAAATTAAGGCGTCCAGCCCATCTCCAAACAAGGCCTCGCCTTTATACGGGAAAGCCTCCATATTCCTTTTGGAATCTGCGTCTGTGTTCCATTGGCGAATCCACAATGCCCTACGTGCTGAAATTGCCATGGTAGCAGCTCTTGATCCCAAGAGACCAATATCTTTCATGGCTTCCAGCATGTACGCAGCAGCATCTTTGATATGACCTAACGTTAGGAGTATCTCGTGTCTATCTATCATGTCAATGTCTGATGACAAGTTTTCAGACCACTTTTCAATAGCACTACTCACCCACGCACAGGCAATGGTAGGCCTGAGTAGCATCCCATTGGTCACATAAATAGATTTCAACGTAGTCCCCAACTTGCGGTCTGCCGGCTCCTTTAGTGAAGCCGTCCCAGGCGCAGGGAGAATCACCTTTTTTGTTAAACGTGACAGGGCACTGTCTAAAATGGAGGGGGGGGGGGGGTGTCTCCCACCTTTTCCTGTCCTCTGCAGGGAAAGGGTAAGCTGACTGAATTCTTTTGGGAATCTGAAATTTCTTTTCAGGGTTTGACCAGACTGCCTCAAAGAGACTGTTCAGTTCATGAGATAGAGGGAAAGTTACATTAGTCTTCTTCTCTTTATTAAAGTAAGCCTTCTCCTGTGGTAAAGGAGGAGGCTCCGTAACTTCTAATACCTCCTTTATAGCAACAATCATGTATTGAATGTTTTTTGCTAACTTTGGATCTATTCCCCTGGAATCACTAGTGTCGACACAGGAATCCGTGTCGGTATCAGTTTGTACTACTTGTGCAAATTACCTTTTTTGTGAACCAGAGGGGTCCCCTGTGGATGAAAAGGCAGAACTTTTAAAAATCACGTCTTCCACGGATTTTCTCCAGTTTTCTGCATGAGACTCAGACTTATCCAATCTCTTACTTATATGATTCACACTATCACATAATTCTTTCACCCATTCAGGTTCGTGGAGCGACGGCAGTGCCACCACATTACAACTCTGCGTCCCTAAAATGGCTCCCTCAGGGGAAGAGCTCCCTGCCTCAGACATGTCACACACGTGCACAATCACACCACAGACACTCTGGGGCTACTGGAGACAGACCCACAGTAAAATCTGTCAGAGGGACACAGAAAAGGAATTGCCCACAACTCAGCGCCAAAAGAAAAAATCCCTGCCGTTTTGCACACAGACTTTCAAGCGCTTATAATGCCAATAATAGGTTTTAGCACCTAAAATGTTACACTCCCCCCCCTTTTTTGCACCCTGATACTTGTGACAGATGTGTAGAGGAGGATCAGCGTGTCTTCCCCTACTGCTGCTGGGTGAAAATGGCACTGAGAAGTGTGCTGGCTGTCTAAGGAAGAAGCGCCACCCCCTGTAATGGTGCTCTTCCCCTCAGGCAGTACAACTGATTTTTATTCTGGCGGGGGTGTAGGACCTTGTAAAACATAGTATGTTACCTCTTGCCAGTGAGAGTAGTAGGTTTCATGTTGCCAAGGGCGCACCCCCCGGCGACCTGCCGCGCTCTGTGTTATGGATAGCATGCTCGCGCAGCGTTCCTGCTCGCTGCGCGGTACCTTAAGCCGTCACAATGACCGGAGGTCCCTCTCTGCAGATCTCCGGTAACACTACTCACCAGTCTTCTGACTTCTGGCTCTGTTAGGGGGGTGATGGCGTGTTGTGGTAGTGAGTGCATAGCCGCAGCTAGTGTTCAGTACCCTTCAGGAGCTAATGGTGTCCTGTCAGCAGAAGCAGAGCCATGAAACTATATAGGAAGTTGGTTCCTACTTCTTCCCCCTAAGTCCCACGAAGCAGGGAGACTGTTGCCAGCAGTCTCCCTGTAAAATAAAAAACCTAAACAAAAGTCTTTTAGTAGAACTCAGTAGAGCTCCACTAGAGTGCGACCAGTCTGCCTAGGCACATTTTCTAAACTGAGGTCTGGAGGAGGGGCATAGAGGGAGGAGCCAGTTCACACTCTGAAAAAGTCTTAAAGTGCCCATGGCTCCTGCGGAACCGTCTATACCCCATGGTACTAAAGTGGACCCCAGCATCCTCTAGGACGTATGAGAAAACGAATTTACTACAATTAACAATATTCCCTAGGACAGGGGCATATTAAGAAAAGAGGGGGCCTGCGTGCAGACTCTGTTCGGGCCTGCTCCTCTCTATCAGGCAGTGCAGTAGACTGTGAGAACTAGGAGTGCCAGAGTCTATTGTACATATGCAGGTCTCCAAATAAATGGCGCAGTGAGCGTTTTTCTGGCGATTTTCCTACTACACATGACATGAGCAAAATGCTGGGAAAATGGCTGCCAAACCATTTTCCCGGTGACTTGTACAGTGCTGCTGCCTCCGATGTGTGGGAAAAGTAAGCATTGAAAAAATGTGTGCAAGGTGTGCGCCCCCCTGGACCCAGAGAACCGTGGGCACCACAGACTGCACCCATTCTAGATATGCCACTGTCTGCCCTAGTACTGTGAAGTAAACCCTTCAGTGATCCAGTGGCGTAACTACTGCCCCCGCAGCCTTCGCGGTGGCTTGGGGGCGAAGGGCTGCGGGGGCGCCGCCACTGATTTAGCGCAGATTGACATGGGGACGAGCATGTCAATCTGTTCTCACTAACCCTCCCTGCTGTAAGGAGGGACACGGAGGGCACAGCACACACCTCTCCTGTGTCCCTCCTGCGTCTCCGGCGGGTCTATTAAAGGAAGTGCCGTTCGTGAGCTCTGATTGGCTCACGAACCGGCACTTCCTTTAACAGACACGCCGGAGACCCAGGAGGGACACAGGAGAGGCGCGCGCTGTGCCCTCCGTGTCCCTCCAACACAAAACAGAGGGGGAGCGCAAGGGAGCGGGGGCAAGTTGACTTATATTCTTTAAGTGCAATCATTTGAAGCAAACAAAATTACAGGTGGTTCTAAGAAGTGAGATAGAACAAACCACAGGCTGTATGACCTAGTGTGCCTGTCAGCATGTGTATGATAGAAAAAAAAAACTTAAGGAATGTAAAAAAGAAGCCATCCTTCTCCTTCTTTCACTGGTTTCTGCTACTTGGTATCCGTACCAGTCTTCTAATCAGTGTCGGACTGGGGCATGAAGGGCCCAGCGGAAGTGGTAGTGTCCCATGTTAAGGGGTGTGGCCAGTTTCCAGAGGGGGTGTGGCCAGCCACCACAGACGCTTGGCTAACCAGGGTGTGGTATGGAAGGTAGATAGTAACTAGGTCGACATTGTCTAGGTCGACCACTATTGGTCGACAATATCTAGGTCGACAGGGTCTCTAGGTCGACAGGGTCTTTAGGTCGACATGGTCTATGTCAGTGATGGCTAACCTTGACACTCCAGCTGTTGTTGAACTATACATCCCAGCATGTCCTGCTACAGTTTTGCTATTTGACCATGCTAAAACTGATGCAGGGCATGCTGGGATGTGTAGTTCAACAACAGCTGGAGGTTAGCCATCATTGGTCTAGGTCGACAGGTCAAAAGGTTGACATAAGTTTTTTAGGTGTCATTTTCTTCATAGAGTGACCGGGAACCCCAATTAGTGCACCGTATCCCCTCGCATGGCTCACTTCGCTCGCCATGCTTCGTAGTCCACGTGGATCGTTAAGTATGAAAAAGTTCAAAAAAAGAAAAAATTGTGAAAAACTCATGTCGACCTTTTGACCTGTCGACCTAGAACATGTCGACCTAGAGACCCTGTCAACCTACAAACCCTGTCTGCCTAGTTACTGTCGACATAGTGGTCGACCTAGATAGTGTCGACATAGTTACTGTAGATCTAGAGACCGGATCCCGGCTAACCATTAGAGAGTGCATGTTTAGGTCCATTGGTAAATATGTAAAGTAAATACTGCTAGCACATACATGATAATGTACCAGATTAATAACAGCAATGCTATAGATATAGAAAATACACCATTGTCCTGTGCAGTATAATTTAACATATATATTAGAGGCGGGAACATTTTGTGATTTGTGTTTTGGTTTTGGTTCTGGTTCCATGCTCGTGTTTTGGATCTGGATTGGTTTGCCAAAACCACCCTTTCGGCTTTTGGTTTTGGATCTGGATGATTTTTGAAAAAAACATAAAAACAGCTAAAATCACATAATTTGGGGTAATTTGATCCTATGGTATAATTAACCTGAATAACATTAATTTCCACTCATTTCCAGTCTATTCTGAACACCTCACACCTCACAATATTGTTTTTAGGCCAAAAGGTTGGAAAGAGGTTGCTTGATTACTAAGCTAAGCTACACAAGTGTGCAGCACAAACACCTGGCCCATCTAGGAGTGGCACTGCAGTTGCAGACAGGATGGCAGATTTACAAAATAGGCCCCAAACAGCACATGATGCAAAGAAGAAAAATAGGTGCAGTTAGGTAGCTGTATAGCTAAGCTAAGCCACACAAGGGTGCGGCACAAACACCTGGCCCATCTAGGAGTGGCACTGCAATGGCAGTCAGGATGGCACTTAAAAAGACTAGACCCCAAACAGCACATCATGCAAAGAAGAAAAAGAGGTGCAATGAGGTAGCTGTATGACTAAGCTAAGCGACACAAGTGTGCGACACAAACACCTGGCCTATCTAGCAGTGGCACTGCAGTTGCAGACAGGATGGCACTTAAAAAAACTAGGCCCCAAAAAGCACATCATGCAAAGAAGAAAAACAGGTGCAATGAGGTAGCTGTATGACTAAGCTAAGCGACACAAGTGTGCGGCACAAACAACATGGGACATGCTGGAATTTGCCCAGATGTAATACATGCACAATATTGGTGGCACAGGAGAGCGTACCCCTAAACCACACACACACACACACACACACACACACACACACACACACACACACACACACACACACACACACACACACACGGCAAAGCCTGTAAAATTAATTTGGATAATAATAACCCCTTTATTTGGAGCTATTATAATAATATGCAGCACAGGCGAGTGCACCCCTACACCACACAGGGCAAACCCTGTAAAAATTATCTGGATAATAAGTAATGTATATAACCCTTTTATTTGAAGTAAATAATATACAGCACAAGACACCACCACTGGACTGATGCAGCACAAGACAGCATCACTGGACTGGACTTATTCGGCAGTACCCCTGGACTTATATGGCAGTACCCCTGGAGTTGTACGGCAATGTCAGACAGGATGGCACTTTAAAAAAACTAGTCCACAAACAGCACATGATGTAAAGAAGAAAAAGGGGTGCAATATGGAATTGTCCTTGGGCTCTACCACCCAATATTATGTTGTATAAACAGGACATGCACACTTTAACAAACCAATCATTTCAGCGACAGGGTCTGCCACGTGACTGTGGCTGAAATGAGTGGTTTGTTTGGGCCCCCACCAAAAAAGAAGCAATCAATCTCTTCTTGCACAAACTTGCTCTACAGGGGCAAGATGCCAACCTTATCCTAATCCTCCGATTCCTCATATCTTTCAGTGTGTACATCCGTCTCCTCACAGAGTATTAATTCGTCCCCACTGGAATCCACCGTCACAGGTCCCTGTGTTCTTTCTGGAGGCAATTGCTGGTAATGGTCTTCCTGGAGGAATTTCTAATTAATTTTGATGAACATCATCTTCTCCACATTTTGTGGAAGTAACCTCCCACGCTGATCGCTGACAAGGTTACAGGCTGCACTAAACACTCTTTCGGAGTACACACTGGAGGGGGGTCAACTTAGGTAAAATAAAGCCAGTTTGTGCAAGGGCATCCAAAATAACTAGTGATGTGCACCGAACATTTTTCGGGTTTTGTGTTTTGGTTTTGGATTCGGTTCCGCGGCCGTGTTCTGGATTCGGACGCGTTTTGGCAAAACCTCACCGAAATTTTTTGGTCGGATTCGGATGTGTTTTGGATTCGGGTGTTTTTTTTAAAAAAACCCTAAAAAACAGCTTAAATCATAGAATTTGGGGGTCATTTTGATCCCATAGTATTATTAACCTCAATTACCATAATTTCCACTCATTTCCAGTCTATTCTGAACACCTCACAATATTATTTTTAGTCCTACAATTTGCACCGAGGTCGCTGGATGGCTAAGCTAAGCTAAGCGACACAAGTGGCCGACACAAACACCTGGCCCATCTAGAAGTGGCACTGCAGTGTCAGGCAGGATGGCACTTCAAAAAAATTGTCCCCAAACAGCACATGATGCAAAGAAAAAAAGAGGCGCACCAAGGTCGCTGTGTGACTAAGCTAAGCGACACAAGTGGCCGACACAAACACCTGGCCCATCTAGGAGTGGTACTGCAGTGTCAGGCAGGATGGCACTTCAAAAAAATAGTCCCCAAACAGCAGATGATGCAAAGAAAAAAAGAGGTGCACCAAGGTCGCTGTGTGACTAAGCTAAGCGACACAAGTGGCCGACACAAACACCTGGCCCATCTAGGAGTGGCACTGGCGTGTCAGCAGGATGGCACTTCAAAAAAATTGTCCCCAAACAGCAGATGATGCAAAGAAAAAAAGAGGCGCACCAAGGTCGCTGGATGGCTAAGCTAAGCGACACAAGTGGCCGACACAAACACCTGGCCCATCTAGGAGTGGCACTGCAGTGTCAGGCAGGATGGCACTTCAAAAAAATTGTCCCCAAACAGCACATGATGCAGAGAAAAAAAGAGGCGCACCAAGGTCGCTGTGTGACTAAGCTAAGCGACACAAGTGGCCGACACAAACACCTGGCCCATCTAGGAGTGGCACTGCAGTGTCAGGCAGGATGGCACTTCAAAAAAATTGTCCCCAAACAGCACATGATGCAAAGAAAAAAGAGGCGCACCAAGGTCGCTGTGTGACTAAGCTAAGCGACACAAGTGGCCGACACAAACACCTGGCCCATCTAGGAGTGGCACTGCAGTGTCAGGCAGGATGGCACTTCAAAAAAATTGTCCCCAAACAGCACATGATGCAAAGAAAAATGAAAGGAAAAAGAGGTGCAAGATGGAATTGTCCTTGGGCCCTCCCACCCACCCTTATGTTGTATAAACAGGAAATGCACACTTTAACGAACCCATCATTTCAGTGACAGGGTCTGCCACACGACTGTGACTGAAATGACTGGTTGGTTTGGGCCCCCACCAAAAAAGAAGCAATCAATCTCTCCTTGCACAAACTGGCTCTACAGAGGCAAGATGTCCACCTCATCATCATCCTTCGATTCCTCACCCCTTTCACTGTGTACATCCCCCTCCTCCCAGATTATTAATTCGTCCCCACTGGAATCCACCATCTCAGGTCCCCGTGTACTTTCTGGAGGCAATTGCTGCTGGTGAATGTCTCCACGGAGGAATTGATTATAATTCATTTTGATGAACATCATCTTCTCCACATTTTCTGGAAGTAACCTCGTACGCCGATTGCTGACAAGGTGAGCGGCTGCACTAAACACTCTTTTGGAGTACACACTGGAGGGAGGGCAACTTAGGTAGAATAAAGCCAGTTTGTGCAAGGGCCTCCAAATTGCCTCTTTTTCCTGCCAGTATACGTACGGACTGTCTGACGTGCCTACTTGGATGCGGTCACTCATATAATCCTCCACCATTCTTTCAATGGTGACAGAATCATATGCAGTGACAGTAGACGACATGTCAGTTATCATTGGCAGGTCCTTCAGTCCGGACCAGATGTCAGCACTCGCTCCAGACTGCCCTGCATCACCGCCAGCGGGTGGGCTCGGAATTCTTAGCCTTTTCCTCGCACCCCCAGTTGCGGGAGAATGTGAAGGAGGAGATGTTGACGGGTCACGTTCCGCTTGACTTGACAATTTTCTCACCAGCAGGTCTTTGAACCTCTGCAAACTTGTGTCTGCTGTAAAGAGAGATACAACGTAGGTTTTAAATCTAGGATCGAGCACGGTGGCCAAAATGTAGTGCTCTGATTTCAACAGATTGACCACCCGTGAATCCTGGTTAAGCGAATTAAGGGCTCCATCCACAAGTCCCACATGCCTAGCGGAATCGCTCTGTTTTAGCTCCTCCTTCAATGTCTCCAGCTTCTTCTGAAAAAGCCTGATGAGGGGAATGACCTGACTCAGGCTGGCAGTGTCTGAACTGACTTCACGTGTGGCAAGTTCAAACGGTTGCAGAACCTTGCACAACGTTGAAATCATTCTCCACTGCGCTTGAGTCAGGTGCATTCCCCCTCCTTTGCCTATATCGTGGGCAGATGTATAGGCTTGAATGGCCTTTTGCTGCTCCTCCATCCTCTGAAGCATATAGAGGGTTGAATTCCACCTCGTTACCACCTCTTGCTTCAGATGATGGCAGGGCAGGTTCAGGAATGTTTGGTGGTGCTCCAGTCTGAATGCCGAAAGTGGCCCGCAATTCTTCGGGCCACCGACAGCATCTCTTGCACGCCCCTGTCGTTTTTTAAATAATTCTGCACAACCAAATTCAATGTATGTGCAAAACATGGGACGTGCTGGAATTTGCCCAGATGTAATGCACGCACAATATTGCTGGCGTTGTCCGATGTCACAAATCCCCAGGAGAGTCCAATTGGGGTAAGCCATTCTGCGATGATCTTCCTCAGTTGCCGTAAGAGGTTGTCAGCTGTGTGCCTATTCTGGAAAGCGGTGATACAAAGCGTAGCCTGCCTAGGAATGAGTTGGCGTTTGCGATATGCTGCTACTGGTGCCGCCGCTGCTGTTCTTGCTGCGGGAGGCAATACATCTACCCAGTGGGCTGTCACAGTCATATAGTCCTGAGTCTGCCCTGCTCCACTTGTCCACATGTCCGTGGTTAAGTGGACATTGGGTACAACTGCATTTTTTAGGACACTGGTGACTCTTTTTCTAAGGTCTGTGTACATTTTCGGTATCGCCTGCCTAGAGAAATGGAACCTAGATAGTTTTTGGTACCGGGGACACAGTACCTCAATCAAGTCTATAGTTGCCTCTGAATTAACGATGGATACCGGAACCACGTTTCTCACCGTCCAGGCTGCCAAGGCCTGAGTTATCTGCTTTGCAGCAGGATGACTGCTTTGATATTTCATCTTCCTCGCAATTCCAGTAAGCAATTGACTGTTGGACAGTCAATTGCTTACTGGAAGTAGTACAAGTGGTCTTCCGAGTTCCCCTCTGGGATGACGATCGACTCCCAGCAGCAACAACAGTAGCGCCAGCAGCAGTAGGCGTTACACTCAAGGATGCATCGGAGGAATCCCAGGCAGGAGAGGACTCGTCAGACTTGACAGTGACATGGCCTGCAGGACTATTAGCTTTCCTGTGTAAGGAGGAAATTGACACTGAGGGAGTTGATGATGAATGCGCTGCAGGTGACGTATAAGGGAGGATGTTCCGAGGTGGTTAACGTCCTTACCCCTACTTATTACAGCTTGACAAAGGCAACACACGGCTTGACACCTGTTGTCCGCATTTGTGTTGAAATAATTCCACACCGAAGAGCTGATTTTTTTTGTATTTTGACCAGGCATGTCAATGGCCATATTCGTCCCACGGACAACAGGTGTCTCCCTGGGTGCCTGACTTAAACAAACCACCTCACCATTAGAATCCTCCTTGTCAATTTCCTCCCCAGCGCCAGCAACACCCATATCCTCATCCTGGTGTACTTCAACACTGACATCTTCAATTTGACTATCAGGAACTGGACTGCAGGTGCTCCTTCCAGCACTTGCAGGGGGCGTGCAAATAGTGGAAGGCGCAAGCTCTTCCCGTCCAGTGTTGGGAAGGTCAGGCATCGCAACTGACACAATTGGACTCTCCTTGGGGATTTGTGATTTAGAAGATCGCACAGTTCTTTGCTGTGCTTTTGCCAGCTTAAGTCTTTTCATTTTTCTAGCGAGAGGATGAGTGCTTCCATCCTCATGTGAATCTGAACCACTAGCCATGAACATAGGCCAGGGCCTCAGCCGTTCCTTGCCACTCCGTGTCGTAAATGGCATATTGGCAAGTTTACGCTTCTCATCAGACGCTTTCAATTTAGATTTTTGTGTCATTTTACTGAACTTTTGTTTTTTGGATTGTACATGCTCTCTACTATGACATTGGGCATCGGCCTTGGCAGACGACGTTGATGGCATTACATCGTCTCGGCCATGACTAGTGGCAGCAGCTTCAGCACGAGGTGGAAGTGGATCTTGATCTTTCCCTATTTTACCCTCCACATTTTTGTTCTCCATTTTTTAATGTGTGGAATTATATGCCAGTATCAATAGCAATGGCCTACTACTATATATACTGCGCACAACTACAATGCACCACAGGTATAGAATGTAGATGGATAGTATACTTAATGACGACACAGAGGTAGGCACAGCAGTGGCCTTCCGTATTGTACTGCTATATATAGTATACTGGTGGTCACTGTGTCAGCAAACTGCAAAACTAAAATGCACCACAGGTATAGAATGTAGATGGATAGTATACTTAATGACGACACAGAGGTAGGCACAGCAGTGGCCTTCCGTATCATACTGCTATATATAGTATACTGGTGGTCACTGTGTCAGCAAACTGCAAAACTAAAATGCACCACAGGTAGAGAATGTAGATGGATAGTATACTTAATGACGACACAGAGGTAGGCACAGCAGTGGCCTTCCGTATCGTACTGCTATATATAGTATACTGGTGGTCACTGTGTCAGCAAACTGCAAAACTAAAATGCACCACAGGTATAGAATGTAGATGGATAGTATACTTAATGACGACACAGAGGTAGGCACAGCAGTGGCCTTCCGTATCGTACTGCTATATATAGTATACTGGTGGTCACTGTGTCAGCAAACTGCAAAACTAAAATGCACCACAGGTATAGAATGTAGATGGATAGTATACTTAATGACGACACAGAGGTAGGCACAGCAGTGGCCTTCCATATCGTACTGCTGTATATAGTATACTGGTGGTCACTGGTCAGCAAAACTCTGCACTGTACTCCTCCTATATAATATTAATTATACTGGTGGTCCCCAGTTCCCACAATAAAGCAGCACACTGAGCACAGATATGGAGTGTTTTTCAGGCAGACAACGTATACTGGTGGTCACTGTCAGCAAAACTCTGCACTGTACTCCTGCTATATAATACAGCTGCTCCCCAGTCCCCACAATTAAGCAGTGTGAGCACAGATATATTATGCAGCACACTGAGCACAGATATGGAGCGTTTTTTTCAGGCAGAGAATGGATAAAACTGGTGGTCACTGATCAGCAAAACTCTGCACTGTACTCCTCCTAACAGCTGCTCCCCAGTCCTCCCCACAATTAAGCAATAAAGCAATCAAGTTCAACAATAACGTCCTCTCCCTATCATCTCCAATGCACGAGTGAAAATGGCGGCGACACGCCACTGCTTATATAGAATCCGAATCTTGCGAGAATCCGACAGCGGGATGATGACGTTCGGGCGCGCTCGGGTTACCCGAGCAAGGCAGGAAGGTTGGAACCTGCCTCGGACCCGTGTAAAATGGGTGAAGTTCGGGGGGGTTCGGTTTCCGAGAAACCGAACCCGCTCATCACTAATTATAATATTGTGCATTATTTGCCTTTGTGTATGGATTTTTTGGAGAAATTGTATCTTATTTAAAGTATACACACCCAATGAAGTCAGGCAGAAAAGAATAAGCATCGTTTAGTTTACTTATCATCAGGTTCCACATATGTTTACATCACAATAAGGATTTTCAGAAAACAATGTTTTTAAAAAGTATGTTCATAAGGTAATTCTTCATATTTCTACAGTACGCCAGAGAAGCAGCACAGCCAGGCCACATCCAACACTGCAAAGTGATGCAGATGGTGGGAATGCAGGTAAGAATTCACTGTAAATACATATTCAGCAAACACATAGAAGCACAAAATGTTAATGTTTATCTTATCACATAGGTTCTTCTTCTGCAAACCCCCCTCCACTAAGGCGCCCATCACAGGGCTCGGTGACTGTGCCTAGGAGGCCAACCAAGAGACGCCGTCTTGAGGCTGAATCTGCAGCACCATCATCACCACCCCAACGGCGCATCTCCGCAGTGTTGTCCCTGCCACCACAAGCAATTTTGGCGAGTCCACAAAGCGAGGATCCACAATCACCTCAGCTGTCTGGTGAGTAAACATAAAAGTTAATTGTAAAAAAAAAAAAAAAAAACAGTGTGGTCTATGAATTAACCTGGATAATGAAGTGATAAACCACTGATATGTGCAAGGTGATCAAGGCAGAAGCAAAACAGATCCTTGCAGTTAAATTACAGATTGGAGCTGTTTGGCTTGTGCCTTTATCACCTTGCACATATCACTGGTTTATCACTTCCTTATGCCTTCTCCAGGTTAATTCATCTGCACCACTGTATGTGTACAGCCAAAAATAATGTATTTGTTTTAATTAAGAATCCAGGTAATAATCACAAACAACAAGCACATGGGCTTTACGTTATTTTTGTGGTTACATTTTCAGATGTGATGTTGCCCATAGCAACCAATTTAGAATTATATTTAATTTGCAAGAAACAGCAACATAAATGTAATCTATAATCCAATTGTTTGGCATGGCCAACATCACCATTTCTAAACATAGGCCACCTTAAGACATTTACATGCATTTTTAATGAATAATTTGTGTTTTACTTTATTAGTTACATTTTTGAACACAACACTGACTGCCTTGAACAATGTATGAGTGTTTTCCGAAACACATTTAATGTATTGTGTGTGTTTAACAAAAGGAAGGTTCATACACAATCTGTAAATGCATTAATTTAAAATTGAGACAGTTCTTCGTGTTTGCACATTAATTATGGCTCAGAGTCCGACAATTCCCTAAATCATTTTTCAACTGAGTATGGAAAGTGAGAAGCCACATATGTCTACAAAAAGGTGAGCTACCTAGTTAATTTAAGCCCACAATCTCTGTATCATTTACAACATGAAGATTATTAAGTAAGGCATGTGTTATGAGCCACGGCTGTGGCTCATTCCTGTTTTGCATTTTGGTTATGTATTTTATGTTAATACTTCTGTTTATGTTCCCCGTGGGTGTCATGGGGTGTTCGGAGCTCACCCTTAAGGAGAGGGTACTGTTATGAACCACAGGTAGTGGTTCATTCCTATTCTATGTTTATAAGTTGTCTTGCAGGCCAGGATTTCCTGTTGCTCTGGTTTAAGAAGATTCTTGTTTGCTGCCAGTGGTGAGTCTGTGTAATTGCAGCTTGTTCCCATGTGTTCAGCCTCACCTGTCTGTTGATTGCACCTCTCAGTTGTGCAGCAGGGCAGCTGCACAACATAATTAATTAAGACTCTCTGTTATATTCTGGCTCAGTGCAATTCACAGACGCGGGTGATATTTCCAAGGTTCCAGAGTTCTTGAGTTCTGAGTTAGTCCCTGCCAGTTCCTGAGCTCCTGTCGAGCAGTGTCTGTCTAGCTGCTTCCAGTGTCGGTTCCTGTGTCGGTTCCTGTGTCGATTCCTGTGTCTATTCCTGTGTCGGTTCCTGTGTCGGTTCCTGTGTCAGTTCCTGTGTCAGTTCCTGTGTCGGTTCCTGTGTCGGTTCCAGTGTCGGTTCCAGTGTCTGTTCCAGTGTCCTGCCATGAAGCATTCCTGTCCAGAAGTCCTGTGGCTTTGTCTGTGCCTGGTCGAGTATCTGGCTTCTTGGTGTCCACCGGTCTGTCGTTTGGGATTCTGCCTGTCCTCCAGTTCTAAGAGTCTGTGTCGGCTACATTGGGGGTTCCTGTCCGTTTGCCAGTATTTGTACCGGTTCCGTGAGTAGCGGCTGTGCCGCGTCCGTCGGCCTAGGCTGCAGTATTCTTTGGTTATCATTTGTTTCTGGTGTTTTGCAGAGGGTTCTGCTTGTGCTGTCACCGCCGGTACACAACGGTATTGTGTCGGCGAGTGGACAGCATTTCCTTTGTTGTTCTTTTACTTTGGCGGCGTGCCGCACATATATTTAGGTTTAGGGTTGTTAGTAGCCCCTAGCCTTCTGTTTGTTTTAGTTAGAGGTCCCCTTGTTATTATCCTGTCTCGGTTCACGCCTTGTCTCAATCTAAGACCTGGGGGCATCGGAGTTGGGCAGACCTAATCCGCCCTTCAAACGCGGCTGCTGTGGGCCCAAGAAACCATAGTCACTCAGGTGTGAACTGACCACACGGGTGAAACAATGGAGGTAGGGTGCTAGGGGCTATTTCCACACCACACCTTGTTTCAGCGTCACGTTCTGGTGCTCAGGACTCACTACGCAACATCTCCCTTGTTCTGAGCACCAGGAACCTAACAGCATGTTGACGTAAAGCAAAGAAATAATAAAAAAACTAAATAGTGGCTGTTATCAACCCCATACAGAACCACCCATCATGGACGAGGACGCCCAGCAGGAAAGTGACCAGCAGGCTACCTACACACTACACCTGCAGCCCATCGATCCTACCCAGCCAACCACGCCGCAGGACATAACACAATCACCCCAAACATCCCATAGCCCCTAATTGAGGCCAACACCACCCCAGCAACAAATGGCCCCAGAGTTTTGGAGCAGTTGGGCCACACAACATGCGCAACACTATGCCTGTCTGAACACCCACACCCAATACCTTGCCAGTCTGCCCCATCATCTGCCTCGCCTCAGTCGGAACTCAGGCAGACTGATAGTTCAGGTAGGCAGAATTGCCAATTCAATGGAGCAGATGAGGGCAGACAACAGTCAAATGCAAGCCAATTTACTCCGAATCATGGATGAACAACAGCGGCAGCAACGAGCCCTCATACAAATTATCCAACACAACCAACTGATAAACGAAAACCTCTCCCGAATTATTGCCAACAACACTGCCGCAAATACACAACTGACTGCAAGCATACACAACCTGAGCCAAAACATTAATGTGTTGGCAGCCCAACAAATCAGCTCAAGCTCGGGAACTACCACACCAAGCCAGACCCCAGTTACCTCCCCTGTTAGACGCTCCAGCAGAACACGGATCAACGAACCAGGGCAATCCTCTGCACCCAGCACACACACACAAAAAAAATGAAGGATGCAGCAAATCGTTGTTTAACAATAAAGTTTTTGGAATTGTAACACAAAAAATGCCTGTGTTCAAGCAAATCATTTTTAAACACGCAATATGTGTATGGTTTAATGTGCTAATGAGTGACAGTGTAAGTTATTCAAATTACAGCATAACGGTAAAGAACAGTATAAATAACAAACACTAACGCAACACAAACAACATTCACACCTACAATACATTTTTGAAAAGTGGTTAGGCAAGGTTATTTATAAGTAAATAATACTTACCGTAAAAATAACGCAGAATCACTTCTTGCCTCACCTGCCTCCCTACATCTGTACTCACACTGTCACCAGATGTATCTAACTCACCTACTTGCTGGCTGTTTTCTTCATCACCAACATGTGGCAGATGTTGGCGCAAACACATATTATGAAGAAAACAGCAGCAGAACACAATCCTAGTCACCTTTGAGGGACTATACAACAAAAGCCCAGCAAACTTATACAGACACCGAAACCTAGATTTCAGCACACCAAAACATCTTTCTATCACATTCCGCGTAGACTTATGTGCATTATTATAATTGTGTTCAGCAGGAGAATCAGGTTGGGACAATGGAGTAAGGAGCCAAGAGTAGCAGCCATAACCACCATCACCTGAAAGACAGATATAGGCAACATTAGGACATGTGGATTATGGGAAATCACATACAAAAATCAGGAGGTTGAAGTTACCACACATACACACAACACACTTGGAACATACCCAGCAGCCAGCCATCAGGCATTTGTCCGTCCTCAAACTTATCGAAGAGTGATGACTGACTGAGGATGAAGGAGTCATGGCAGCCGCCAGGGTAGCCTACAACCACACTCATAATTTTGAGATTTGCATCACAAATCACCTGGACATTAGTGGATTGGCCCATATGTCTATTTGTATAAATATATTGCCTGCCCCTAGGTGGTCTCAGCTCAACGTGTGTGCAATCTATGGCACCCAGCACATTGGGCATGCCAGCAAGCTCATAGAAAGCTACCCTGACTGCATGCCACTGCGACTCCTGGGTAGGGAAACAGATAGAGGTATCTATGTGGGGTTCCAAAACATACAAAACCTGAGTGGACATTACAAAATATAAGGTGAGTGTCATGATCTGTAAGCAATACAATACTGTGTTATATTACATAACAGAAGCAACACTTAGACATAGACGTGTATGTATGTTTAAACTCACCTGATTTAAATATTTTGAAAAGGTGGGCTGGGAGATACCAATTACATCGTCAGTCACAGCCTGGAAGCTGCCAGTAGCCATAAAGTGCAACACAGCCAGGAGTTTGTGCAGGCCTGAGACAGAGTGAGAGCGTGCTGTCTCAGGGTCTAGGTCCAGTTTGACAAGGTCATACAGACGGAAAATGTTGTTTCTATTTAGCCGAAACATCTGTATGACCATATCATCGGACAATGCGTTCAAGTTTAAACGGCCCCTAAAAAAATGAGGCCAGCTCAGCCTCCGCGGCACCTGTACAACCTGCTGACCATGTTCACTTACCTGGCCCTGGTTTATTGTAGCCTCATGGAGCAGTCTCAGGTATCCCCCAGCAAACAAGAAATCTGTACTACACATGGCAGCATCCATTTCAGAGTGAGAGTTGCTCAAAATGTGCTTGGGACCCTTTTAAAGGGCCAAAAATTCTGGTGTGACTAATGTATAATTGAAAACACATGTAAACACGCTTATCAAAAGCAGGTCTACTTTTTTTTAGGACTTTTTTACGACTTGTATTTTTTCACGGCCGCACATGCTTTTTCACGGTAGAGATTTCAAATACGAATGGTTAGTAAATGACCGTGATCCATACCTAAACAGCCGCGTTTGACCGATGGTGTAATCATTCGTGTTTTTTTCTTGGACTTCCAAAAAAATACGAATATCCTCATCACTGCCGTGATTTGAGTTTAGTAAATTCCCGAGATGACACTTTGAAGAAAAAACACCATCTCGGTCAAAATCGGGACCTTAGTAAATATACCCCATTGTGTCTATTTTAAAGAACTGAGGAAAAAATTTGCAGAATCTGTTGGGTGGTAGCACCCAAGGTGATTTTCATAAAAACTTTCTTTATCTGTATTTCATTGGCGGGTGGGTTCTGCCAGATCACACCTAGGCAGATGTAATCCATCCAGCGCCACTGTCTCTTCTATATCTTTGTATTTATTATAGCTTGCACTGCACATTTATCTGCCAGTTTCAGTTGTCAGAATCTACTTGAATATGCCTGTTACAGAAGCCATTGAAAGTAGTCTTGTTGGCTTCCAAGCTTAATTGAGTCTGCCCCTGTGTCTGAATTTTTGCACCTCAAGATGTAGCTGACATTACAAGATGTGCCACTGGTGTGCCATTCCTGGCACTATGCTAGCCAGATGCAGGGTCGGGCACAACTCACACACGTCTCCCTACAGCAATGAGCATTATTACAAGGGATCTTCTTAATAGATGTTTTCTCTGTCTTCCCGCTCGCCACATGCATATGCATCGCAGGTGCCACTATTGGCACCTGCATGCTACTCATTCATGGGAGCGTGCACACCATGCTATCTTATGGATCACAGGTGCATACGCAGTGCACAAGCGCACCCACGGGCACACTAGTCACGGCAAATGAGCTGTGAATATCCGCAATTGTGGGTAAAATGAGGCAGGACTTATCTGTGACAACACTAAGACATAGGAGATATCTGGATTTTTATAATGCCAATTATGTTAGCAGCAGACAGAGTATTCCCATTGTCATAAAAATGTAATTACTTTGAGCACAGACAGCTGAGTGGAATATTAAGTTCTTTTTAAAAATTATTTCTTTAAACTGATCATGACAGTTTTTGCCTCCAGGACATAAAGCATTTTTCATGTTCTTAGCCACATGTCAATCTGCTGTTGAGTGAATAGGCTTTTGAATCATCCAAAATTTAAATTAATTTTTTTTGTACATGTCAGATGAGATTTTTTTTTTGCCTTAAGTATAGTATAGCTGTGCACACCTTATGAGTCACAGTCATACTTAATTTTGTAGTACCTTGATTGTCAATTACTATATACTATAAATTGTATTAGGGGTCACTTTGATGTCCCTGAACCAGTGTTGGAATGAGGCGTAAATGGCCGGGGGAATGCTGTTGTAGGGGCCCATGCTTAAGGGTGTGGCCAGGCTCCAATGGGGGCGTGGCCAGCATCCACAGAGGTTTGGCTAACCATTACAGAGTACATGTTCTGTGCCCCTTGGTAAATATGTAATAAACCAAATTCTTGTTAAGTATAATGTAACATATGTATATTGCATACTTCAAGTGCACTTGGATATATAACTGGAACCGGATCCCTAGAGGAGGAGGAGGAGGGCCCACAGGCAGTGGGGCTCACCGGGGGTTTACCCTGTTCCCCTGTGGACCAGTCCGACCCTGCCCTGAACAATGGCAATCTCATTCCGATGGTATCAGAACAAGAGCACTTTCACTTGTGATTTCAGGTTGAAAAAGGTTGATTGGGCTTGATTCTAAGTTGGAGGTAGTTGTGTCCGTGTCTGCGTCTTTTGCTGCTTGCATGTCTGCGACTTCATGCAAATACCATTACAAGTCTTGACTTAGAAGCATGCACAATGTGACTTAGAAGCACGCACAATGTGACTTAGATGCATGCACAGTGTGATTTAGACGCGTGCGCAGTGTGAGATAGACACGTGCGCCGTCGAAAAAATATCTCATCTGCATAGAACATCAGCAGTGCATCCATCTCAGATCCATAGGGGGGTATCCTACTTGCAGTAATTTACCGCTGCTAATAGGTTCGCCGGGGGCGATCTAATTCAGGCACCTGATGCACAATCCGCAATAGTCTGCCTCCGAGATGGGATCGGGAACTTATGCTGGATCCCATCTGTTATCGCAGGATTGCAGACAATTAAAACAGCCTATAATTAGATAGCCTGGTAATGACCATTGGTCAAAAATCATGCTATCAGGCTTTTATTATTGGCCAAAAAATTATTGCGCCTAATTGGTTACCGCCAGTCTTGACATTGTACTGTATATTTGACTGCTAATGCATCTTCTGTGGTAGGTGCTGTTATAGCAATTTATACACTGACTTTCGCACGCCCAGAAAACGAGGCCGCCATGCCTCCATTTTTTGGGATGATACCCGTCTCCACCCTTATAGTAACATGTCAGTCATGCTGTGGCTCTTGGATCACTGCGAGCAACACCACCGTATGACCAGATCTGCACATGCGCATTGAACATCAGAGATTTACGTAAATATCGGATTCATGTAAATCGTTGAATCAGGCCCTTTCACATTACATTGCTCTCTGATGGAATTACTAGAGATAAGTGAAAGTGACAAGACATTTTGTGGGTTATTCAGAGTTGTTGGCAAACCAAAGGGGCAAAACCATGGGGCAGATGTAACATGTGCAGAGAGTTAGATATGGGTGGGGTATGTTCAAACTGAAGTCTAAATTGCAGTGTAAAAATAAAGCAGCCAGTATTTACCCTGCACAAAAACACTATAACCCACCCAAATCTAAATCTCTCTGCACATGTTACATTTGCTCCACCTGCAGTGCAACATGGTTTTGTCCAATTGCTAATTTTTTTTGGTTTGCCAATAACTTGCCCTTTGTGCAAATCTAATTTTGCAGCAGAACAGGGGTTCAAAGTTGCAGCTATACAATCTTTGAGTTCCTTTGTTACTTAACCATTTCACACTTTCATATTTCATATTTCCTGGAATTTATAGTCTTAATAGTGAAATTCCACAGTTAATTACGGGATGAGGATATATTTAGAAAAAGTTGCTCACTTTTAAAATGTACTCATTCAAATGTACCACTGTACAGTTTAGCAATGCCTGACATCAGTTAGCTTACAGGAACTTTCCTATGGAAACGACTTGCAGTGTCTACTCTCAAACTGCATAGAATTCATCATAAAGTTTTCTGAAACCATATTGCATAATACTGTAATAGAAACTTAAACACTAGTCCTACAATACATACAGTGCAATGGTGCACAAGTAAGCTTAAATAAAATGATATACTGTAACACGGACAGATCACATACTCTGTGGATTTTAAAATTATGATAACAATTTTTTTTAAATAAAAAATGTACAGGTTAACACATAAGCTTATATATGCTGTAGGCAAATAATGTGAAACAGGAATGCAAAAATCAATGTTATCCCAAATAAAAAATATTATATAACTTGGATAGATCACATGCAGTCTATGATCTAAAAAATATTATATATAAATATCATGTATCACTTTTTTATATGATGCACAAAATATTAATGTAACTTTTTTTAAAGTAACCCACATAATTTTTATACCCTAATAGGGAAAGGGAGTCCAATATTAAAATGATATGCGCACCATAAAAACCCAGAAAACAAATCAGTATATAATTAGGGTACATGAGTGGGCTATTTTTGAATAGTAAAGTGCAACCCTCGAATACAAACCTCGACTATGTTTTTTTGTCATGTACTGTAGGTTCCATCAAGTCATATTTCACTGTATTATACAAGAAGCATGTGTAGTAGCCCTACTCAGTTTAATACAAATGGTGATAAAAATTATGTCCCCATGGTGGTGCACATGAGTACACGATTGAACCTATGATATATAAAAAAAAAAAGAAAAGATATAAAATATGAATTAACTCACTCTGTAGCTTAAAAGATAATAAGAAATACAAATGTTCCACTACCTGGAAAAGTTGGGGTTAAACATTTTCTGTAAAGTAAAAGATTACTTATAATAAACTTTATAGTGGATGCTAACAGACTGACCCTAAGGCTCGCAGATGGTGCTTTGCACATACACCGAGAAATGACAATATTGAATATACAAGTACATGCTGCAGGGTTTGAACAATATACTCATTCTTTTGGTTTTGAAGCCCTCTCCTGCGTGTTGAAATCTAAGTGACTCAGGGCCAGATGTACTAAGCCTTAGAAAGTGATAAAGTAGAGAGTGATAAACTGCCAACCAAGCAGCGCTTAATTGTAATTTTTCAAACACAGTCTATAACATGGCAGTTAGGATCTGATTGGCTACTTTATCACTTTCCACTTTATCACTTTTCAAGGCTTAGTACATCTCCCCCAAATCATTTTACAATCTGGCAGTACGGATGGTGTAATGGCAGCGATGAATTTAAGGGTCAGACCGCCCCTAGACACAACATTATGTCACTGCCCCCTTCATGTTGGAGCCTCCCGACTGCCAAAGTAGCACCAAACTCACCCCCGCCCCCCTCCACCATCACAGTTTACTGACCATTGGCATCTCCTCTCTCACCAGTTACAAAATGAAAAAAAAAATATGTCGAAATGACAAAAATAACAAAAAAAGACTCATCTGGCCATCGGCCTAGCAGGACTCTCATGCAAGTGAGAATGCTGTGTCGTCGTCCCCCAGCAAATGTCACCCCCACCACCACTGTGGAATGGTTAGTATTACTGCCTCACAGCACTGCGGTCACGGGTTTGATTCACACCATAGCCCTAATTGTGGAGTTTATATATTCTCCCCATGCTTGCATAGGTTTCCTCTGGGTACTCCAGTTTCCTCCCACATTCCAAAAATATACTGGTACAGATGTGTCCACAATACATCTAGCCTCCTGGAGCTTTAAACAGCCCTTCTAGTCATGCCATGCTGTGGCGTGACTTGGTAGGGCCGAGCTTCTTTTCGTATTACTTTTTTCATCAAAATGTATCTTATTCGCAAAAAAATGCAACTATGACACACAAACAACTTATGTTGATTAAAATGGTATGTGGCATGCCTACTGTGTATCCTGTGTGCAATTGTGACTGCATACAAAATGCTATGTTAGAGTGCTTTCCTAGAAAACACTGTAGCATAGTATTTCATATGCAGAGACAGCCACAGATGCACAGAGAATATACGTATGCCATATATCATTTTAATCAGCAGAGTCTGCTTGTGTGTCTTATGTGCATAGTGGTTCGAATACGATGCATTTTTGGCAAAAAAAAACACTCCCAACACTTACGGATTTGCACAGGACCTGTCAACTCACTCATGACAGGTATCTCCTGCTGCATGGTGTATTGAAGCTAGATTTATGAGTACACATCTGTAGGTTAATTGGCACCTGGCAAAAAAAATTAGCCCTAGGGTGTAATTATGTAAGCGTACATAGGCAGACTAGATGGACCTAGTGGTTCTTAGCTGTCATCAAATTCAGATTTTCTTGTCTAATACTAATTTATTGAATACATACGTGTAGTTGATTTATTAATTTTAGAAATTACAGTATGTGAGTATTGAGGGGTTGCAGATTTTTTTTCATTATTTAAATTTTTTAAAATGTGCATATTTTGTTTCTTTCATAAAAAAATAATTTTCCTAAAACTTCTCAAATCTGGATATGATGTGTAGAAAGGGAAGTACTCCTGCACACAGTTTTCTATTTGTATCTGAAGAAAACAGATTATACAGTTTACATTCTAGTACAGTGGTTCTCAAACTCGGTCCTCAGGACCCCACACAGTGCATGCTTTGCAGGGAACCCATCAAGTGCACAGGTGTATTAATTACTCACTGACACATTTTAAAAGATCCACAGGTGGAGCTAATTATTTCACTTGTGATCTGTGAGGAGACCTGCAAAACATGCACTGTGTGGGGTCCTGAGGACCGAGTTTGAGAACCTGTGTTCTAGTACATCATTATTCATCAGAATCAACAAAGGCATGTTTAATAATCTTCAACTGCTTCAACTCCAGCAGTCTTCTGCCACCTGATACTTATTCCAGTGTCATCTGCTGATGTAGCTATGTTTATTTACCCTGTATTGTCCTATATTGTCTTCAACTGTAAGTTGCTATTTTCCTGTTTTGTTTATTTGCTTATGTACTCTGTAATTGGGTGCTGCGGAACCCTTGTGGCGACATATATAAAAAGGATAATAATAATAATAATAAGAAGAAGAATGTGATGAATGAAGGTGTGATGAGTTATCTAAGATGAATGTTGGGGGTTGAGGAATGATGGAAGAAAGACAAGTGCAAATAGATGAGTGACAAATTATAAATGGCGAGTAATGTGGGATGACTCATAAGAAACTCCAAGAAGATGTATGGATGACTGATTTTCAACAGTTGTTTCTGCACATTAAAGGACTGACAACTGTCTAGTAAGATTACCAGATCATTTATGATAGACAGTTAGTGTAATATGTACATGTGTTATAAGGATCATTCTCATCTCATTCAAATCCTAACTTAATAGATCCCATATACTGTATTTATATTAAAATTATAAGACACATACAACACCCCTCCTCGCTAATCCTTATTATATCTGGAGATAAGCGGGTTCGGTTCCCTGAGAACCGAACCCTACTGGACTTCACTACCTGAGCCCGGATCTGAGTCCGGCTCGGGTTTTTCCGCCTGACTCGGAAACCAGATGAAGGCAAAACGTCATCATCCCGCTGTCGGATTCTCGCGGGTTTTGGATTCCATATAAGGAGCTGCGCCTCGCCACCATTTTCACTCCAGCATTGGAGAGTGTAGTGAGAGGACGTGTCTCTGTCCTCAGTGTCTGTGCCAGTGTCTGTGCGGGAGGGAAAGTGGAGTGGCGATTCCAGTTTTGTCTTGTGCTGCTCAGTCCAGTGTAGTGTCTTATGCTGCATCAGTCCAGCGCAGTGGTGCTGTGTTGTCCTGCATCAGTCCACTGGTGGTGTCTTGTGCTGCAACAGTCCAGTCACAGTGGTTGTGTCCTCTGCTGCCATATGTCTAGTGCTGCTGTATAAGTCCAGTCCAGTGGTGCTGTGTTGTACTGCACCAGTCCAGTGGTAGTGTCTTGTGCTGCATCAGTCCAGTCACAGTGGTGGTGTCCTCTGCTGCCACATGTCCAGTGCTGCTGTATAAGTCCAGTCCATTGCAGTGGTGCTGTGTTGTCCTGCATCAATCCAGTGGTGGTGTCCCTGTGCTGCTGTATAAGTCCAGTGGTACTGCCGTATATGTCCAGTGATACTGCCGTATATGTCCAGTGATACTGCCATATAAATCCAGTGATACTGCCATATATGTCCAGTGGTACTGGCGTATAAATCCAGTCCAGTGATACTGCCATATATGTCCAGCTGTACTGCCGTATAAATCCAGTTATACTGCCGTATATGTCTAGTGGTACTGGCGTATAAATCCAGTCCAGTGATACTGCCGCATAATTCCAGTGGTACTGCCATATAAGTCCAGTCCAGTGGTGCTGCCATCTAAGTTCAGTGGTGCTGTCCTGTGCTGTATATTATTTGCTTCAAATAAAGGGGTTATTAATATTTAATCCAAACAAATTTTACAGGGTTTGTCCTGTGTGATGCCGAGGTATGCTCTCCTGTGCTGCATTTTGTTATATAACTCCAGAAAAATAATGGAGAACAAAAAATTGGAGGATAAAATAGGGAAAGATCAAGAATCACTTCCTCCTACTGCTGCTGCTGCCGCTGCTGTTGTTGCTGCTGGGAGTCAATCATCATCCCGGAGGGGAAGTCGGAAGACCATTTGTACTACTTCAACTAAGCAATTAACTGTCCAACAGTCATTTGCAAGGAAGATGAAATATAACAGCAGTCACCCTGTTGCAAAGCAGATTACTGAGGCCACAACATATGCGTCCGGTATCCGCCATTAGTGCAGTGGGACTGCAGTGCCACTCCTAGATGGGCCAGGTGTTTGTGCCTCACACTTGTGTCGCTTAGCGTAGTCATACAGCTACCTCATTGCACCTCTTTTACTTCTTTGCATGATTTGCTGTATAGGGACTAGTTTTCTTAAGTGCCATCCTGTCTGCAACTGCAGTGCCACTCCTAGATGGGCCAGGTGTTTGTGCCGCACACTTTTGTCGCTTAGCTTAGTCATACAGCCACCTCGGTGCAACCTTTTGGCCTAAAAACAATATTGTGAGGTGTGAGGTGTTCAGAATAGACTGGAAATGAGTGGAAATTAATGTTATTGAGGTTAATAATACCGTAGGATCAAAACTACCCCAAATTATGTGATTTTAGCTATATTTATGTTTTTTTTTTTAAATCATCCAGATCCAAAACCAAAAGCCGAAAGGGTGGTTTTTGGCAAATCCAATCCAGATCCAAAACACGAGTATAGAATCAGAACCAGTATTTACTTTACATATTTACCAATGGACCTAAACATGCACTGTCTAATGGTTAGACGGGATCCGGTCTCTAGGTCGACAGTATATAGGTCGACACTATCTAGGTCGACCACTATTGGCCAACAGTAACTAGGTTGACAGGGTTTCTAGGTTGGCAGGGTCTCTAGGTCGACATGTTCTAGGTCGACAGGTCAAAAGGTCGACATGACTTTTTACTATTTTTTTCTTTTTTTGAACCTTTTCATACTTAACGATCCACGTGGACTACGATTGGAGCGAAGCGAGCCATGCAAGGAGACACGGTGCACTAATTAGGGTTCCCGGTCACTCTAATAAGAAAATGACACCAAAAAAAATAAAAAACTCATGTCGACCTTTTGACCTGTCGACCTAGACCATGTCGACCTAAAGACCCTGTCGACCTAAAGACCCTGTCGATCTAGTTACTGTTGACCAATAGTGGTCGACCTAGTTACTATCTACCATCCATAACACACCCTGGTTAGCAAAGCGTCTGTGGTGGCTGGCCACACCCCCTCTGGAAACTGGCCACAACCCTTAACATGGGACACTACCACTTCTGCTGGGCCCTTCATGCCCTAGTCCAACACTGCTTAGAAGACCAGTACGGATACTAAGTAGCAGAGACCAGTGAAAGAAGGAGAGGGATGGCTTCTTTTTCACATTCCTTAAGTTTTTTTTTCTATCATACACATGCTGACAGGTACACTAGGTCAGACAGCCTGTGGTTTGTTCTATCTCACTTCTTAGAACCACCTGTAATTTTGTTTGCAACAAATGATTGCACTTACTAAATATAAGTCAACTTGGAACTGAGCAGAAATTTCATTCAAAGCACCTGTTTGGAAATCCGTAGGCACTACGCTAGGGATGATGAAACATAGGTGGTCATGCCGAGTTGACCGCACCAAGCACCTTTTTGCTGCTGGTGCGATCAACTAATGAGTGGAAATGAATGTTATTGAGGTTAATAATACCGTAGGATCAAAATTCTGTGATTTTAGTTGTTTTTATGTTTTTTTCCAAAAATCATCCAGATCCAAAACCAAAACCTGAAAGGGTGGTTTTAGCAAAACCAATCCAGATCCAAAACACGAGCATCGAACCAGAACCACAACCAAAACACAAAACACGAAAAGTGCCCGCCGCACATCTCTAATTAGATCCCAATTTCTCTGAGAGAACTCATTTATATTGTGCTGTACGGCAGTATACTGTAACTATGTACTGTATGTAATAAGTAAATTAGTATTCCTATTAAGTTGTACTGATTGTCCTGTTATGGCTCTGCTTAATGACCTTTAATCAGTGTACCCTGGATAATTTAAAAACTGCTTGGAAATTGATTTTGTCACAACTGTTGATGGGATTTAAGATATCAGGCAGCTGATGTTGGTACACTGTGGGGTGTAGGCAGGGGTGGAATTAGGAGTGAGGGCTCCCTAGGCACAACCAGGGTTGGACTGACCAACAGGGATACAGGAGAAACCCCCATTGTGTTTCAGTGGCTGGGGGGCCACCTCCTCCTCTAAGAATCAGGTTCCAGGCTGTGCACTTGAATTACACAAGATACATACATTACCTTATACTGCACAGGACTATGGTGTATTTTCTACAGTGCATTGGTGTTGTTAATCGGGTATGTTGCATGGGAAATCAGTATTTACTATACAGTATATGCTTATCATACTTATCAAGGGGCCCAGACCATGCGCTTTCTAATGATTAGTCAAACCTCTGTGGAGGCTAGCCACACCATTACACATAGGCCCCTACCACTGCATTCCCCTGGTAGGCCCTTCATGCCCCAGTCCGACACTGGCGATGCCTGACCTTCCCAACACTGGACGGGAAGAGGTGGCACCTTACACCATTTGCACGCCCCCTGCGAAGTGCTGGAAGGAGCACCCGCAGTCCAGTTCCTGATAGTCAAATTGAAGATGTCACTGTTGGGAGAAAATTGACAAGGAGGATTCTGATGGTGAGGTGGTTTGTTTAAGTCAGGCACCCGGGAAGACACCTGTTGTCCGTGGGATGAATATGGCCATTGACATGCCTGGTCAAAGTACAAAAAAAATCACCTCTTCGGTGTGGAATTATTTCAACTGAAATGCGGACAACTGGTGTCAAGCCGTGTGTTACCTTTGTCAAGCTGTAATAAGTAGGGGTAAGGACGTTAACCACCTAGGAACATACTCCCTTATACGTCACCTGGAGCGCACTGCCAACTAAATCCCTTCCTGTTGTAACCAAGCTCCTGCAAACCACACCACCAACTCCCTCAGTGTCAATTTCCTCCTTAGACAGGAAAGCCAATAGTCCTGCAGGCCATGTCACTGTCAAGTCTGACGAGTCCTCTCCTGCCTGGGATTCCTCCGATGCATCCTTGAGTGTAACTCCTACTGCTGCTGGCGCTGCTGTTGTTGCTGCTGGGAGTCGATTGTCATCCCAGAGGGGAAGTCGGAAGACCACTTGTACTACTTCCAGTAAGCAATTGACTGTCCAACAGTCCTTTGCGAGGAAGATGAAATATCACAACAGTCATCCTGCTGCAAAGCGGATAACTCAGGCCTTGGCAGCCTGGGTGGTGAAAAACATGTTTCCGGTATCCACCGTTAATTTACAGGGAACTAGAGAATTGCTTGAGGTACTGTGTCTCCGGTATCAAATACCATCTAGGTTCCACTTCTCTAGGCAGGCGATACCGAAAATGTACACAGACGTCAGAAAAAGAGTCACCAGTGTCCTAAAAAATGCAGTTGTACCCAATGTCCACTTAACCACTGACATGTGGACAAGTGGAGTAGGGCAGACTCAGGACTATATGACTGTGACAGCCCACTGGGTAGATGTATTGCCTCCCGCAGCAAGAACAGCAGCGGCGGCACCAGTAGCAGCATCTTGCAAACGCCAACTCGTTCCTAGGCAGGCTACGCTTTGTATCACCGCTTTCCACAAGAGGCACACAGCTGACAACCTCTTACGGAAACTGAGGAACATCATCGCAGAATGGCTTACCCCAATTGGACTCTCCTGGGGATTTGTGACAACGGACAACGCCACCAATATTGTGCGTGCATTACATGTGGGCAAATTCCAGCACGTCCCATGTTTTGCACATACATTGAATTTGGTGGTGCAGAATTATTTGAAAATGACAGGGGCGTGCAAGAGATGCTGTCTGTGGCCCGAAGAATTGCGGGCCACTTTCGGCATTCAGCCACCGCGTGCCGAAGACTGGAGCACCAGCAAACACTCAAGGGAATGTAGGAATAAAGGGACACATAATGTATACAGACCCCCTAGACTAGGATATGAACCACGCTATGACACACATAGTTGGGAACAGGGACCACATAGAGGGGAAACATGGAGGTATCCACCTAGGAGGGACTGGCAGACCTCCGAAAACTCTCAGTTATCCCCCTCACATATCGTAGCTGCCAGCGCACTGTGGGAAGGTCCCACTACACAATAGAGGTCATGCCACACCTGTAATCTACAGCCAGTGAAGTTTATTGCTAGCCTTGGTAGTGAACCTGAGGTCATGGTTGATGTAGCTGGTGTACCATTACCTTTTCTTGTAGATACAGGGGCGGCCAGGTCAGTGTTGAATTCCACATCAGGTGTAAAAACCACGGGAAAAACAATTTCGGCAATGGGAGTAACAGGAACAGTGCAACAATACCCTTTGAGTAGACCTGCAGAGATTATGATAGGGCCCTTGCAGACAAAACATTCCTTTCTGCTGGCTGCATCGGCTCCGACTAATCTACTGGGCAGAGACCTATTGTGTAAAATGCGGTATGTCATATATTGTACTCCTGAGGGTGTCTTCTTGAGAACCATGCTCAAGAAGTGCAAGATATACTAGACGCCCCTCAAAGGCTAATGACGCATTCTACTGTTATAGACACGTGTCCATCAAAGGTAGAGGAAATGATCTCACAAATACCGGGTTCCCTTTGGACCAAAGATGGAAAGGACACTGGATTGATAGTGAATGAAGCTCCAGTAGCAGTACAAGTAAAAGATGGCAGGATAGCTCCAAAAATCCCTCAATATCCTCTGAAGCCAGAGGTAGAGTTAGGAGTGTACCCTGTCATAGAGCGGCTGCTACAGCAGGGCATCCCAGTCAGGACGTCCAGCACCGCCAATAGTCCCATCTTCCCTGTGAAAAAGAGTGGGGGAAGGGGTTACAGGCTAGTGCAGGATCTAAGGGGGATAAACAAAATAGTTGAGAGCCAATTCCCCATAGTGCCCAATCCAGCTATCATCCTTATGCAAATTCCCCCTACCGCAAAATTCTTCACTGTCATCGATCTCTGCTCCGCTTTCTTTTCTGTCCCTCTTCACCCTGGCAGCCAATGCCATTTTGCTTTTACGTACAGGGGAATACAGTACACCTGGACTCGTCTTCGCCAAGGTTTCATTGACAGCCCAAGTATTTTCTCCCAGGCCTTACATGACTGTTTGCAATCTTTTCAACCTGAGAGTGGGTCAGTGCTAATACAGTATGTTGATGATTTGTTGTTGTGCTCTGACTCACTCGAGTCGTCCTTGGCAGATACTAAACAGCTTCTGTTTCATCTTTCACAGACAGGACGCAAGGTTTCAAAAGATAAGTTGCAGTTGTGCAGGGCCAGGGTTAAATACTTGGGACACTGCTTGACGCAAGGACTTAGACACCTCACCTCTGATAGCATACAGGCGATTTGCGACATGACTCTGCCACAAACTCAGCAACAGGTCCGCACTTTCCTCGGAATGTGTGGGTACTGTCGTAACTGAATTACGGGGTTCTCCATACTGGCTTTACCATTGCAAGAAATGGTCTTTTCGAACAAACCGGAACGGATCTCTCACACAGATGAGTCCGAACTGGTGTTTGAGAGAATCAAACAGTGTCTATCACAAGCACCTGCATTAGGTATGCCAGATTATGAGAAGCCCTTCAAATTGTACGGTACTGAAAGTGCTGGGTGCGCGGCAGGAGTCTTATCACAGAGACATGGTGATGCCAGCAGACCGGTAGCCCACTACAGTGCACAGTTGGACACTGTAGCACGGTCTCTCCCCACTTGCTTGCGAAGTGTTTCAGCGATAGCTTTGCTGGTAAGTAAAAGCGAGGATGTAGTGTTAGGACACGACTTGACCATCCATACACCCCATTCAGTATCAGCCTTACTAAACTCCGCCTAAACCAGACATGTCTCATCTGCTCGGTATACAAAGTGGGAATTATCACTGATTGCCCCTGTAAACATCACCATTAAGAGATGCAGCTCACTAAATCCTGCAACCTGCTTGCCAAGTGTGCCTGGTCATGCAAAGGAGGATTGTTGCAGATACTGGAATACCTGAACCAAACTTTCACTGCGAGACCTGACATCAGTGACAACCCACTGGAAGGAGTAGACTTTACAGTCTACACTGATGGTAGTTGCCACAGACAGACGGAATTGGGAGACCTGTGCACCGGATATGTAGTTGTAGATGACGAAGGTATCATAGAAGCAGAACCCCTTGGCACACCACACTCAGCACAAGTCGCTGAGCTGGTAGCTCTGATCCGAGCATGCGAGTTGGCCAAAGGTAAGTCAGCTAATATATACACAGACTCTAGGTACGCCTTTGGAGTAGTGCATGATTTTGGGGCTCTATGGCATCTCAGAAATTTCATGACGGCAGCTGGCACACCTGTAGCGCATGCGTCCCACATAAAAAGGCTTCTGACAGCAATACAAGAACCAGACAGAGTGGCTGTTATCAAGTGCAAAGCACACACTTACAACCAAGACCCAATCTCACTTGGTAATAGCCGGGCAGACGAAGCTACTAAATCAGCAGCAAGCACCCCCATACAGACGAACATCACATCACTGATGACATTTAACATGGTCAATACACAGCAGCTAATTGAAATGCAAAATTTGTGTTCCCTACAGGAAAAGGCGGTCTGGAAGTCGAAGGGGTATGGTCAGGAGTCCTCAGGACTTTGGACAGGTGGACACGGTAAGCCAGTGGCCCCCAGAGCATATCTTCCAAGTCTAGCTAAGACGGCACACGGTCTGACTCATCTGGGCAAAGAGGGTATGTGCAAGCTGGTAAGAGCCTACTGGTGTGCACCAGGATTCTCTTCTCATGCAGGTAAGAGAGCAATGACATGTTTTACTTGCTTGAGGAAGAATATTGGTAAGACAATACCAACAGAGCCATCCCATATCCCTCCTACAGACGGACCTTTTCAGGTAATACAAATCGACATCATATAGTTACCACCCTGTAGGAATTTGAAATATGTGTTAGTATGTATCGATGTGTTTTCCAACTGGGTAGAAGCGTTCCCTGCTGCCACAAATACTGCTACGTTCACTGCAAAGAAAATTGTGCAGGAATTTGTGTGTAGATATGGTATCCCTAGAATGACTGAAAGTGATATGGGTACCCATTTTACAGGTGAAGTCTTTCAGGTCATGTGCAAACTGATGGGAATAAATAGCAAGCTACATACTCCGTACCGACCACAGGCAAGTGCGAAGGTAAAGAGAGTGAACAGCACTATTAAGAACAAGCTGAGCAAAGTGATGGCTGAAACTGGATTGCTGTGGCCAGAAGCTTTGCCACTAGTGTTGTACAGCATCAGAACCACTCCCAGGTCACCACTTAACTTATCACCCTTTGAAATTCTTTTTGGTCGACAACCTCATGTAATGATAGACCCCCAGGATGATTTGAAATGCAATAATGAAATAACTGTGAAATATTTGGTTAGGATGAGCCAGCAGCTGAGAAATCAACAAAGAAATCTAAAGCTGGTGATTCCTGACCTAAGAACAGTAATTGTCATGACATTGAGCCTTTGGATTATGTGATGATACAAAATTTTCTACGCTCAGGTTGCCTCATTGACAGGTGGGAAGGACCGTACCAAGTCTTGTTAACCAGCACTACAGCATTAAAGGTTGCCGAAAGAGAGACTTGGGTCCACTCGTCCTACTGCAAGAAGGTCGCTGACCCGGAGAAAACTCATGACAGAGAGCAAGGTGAAGAGAACCTCATATCATTAGAGAGTCTATTCCGGGAAAGCTGAGAGGCAGGACTGTTGAACGGCACCTGAGCGCGGAGAGCAACAAGATCAAGAACGGTTGTCGCACCATTTTCTTTTTTCACCCCCCCGCATATTCCTTTCTTTTCTCCTTCTTATTTTCCTTCTTTCCCCTAACGAAATGGATCTATCACAAGAGACTGCGTTTCGGGTTCTGCTAGTAATATTGTTTTTGATCAGGACAATTTGTTTTGGTGAGGGTCCCAGAGAGGTCGAGCGGGGATCTGGAACGGGTTCTGATGGCGGGTACGAATTTGTATGATCTCAGGAGCAGCACATCACTCGAGTAAAGGCTGGTATCAGTAAGCGCTCTGGTAGTCATGGAGCTTGGAGGCAATGTGAAGGGTTATTGTCTGATGAATATTGTATTTGTAGGAATTGTGAGAATATAGTCGAGGATGGGTGCATCCAGAGATGTCAGTCCAACCTTAATATCGACATGGACCGCCATCCGTTGAGTGATTACCACTCACTAGTGGGTAAGGGCTTAAACCAGACAGAATGTTGGGTGTGCTCACAAGTACCTCAAGGACAGAGTAAGTCAGGATTAGTGCCGTACCCTTTAGCAATAGATGAGGTACTCGAATTACGGGGTGGGAGACCAGTGGACAAGAAATTCAATATCTCTAGGCCCCCTAGCTTGAAGCTCCACCAGTACAACGTAGATAGGTCCCTGTTGTGTTTTAATATTTCCAATTTCTGAAAAACCAGGAAATTGGGAAGTGACGTGGAATAACCAGACAATGACCTTTTCACACAGAGCTGATAGGATTCCTATCGATTCTGAACTTGTACACAAGATAGCCAACAGTGGAAAGTATTTTCAGTACCGGTTTACACGTGGAAGCAAGACCATGTGGGCTGGAAAAGTATCGTCAGGGTATTGTGCCCATATCATCCAGCCTGATACTTGTACTGAGCAAATGAGAGAACTAGGGATTGGTTTCTTTACCTGGAAGATTTGCAATATGGTGATGTTACATTTTGTCCCCTATGTTCTCCCAGATGATGCCTATTTCATATGTGGGAGGAAAGCGTACAAGTGGCTCACTCCAAGCTCTGAGGGATTGTGTTATATTGGGAGAGTACTAGCAGAGGTCATGACCATAACCCACGATAAAATGAAAGACGTTCAAAGCAGCGCTCAGAATCCTTATACTCATACCCACTATGAACACATCATCAAAAGACACCTCATACTGTAGATAGGGCAGAGCACACAGCCTCTGATTTGATCCATGAATCCACCAGGATTCAGTTCCTTCTCACATTAGATATCACCCGTACTGCCAGAGGAACTATAAATTATAGGTACATCCATGTGCTAGGGAACTTGATAGACATTATCACCGAGATGTATGATGACACTTTCAGGTATACGGGAAGGGAGTTACAAGCCTACAAGAAGGAACTGATCCAGCACAGGGTGGTCCTTAATTATGTTACAGCCGTGACAGGTGGGTATTGTGTTACTCTGGCAACTCAATATGGTGTGAAGTGCTGCACGTATATTACAAACAGCACTGACTACCCCACGGAGATCATCGATCATAAGATGGACGAGATCTTACAGTTGAAGTGGGAGTTCAGGAGGGTGCACAACCTTACCTTAGCGACTGTGGGTAATGAAGTGACCGGCTGGGTCTCATGGTTGAACCAACGCAAATGGTTCTCAGGGTTAGGAGATGGGCTCAAAATGTCATTATGAGTGTGGTAAAGTTTCTCCTTTGTAACCTGGGAGTCATCATAATTATTGGTCTGATATTTAGGTGTGTTCGAATTCTGACGCAGTACAAGCGCAGCACAAATTTGATGAGTTTAAGGAGCGAGAGCGCTGTTACAGCAGCAGATTTGATTTATGCTCCATCCATAGAGACAGTGTTATGATAAGGATTGCAAATGAATTTCATGGCCTGTTTCTTTCACCATTTTTCTCTGTTTCCCCCTTACCCAGAAACATCCAACTGGAAAAGACGTCAGCCCTACCCAATGTTTATGTGAATGTACTTTTATATATGTGTCTCTCTTCATCTCTGCAACCTCCAGTTAATGGCAAACATAGTCGACAGGTGTTATCCACATATACTAGCACTCACATATGTTCCCCCTCCATGTATCATCAACTAAATGTGCACCCCATTTGTTGGAATAAGAAGCTGAAAAGAGCTCGGTAGTGTTTGTTTGCCCATTTACAGACCCTTAATACGGGATGAGAAGGATTTAATGTATACTTCGCAATACCTCGAAGCTATTTAGAACATATACGGCACGATGATACATGCCCCTCAGACATTGATTCATACATACATGCTTTTTACTATCCCACTAGGTTATACATTTCCCACCTACAACTCTACCCCGATCATCCAAACTTGTATATATTGTGTATATAATATTTTCTGTTTAGTAGTAAAGTGTGGCAGTTAATGATGACTGGCAAAGGGTGGACTGTCGAAGTCGAAAATATTTCAGTACATACATCACGTACAAACTACACACAGATGGCCTCCGTGCGCATACTTGTTCTGCCGTGCATTCACATATTCGCAATTTGCGTATGATCGCTCCCGCGGTCCTGCATATTAGCGCGTGGTATGAGTAATTACAGTAGTATTTGTAATCGCATGGAAAAGCCATAAAAACACATTACATATTTAATCCACATAGTGCACAATGTACACATAGTCTATCTGCACCACACCAGTGAGTTACACTTGCTTAAAGGGTATAAGAACAAAGGGATTCACCTTTACAGAATAGAAGGGGACAGAATTAGGTTAAGAGGTGGTGTTTGGTATCCAACTGTAGGGTATTTTAAGAGCAATATTCTGGTGTTAGTTTGCAGAAGATTGCAAGCTCCTGCGAATAGTTATGCGCAGGAGTAGAATAATAATATTTACTGTATTTACTGTACTCCTGATATTCGGCGGGAACCCAGTGGAGAACATCTGCAAGTACACCTGGACCAGACATCGCCCACCTATTCAAACCGACCTATGACCTCTCCTGTACTGTAAATGACCATCCCAGTGACCAATAGACAAAGAGATTACAGTTCCCATTGTGTTAGGTTTTGGACAAATGTATAAAAAGCCAGCTGCAGGCCTGGTCACACACAATCTCTGAAGATCATCTACCTTGATGATTGAGGACCGGACCGGGAAGCGCAGGTGAACAAACGTATGTACCATTGACTGTAGCCTTTTTCTCTAATTGTATTGTGTTATTTTTGTAACCCCCTGCTAGTAAAGATAACCGTTGGTGGGTTGGACCCCAACATAGTTTTTGAAATACAATTGGTGTCGTGTCCCATTTCCTGCTAAAGGTTTGCGTACGGGGTACGGGCCTTTGTACGCTAACTGTGTAAAAAGTACATAGGGTAAGGATTAAATTCAGCGGCTGCAGCGGCTCAATTTTAAAGTGTATTAAGAGTGTTTTAAAACATTGCTTTTACTCCTGTTAGTAAATCAGCATTTACAAACGTCTACTATTTGAAGAAAATCATGCTAATCTATTTTAATATATGAACAAGGATCTGCCCATTATGTCACCTCGAACTGTTATTATTACTGCCATTTTCATTACGGCAGCTATAGATCGTATAGATACTACAAATTATCCACTTTCATCTCAAGCTTCAAGGTTATTGGGGTCTTTTTATGTGTTAGAGAGAGATAAAGTGGAGAGTAATAAAGCACCAGCCAATCAGCTCCTAACTGCCATGTTACAGCCTGTGTTTGAAATATGACCGTTAGGAGCTGGTTGGTTGGTACTTTATCTCACTACAAGGCTTAGTATATAGACTCCTTTGCCTTTTCTAAATTAAACATGTTATTATTCATGGAATCTAAAACTTGTTTGTAATTAAAAATAATCATGGTGTCTAGGAAAAAAGGCCTTTTCATTATTTTTAACTTTCACGATTGAATGTTCCCCACTCGGCAATAAACTGCTGTTTAATTGCTTTCACAATAACACTGAATCTGCCAAATATAAGTAAATTGTGCATCTAAATTGAAATAACAAATAAAAAATAATGCAGTAGAATTACTGTTATTTACTGCTTAATTGAAACCAGTTATAGCTGGAAAATTAGAATGATGCAATTTTGAGTTTCAAAATAAAAACTATGATAGATAATATTAAAAACAGTAAGCTTACTCTGTGAGCTAAATGATCTACCCTGTATCTCTCTCTAGTAAATGTCTTTGTGGCTATAAAGCATGTAGGTTTCTTAACTCAACAAACAGAAAAAAAATTCAATACATTGATGACAGAGTGAAATTAACAAAGTATTACATATATCATATGAATAACTAGAAATTAATTAGTATTTGTCAGAACACACATGAATATATATTTATCATAGTACAATAATTGTTTCTCTGTTAATATCATGCTTGCTATTTAGTGTATTCGTACAATGTATTATTAAATCCCCAGAGTTCATCAAATGGATTATAATGACCAGTCAGAGATTACACAGGAAAATGGTCAGGAAGCTATAGTCTATGGGGCATATTCAGCTAGTCTCAGGAATTACTGAAGGCTTTTATCTGCCAGGTTAAGTGCCTGGAGCTATTCAATTATATCCCACTAAGGTGAAGTAAAGCATACAGTAGATTCCGTGATAAATGCCTGGAGCTATGCAGTTACCATGCACAGTAAGACAGCAGTCAACAACAATGGTGCACTCAACGTAGATTTCTATTTGTACCCTCCTGAGGTGCAAGCAGAAATCCTTGTTTTTTTTTAATGAAGAACGGTGTCGGTTGCCAAACAGTGCCAAATATATTGTACAACTACAGTAGCTGCTGGCACTGATATATGTACATGCATAGATTGGCATGGGTAAGTCAGTGTCCTCCTCAGCCTCTGGGCAATGTTAGCATACTGTCATGACCCCTACTGCTTAGTTAGCAGTCATAGTAAGGGTCATGTATAGTAATTGAGCAGCATAACAGTGAAGATCGAACCAGACTCTTTAATGAAACTGAACAACACTCTTTTTTTTGCCAATAATATTAAAGCCATTTTGGTGTAACTTTGTGGTGCTGATTCCGAATATAACATTGGTTTTGCTAGAATGGCTGTAATTTTTGAGATACACGAACGAGAAACAAGAAAAACACAATATACAATCGCTCAACTGCCAACTGACAGTGGGCGATCACTTATCAACGGAGGGGAATATTCTAGAATAATTGCGGAGTGAACGATAAGAATATTAGCGCGTCTCACCTTCTAGAGGATTCCGGTAAAATTCCCTTATGTGCGTGTTATGACTAAGTTCCCTATTAATTGAGGGTATCCATTAACTCAAGAACTAGAGCCAATTAAAAAGAGACTTTCATTCTGCAACCCTAAAATACCCTACATCATTCGATTAACTTTGATAATGGACTGATCTGCAACCGATGCTGTATCTTTGTATGCAGCCGCTAGGATTTGCAAATCCCCCAGTGGCCCTCTCAATACAAATCCACACGGCTGTAAAATTTGCATATTTTTACACATCCACTGAGTACAAGCTCACACCCCATATATAGACCTGTCCCTATAATGAAAATACATCTGGGTTTATGACCCAGGATTCCAAATACGCGTGCACGGCTATCGGTCTGACATTAATGGTGTTGTCTATCCGGAACAAGCTCTGGACAGTTCTGCTTTCTGAAGTTTTAAACTTGCAACCGCATACTATCCTATAAGGACTGTTCTGCCGCTGGACTGCAGAAGATTTCTCCAATAATTGCTGTGGACCTCTTTAATACCTTTAGGGATTCATATATATATGATGGTTAACCTTAGACTAGTGCAGTTTTTGTAGGTTTTGCAACATTGTAAGGTATTGATATATACTGCACCACCTGATTTAAATTCCAATGGATATTCTTAGTCATTTAAGTTCATTTGAATATTGGTAATTAACGATGCTTTGTAAAACTACAGTTTTTTTTATTGTTTATTGTTAATACAAATAATTGATCAATATTGCATATGCTTGTTGCGGCCTCTGTTCTTTCATGTCTTCAACAGTATTTGTAGTATTTCTACTCTATCCCCCTCCATAGTTTGGCTTTATTGTCTTCTTTGGGCTAAATAATTGCCTGTAATAGTGAGATTAGCTGATCCTCCTAAGCCAGTGATCTCCAACCCATAGCTCGCGAGCTACCGGTAGCTCGCCATAGTATTTTCGGTAGCTCACAGATCGCACGGGCTTGGGCAGTCACTGGCACTCCTCCTCCCTTCATTTTCATTATGGTGCCGGCCGTCAGCCAATAGCGGCACCTGATTGGCTGCCGGACCGCGAGTTTTGATTGGCTCACTTACCAGCACCATATTTTAAATGCCTGCCGCCGCCGGATACTCTGTCACCCTCACCGCAGCTGCTCTTCGGACTTCACAGGAGAGGTGCGCGCTGCGTCCCTCATACAGGAGGAGCAGCACCGGCGGCAGTAGAAGAAGCCAGCAAGGGTTAGCACTGTGTGGGGCACTGTATCGGACACTGCGGGGGGGGCATTTTATATGGCGCTGCGGGGGCATTTTAAATGGCACTGCGGGGGGAAGTGTATGTGGCACAATTGGGGGCATTGTATCTGGCACTGCTGGGGGGCATTATTTGTGTATCTGGCACTGCTGGGGGCATTATTTGTGTATCTGGTACTGCTGGGAGGCATTATTTGAATATCTGGCACTGCTGAGGGGCATTATTTATGTACCTGGCACTGCTGAGGGGCATTATTTGTGTATCTGGCACTACGCAGGGGGGCATTACTTGTAGTTGTGAGGCCACACCCACTTTCGAAGGAACGCACGCGCATTGGGGGAGAGGGTAGCTCCTTCAGAGGTTTTATTTTCCGAAAGTAGCTCACACCCCAATTAAGGTTGGAGACCACTGTCCTAAGCAATAGGAGTACTGGACCACCACACAAAATTACAAGAAATATAAATAAATTGGAAAACTATTAAACTATCAATAACTCATTTGACCACATCTCCTATATAATAGCCCAGATCTGTGACTTTGTGCTTCATTTGCTAACGCTGGGCGGAGTCAAAACAGTGGGCAGAGTTAGTCAAATGAGTCACAGATCTGGGCAAATCTATAGGAGACTTGGAGCAGGAGCAGATGGAGCAGCACAGGCAGGGGTGCATACCTCCCAACTTTCTTCAGGCAGGAGGGACACACGCACAGCAAAAAGGGGGCATGGCTAACGGGAAAGGGGGCGTGGCTTCGCGGGTGGACCCGCGATCGCGAGCCACGCCCCTGTTTTTGTCAGTGAGGGGGCATGCCCAGCGCTCTGTGAGCTGCTGGCATGCCCCCAGCGGCGGATTATGAGTCCGCGGGGCCCAGGGCACTTGAGACAGGAACCCTATTTCATTGCTGTGCCTGCTGTGGGTTTGGGGGCGTGGCCTAATTGCGCCCTCGTGGCCACGCCCCCTTATGCAAATTCCGGGGTTTTTTTTTTTATGGGATTTTGGCCCCTCAGCTAGGGGTAAATCCAGAGGGGGTGGTTGCTCCCCCTTACACACCCGCACAGGCAGAAGACAGCAGGGAGGCTGCTGCTGCCTCCCTGCAACACCACAGACCTGCCAACACGCAGTAGCACAATGCTGCCGCTGTTACTGGCAGGACGGGGGAGCTTCAGAGCTGGGACAGAGCTACTCCAGCCGCGGGCCCCCTAAAACTGTGAGTCCCAGGGTACGTACCCCCTGGGCCCACCCTTAATCCGTAACCCCTGATGCCCCCACTCCCTCTGTCTCCACTAAATAGACGCTGTGTGCATGCTAAGCAGAACAGCGAGTACAGGAGCTTCCCAACTGCCCCCCACCCCCACCCACCACGGGACACTGCGGCCCGTGGGTGGGATAGTGGGACAGACCAAAAAAAATGGGACTGTCCAGCTAAAATCGGGACAGTTGGGAGGTATGGGGGTGTGTAAGGGGGTATGCCATACAGACAGACGGGCACCAGCTCACTGTGTACTTGACCCCCCCACATCAGCATACTCAGCAGGGGCTCTCTGGCGCAGAGGAGCGTCACTTTCTGGCACACTCCATGCTTCTTAGCTGCAGTTTTGTGGGGCACCTGCTGCTGTGCAGGTTCTGTACCGCCTCTGTTATCTCCAGCCCCAGCAACCCCAACGCTAGCTGCAGCGCTGCCGCCTGCAGTGAGGTGTGCCCAGCTCCTTCACACACTTTAGCCGGCGGGCAGCGCTGCAGAAGTCCGCGCTGCTTGCAGGCTCCGACCCCCTCCTCCCTCCAGCTGCAGCGTCTCCTGGGGGGTAACCAGTCACTCCCAGTCTCCCCTTACCACAGTGCCCGGCAGCCGCGGTGTGTGACTGAGGAGTGGGGGGGAGGGATGCGGACGGGCAGAGGAAGCAGGACTCCAGCCTGAGAGCGTCAGCCATGCCAAGTCTCCACCAGCAGCAGATCCCAACAGGTTGGAGTGGAACAGCAGCAGCCAGCAGCAGTGACTCCGGTAAGACACATCTGTCTGTCACCACTGTTCTGTCCCTAATACCAATCTCTCCCGTGCTCTGTTCTGTCATGTCCCTGTCACCCCTGGCCTTGCCCTGTCACCCCTGGCCTTGCCCTGTCACCCTTATCCTGGCCCTTTTACCCTTATCCTGGCCCTGTCACCCCTATCCTGGCCCTGTCACCCTTATCCAGGCCCTGTCACCCCTATCCTATCCCTGTCACCCCTATCCTGTCCCTGTCATTTCTGTCCTGGCACCGTCACCCCCGTCCTTGCCCTGTCACCCCTGTCCTGGCCCCGTCACTCCTGTTCTGACCCTGTTACCCCTGTCTTGGTCCTGTTACTGCATACCCTCCAACTACCTTTTTGGCAGGTACAGTACCCGCAGCGCCTCCAGACCCCTCCCCAATGCACCACACCTCCGCACCTTCCCCTCCACCACATGCGACACTCCACCCCTCCCCCACATGCTGTGCCTCTAGAACCCCTACACCACCAGCGCCTCCCACTCCCCCACCACCCACAGCACCTCCCGACCCCCTCCACCATCCACCCCCCATATATGCCTCCCCCCACACCTACACCCCTCCACCCACAGCATCTGCAGACACCCTCCTCCATTCGCGGTCCCCCCCTCACCCACCCACACCACCTCCACACCTGCCCCTCCACCACGTGCAGCGCCTCCGGACCCCCTTCCCCATCCGCCACACCACCCGCACCTGCCTCTCCCCCACCCACGGCACCCCCGCCCCTTCCCATCCCACAGCACCTCCGGAACTCTTCACCCATCCACAACATCCCTGCACCTGCCCCTCCCCAGTGGCACTCCTGCCCCTCCCCCACCTGCAGTGCCTCCGGACCCCTCCCCCATCTAGAGCCCCCACTCTTCTGTCTCTCCCCCACCCGCAGCATGTCCCAACCCTTCCCCATCCGGGCCCCCCTCCACCTGCAGCATCTACAGACACCCTTCCCCATCCGCAATCCGCCCCGCACCCGCTCAATCTGTACATCGTGCCCTGCAGGTGCTGTTCACGCCGTCGCAAGGGGCTGCGCCTCCTTCACCATCACATGCCCTTTCATTGTGCAATATTTAACCACTAACAAAGGAATGCAGGTAATACTCCATATAATACAAATATTGAACCCCCATATAGGCATCAGGGCCGGCTCCAGGCCTACTAGCACCCTGAGCGAGAAAATGTAAAAGCGTCCCCCCCCCCCGCTCCCGGAAAAGTGGGTGTGCCCTCTGGAAGAGTGGGCGTGGCCTCATAACTTCATATCATCAAACTATAAACATATTTTCACACAATTAGCAGCCTTACACATAGTCACAGTAGTGTTCCTTACACACAATGTCTCCAGTATAGTGCCAGATACACATAATGTGCAGTGCCAGATAGACATGACATGCCCCCCAGCAGTGCCAGCTACACATGACATGCCCCGCAACAGTGCCAGCTACACATGACATGCCCCGCTGCAGTGCCAGCTACACATGACATGCCCCGCAGCAGTGCCAGCTACACATGACATGCCCCACAGCAGTGCCAGCTAGCCAGCTACACATGACATGCCCCGCAGCAGTGCCAGCTACACATAACATGCCCCGCAGCAGTGCCAGCTACACATGACATGCCCCCCCCAGCAGTGCCAGCTACACATGATAGTGTTCACTTTTTAGGGCATGGTGCTGATCACAGGGAGGGCACATTTTTAAGTTAGGAGGGCAAAATGATGTACATACTGCTTGTTGTTCCCATACCTATATGTTAAAGAATGGACAGTGCGCGCCGAAGGCGCGCAGCAAAAATTAAGGGGAGTTACTTCGTGGGGAAGGTACGTGGCCACATAATAGTGGCAATTTGCATTACACCACACAGTAGTGCAGCTAATACACACTGCACCAGGTAGAACCTCCTATACACTTTGCGTCAGGCACAGCACTGAGACACATTGCACCAGGGAGAGCACTGAGACACATTGCCTAGCCACAGACGCCTAGCGGGAACACTACATGACATGCCCCCCAGCAGTGCCAGCTACACGTGACATGCCCCCCAGCAGTGCCAGCTACACGTGACATGCCCCCCAGCAGTGCCAGCTACATAAATGGCCACACAGTGCCAGATATGCACCCACAGTTCAGATACATAAATGCCCCCAAAGTGCCAGATACATAAATGCCTCCACAGTGCAGATATGCCCCCCACAGTGCCAGATACATAAATGCCCCCACAGTGCCAGATACATAAGTGCCCACACAGTGCCAGATATAAAAATGCCCACACAGTGCCAGATATGTCCCCACAGTGCCATATATAAAATTGCCCCCACAGTGCCAGATATGCCCCCACAGGGCCAGATACATAAATGCCCCCAGTGCCAGATACATAAATGCCCACATTTCCAGATGCATAAGTGCCCCCACAGTGCCAGATAAATGCCCCCACAGAGCCAGATATGCCCCCAGTGTGCCAGATATGCCCCCAGTGTGCCAGATATGCCCCCAGTGTGCCAGAAATGCCCCCAGTGTGCCAGAAATGCCCCCAGTGTTCCAGATATGCCCCCACGGTGCCAGAAATGCCCCCACATTGCCAGAAATGCCCCCACAGGGCCAGATAAATGTCCCCACAGAGCCAGATATGCCCCCAGTGTGCCAGATATGCCCCCAGTGTGCCAGATATGCCCACAGTGTGCCAGAAATGCCCCCAGTGTGCCAGAAATGCCCCCAGTGTTCCAGATATGCCCCCACGGTGCCAGAAATGCCCCCACATTGCCAGAAATGCCCCCACAGTGCCAGAAATGCCCCCACAGTGCCAGAAATGTCCCCACACAGGGCCAGATAAATGCCCCCACAGAGCCAGATATGCCCCCAGTGTGCCAGATATGCCCCCAGTGTGCCAGATATGCCCCCAGTGAGCCAGATATGCCCCCACAGTGCCAGAAATGCCCCCACAGAGCCAGATATGCCCCCAGTGTGCCAGATATGCCCCCAGTGTGCCAGATAAATGCCCCCACAGTGCGATTTATAAATGTTTGACCCCCCCCACACCAAATACCTGAGGCGCTGAGTCTGAGAGGGGGAGGAGGAGTGCTGGCGGGAGTGCTGGAGGGCGGGAGAGTGAGGATCCGAGTGCGGGTGGGCGGGCGGCCACTTGTGTGCGCTATGCGCGGCGCCGGCGTCTGACGTTAGACACCGGCGCCGCGCAGCGCACGCCGCACACACGGATGGCGGGGACAACGCTGCGCTGCACACACACACAGGGCCGGCTCCAGCTTCGAATATGGCGGCGCCAGCGCGCGGCGCCCATTAAGGGTGGCACCCTGCGCGGCCGCTCTATTCGAACATGCCTAGAGCCGGCCCTGATAGGCATGCAAGGGTTAAAGGGGCGTAGCCCCTTGCGAAGGTGTGAAGAGTGCCCGTAGGGCGCGATGAGGCACCTAGTAAGTAATATATTTACGCCAACCGGAAAATACATGGTAATGCTGGTTACGCACTTATAGATATATTGATCTGCAGATATATCTATAGATGGACCAGGCAGTGTGTTGTGCATACACACTGCCCGATCCATCGGGACTGATGTCACAAAGTAGGTGGGCATTTACATGTGCCAGCCCAGTTTTGCTGTCAATCAGCGCCAGTGGTGCAAGCAGAAAAAATGTCTTATAGTTACTGTGTGCGCGTTCGCCAAAAATGGGTGTGTCCAAATGCCACATGGGGCATGGCCAATGAAAATGGGGGCGTGATACACATATGGGGGAGGGGCAGATACACATATGACCCCAATAGTGCCAGATACACGTTGCCCCACAGTGCCAGATACACGTTGCCCCACAGTGCCAGATATACATTGCCCCACAGTGCCAGATACACATTGCCTCACTGTGCCAGAGACACAAATGTCCCCAAAGTGTCAGATATACATTGCCTCACAGTGCCAGATACAAAAATGCCCCCACTTTGTCAGATATACATTTCCCCCCAGTGCCAGATTCAGAAATGTCCCCACAGTGCCAGATATGCCCCCAGTGCCAGATACACATTTCCCCGCAGTGCCACATATGCCCCCAGTGCCAGATACACATGTCCCCCCAGTGCCAGATATGCCCCCAGTGCCAGATACACATGTCCCCCCAGTGCTGGATATTTCCCCAGTGACAGATATGCCCCCAGTGCCAGATACACATGTCCCTTTTGTGCCAGATATGCCCCCAATGCCAGATACACATGTCCCCCAGTGCCAGATATGCCCCCAATGCCAGATACAGTATGCCCCCAGTGCCAGATACAGAAATGCCCCCAGTGCCAGATACACATGTCCCCCCAGTGCCAGATATGCCCCCAGTGCCAGATACACATGTCCCTGCAGTGCCAGATATGACCCCAGTGCCAGATACACATGTCCCCGCAGTGCCAGATATGACCCCAGTGCCAGATACACATGTCCCCCCAGTGCCAGATATGCCCCCAGTGCCAGATACAGAAATGCCCACAGTGCCAGATACACATGTCCCCCCAGTGCCATATATGTCCCCAGTGCCAGATACACATGTCCCCCCAGTGCCATATATGTCCCCAGTGCCAGATATGCCCCCAGTGCCAGATCTGATTGGCTCACAGGCCGGCGCTGAATTGAATGGAAACACTGAGGGGCAGGAGAGGCGCATGCTGCGCTCTTCTCCCCTCAAGCAGCAGTGGCGGTGAGCAGCAGCAGAGGGAGGGAGGGAGGGAGCGGCGGCCCGGCTGCGGTGGATACGGCGTACCCACGGCTAAATTCTTAAGGGTACGCCGTACCCACCTGTACCAGCCCACTTGCACCGCTGATCAGCGCAGGCTCTTGCAGGAAGTGTACGGGTGATTGGTTGACAGCCAGTACACACACAACAATGAACCAGTAAATCTGTACATATATTGGGCATCGTGTGTGTTGCAGAGCCGACGCGATATGTCTGTGAACGATGGTGTTCACAGACATATCGTTGGTACACACTGCCCGACGGGCCAGAGATATATCGGCGGTTCAATAGAACTGAAATACAACTGAAAACTACTGTATACCGCCTTTAAAAATCTGGAAATATAATTAGCAGTTTTGGTGTGCTAAGACTTCTTTAGTTGAAGCTTGCACTAGAAAATAAATGTCTTGAACAGGCCAGAGACATACAGCTTAAGCTGGATCAAATGTAAATATTTAGGAGGACAATGGAACACTTGGTTTATGTTAGATTTCCTGTTAGTTATTTATAGTTTACCCATTTGTGAAAAATTATGCCCTGCAAGCTCACAGTTCTTCTGGGCTAAATTATATTGTGTTTCCTGAGTCACTACTCTTATTTTATAGGAAGAACTGAATCACAACTTTCATTAAAGGTACAAAATGATCATATGAAAAACAATTCCTTAAGTTAATATAAACATAGAAAGGTGAGTGTAATACCCCTTTTCCATCAAACGTTTAACCATGGTTATTGCCAGGGCAACCTGGATGGAGTTTTGGGTGAAAGGGACAGACAAAATTTACCCGGTTTGTGGGATGTAATGGAGTCCGAGATCACCGGACGTGCTGGATGCCATCCGATTGCGGATGTTTTTTTAAGGGGGCAATTATTTACAAGGCATAGTTTTGTCTTGTAAATGATTGCCTCTTTAAAAAAAAGTCCAAGATGGGCCGGCATCCCGCACGTCTGGTGATCTCGGACTCCATTACACCTGTGATTTGAGATAATATCCAATCACAGGGTCCAGCCTGTGGTGTGAACGGAGTCTGATTCAGCTGTGACGTGTGTTGGAACTGTGTTTGAAAGCCAGGTATGCAACTGTACTAAACCTTTTATATATTGTAGTTTACTTTTTATTTATACTTTATTTGTCAAATGTAATGTTTGACTGAATATACATTTTATGATACATGGCTTTACCTAGGGGCTGAGTCCTATGCCAGTTTATAAAATGTACTGTGCACACAAAGAAAGCACATGCATATGTTTGCAGCCCCATACGCAGTTTGCACATGTCAAACCTGACTGGAAAGACAGAAAGTGTATGAGAAGGGACGTTCTCTAGGCAAAGTTATGCACATGTATGCAAAGACCAGCAATTATGCACATACTGTATATGTCTGTTAGGAAATATATTTTTGAGCTGGCTACGGGGCACGTGCAAAAACTCACTGATGAGGATGAATTGTCACAAACCTGACGCATATGATGCCAATACTTACACATATGCATCTGAAGATATGTACGCTCTGCATATGTGCAGAAATACGTTTTTTTTTTCTTCTTCCGTTTTTGTTAATTTTTCTACCAACTGATCAGCTCCCTAGTTTCTATGATGGTGGTTGTTAGACTTCACCATTCAGGAAAATTAATCTATTCTTCCAAATAATATAATGATGTGATCAAACACAGAAAGAGATGAAGTTAGCTTCAGTAAGTAGTGGGTCATGACTCATTTGTATACCAGTGATTGGCAGCAGAAGACACTTAGGCAGCCAATAGCTGGTGAGCCTTCACATGTAGCCCTCAGCTCTTTCCTGTATTATGGTTTTACTCTGACTTATTCTCTGCTTTATGACCAGCAGGATTTACCCACAGGCCCAGTTTTTATTAAATAAGAGAAAGTAGAGAGTATGACTGAGTATGACTGGAGTAGTATCTCAGCTTTATGTGACCTCCGCAGCAGAATGAAGGGAGGTCTTGAAGAACTTCTAAGATTAGAGATTCCTTCATAAATTTAGCAAAATGGTTTGGCAGAGTGGTCTTCTCATTCACTCACTAATCTAATGTCCTCTGACTAGGCTCTTATTAGAACTCACTGTTAACAGTAAGTGGGGCATGAGGGCGGGTGGAAGGGGTCTGAGTGGAATTTTGCTATTGATAATAACAATATCATGCTGCAAATCTGTGTGTTTAAGTGTGTTTAAATAGATTTGATTTTACTGCTTTGGTTGAGCTAGTTATGCCTGCCATCTAAGGTATGCATTTGCTTCCTGTAGATCATCAATACAAAGTTTCATAGCTGTAATTTGTCTCGGTGAGTTTGACACATGATCTGGTTGCATAAAGTCAGAGTATGTTTCAGAGTTGTCTGCAATAGCAAAGGCCAAGAGTGATATGGAAATGGATATCTAAATAATAATTGTATAAGGACTGTATCTTCTCTGATTGCATGTTCAGTAGAAGCTTGGGTGCACCCCAATGCCTCCAAGTAGACCATACCCAGTAGAGGAGAACTGGCCATTGGGGACAAGGTAAGTATGGATGCTGAGGGTGGGGAAGCAACAGGACTGTGTGAAGGGTGGGCGAGATGGAGTGAAAGGGGCTGCCGCAGGGCTTAGGGAGTTACGGGTCAGGACATTGTAATGGGGGGTTATACTAGTTGCATATAAAGAGTGTGGTGACTCATGTCAGGATAACAATTGTACAGGATCAAGGATTGCAGCTCAAAAAAGGGGCATTTCTTCTAAACTCATGAGTAAGCCTGTCTGTTAGCCTGAGGAAGCAAGCAGCAATCTATTCAAAATGTTGCTTTGACTGCAGAAGTAACCTATTCCATTTTTAATTCTTAACTCTTCTTTCGCTATTATCGCTTCTTTGACTATTACTTACCGTATATACTCGAGTATAAGCCGACTTTTTCAGCACTTTTTTTTGTGCTGAAAAAGCTCCCTCGGCATATACTCGAGTCAGTGGGAAGGAGGGACATGGAGGGCACAGCGCGTGCCTCTCCTGTGTCCCTCCTACATCTCCGGCGGCAGCGGCGGGTCTATTAAATGAAGTACCCATTCATGAGCTCTGATTGGCTCACGAGCCGGCACTTCATTTAACACACACGCCGCTGCCGCCAGAGATGCAGGAGGGACACAGGAGAGGCGCGCGCTGTGCCCTCTGTGTCCCTCCTTCACAAAACAGCATGGGAGCGGCGGAGGGTAAGTTGTAACTGGCACTGGGGGAGCATATTTGGCACTTGGGGGGGCAAACATGGCACTGAGGGGGTATATCTGGCACTGTGGGGGCATATCTGGCACTATGAGGGCATATCTGGCACTGTGGGGGCATATCTGGCACTATGAGGGCATATCTGGCACTGTGGGGGCATATCTGGCACTATGAGGGCATATCTGGCACTGTGGGGGCATATCTGGCACTGTGGGGGCATATCTGGCACTATGAGGGCATATCTGGCACTGTGGGGGCATATCTGTCAGTATGAGGGCATATGAGGCACTGTGGGGGCATATCTGGCACTATGATGGCATATATGGCACTATGGGGGCATATCAGGCACTATGAGGGCATATCTGGCACTGTGGGGGTATATATGTCAGTATGAGGGCATATCTGGCACTGTGGGGGCATATCTGGCAGTATGAGGGCATATCTGGCACTGTGGGGGCATATTTGGCAGTATGAGGGCATATCTGGCACTGTGGGGGCATATCTGGCACTATGAGGGCATATGTGGCAGTATGAGGGCTGTGTACGGCTAGAGCTGCATTTCTCACCCTAGGCTTATACTCGAGTCAATAAGTTTTCCCAGGCTTATATTCGGGTCGACTTATACTAGAGTATATACGGTATCTCTTTTTTTTTATACTATTCTTAATTCCAGCCTTGTAATTGTAAATACAATCAATAACATATTTTTTTGGTACAATCAATAACATATTTTTTGGTACCCATAAGTACTCATTTCTACTCTGTCAGTTCTTTATATATATATATATATATATACACACACAGTATATAGGAAAGATTCCATAAATCTGAAATGTTGGACCTTTTTATTGAAAGACCGTGAATATCGCCTACATCTCCCTGCTTTATCTACACATATAATAAAACTGTAAGGTCTGTGTCTGTACATAGAAATCTTTATTAAATATGGAGACCAAAAAATGTTTTCAGAAGTTTTGTCTGTCAGGCTGTTTATTCCTGCATCACACAAAAACTACCGGATGAATTTGGATCACGTTTTAACTGTTGTATGGTTTAGTGACATACTGGAGAAAGAAACTGAAGTATGTATTAGAGATGAGCGGGTTCGGATCTCCGAGATCAGAACCCCCCTGAACTCCACAATTCGAGCCAGTAAACTGAGTTCAGCTTGCGACTTCACACCAGACTCAGATCCCCGAACAAGGCAAAATGTCATCATCAAACTGTCAGATTCTTGTGGGTTTTGGATTCCATATAAAGAGATGCGCATCTCTGCCATTTTCACTCTGTACTTGGAGAGTGAGGAATCAAGACCTCTGTCTCTATGTGGTTGGTGGCATTGGGTGGGGTCAGTGTTTGCTCTCTAGGTGTGCTGTCCTGTCACTGTGGTGTCCTGTGCTGTTAGGGGTGCTACAGCTGTACATGGGTGTTGCTGTCCTGTCACTGTGCTGTACATGGGCATTGTCCTGTATGCTGTAAAAATACAGGGGTGCTGTGAGAATACAGGGGTGCTGGTTCTGTCCTGTATGCTGTAAAAAATTTAGGGGTGTTGTAAACGTACACTGGCCCTGTCTTGTATGCTGTAAAATTACAGGGGTGTTGTGAAAGTAAATGTACACTGGCCCTGTCTTGTATGCTGTAAAAATACAGGGGTGCTGTGAAAATAGAGGGATGCTGGTCCTGTCCCGTATGCTGTAAAAATATAGAGGTGCTGTTGTTAAAATAAAGGCACACTGGCCCTGTCTTGTATGCTGTAAAAACACAGGGGTGCTGTGAAAATAAATGTACACTGGCCCTGTCCTGTGTGCTGTAAAAATACACGGATGTTGTTGTTAAAATAAAGGTACACTTGTCCTGTCTTGTATGCTGCAAAATTACAGGGGTGTTGTTAAAATACATGGGTGCTGACCCTGTCCTGTATGCTTTAAAAATACAGGGGTTTTATTGTTAAAATAAAGGTACACTGGCCCTGTATTGTATGCTGTTGAAAAAAACCCAGTGGTGCTGTTGTTAAAATAAGGTACACTGGCCCTGTCTTGTATGCTGTAAACATACAGGGGTGCTGTGAAAATAAATGTACAATGGCCCTGTCCTGTATGCTGTAAAAATGCAGGGGTGCTGTTGTTAAAATACATGTACACTGGCTCTATCCTGTATGCTGTAAAAATATAAGGGTGCTGTTGTTAAAATAAAGGCACACTGGCCCTGTCTTGCATGCTGTAAAAATACAGGGGTGCTGTGAAAATAAATGTACACTGGCCCTGTCCTGTGTGCTGTAAAAATACAGGGATGCTGTTAAAATAAAGGTACACTGGTCCTGTCTTGTATGCTGAAAAATTACAGGGTTGTTAAAATACAGGGGTGATTGCCCTGTCCTGTATGCTGTAAAAATACAGGGGCGTTGTTGTTAAAATAAATGTACACTGGCCCTGTCTTGTATGCTGTAAAAAAACAGTGGTGCTGTTGTTAAAATAAAGATACACTGGACCTGTCATGTATGCTGTAAAAAAAGTGGTGCTGTTGATAAAAAAGGTACACTGGCCCTGTCTTGTATGATGTAAAATGACAGGGGTGTTGATAAAATAAAGGAGTGCTGGCCCTGTCCTGTATGATGTAAAAATACAGAGGTGCTGTAGTTAAAATGAAGGTACACTAGCCCTGTCTTGTATGCTGTAAATATACAGGGGTGCTGTGAAAAAAAATATACACTTGCCCTGTCCTGTATGATGTAAAAATACAGGGGTGCTGTTGTTAAAATAAAGCTACACTGGTCCTGTCTTATATGCTGTAAAATTACAGGGGTGTTGTTAAAATACAGAAGTGCTGGCCCTGTCCTGTATGCTGTAAAATTACAGCGTTGCTGTTGTTAAAATAAAGGTACACTGGCCCTGTCTAGTATGCTGTAATATTACAGCAGTATTCTTAAAATACAGGGTGCAGGCCCTGTCCTGTGTGCTGTAAAATTTAGCGTTACTGTTGTTAAAATAAAGGTAGACTGGCCCAGTCTAGTATGCTGTAAAATTACAGCAGTGTTCTTAAAATACAGGGGTGCTGTAAAAATACAAGGGTGCTGTTGCTAAAATAAAGGTACACTGGCCCTGTCTTGTATGCTGTAAAATTACAGGGGTGTTGTTAAAATATAGAGGTGCTGGCCCTGTCCTGTATTCTGTAAAATTACAGCATTGCTGTTGTTAAAATAAAGCTACACTGGCCCTGTCTTGTATGCTGTAAAATTACAGGGGTGTTGTTAAAATACAGAAGTGCTGGCCCTGTCCTGTATGCTGTAAAATTACAGCGTTGCTGTTGTTAAAATAAAGGTACACTGGCCCTGTCTAGTATGCTGTAATATTACAGCAGTATTCTTAAAATACAGGGTGCAGGCCCTGTCCTGTGTGCTGTAAAATTTAGCGTTACTGTTGTTAAAATAAAGGTAGACTGGCCCAGTCTAGTATGCTGTAAAATTACAGCAGTGTTCTTAAAATACAGGGGTGCTGTAAAAATACAAGGGTGCTGTTGTTAAAATAAAGGTACACTGGCCCTGTCTTGTATGCTGTAAAAAAACAGTGGTGCTGTTGTTAAAATAAAGATACACTGGACCTGTCTTGTATGCTGTAAAATTACAGGTGTGTTGTTAAAATACAGGGGTGCTGGCCCTGTCCTGTATGCTGTATAAATAAAGGGATGCTGCTGTTAATATAAGGGTACACTGGCCCTGTCCTGTATGCTGTAAAAATACAGGGGTGCTGTTGTTAAAATAAATGTACACTGGCCCTGTCCTATATACTGTAAAAATATAGGGGTGCTGTTGTTAAAATAAAGGCACACTGACCTTGTTGTGTATGCTGTAAAAATACAGGGGTGCCGTGAAAATAAATGTACACTGGCCCTGTCCTGTGTGCTGTAAAAATACAGGGATGCTGTTGTTAAAATAACAGTACACTTTCCCTGTCTTGTATGCTGTAAAATTACAGGGGTATTGTTAAAATACAGGAGTGCTGGCCCTGACCTGTATGGTGTAAAAATACAGAGGTTTCATTGTTAAAATAAATGTATACTGGCCCTTTCTTGTATGCTGTAAAAAAAAAAGTGGTGCTGTTGTTAAAATAAAGGTACACTGGCCCTGTCTTGTATGCTGTAAAAAAACAGTGGTGCTGTTGTTAAAATAAAGCTACACTGGCCCTGTCTTGTATGCTGTAAAATTACAGGGGTGTTGTTAAAATATAGAGGTGCTGGCCCTGTCCTGTATTCTGTAAAATTACAGCATTGCTGTTGTTAAAATAAAGCTACACTGGCCCTGTCTTGTATGCTGTAAAATTACAGGGGTGTTGTTAAAATACAGAAGTGCTGGCCCTGTCCTGTATGCTGTAAAATTACAGCGTTGCTGTTGTTAAAATAAAGGTACACTGGCCCTGTCTAGTATGCTGTAATATTACAGCAGTATTCTTAAAATACAGGGTGCAGGCCCTGTCCTGTGTGCTGTAAAATTTAGCGTTACTGTTGTTAAAATAAAGGTAGACTGGCCCAGTCTAGTATGCTGTAAAATTACAGCAGTGTTCTTAAAATACAGGGGTGCTGTAAAAATACAAGGGTGCTGTTGTTAAAATAAAGGTACACTTGCCCTGTCTTGTATGCTGTAAAAAAACAGTGGTGCTGTTGCTAAAATAAAGATACACTGGACCTGTCTTGTATGCTGTAAAATTACAGGTGTGTTGTTAAAATACAGGGGTGCTGGCCCTGTCCTGTATGCTGTATAAATAAAGGGATGCTGCTGTTAATATAAGGGTACACTGGCCCTGTCCTGTATGCTGTAAAAATACAGGGGTGCTGTTGTTAAAATAAATGTACACTGGCCCTGTCCTATATACTGTAAAAATATAGGGGTGCTGTTGTTAAAATAAAGGCACACTGACCCTGTCGTGTATGCTGTAAAAATACAGGGGTGCCGTGAAAATAAATGTACACTGGCCCTGTCCTGTGTGCTGTAAAAATACAGGGATGCTGTTGTTAAAATAACAGTACACTTTCCCTGTCTTGTATGCTGTAAAATTACAGGGGTATTGTTAAAATACAGGAGTGCTGGCCCTGACCTGTATGGTGTAAAAATACAGAGGTTTCATTGTTAAAATAAATGTATACTGGCCCTTTCTAGTATGCTGTAAAAAAAACAGTGGTGCTGTTGTTAAAATAAAGGTACACTGGCCCTGTCTTGTATGCTGTAAAAAAACAGTGGTGCTGTTGTTAAAATAAAGCTACACTGGCCCTGTCTTGTATGCTGTAAAATTACAGGGGTGTTGTTAAAATATAGAGGTGCTGGCCCTGTCCTGTATTCTGTAAAATTACAGCATTGCTGTTGTTAAAATAAAGCTACACTGGCCCTGTCTTGTATGCTGTAAAATTACAGGGGTGTTGTTAAAATATAGAGGTGCTGGCCCTGTCCTGTATTCTGTAAAATTACAGCATTGCTGTTGTTAAAATATAGGTACACTGGCCCTGTCTTGTATGCTGTAAAATTATAGCAGTGTTCTTAAAATACAGGGGTGCAGGCCCAGTCCTGTATGCTGTAAAAATACAGGGCTGTTGTTCAAATAAAGGTACACTGGCCTTGTCTTCTATGCTGTAAAAATACAGGGGAGCTGTGAAAATAAATGTACACTGGCCCGGTCCTGTATGCTGTAAAATTACAGGGGTGCTGTTGTTAAAATAAATGTACACTGGCCCTGTCTTGTATGCTGTAAAATTACAGGTGTGTTGTTAAAATACAGGGGTGCAGGCCCTGTCCTTTTTTCTGTATAAATACAGGGATGCTGTTGTTAAAATAAGGGTACACTGGCCCTGTCCTGTATGCTGTAAAAATACAGGGGTGCTGTTTTTAAAATAAAGGTACACTGGCCATTTCTTGTATGCTGTAAAAATATAGAGGTGCTGTTGTTAAAATAAGGGTACACTGGCCCTGTCTTGTATGTTCTAAAATACAGGGGTGCTGTGAAAATAAATGTGCACTGTTGTGTGTGTTGTAATAATAAAGGGGTGCTATCCTGTAAAATGGAGAACAAAAATTTGGAGGAAAAAATAGTGAAACTCAGGAACCACTTCCAGTTCCTAGGGGGTCATTCCGAGTTGATCGTAGCTGTGCTAAATGTAGCACAGCTACGATCATCTTTCCTGACATGCGGGGGGGACACCCAGCATGGGGCTAGTCCGCCCGCATGTCAGTCCGGCCCCCCTCGCAGAAGTGCAAAGGCATCGTACAGTGGCGATACCTTTGCACTTCAGGAGTAGCTCCCGGCCAGCGCAGCTTTAGCGTGCAGGCTGGGAGCTACTCCTCGCTCCCTGGTCCGCAGCGGCTGCGTATGATGTCACGCAGCCGCTGCGGCCCACCCCCATTTGGTCCAGCTATGCCTGCATTGGGCGGACTGCGCCTACGAAATGCCGGCCAAACACCGCCGTTTCGCCCCCTCCCACCCATCAGTCGCCTCTGCCTGTCAATCAGGCAGAGGTGATCGCTGTCCTGCTACGGCCATCAGCCTTCCCACATGCGCAGGCCCAGTACGACGCCGGCGCATGCACAGCAGGGACCCGTTCACGCTGCTGCGTTAAAACGCAGCGAGCGAACGGGTCGGAATGACCACACTAGTACTAATCCTGAAGCTGCTGCTGCCACTAGTGATGACATTGATTATGCAATTCCATCACGTCGTCTGCTAAGGCCAATGCCCAATGTCATAGAAAGAGTGTAAAATCCAAGAAGCAAAAATTAATAACCCCCAAAAAAATTATTATCTGATGAAAAACGTAAAATTGGCGATCTGCCATTCATGACACAAAGTGGCAAGGAAAGGCTAAGGCCTTGGCCTATGTTCATGACTGGTGGTTCAGCTTCTCATGAAGATGGAAGCCCTCCACCCTATCAAAATTTGTAAAAAATGAAGCTTGTTAAAGCACTGGAAAAAACAACTATGCATTCAGAGATATTCCAAATCCCCAAGGAGAGTCCGTGGGGTAAATTTACTAAGATTTAAGAAGGGATGTTGCCCATAGCAACCAATCAGATTCTATTTCTCATTTATCTAGCACCTTCTAGAAGATAATACCTGATTGGTTGCTATTGGCAATATCCCATCTTAAATAGAACCCCCAAGTGTGTCCGCATTTGCGATGTCTAGACCTGACCTACCCAAGACTGTATAGGAAGAGGAGGATCCTACCACCATTTGTACATCCCCTGCAATTTCTGGGAGGAGCACCACCAGTCCAGTTGCTGATATTGAGATTGAGGATGTCTTTGTTAAAGTACACCAGGATGAGGAGGATATTGGTGTAGCTGGGGCTGAGGAGGAAGTTGACAATGAGAATTCTGATGGTGATGTGGTTTTTTTGAATAAGGCACCAGTGGAGACAGTTGTTGGTGATGGGATGAAAATGCCCATTGTAATAACTGGGCAAAATACCAAAATAGCCACCTCTTTGGTGTGGAATTATTTCTCCACAAATCTGGGCAACAGGTGTCAAGCCATGTGTTGCCTTTGTTAATCCATAATAAGTAGGGGTAAGGCCGTTAAGCACCTAGGAACATCCTACCTTATACGTCACCTGCAGCGCACTCATCATAAGTCATTGTCAGGTTCAGAAACTTTGGGTAATAGTTTAAGCAGTCTGCTGACACCTAAGGGGGTCATTCCGACCCGATCGCACGTTGCACTTCCTCGCAGCCGTGCGATCAGGTCAGAACTGCGCATGCATGGTGGCCTCATTGTCCAGGCACGTTGCTGGCTGTCGCCCACCAGCGACGTTACGAATGAAGAAAGCGGTCACAGTGGCGACTGCAAGAAAATTGACAGGAGAAAGGCAGATCCGGGCGGCAACTCACCGTTTTTGGGGAGTGGTGAGTCCAACGCAGACGTGTCCAGGCGTTTGGAGGGCGAATGTCTGACATCAATTTCGGGACCTGCCTCGCTGGAACGATCGCACAGGGTAAGTAACTCTTACCTTGGTCTTCTTTTGCAGGAAACTTTTTTTGCTTAGCAGAGCTGCACAAGCGTTCGCAGCCCTGCAATGCAGAAATACACTCCCCCATAGGCGGCGTCTAGTTGATCGCATGGGCAGCAAAAAGTTGCTATGTGCGATCAACTCGGAATGATCCCCTAAATCCTTTCTTCCTGTTGGATCCAAGCTCCTGCAATCCACACCACCAACTCCCTCAACATCAATTTCCTCCTTAGTCAGAAACATAAGTAGTCATGCAGGCCATGGGGGTCATTACGAGTTGATCGCACGTAGCAACTTTTTGCTGCCCAAAATAAATGTACACTGGCCCTTTCTTGTATGCTGTAAAAAAACAGTGGCGCTGTTGTTAAAATAAAGGTACACAGGCCCTGTCTTGTATGCTGTTAAAAAACAGTGGTGCTGTTGTTAAAATAAAGGTACACTGGACCTGTCTTGTATGCTGTAAAAAAACAGTGGTGCTGTTGTTAAAAAAAAAGGTACACTGGCCCTGTCTTGTATGCTGTAAAATTACAGGGGTGTTGTTAAAATACAGAGGTGCTGGCCCTGTCCTGTATTCTGTAAAATTACAGCGTTGCTGTTGTTAAAATAAAGGTATACTGGCCCTGTCTTGTATGCTGTAAAATTACAGTAGTATTCTTAAAATGCAGGGGTGCAGGCCCTGTCCTGTATGCTGTAAAAATACAGGGGTGTTGTTGTTGTTAAAAAACAGGTACACTGGCCTTTTCTTCTATGCTGTAAAAATACGGGTGTGCTGTGAAAATAAATGTACACTGGCCCTGTCCTATATGCTGTAAAATTACAGGGGTGCTCTTGTTAAAATAAATGTACACTGGCCCTGTCTTGTATCCTGTAAAATTACAGGGGTGTTGTAAAAATACAGGGGTGCTGTTGTTAAAATAAAGGTACACTGGCCCTGTCTTGTATGCTGTAAATTACAGGTGTGTTGTTAAAATACAGGGGTGCTGGCCCTGTCCTGTACACTGTACAAATGCAGGAATGCTGTTGTTAAAATAAGGGTACACTGGCCCTGTCCTGTATGCTGTAAAAATACAGGGGTGCTGTTGGTAAAATAAAGGTACCCTGCCCTGTCTTGTATGTTGTAAAAATACAGGGGTGCTGTGAAAATAAATGTGCACTGTTTTGTGTGTTGTAATAATAAAGGGGTGCTGTCCTGTAAAATGGAGAACAAAAATTTGGAGTAAAAAATAGTGAAACTCAGGAACCACTTCCAGTTCCTAGGGGGTCATTCCGAGTTGATCGTAGCTGTGCTAAATTTAGCACAGCTACGATCATCTTTCCTGACATGCGGGGGGGACGCCCAGCATGGGGCTAGTCCGCCCTGCATGTCAGTCCAGCCCCCCTTGCAGAAGTGCAAAGGCATCGCACAGCGGCAAAACCTTTGCACTTCAGGAGTAGCTCCCGGCCAGCACAGCTTAAGCGTGGCCGGGAGCTACTCCTCGCTCCCTGGCCTGCAGCGGCTGCGTATGATGTCACGCAGCCGCTGCGGCCCGCCCCCCGTTCGGTCCGGCCACGCCTGCATTGGCCGGACCGCGCCTACGAAACGGCGGCCAAACGCCGCCGTTTCGCTCCCATCCATCGAACGCCTCTGCCTGTCAATCAGGCAGAGGTGATCGCTGTCCTGCTACGGCCTTCGGCCGTCCCGCATGCGCAGGTGCACCACAGCGCCAGCGCATGCGCAGCAGGGACCCGTTTGCTCTGCTGCGTTAAAACGCAGCGAGTGAACGGGTCGGAATGACCCCTCTAGTACTAATGCTGAAGCTGCTTCTGCCACCAGTGATGACATTGATTATGCAATTCCATCACGTCGTCTGCTAAGGCCAATGCCCAATGTCATAGAAAGAGTGTAAAATCCAAGAAGCAAAAATTAATAACCCCCCAAAAAATTATTATCTGATGAGAAACGTAAAATTGGCGATATGCCATTTACAACACAAAGTGGCAAGGAAAGGCTAAGGCCTTGGCCTATGTTCATGACTGGTGGTTCAGCTTCTCATGAAGATGGAAGCCCTCCACCCTATCAACATTTAAAAAAAATTAAGCTTGTTAAAGCACTGGAAAAAACAACTATGCATTCAGAGATATTACAAATCCTCAAGGAGAGTCCGTGGGGTAAATTTACAAAGATTTAAGAAGGGATGTTGCCCTAAGCAACCAATCAGATTATATTTCTCATTTATCTAGCACCTTCTAGAAGATAATACCTGGAATCTGATTGGTTGCTATTGGCAATATCCCATCTTAAATAGAACCCCCAAGTGTGTCCACGATTGCGATTACGCCCCCTGCAAGTTCTGGGAGGAGCACCACCAGTCCAGTTGCTGATATTGAGATTGAGGATGTCTTTGTTACAGTACACCAGGATGAGGAGTATATTGGTGTAGCTGGCGCTGAGGAGGAAGTTGACAATGAGAATTCTGATGGTGATGTGGTTTTTTTGAATAAGGCACCAGTGGAGACAGTTGTTGGTGATGAGATGAAATAACTGGGCAAAATACCAAAATAGCCACCTCTTTGGTGTGGAATTATTTCTCCACAAATCCGGGCAACAGGTGTCAAGCCATGTGTTGCCTTTGTGAATCCATGATAAGTAGGGGTAAGGACGTTAAGCACCTAGGAACATCCTACCTTATATGTCACCTGCAGCGCATTCATCACAAGTCATTGTCAAGTTCAGAAACTTTGGGTAATAGTTTAAGCAGTCTACTGACACCTAATGGGGTCATCCCGACCCGATTGCACGTTGCACTTCCTCGCAGCCGTGCGATCGGATCGGAACTGCGCATGCATGATGGCCTCACTGTCCAGGCGCGTCGTTGCTCGTCGCTGGCTGTTGCCCACCAGTGACGCTACGAATGAAGAAAGCGGCCACAGCGGCGACCGCAAGAAAATTGACAGGAGGAAGGCGGATCCGGGCGGCAACTCACCATTTTTGGGGAGTGGTGAGTCCAACGCATGGGTGTCCAGGTGTTTGGAGGGCGGATGTCTGACATCAATTTCAGGACCTGCCTCGCTGGAACGATCGCACAGGGTAAGTAACTCTTACCCTGGTCTTCTTTTACAGGAAACTTTTTTTGCATAGCAGGGTTGCACAAGCGTTCGCAGCCTTGCAATGCAGAAATACACTCCCCCATAGGCGGCGTCTAGTTGATCGCATGGGCAGCAAAAAGTTGCTACGTGCGATCAACTCGGAATGACCCCCTAAATCCCTTCTTCCTGTTGGATCCAAGCTTCTGCAATCCACACCACCAAGTCCCTCAACATCAATTTCCTCCTTAGTCAGAAACGTAAGTAGTCATGTAGGCCATGGGGGTCATTACAAGTTGATCACACATAGCAACTTTTTGCTGCCCATGCGATCAACTAGACACCACCTATGAGGGAGTGTATATCTGCATAGCAGGGCCGCGAACGCTTGTGCAGCCCTGCTATGAAAAAAAAGTTTCCTGTAAAAGAAGACCAAGGTAAGAGTTACTTACCCTGTGCGATCGTTCCAGCAATGCAGGTCCTGGAATTGACATCAGACATCCGCCCTCCAAACACATAGGCATGCTTGCATTGGACTCACCACTCCCCGAAAACGGTGAGTTGCTGCCCAGATCCGCCTTCCTCCTGTCAATCTTCTTGTGGTCGCAGCTGCGACCACTTTCTTCATTCGTAGCGTTGCTGGCCGGTGACGGGCAACGACGCGCCTGCGCAATGCAGCCGCCGCGCATGCGCAGTTCCGACCCAATCGCACGGCTGCGAGGAAATGCAACATGCGATCGGGTCGGAATGATCCCCTATGTCACTGGCATGACTGAGCAGTCCTCTCCTATCTGGGATTCTTCCGGAGGATCCTTGAGTGGCACGTCTACTGCTGCTGTTGTTGCTGCTGGGAGTCAATCGTCATCCCAGAGAGGAAGTTGGAAGACCATTTGTACTACTTTAACTAAGCAATTGACTGTCCAAGAGTCCTTTGCGAGGAAGATGAAATATGACAGCAGTCATCCTGTTGCAAAGCGGATTACTGAGGCCATAACAACTATGCTGGTGTTAGATGTGCGTCCGGTATACGCCATTAGTGCAGTGGTATTTAGACAGTTGATGTGTCCTCTGTACCAAATCCCATCTAGATTCCACTTCACTAGGCAAGCAATTTCTTGGACTGTACAGGGACATGAAGAAAAGTGTCCTCCGTGTCCTGAAAAATGCGGTTGTACCCAGTGTCCACTTAACCACGGACATGTGGACAAGTGGAACAGGGCAAACTAAGGACTACATGACTGTGACACCCCACTGGGTAGATGTATTGCCTTCCGCAACAACAACAGCAGCGGCACCAGCAGCAGCAGCATCTCACAAATGGCAACTCGGTCCTAGGCAGGCCATACTGTGTATCACCGGTTTCTGTAAGAGGTAAACTGCTGACAACCTCTTATGGAAACTGAGGGACATCATCGCACAATGGCTTACCCCACTTAGACTCTCCTAGGGATTTGTGATATCTAACAACACCACCAATATTGTGCGTGCATTACATCTGGGCAAATTCCAGCACGTCCCATGTTTTGCACATACAATTAATTTGGTGGTGCAGAATTTTTTGAAAAACGACAGGGGCGTTATGGAATTGCTTTTGTTGGTCCGAAAAATTGCGAGTCACTTTCGTCATTTAGCGACTACATGCCGAAGACTGGAGCGCCAGCAAACACTCTTGAACCTGCCCTGCGATCACCTGAAGCAAGAGGTAGTAACGAGGTGGAATTCAACCCTCTATATGCTTCAGAAGATGGAGGAGCAGCAAAAGGCCATTCAAGCCTACATCCAGCTATGATATAGGCAATGTGCATAGGATATGTGCAAGGTTCTACAACCCTTCAAACTTGCCACATGTGAAGTCAGTTCAGACACTGCCAGCTTGAGTCAGGTCATTCCCTCATCAGGATTTTACAGAAGCAGCTGGAGAAATTGAAGGAGGAGATAAAATGGAGCAATTCCGCTAAGTATGAGGGACTTGTGGATGAAGCCCTTCATTCGCTTTGCCAGGATTCAAGGATGGTCAATCTGTTGATATCAGAGCACTACATTTTGTCCACCGTGCTCGATCCTATGTTTAAAGCCTACGTTGTATCTCTCTTTCCGACGGACACAGCTGGTAAGAAAATTGTCAACTCAAGTGGAACGTGACCCGTCAACAGCTCCTCCCTCATTTTCTCCTGCAACTGGGGCTGCGAGGATAAGAATAAAATCTCCTAGCCCACCTGCTGGCTGTGATGCAAGGCAGTCAGGAGTAAGTGTTGACACCTGGTCCAGACTGAAAGAGCTGCCAACAATTACTGACATGTCTGCTGTCTCTGCATATGATGCTGTCACCATTGAAAGAATGGTGGAGATTTATATTGATGACAGCATCCAAGCAGGCATGTCAGACAGTCCGTATGTATACTGCCAGGAAAAAGAGGCAATTTGGAGGCCCTTGCACAAATTGGCTTTATTTTACCTAAGTTATTGTGAGGTGTTCAGAATAGACTGGAAATGAGTGGAAATTAATGCTATTGAGTTTAATAATACCGTAGGAACAAAACAAAACAAAAAACAAATTATGTGATTTTAGCTGTCTTTATATTTTTTTTAAAAAAAAGTCCAGATCCAAAACCAAAACCCAAAAGGGTGGTTTTGGCAAAACCAATCCAGATCCAAAACACGAATGAAGATCCAGATCCAAAACCAAAACACAAAACACAAAATGTGTCCGCCGCACATTTCTAGTATGTATTATCTCAATGTGACATCAGGGAGAGAAGCAATAAAGTAAAGTGGCTTGCTCATGAGTTAGTAGCCCCAAGCAGGGACAGGCTGGCACTCCGAATAGGCCCTGGCATTTGTGAATGTGTGCGCACACCTAAGGCGCGCAAACACGATGCATGGGGTCATGCTGCGAGTCATGGGAGGGGGCGCAGACTTACAGCAAACCTCCATTTCCATGGAGATGTCCACTTCGGGTCGGGCCGTTAAATTCAAGATTGCCACCAGTTTTCCTGTAAAATACCAATAGCCAATAGGTAACAAAATACATTTTTAAAGAACAGTTTTATCAAATGTGGGTTAGCACATTTTTTTTTATCTAAAAATTTTATTAGGTTTTGTAGAAAACACATAGACATAGAATGCACTCTTGGTACATAGTTACAAAATTGATGCAAGGTTGGTGCGAAGTGATTTGAACAACTCAATACAAAACCATAAAAAGACAAGATAAACAGTGAGTACAGTACATAAACAGGTCTATGTCATCAAAGAGAATGACAATAAGTTTGTACAATGAAATATTAGAAAAACTAGGGACCATGGTGGTTATTCCGAGTTGATCGCAGCCAGCAACTTTTTGCTGCTGCTGCGATCAACTAGTCCACGCCTATGGGGGGAGTGTGCAGCCCTGCTAAGTTAAAAAAATTTCAAGCAAAAGAAGACTAGGCCTGGACATACTTACCTTGTGCGACGATCTCTTCGATGCTGGGGCCAGCTTTGACGTCAGACATCCGCCCTCCGTTCTGCTGGACACGCCTGCGTTTTCTTCTCCACTCCCCGAAAACGGTCTCCAACAATCCTGATCCGCCCAGGTACGCCTTCTTTCTGTCAATCTTCTTGCAGTCGGCTCTGCGACCGCTTTCTTCGTAGGACGCGACATAACCCAGCGACCCCTGTCGCCAGGCAACATCGCGCACGCGCAGTGCGGCCGCCGCGCATACTCATTCCGGACCCGTTCGCACCGCAGCGACAAACTGATGCGTACAAACGGGTCGGAATGACCCCCCCATATCCTTAGTTGACACAACTCATAATATGAAATATTATAAATAGAGCAGTGTTACAATAACAAAAAACAGCATATACCAAGGGGTGAGGAAAAGGGAAAGGGGGGAAGGGGAAAACAGGGAGGGGGGACAAAACAAAGGTAATACTAATAAGAGAATGATTCAGTCAGGGAGAGAGGTCCAGTACGTTCAACCACCCAGTGCAAGCACTAGAGCAGTCGCAACATTATCATTAAGGCAGGCGTCTACATATATGTTCAGTAAAGATCAACATTCCCAATATAGTGTTGTAATCAATAAAGCATACTTACCTACATTTTAATTCTCCTTTCCGGGAGAAGCCCGGAGAGGAGACGCAGCAGGTGTCTTCGGGGGCGGGGCCGGACTGTTACATCACTAAGCCCCACCCCCACATCAGGAAATGCTGCGATTCGCGGGTCCGCGGGAAGGGGCGGGGCTAAAATGACGCAATTTGCGTCATTTTAACCCCTTCTCCACCCGACGGACCCGCGAATGCTGGAGGTTATCTCTCATCCTGCTCGCATCACTAGGGTGCGAGCAGGATGCAGGAGACCTGCCCACTCTTCCGGGGGTGCGGGGGGCTACCCCAAAAAACGGGAGCCTCCCGCAACTTCCGGGAGAGTAGGTAAGTATGCAATAAAGGCATCATTATAATCCAAAAACTAAACACTGAGAGGTAGTTACTGAGAAGTACCATCAAGTTGTCTATATAGATACCATGAGGTGGTTTCAAAAAGTCTGTATACATGCGTTTGTACATATGGCTCCAGACTCTCGATTTATGTACCCCATTTTTTGACAAACCGCTGGACCCCAGATTCTATATCTGGGTTAGCACATTTAATGTAAATGTATTGAAAATGTTTGCTCAAATCAGTGTGCTTATTCTCTTTTTTTTTCCAAACAAAATAAGCACACTGATTTGAGCAAATCAATGTGTCCACATTGTGTTTTCTTTCCACATTGGAACACATTAACCGTGGACACTAAGGGGTAAATTTACTAAGATTCGTATTTTCCCGTTTCAGGTCAAAGTTCAATCACGAATGACATCGAAAGTGTAAAACTGCAACTTTTTGAATTGATTACGACTAATTTACTAAGCTGTCGTATTCGGGTTTTTCTTTTGTTCCGATGTCGATGTCATTCGTGGTTTTTTTTCTATTTTTACGGCAGTGATTAGCAAAACACTGCCGACTTTTTTACAATGAATCTGGGCCGGATCTGTGTGATCCGTGCTGGGGTTAATTTTTTTTGTTTTTTTTAAATTAAACACTGTCAAATATTTAAAAAAAAATTGCGTGGGGTCCCCCCTCCTAAGCATAACCAGCCTCGGGCTCTTTGAGCCGATCCTGGTTGCCGAAATATGGGGGAAAAAATGACAGGGGTTCCCCCATATTTAAGCAACCAGCATCGGGCTCTGCGCCTGGTCCTGGTTCCAAAAATACGGGGGACAAAAAGAGTAGGGGTCCCCCGTATTTTTAAAACCAGCACCGGGCTCCACTAGCTGGACAGATAATGCCACAGCCGGGGGTCACTTTTATATAGTGCCCTGCAGCCGTGGCATCAAAAATCCAACTAGTCACCCCTGGCCGGGGTACCCTGGGGGAGTGGGGACCCCTTCAATCAAGGGGTCCCCCCCCCCAGCCACCCAAGGGCCAGGGGTGAAGCCCGAGGCTGTCCCCCCCCATCCAATGGGCTGCGGATGGGGGGGCTGATAGCCTTTGTTGTAAAAGAAAAGATATTGTTTTTAGTAGCAGTACTACAAGTCCCAGCAAGCCTCCCCCGCATGCTGGTACTTGGAGAACCACAAGTACCAGCATGCGGCGGAAAAACGGGCCCGCTGGTACCTGTAGTACTACTACTAAAAAAATACCCAAAAAAACACAAGACACACACACACCGTGAAAGTATAATTTTATTACATACATACACACATACATACATACTTACCTTATGTTCCCACGCAGGTCGGTCCTCTTCTCCAGTAGAATCCAAGGGGTACCTGTTGAAGAAATTATACTCACGAGATCCAGGGGTCCAGGGTCCTCGGGGAATCCAGGTGTAATCCACGTACTTGAAAAAAATAACAAAACGGACACCCGAGCCACGCACTAAAAGTAGAGATGAGCGGGTTCGGTTTCTCTGAATCCGAACCCGCCCGAACTTCATGGTTTTTTTCACGGGTCCGAGCAGACTCGGATCCTCCCGCCTTGCTCGGTTAACCCGAGCGCGCCCCGAACGTCATCATGACGCTGTCGGATTCTCGCGAGACTCGGATTCTATATAAGGAGCCGCGCGTCGCCGCCATTTTCACACGTGCATTGAGATTGATAGGGAGAGGACGTGGCTGGCGTCCTCTCCATTTAGATTAGAAGAGAGAGAGAGAGAGATTGACCTGATTTACTGGAGCTTAGGAGTACTGTAGAAGTGTAGAGAGTGCAGAGTTTACTAGTGACTGACCACAGTGACCACCAGACAGTGCAGTTTTATTTAATATATCCGTTCTCTGCCTGAAAAAAACGATACACACAGTGACTCAGTCACATACCATATCTGTGTGCACTGCTCAGCCCAGTGTGCTGCATCATCTATGTATATATATCTGACTGTGCTCAGCTCACACAGCTTATAATTGTGGGGGAGACTGGGGAGCACTGCAGTGCCAGTTATAGGTTATAGCAGGAGCCAGGAGTACATATTATATTAAAATTAAACAGTGCACACTTTTGCTGCAGGAGTGCCACTGCCAGTGTGACTGACCAGTGACCTGACCACACTGACCACCAGTATAGTTAGTAGTATACTATATTGTGATTGCCTGAAAAAGTTAAACACTCGTCGTGTGACTTCACTTGTGTGGTGTTTTTTTTTTTATTCTATAAAAAACTCATTCTGCTGACAGACAGTGTCCAGCAGGTCCGTCATTATATAATATATACCTGTCCGGCTGCAGTAGTGATATATATATATTTTTTATATCATTATTTATCATCCAGTCGCAGCAGACACAGTACGGTAGTTCACGGCTGTAGCTACCTCTGTGTCGGCACTCGGCAGTCCATCCATAATTGTATACCACCTACCCGTGGTTTTTTTTTCTTTCTTCTTTATACATACATACTACTACATCTCTTTATCAACCAGTCTATATTAGCAGCAGACACAGTACAGTACGGTAGTCCACGGCTGTAGCTACCTCTGTGTCGGCACTCGGCAGTCCGTCCATAATTGTATACCACCTACCCGTGGTTTTTTTTTCTTTCTTCTTCATACATACATACTACTACATCTCTTTATCAACCAGTCTATATTAGCAGCAGACACAGTACAGTACGGTAGTTCACGGCTGTAGCTACCTCTGTGTCGGCACTCGGCAGTCCGTCCATAATTGAATACCACCTACCCGTGGTTTTTTTTTCTTTCTTCTTTATACATACATACTACTACATCTCTTTATCAACCAGTCTATATTAGCAGCAGACACAGTACAGTACGGTAGTCCACGGCTGTAGCTACCTCTGTGTCGGCACTCGGCAGTCCGTCCATAATTGTATACCACCTTCCCGTGGTTTTTTTTTCTTTCTTCTTTATACATACATACTACTACATCTCTTTATCAACCAGTCTATATTAGCAGCAGACACAGTACAGTACGGTAGTTCACGGCTGTAGCTACCTCTGTGTCGGCACTCGGCAGTCCGTCCATAATTGTATACCACCTACCCGTGGTTTTTTTTTCTTTCTTCTTTATACATACATACTACTACATCTCTTTATCAACCAGTCTATATTAGCAGCAGACACAGTACAGTACGGTAGTCCACGGCTGTAGCTACCTCTGTGTCGGCACTCGGCAGTCCGTCCATAATTGTATACCACCTACCCGTGGTTTTTTTTTCTTTCTTCTTTATACATACATACTACTACATCTCTTTATCAACCAGTCTATATTAGCAGCAGACACAGTACAGTACGGTAGTCCACGGCTGTAGCTACCTCTGTGTCGGCACTCGGCAGTCCATCCATAATTGTATACCACCTACCCGTGGGTTTTTTTTCTTTCTTCTTTATACATACATACTACTACATTTCTTTATCAACCAGTCTATATTAGCAGCAGACACAGTACAGTACGGTAGTTCACGGCTGTAGCTACCTCTGTGTCGGCACTCGGCAGTCCGTCCATAATTGTATACTAGTATCCATCCATCTCCATTGTTTACCTGAGGTGCCTTTTAGTTGTGCCTATTAAAATATGGAGAACAAAAATGTTGAGGTTCCAAAATTAGGGAAAGATCAAGATCCACTTCCACCTCGTGCTGAAGCTGCTGCCACTAGTCATGGCCGAGACGATGAAATGCCAGCAACGTCGTCTGCCAAGGCCGATGCCCAATGTCATAGTACAGAGCATGTCAAATCCAAAACACCAAATATCAGTAAAAAAAGGACTCCAAAACCTAAAATAAAATTGTCGGAGGAGAAGCGTAAACTTGCCAATATGCCATTTACCACACGGAGTGGCAAGGAACGGCTGAGGCCCTGGCCTATGTTCATGGCTAGTGGTTCAGCTTCACATGAGGATTGAGGCACTCAGCCTCTCGCTAGAAAAATGAAAAGACTCAAGCTGGCAAAAGTAGTAGCACCGCAAAGAACTGTGCATTCTTCGAAATCCCAAATCCACAAGGAGAGTCCAATTGTGTCGGTTGCGATGCCTGACCTTCCCAACACTGGACGTGAAGAGCATGCGCCTTCCACCATTTGCACGCCCCCTGCAAGTGCTGGAAGGAGCACCCGCAGTCCAGTTCCTGATAGTCAGATTGAAGATGTCAGTGTTGAAGTACACCAGGATGAGGAGGATATGGGTGTTGCTGGCGCTGGGGAGGAAATTGACCAGGAGGATTCTGATGGTGAGGTGGTTTGTTTAAGTCAGGCACCCGGGGAGACACCTGTTGTCCGTGGGAGGAATATGGCCGTTGACATGCCTGGTGAAAATACCAAAAAAATCAGCTCTTCGGTGTGGAGGTATTTCAACAGAAATGCGGACAACAGGTGTCAAGCCGTGTGTTCCCTTTGTCAAGCTGTAATAAGTAGGGGTATGGACGTTAACCACCTCGGAACATCCTCCCTTATACGTCACCTGCAGCGCATTCATAATAAGTCAGTGACAAGTTCAAAAACTTTGGGTGACAGCGGAAGCAGTCCACTGACCAGTAAATCCCTTCCTCTTGTAACCAAGCTCACGCAAACCACCCCACCAACTCCCTCAGTGTCAATTTCCTCCTTCCCCAGGAATGCCAATAGTCCTGCAGGCCATGTCACTGGCAATTCTGATGATTCCTCTCCTGCCTGGGATTCCTCCGATGCATCCTTGCGTGTAACGCCTACTGCTGCTGGCGCTGCTGTTGTTGCTGCTGGGAGTCGATGGTCATCCCAGAGGGGAAGTCGTAAGACCACTTTTACTACTTCCACCAAGCAATTGACTGTCCAACAGTCCTTTGCGAGGAAGATGAAATATCACAGCAGTCATCCTACTGCAAAGCGGATAACTGAGGCCTTGGCATCCTGGGTGGTGAGAAACGTGGTTCCGGTATCCATCATTACTGCAGAGCCAACTAGAGACTTGTTGGAGGTACTGTGTCCCCGGTACCAAATACCATCTAGGTTCCATTTCTCTAGGCAGGCGATACCGAAAATGTACACAGACCTCAGAAAAAGAGTCACCAGTGTCCTAAAAAATGCAGCTGTACCCAATGTCCACTTAACCACGGACATGTGGACAAGTGGAGCAGGGCAGGGTCAGGACTATATGACTGTGACAGCCCACTGGGTAGATGTATGGACTCCCGCCGCAAGAACAGCAGCGGCGGCACCAGTAGCAGCATCTCGCAAACGCCAACTCTTTCCTAGGCAGGCTACGCTTTGTATCACCGCTTTCCAGAATACGCACACAGCTGAAAACCTCTTACGGCAACTGAGGAAGATCATCGCGGAATGGCTTACCCCAATTGGACTCTCCTGTGGATTTGTGGCATCGGACATCGCCAGCAATATTGTGTGTGCATTAAATATGGGCAAATTCCAGCACGTCCCATGTTTTGCACATACCTTGAATTTGGTGGTGCAGAATTATTTAAAAAACGACAGGGGCGTGCAAGAGATGCTGTCGGTGGCCAGAAGAATTGCGGGACACTTTCGGCGTACAGGCACCACGTACAGAAGACTGGAGCACCACCAAAAACTACTGAACCTGCCCTGCCATCATCTGAAGCAAGAAGTGGTAACGAGGTGGAATTCAACCCTCTATATGCTTCAGAGGTTGGAGGAGCAGCAAAAGGCCATTCAAGCCTATACAATTGAGCACGATATAGGAGGTGGAATGCACCTGTCTCAAGCGCAGTGGAGAATGATTTCAACGTTGTGCAAGGTTCTGCTGCCCTTTGAACTTGCCACACGTGAAGTCAGTTCAGACACTGCCAGCCTGAGTCAGGTCATTCCCCTCATCAGGCTTTTGCAGAAGAAGCTGGAGACATTGAAGGAGGAGCTAACACGGAGCGATTCCGCTAGGCATGTGGGACTTGTGGATGGAGCCCTTAATTCGCTTAACAAGGATTCACGGGTGGTCAATCTGTTGAAATCAGAGCACTACATTTTGGCCACCATGCTCGATCCTAGATTTAAAGCCTACCTTGGATCTCTCTTTCCGGCAGACACAAGTCTGCTGGGGTTGAAAGACCTGCTGGTGAGAAAATTGTCAAGTCAAGCGGAACGCGACCTGTCAACATCTCCTCCTTCACATTCTCCCGCAACTGGGGGTGCGAGGAAAAGGCTCAGAATTCCGAGCCCACCCGCTGGCGGTGATGCAGGGCAGTCTGGAGCGACTGCTGATGCTGACATCTGGTCCGGACTGAAGGACCTGACAACGATTACGGACATGTCGTCTACTGTCACTGCATATGATTCTCTCACCATTGAAAGAATGGTGGAGGATTATATGAGTGACCGCATCCAAGTAGGCACGTCACACAGTCCATACTTATACTGGCAGGAAAAAGAGGCAATTTGGAGGCCCTTGCACAAACTGGCTTTATTCTACCTAAGTTGCCCTCCCACAAGTGTGTACTCCGAAAGAGTGTTTAGTGCCGCCGCTCACCTTGTCAGCAATCGGCGTACGAGGTTACATCCAGAAAATGTGGAGAAGATGATGTTCATTAAAATGAATTATAATCAATTCCTCCGCGGAGACATTGACCAGCAGCAATTGCCTCCACAAAGTACACAGGGAGCTGAGATGGTGGATTCCAGTGGGGACGAATTGATAATCTGTGAGGAGGGGGATGTACACGGTGATATATCGGAGGATGATGATGAGGTGGACATCTTGCCTCTGTAGAGCCAGTTTGTGCAAGGAGAGATTAATTGCTTCTTTTTTGGGGGGGGTCCAAACCAATAGAGATGAGCGCCTGAAATTTTTCGGGTTTTGTGTTTTGGTTTTGGGTTCGGTTCCGCGGCCGTGTTTTGGGTTCGAACGCGTTTTGGCAAAACCTCACCGAATTTTTTTTGCCGGATTCGGGTGTGTTTTGGATTCGGGTGTTTTTTTCAAAAAACACTAAAAAACAGCTTAAATCATAGAATTTGGGGGTCATTTTGATCCCAAAGTATTATTAACCTCAAAAACCATAATTTACACTCATTTTCAGTCTATTCTGAATACCTCACACCTCACAATATTATTTTTAGTCCTAAAATTTGCACCGAGGTCGCTGTGTGAGTAAGATAAGCGACCCTAGTGGCCGACACAAACACCGGGCCCATCTAGGAGTGGCACTGCAGTGTCACGCAGGATGTCCCTTCCAAAAAACCCTCCCCAAACAGCACATGACGCAAAGAAAAAAAGAGGCGCAATGAGGTAGCTGTGTGAGTAAGATTAGCGACCCTAGTGGCCGACACAAACACCGGGCCCATCTAGGAGTGGCACTGCAGTGTCACGCAGGATGGCCCTTCCAAAAAACCCTCCCCAAACAGCACATGACGCAAAGAAAAAAAGAGGCGCAATGAGGTAGCTGACTGTGTGAGTAAGATTAGCGACCCTAGTGGCCGACACAAACACCGGGCCCATCTAGGAGTGGCACTGCAGTGTCACGCAGGATGTCCCTTCCAAAAAAACCCTCCCCAATCAGCACATGATGCAAAGAAAAAGAAAAGAAAAAAGAGGTGCAAGATGGAATTGTCCTTGGGCCCTCCCACCCACCCTTATGTTGTATAAACAAAACAGGACATGCACACTTTAACCAACCCATCATTTCAGTGACAGGGTCTGCCACACGACTGTGACTGATATGACGGGTTGGTTTGGACCCCCCCCAAAAAAGAAGCAATTAATCTCTCCTTGCACAAACTGGCTCTACAGAGGCAAGATGTCCACCTCATCTTCACCCTCCGATATATCACCGTGTACATCCCCCTCCTCACAGATTATCAATTCGTCCCCACTGGAATCCACCATCTCAGCTCCCTGTGTACTTTGTGGAGGCAATTGCTGCTGGTCAATGTCTCCGCGGAGGAATTGATTATAATTCATTTTAATGAACATCATCTTCTCCACATTTTCTGGATGTAACCTCGTACGCCGATTGCTGACAAGGTGAGCGGCGGCACTAAACACTCTTTCGGAGTACACACTTGTGGGAGGGCAACTTAGGTAGAATAAAGCCAGTTTGTGCAAGGGCCTCCAAATTGCCTCTTTTTCCTGCCAGTATAAGTACGGACTGTGTGACGTGCCTACTTGGATGCGGTCACTCATATAATCCTCCACCATTCTATCAATGTTGAGAGAATCATATGCAGTGACAGTAGACGACATGTCCGTAATCGTTGTCAGGTCCTTCAGTCCGGACCAGATGTCAGCATCAGCAGTCGCTCCAGACTGCCCTGCATCACCGCCAGCGGGTGGGCTCGGAATTCTGAGCCTTTTCCTCGCACCCCCAGTTGCGGGAGAATGTGAAGGAGGAGATGTTGACAGGTCGCGTTCCGCTTGACTTGACAATTTTGTCACCAGCAGGTCTTTCAACCCCAGCAGACCTGTGTCTGCCTGGAAAGAGAGATCCAAGGTAGGCTTTAAATCTAGGATCGAGCACGGTGGCCAAAATGTAGTGCTCTGATTTCAACAGATTGACCACCCGTGAATCCTTGTTAAGCGAATTAAGGGCTGCATCCACAAGTCCCACATGCCTAGCGGAATCGCTCCCTTTTAGCTCCTTCTTCAATGCCTCCAGCTTCTTCTGCAAAAGCCTGATGAGGGGAATGACCTGACTCAGGCTGGCAGTGTCTGAACTGACTTCACGTGTGGCAAGTTCAAAGGGCAGCAGAACCTTGCACAACGTTGAAATCATTCTCCACTGCGCTTGAGACAGGTGCATTCCATCTCCTATATCGTGCTCAATTGTATAGGCTTGAATGGCCTTTTGCTGCTCCTCCAACCTCTGAAGCATATAGAGGGTTGAATTCCACCTCGTTACCACTTCTTGCTTCAGATGATGGCAGGGCAGGTTCAGTAGTTTTTGGTGGTGCTCCAGTCTTCTGTACGTGGTGCCTGTACGCCGAAAGTGTCCCGCAATTTTTCTGGCCACCGACAGCATCTCTTGCACGCCCCTGTCGTTTTTTAAAAGATTCTGCACCACCAAATTCAAGGTATGTGCAAAACATGGGACGTGCTGGAATTTGCCCATATTTAATGCACACACAATATTGCTGGCGTTGTCCGATGCCACAAATCCACAGGAGAGTCCAATTGGGGTAAGCCATTCCGCGATGATCTTCCTCAGTTGCCGTAAGAGGTTTTCAGCTGTGTGCGTATTCTGGAAAGCGGTGATACAAAGCGTAGCCTGCCTAGGAAAGAGTTGGCGTTTGCGAGATGCTGCTACTGGTGCCGCCGCTGCTGTTCTTGCGGCGGGAGTCCATACATCTACCCAGTGGGCTGTCACAGTCATATAGTCCTGACCCTGCCCTGCTCCACTTGTCCACATGTCCGTGGTTAAGTGGACATTGGGTACAACTGCATTTTTTAGGACACTGGTGAGTCTTTTTCTGACGTCCGTGTACATTCTCGGTATCGCCTGCCTACAGAAGTGGAACCTAGATGGTATTTGGTAACGGGGGCACACTGCCTCAATAAATTGTCTAGTTCCCTGTGAACTAACGGCGGATACCGGACGCACGTCTAACACCAACATAGTTGTCAAGGACTCAGTTATCCGCTTTGCAGTAGGATGACTGCTGTGATATTTCATCTTCCTCGCAAAGGACTGTTGAACAGTCAATTGCTTACTGGAAGTAGTACAAGTGGGCTTACGACTTCCCCTCTGGGATGACCATCGACTCCCAGCGGCAACAACAGCAGCGCCAGCAGCAGTAGGCGTTACACGCAAGGATGCATCGGAGGAATCCCAGGCAGGAGAGGACTCGTCAGACTTGCCAGTGACATGGCCTGCAGGACTATTGGCATTCCTGGGGAAGGAGGAAATTGACACTGAGGGAGTTGGTGGGGTGGTTTGCGTGAGCTTGGTTACAAGAGGAAGGGATTTACTGGTCAGTGGACTGCTTCCGCTGTCACCCAAAGTTTTTGAACTTGTCACTGACTTATTATGAATGCGCTGCAGGTGACGTATAAGGGAGGATGTTCCGAGGTGGTTAACGTCCTTACCCCTACTTATTACAGCTTGACAAAGGGAACACACGGCTTGACACCTGTTGTCCGCATTTCTGGTGAAATACCTCCACACCGAAGAGCTGATTTTTTTGGTATTTTCACCTGGCATGTCAACGGCCATATTCCTCCCACGGACAACAGGTGTCTCCCCGGGTGCCTGACTTAAACAAACCACCTCACCATCAGAATCCTCCTGGTCAATTTCCTCCCCAGCGCCAGCAACACCCATATCCTCCTCATCCTGGTGTACTTCAACACTGACATCTTCAATCTGACTATCAGGAACTGGACTGCGGGTGCTCCTTCCAGCACTTGCAGGGGGCGTGCAAATGGTGGAAGGCGCATGCTCTTCACGTCCAGTGTTGGGAAGGTCAGGCATCGCAACCGACACAATTGGACTCTCCTTGTGGATTTGGGATTTCAAAGAACGCACAGTTCTTTGCGGTGCTTTTGCCAGCTTGAGTCTTTTCAGTTTTCTAGCGAGAGGCTGAGTGCTTCCATCCTCATGTGAAGCTGAACCACTAGCCATGAACATAGGCCAGGGCCTCAGCCGTTCCTTGCCACTCCGTGTGGTAAATGGCATATTGGCAAGTTTACGCTTCTCCTCCGACAATTTTATTTTAGGTTTTGGAGTCCTTTTTTTACTGATATTTGGTGTTTTGGTTTTGACATGCTCTGTACTATGCCATTGGGCATCGGCCTTGGCAGACGACGTTGCTGGCATTTCATCGTCTCGGCCATGACTAGTGGCAGCAGCTTCAGCACGAGGTGGAAGTGGATCTTGATCTTTCCCTAATTTTGGAACCTCAACATTTTTGTTCTCCATATTTTAATAGGCACAACTAAAAGGCACCTCAGGTAAACAATGGAGATGGATGGATTGGATACTAGTGTACTGTGTCTGCTGCTAATATATAGACTGGTTGATAAAGAGATAGTATACTCGTAACTAGTATGTATGTATAAAGAAAGAAAAAAAAACCACGGTTAGGTGGTATATACAATTATGGACGGGCTGCCGAGTGCCGACACAGAGGTAGCCACAGCCGTGAACTACCGCACTGTACTGTGTCTGCTGCTAATATATAGACTGGTTGATAAAGAGATAGTATACTCGTAACTAGTATGTATGTATAAAGAAAGAAAAAAAAACCACGGTTAGGTGGTATATACAATTATGGACGGGCTGCCGAGTGCCGACACAGAGGTAGCCACAGCCGTGAACTACCGCACTGTACTGTGTCTGCTGCTAATATATAGACTGGTTGATAAAGAGATAGTATACTCGTAACTAGTATGTATGTATTAAGAAAGAAAAAAAAACCACAGTTAGGTGGTATATACAATTATGGACGGGCTGCCGAGTGCCGACACAGAGGTAGCCACAGCCGTGAACTACCGCACTGTACTGTGTCTGCTGCTAATATATAGACTGGTTGATAAAGAGATAGTATACTCGTAACTAGTATGTATGTATAAAGAAAGAAAAAAAAACCACGGTTAGGTGGTATATACAATTATGGACGGGCTGCCGAGTGCCGACACAGAGGTAGCCACAGCCGTGAACTACCGCACTGTACTGTGTCTGCTGCTAATATAGACTGGTTGATAAAGAGATAGTATACTACTAATATTATATATACTGGTGGTCAGGTCACTGGTCACTAGTCACACTGGCAGTGGCACTCCTGCAGCAAAAGTGTGCACTGTTTAATTTTAATATAATATTATGTACTCCTGGCTCCTGCTATAACCTATAACTGGCACTGCAGTAGTGCTCCCCAGTCTCCCCCACAATTATAAGCTGTGTGAGCTGAGCAGTCAAGCAGATATATAATATATATAGATGATGCAGCACACTGGCCTGAGCTTGAGCAGTGCACACAGATATGGTATGTGACTGACTGAGTCACTGTGTGTATCGCTTTTTTCAGGCAGAGAACGGATATATTAAATAAACTGCACTGTGTGTCTGGTGGTCACTCACTATATAATATATTATGTACTCCTGGCTCCTGCTATAACCTATAACTGGCACTGCAGTAGTGCTCCCCAGTCTCCCCCACAATTATAAGCTGTGTGAGCTGAGCAGTCAGACAGATATATAATATTATATATAGATAATAGATGATGCAGCACACTGGCCTGAGCCTGAGCAGTGCACACAGATATGGTATGTGACTGAGTCACTGTGTGCTGTGTATCGCTTTTTTCAGGCAGAGAACGGATTATAAATAAAAGTGGTGGTCACTGGTCACTATCAGCAAAACTCTGCACTGTACACTACTGAGTACTCCTAATGCTCCCCAAAATTAGTAAATCAAGTGTCTAAACGGAGAGGACGCCAGCCACGTCCTCTCCCTATCAATCTCAATGCACGTGTGAAAATGGCGGCGACGCGTGGCTCCTTATATAGAATCCGAGTCTCGCGATAGAATCCGAGCCTCGCGAGAATCCGACAGCGTCATGATGACGTTCGGGCGCGCTCGGGTTAACCGAGCAAGGCGGGAAGATCCGAGTCGCTCGGACCCGTGAAAAAAAACATGAAGTTCTGGCGGGTTCGGATTCAGAGAAACCGAACCCGCTCATCTCTACAAACCAACCCGTCATATCAGTCACAGTCGTGTGGCAGACCCTGTCACTGAAATGATGGGTTGGTTAAAGTGTGCATGTCCTGTTTTGTTTATACAACATAAGGGTGGGTGGGAGGGCCCAAGGACAATTCCATCTTGCACCTCTTTTTTCTTTTATTTTTCTTTGCGTCATGTGCTGTTTGGGGAGGGTTTTTTGGAAGGGACATCCTGCGTGACACTGCAGTGCCACTCCTAAATGGGCCCGGTGTTTGTGTCGGCCACTAGGGTCGCTTATCTTACTCACACAGTCAGCTACCTCATTGCGCCTCTTTTTTTCTTTGCGTCATGTGCTGTTTGGGGAGGGTTTTTTGGAAGGGCCATCCTGCGTGACACTGCAGTGCCACTCCTAGATGGGCCCGGTGTTTGTGTCGGCCACTAGGGTCGCTAATCTTACTCACACAGCTACCTCATTGCGCCTCTTTTTTTCTTTGCGTCATGTGCTGTTTGGGGAGGGTTTTTTGGAAGGGACATCCTGCGTGACACTGCAGTGCCACTCCTAAATGGGCCCGGTGTTTGTGTCGGCCACTACGGTCGCTAATCTTACTCACACAGCTACCTCATTGCGCCTCTTTTTTTCTTTGCGTCATGTGCTGTTTGGGGAGGGTTTTTTGGAAGGGACATCCTGCGTGACACTGCAGTGCCACTCCTAGATGGGCCCGGTGTTTGTGTCGGCCACTAGGGTCGCTAATCTTACTCACACAGCTACCTCATTGCGCCTCTTTTTTTCTTTGCGTCATGTGCTGTTTGGGGAGGGTTTTTTGGAAGGGACATCCTGCGTGACACTGCAGTGCCACTCCTAAATGGGCCCGGTGTTTGTGTCGGCCACTACGGTCGCTAATCTTACTCACACAGCTACCTCATTGCGCCTCTTTTTTTCTTTGCGTCATGTGCTGTTTGGGGAGGGTTTTTTGGAAGGGACATCCTACGTGACACTGCAGTGCCACTCCTAGATGGGCCCGGTGTTTGTGTCGGCCACTAGGGTCGCTAATCTTACTCACACAGCTACCTCATTGCGCCTCTTTTTTTCTTTGCGTCGTGTGCTGTTTGGGGAGGGTTTTTTGGAAGGGACATCCTGCGTGACACTGCAGTGCCACTCCTAGATGGGCCAGGTGTTTGTGTTGGCCACTAGGGTCGCTTAGCTTAGTCATCCAGCGACCTCGGTGCAAATTTTAGGACTAAAAATAATATTGTGAGGTGTGAGGTATTCAGAATAGACTAAAAATGAGTGTAAATTATGGTTTTTGAGGTTAATAATAATATGGGATCAAAATGACCCCCAAATTCTATGATTTAAGCTGTTTTTTAGGGTTTTTTGAAAAAAACACCCGAATCCAAAACACACCCGAATCCGACAAAAAAAATTCGGTGAGGTTTTGCCAAAACGCGGTCGAACCCAAAACACGGCCGCGGAACCGAACCCAAAACCAAAACACAAAACCCGAAAAATTTCAGGCGCTCATCACTAACTAAAAGGGGACCCATGTTTGCACATGGATCCCCTTTTCCCGACTGCCAGAAAGGCAGAAACCCACTCTGACTGATGTCTAAGTGGGTTTCTTCAGCCAATCAGGGAGTGCCACGTTGTAGCACTCTCCTGATCGGCTGTGTGCTCCTGTACTGAGTGACAGGCGGCACACGGCAGTGTTACAATGTAGCGCCTATGCGCTCCATTGTAACCAATGCTGGGAACTTTCTGCCCTGCGGTTGACCTAAAGTGACGTCACCGCTGAGCAGAAAGTTCCCAGCATTGGTTACAATGGAGCGCATAGGCGCAACATTGTAACACTGCCGTGTGCCGCCTGTCACTCAGTACAGGAGCACACAGCCGATCAGGAGAGTGCTACAACGTGGCACTCCCTGATTGGCTGAAGAAACCCACTTAGACATCAGTCAGAGTGGGTTTCTGGCAGTCGGGAAAAGGGGATCCATGTGCAAACATGGGTCCCCTTTTAGTGCGTGGCTCGGGTGTCCGTTTTGTTATTTTTTTCAAGTACGTGGATTACACCTCGATTCCCCGAGGACCCTGGACCCCTGGATCTCGTGAGTATAATTTCTTCAACAGGTACCCCTTGGATTCTACTGGAGAAGAGGACCGACCTGCGTGTGAACATAAGGTAAGTATGTATGTATGTTTGTGTGCATGTATGTAATAAATCTTTACTTTCACGGTGTGTGTGTGTTGTCTTTTTTTTGGGTATTTTTTTAATAGTAGTACTACAGGTACCAGCGGGCCCGTTTTTCCGTCGCATGCTGGTACTTGTGGTTCTCCAAGTACCAGCATGCGGGGGAGGCTTGCTGGGCCTTGTAGTACTGCTACTAAAAACAATATCTTTTCATTATCACAAAAGGCTATCAGCCTCCCCATCCGCAGCCCAGTGGATGGGGGGGGGACAGCCTCGGGCTTCACCCCTGGCCCTTGGGTGGCTGGAGGGGGGGGACCCCTTGATTGAAGGGGTCCCCACTCCCCCAGGGTACCCCGGCCAGGGGTGACTAGTTGGATTTTTGATGCCACGGCCGCAGGGCACTATATCAAAGTGACCCCCGGCTGTGGCATTATCTGTCCAGCTAGTGGAGCCCGGTGCTGGTTTTAAAAATACGGGGGACCCCTACTCTTTTTGACCCCCGTATTTTTGGAACCAGGACCAGGCGCAGAGCCCGATGCTGGTTGCTTAAATATGGGGGAACCCCTGTCAATTTTTTCCCCATATTTCAGCAACCAGGATCGGCTCAAAGAGCCCGAGGCTGGTTATGCTTAGGAGGGGGGACCCCACGCAATTTTTTTTATTAAAATAACAACTTTCCCACCCCTTCCCACTGATATACATGCACGGATCTCATGGATCCCTGCATGCCTATCCAATCACGGGAAAAAAAAGCAGGTCTGTTTTTTTTTTGCACTTTTTTACGAGTTGTAATTTTTCACGGCAGTGTTTGTTTTTTTTTTGCTTTGCACTTCTTAGTAAATTACCGAGATTCATACTTAAACAGCCGCGTTTTGACCGATGGTGTATTCATTCGTAATTTTTTTCTTGGACTTGCAAAAAATTACGAATGCCCTCATCACTGCCGTGATTATTGCTTAGTAAATTACCGAGATGACACTTTGATGAAAAAACGGCATCTCGGTCAAAATCGGGAGCTTAGTAAATTTACCCCTAAATCGTTCATCTGAGTTCACGGGTAATCAGGGCCGGATTAAGGGCCACATGGGCCTGGAGCTGAAAATTTCCAAGGGCCTATGCTGAGAAGGGGAGGAGCTGTGACAAGTGCTGTGTGGGTGTGGCCAGAGCCATATGGGTGTGTATACCCTATACACTATGAACCCTAATTACTTCCTAAATACATAAACATAGTAAAATATACATAATTTTGTGAGAAAACTAAAAAAACTATTTTAATACTTATGATTGTTTGGCCAGCTGTGTGCCTGGTCACCATCCTGCTGCTAGCATGATGGGCCTATTTTTATGTGGAGGCCTGGAGCTGGAGCTCCATCCGCCCCATTGTTAATCTGGCCCTGCGGGTAATAAATCTCCTTTCTGCTGCATGTATCAAACAGATTTCAATAGCCATAAAAGCAAACTGGAAAGTAACAAATCTGATAAAATAAAGGTTTATGTCAGAGATATAGGGGGTGATTCCGACCTGATTGCTAGCAGGCTACTTTTAGCACTGCTGCGATCAGGTAGTCACCGCCTACAGGGGAGGGGGGATTCGCTGTGCAGGGCTGCGAACCGCTATGAAGAGAGCTGCACATAGTAACATAGTAACATAGTATCTGAGGTTGAAAAAAGACAATTGTCCATCGAGTTCAACCTATTTGTGGTCTCCTATGCATGATGATTTGACTAAAATTTCTGACTGATGCTGCTGTCAGCCGTTACATTTTATCCCTAGTTATAGTAACTATAATGCATGACTATGCACCATACCCCTGGATATCCTTATCCATTAGGAATTTATCTAACCCATTCTTAAAGGTGTTGACAGATTCCGCCATTACAACTCCCTCGGGCAGGGAATTCCAAACATGTATTGTCCTTACCGTGAAAAAGCCTTTACGCCGTATTGTGCGGAATCTCCTCTCCTCTAACCTGAGCGAGTGTCCACGAGTCCTCTGTGTTGATCTAACCAAAAACAGGTCCCGCGCAAGCTCTGTGTATTGTCCCCTTATATATTTGTAGATGTTGATCATATCCCCTCTTAGTCTCCGCTTTTCCAATGTAAACATGCCTAGTCTTTCAAGCCTTTCCTTGTATTCCATCGTCTCCATGCCCTTAATTAGTTTGGTCGCCCTCCTCTGTACCTTTTCAAGCTCCAGGATATCCTTTTTGTAGTACGGTGCCCAGAATTGTACACAGTATTCAAGGTGTGGCCTCACTAGTGATTTATATAACGGGAGTATAATGCTCTCGTCCCTAGCATCAATACCCCGTTTTATGCATGCTAATATCTTATTAGCCTTCTTTGCTGCAGTCCTACTTTGGGTACTACTGCTTAGCTTGCTATCTATGAGGACACCTAAGTCCTTTTCCAGTACAGAAACCCCTAATTTTACCCCATTTAGTAGGTAGGTGTAATTTATGTTCTTGTTACCACAGTGCATTACCTTACACTTGTCTGTGTTGAAGCGCATTCTCCATTTGGCTGCCCATGCTTCTAATTTAACTAAGTCGTTCTGAAGAGACTCGGCATCCTTCTCTGTATTTATAGCCTTACACAATTTAGTATCATCTGCAAAAATTGACACCATGCTCTCTAGACCTTCTGTTAGGTCGTTAATGAAAATATTGAACAATAGCGGTCCTAATACTGAGCCTTGCGGCACACCACTTAGCACTTCAGTCCAAGTTGAAAAAGATCCATTAACCACAACGCGCTGCTTCCTATTATCTAACCAGTTTTTGACCCAAGTGCATATTGTGCTTCCTAGCCCTGATTCTTTTAGCTTGTATATAAGTCTCATGTGTGGTACAGTATCGAACGCTTTGGCAAAGTCTAAAAAGATTACATCCACGTCTTTACCCTGATCTAGGTTTGCGCTTACTGTTTCATAAAAGCCAAGTAAGTTGGTTTGACAGGATCTGTCCTTCATAAACCCATGTTGATTCCTTTTAATGACTTTATTGGTTTCAAGGAACTTCTGAATACTATCTCTTAGAATACCTTCCAATACTTTCCCCACTATAGATGTAAGACTAACTGGTCTATAATTACCTGGTTCAGCTTTACTTCCCTTTTTGAATATAGGCACTACTTCCGCTATACGCCAGTCTTTGGGAACCATACCTGATATAACTGAATCCTTAAAGATCAAAGATAGCGGTTTTGCCAGTTCAGAGTGAAGCTCCATTAGAACCCTTGGATGAATACCATCGGGCCCTGGTGATTTATTAATCTTTAAATGTTTTAATCGGTCACAGACTACTTCCTCGCTTAAATAAGTACCTATCAGTGGGATATTCTCATTATTGAGATTGTGCGTTAGTCCCTGAATTGGGTCCTCACGAGTGAATACTGTTGAAAAAAACTCATTTAGTGTGTCCGCTATGTCATTATCATTTTTGCTTAAGACTCCCAACTTGTCTTTTAAAGGGCCTATACTCTCCTTCTTTAATCTCTTGCTATTAATGTATTTAAAGAATTTTTTGGGATTCGCTTTGCTTTCCTTTGCTACTAGTTTTTCAGTTTCTACTTTAGCCGCTCTTATTTCCTTTTTGCAAATTTTGTGCAGTTTCTGAACAGCTCAGGACTTACTCACCCGCTGCGATGATATTGTTCAGAGCTGATGTCAGGATCCCTCCCTAGAGACGGCTGGACACGCCTGCGTTCGCCCGGACACGCCTTCAAAACGGTGAGTAGACACCCCCGGCAGGCCTCTTCCTGTCAATCTTCTAGCGTTCGCCACTGCGAACGCTTTCTGAGTCCACTTTGTCGCTGCATGGTGACGCCCTTCGCCGGGCAGCGACGTGCCTGCACATTGCCACCGCGTGCATGCGCAGTTCTGACCCGTTCGCACGGCTGCGAAAAATTGCAGCATGCAAACGGGTCGGGATTACCCCATAGACATTATACTGCATTACTGTTTTGATTTATAAAAAGTAGTCCAGGTTTAACACAGCACTGGGCAAAGAATTTGGCAGAGAATGTGATGTTAGTGTATTAGAATGCTTAATATTTGTAGACACTCCCTTACTAATCTGTGTAAGCCTGAATCTTCAGTGATGGTCCCTGGGACCAAGGGGATGCTGGGAAGTGGGTGGTCCAGTGTGCAGTGTCTGGAGTTGGTGATGGAATAAACAGCGCAGCAGTGAACTCACATGTCTCTGTGTCCTTATGACTGGATTTACAAACATATAAACAAAACAGAGAAGGGCAAACACAAAAGACGAATCAAGATTGTTCCAAGGGTATGATCCTCTATAGCTAAAAGTAGCAGCAGACAGATACTTGGTCCTATAACGTTCTGGGATCTGGCACACGGTTTTGCAGTCAATGAGGATGAAACCAGAGGATTATTTAGGAACGAAGCCAAGAAACACAACTGAGGAAGTAGTCAGGAACTGAGCTGAATTTGATACACAAATTAGCAGAGATGTTGCTTATAAGTAATTTCTTGGTTTAAAATGACTGATTATGCAGATTTCCACACTCAAGGGGAGATATATCAAACCATCAAGAGCGATTAAGTGGCCAATAACATCCAATGAGGTTCTAGCTATCATTTATCTAACACAAGATTAGATATAAGAAATTTTCTTATGGGGGAGAAGCAGCATCAGTGTCATTATGTGCCCTGATACCGCTTCTCCCCAATGTATGAAGGAGATATGTTGCCCGTGACTGGGGCGTCCCTATATTGGCATCATATCTACAAGATAACCTGCTGATATTGTGGACAATGTATTAACATCTTGGATGCCGATGCGTGGCGAGTAAACCCCCCCCCGTTGATCGCTGCCTGTTCCTAACAGCACATCAGCCTAGTGCTGATTCGTTGTGTCTCCCCCCGTCTCTGACTGCTCCAACACCTGCAGCTATCGATGTAGACAGTTGCAGGCTTTGTTGCCCCATGTTCTTGGCTGCGGCGAGTGACAGTTCCGGGCTGCATGTGAGATCTCGGAAGAGAAGTGAGATATTGTGAATGCACACCAAAGCTGGCCAGGAAGAGACACAGCACATCAGCACTAGGCTAATGCGCTGTTGGGCACAGGCAGCGATCACCAAAATGGGAGTTTTTACTCCCCCCACTTCGGCCTCCGAGATGTTACTACATCTCAGCTCTGCTACTTCCTGCTTCACCGCGGTAAAGAAGCGAAGCAGGAAGTGTTGTACCTGCATGAAAAGTGTGGGTATACTAAATTCCCCCCACAGTCTATAAAATGTCCAAAGCAGATTGGTTGCTATGGGCAACTTCTCCACTTTATCTCTCTCAAAGGTTTGAAACAACCTTTACCTTTGTCCAGGGACATATTAAATCTTGTCACAACTGAGGGCCTGAGCTGACGGGAGGCAGCCTCAGTTGTAGGGGCTGAGATGTACCGGAACCTGGGAGGTTGTATCAGACCCCTGGACATGTAAGTAACATGAATAATAACTGCCCGAAGGCGTGACCACGACAACTTGGATAAAAGTCAATGATGTTTATTATGACAACTCCGCAACACAGCAGCAGTAAAAGAAAACGTAAAAGTCAGCAAAGAATAAATACAGTTCCTGGGTACTACAGGATGGCAGGAGCCACAGGGCACTGGTAGTGTGAGATAGTTCTTATGATCTTCTAGATGGAAAGTCCTTACCAGGCCCGACTGTAGCAATGGAGATAACCCAGGATTGTGCCAGCTGGTGTTCCAGGAAAAGCTGGGTTGCTGAAGATAAAACAGCTGCTGTGGATACTGGCTGGAACCAGACTGTTGTTAGCACGGAGTGGTTACTGGCTGGAACCAGTTAAATAATAAATGAACTTGGGAGCGATGAAATATGAACTGAAATGTAGAACTTGAGAGCGGAGAAATAATAATACCGGTGGAGAGTGGTAAAGTGTAGAAAGGACACCGGCCCTTTAAGGGAAGCTGTACTCTGCTGGAAGCTGAGCTGGAAGCAGGTAATGTTGTAGCTGGAAACAGATGAATCCACAATGGATTGGAGAGTCAGGCTACACCGCAGGTGGAATGCTGGTGCGGGTCTCTATGGTGGAAGTCTTGAGACAGGAGCTGGAACCTGGAAGACAATCACAGGAGAGAGACAAACAGGAACTAGGTTTGACAACCAAAGCACTGACGCCTTCCTTGCTCAGGCACAGTGTATTTATACCTGCAGCAAGGAAGGGATTGGCTAGGCAATTATGCAGATTAACAATACTGACAACAGATTGGAGGAAATGATCAGCTGACAGAATCCAAGATGGCTGCGCCCATGCAGACACTTGGAGGGAAGTTTGGTTTGTAATCCATGTGGTAATGAAAACAGTAATGGCGGCGCCGGCCACTGGAGACAGGAGACGCCAGGCTGACAAGTGCACATCCAACCACGCGGACACAGCGGAGGCCGCGGCTGACGTAATCGCCACTCTGACACTCTGCATGCAGAAGCTCAGGGACGGCGGCGGAGGCCGCGGGAGACGCCATGCCAGATGTAATAAGGCGTTACTGTGACAGCGTCTCAGAGAGACAGGAGAGGATGCAGGAATGTGAACATTAGGATAACAGATGGGATCCGGTCCTGGAGCGCTGAGCCAGCCTTAGGAGGCATCTGATGGGTAAGAAATGGCGTCCAGATACCCGGATCGTGACAAATCTTTTGTAAGGCCCTCCTCTGAGCAGCGTGTTATACCTCCTCCCCATCTTACCAAGTGATATTCACTTAGATAGTGTATGTGCACAAGATAGCAAAGGCTGGCACAGTGCCAGAGTCTTTGCATTTATTGTACAGTGCCACATAGGAGGTGGGCACCAGGATGCAGGCACCAGATAGTTATTCTGTGGGTGTATGGTGTGTGTTGTGGACCCCCCTGGACCAGTGTGCATTGCACATTTTGCACCAGGGACGTGCAGTCAGGGGAGGCAGGGGAGGCAGTGCCTCCCCTGTCATAATGATTGAAATAATAAAAAGAAGATATTTATTACAGAGTCTGTGATAAATATCTTTTTTTATTATTGGAATCATTTTTCCCCTATTACTGTGGCTGCATGTTAGGGTGGGAGGCAGCGGGAGAGGTGCCTCCCGCTGCTAACATTAAAGTCCGGGCAGCGGGGAGCGGGCAGGGGGCGTGAAAGCCCATTAAAAAAGAATGGAGAAGCGGCACCACTACAGGTGCCTCAATGACAGGGGCGTGCATTCAGCCCCGATGAATGCACGCCCCTGTCACTGCCCCAGATGTGATTGGCCCAGCGGATCCAGTGCTGGATCCGCTGTCCAATCACTAGCGATCCCCCTTCCCAGCTGCAGCGGGCGCCGTGGGCTGTGTGGGCACCCGCTGCAGCCAGCGCCGCTGACTGACACCAGAGGTCATAATTGACACACTATATGGGTTAAATATGTTACGATCGAGTCGCACGCAAGACGCTCACAAACTCCGCCGTAAATACACATCCTGTGCACACGAGACGCTGGTGCGTCGCTTACGCAACCTGCGGGGATGTGTATGCACTGGGGACTGAGTGCACGAGCAGCGTGCGTGTGCATGAGGGGTTAGTAGAAGGCATTTGCATCTTGATATTTTTCGACTTTGACATAACATTTCCAATGCACTAGTGAAAATGGCGGCGACGCGCGGCTGCTTATATAGAATCCGAATCTCGCGAGAATCCGACAGCGGGATGATGACGTTCGGGCGCGTTCGGGTTAACTAAGCCTCGGACCCGTGTAAAAAGGGTGAAGTTCGGGGGGGTTCGGTTTCCGGGAAACCGAACCCGCTCATCACTAATATATACTGGTGGTCACTGTGTCAGCAAACTGCACAACTGAAATGCACCACAGGTATAGAATCTAGATGGATAGTATACTTGACGACACAGAGGTAGGTACAGCAGTGGCCTTCCGTACCATACTGCTATATATACTGGTGGTCACTGTCAGCAAACTGCAAAACTAAAATGCACCACAGGTATAGAATGTAGATGGATAGTATACTTGACGACACAGAGGTAGGTACAGCAGTGGCCTTCCGTACCGTACTGCTATATATACTGGTGGTCACTGTGTCAGCAAACTGCACAACTAAAATGCACCACAGGTATAGAATGTAGATGGATAGTATACTTGACGATACAGAGGTAGGTACAGCAGTGGCCTTCCGTACCATACTGCTATATATACTGGTGGTCACTGTGTCAGCAAACTGCAAAACTAAAATGCACCACAGGTATAGAATGTAGATGGATAGTATACTTGACGACACAGAGGTAGGTACAGCAGTGGCCTTCCGTACCGTACTGCTATATATACTGGTGGTCACTGTCAGCAAACTGCAAAACTGAAATGCACCACAGGTATAGAATGTAGATGGATAGTATACTTGACGACACAGAGGTAGGTACAGCAGTGGCCTTCCGTACCGTACTGCTATATAAACTGGTGGTCACTGTGTCAGCAAACTGCAAAACTAAAATGCACCACAGGTATAGAATGTAGATGGATAGTATACTTGACGACACAGAGGTAGGTACAGCAGTGGCCTTCCGTACCGTACTGCTATATATACTGGTGGTCACTGTGTCAGCAAACTGCAAAACTAAAATGCACCACAGGTATAGAATGTAGATGGATAGTATACTTGACGACACAGAGGTAGGTACAGCAGTGGCCTTCCGTACCGTACTGCTATATATACTGGTGGTCACTGTGTCAGCAAACTGCACAACTGAAATGCACCACAGGTATAGAATGTAGATGGATAGTATACTTGATGACACAGAGGTAGGTACAGCAGTGGCCTTCCGTACCGTACTGCTATATATACTGGTGGTCACTGTGTCAGCAAACTGCAAAACTAAAATGCACCACAGGTATAGAATGTAGATGGGTTGTATACTTGACGACACAGAGGTAGGTACAGCAGTGGCCTGCCGTACCGTACTGCTATATATACTGGTGGTCATTGTGTCAGCAAACTGCAAAACTAAAATGCACCACAGGTATAGAATGTAGATGGATAGTATACTTGACGACACAGAGGTAGGTACAGCAGTGGCCTTCCGTACCATGCTGCTATATATACTGGTGGTCACTGTGTCAGCAAACTGCACAACTGAAATGCACCACAGGTATAGAATCTAGATGGATAGTATACTTGATGACACAGAGGTAGGTACAGCAGTGGCCTACTGTACCGTAATGCTATATATTATAAACTGGTGGTCAGCAAACTGTGCAAAACTGAAATGCACCACAGGTATGGATGGATAGTATACTTGACGACACAGAGGTAGGTACAGCAGTGGCCTACTGTACCGTAATGCTATATATTATATACTGGTGGTCAGCAAACTGTGCAAAACTGAAATGCACCACAGGTATGGATGGATAGTATACTTGACGACACAGAGGTAGGTACAGCAGTGGCCTTCTGTACCGTACTCCTTTATATTATATACTGGTGGTCAGCAAAATTATGCACTGTACTCCTACTATATACTACACAATGCAGCACAGATATGGAGTGTTTTTCAGGCAGACAACGTATATAATATTATACTGGTGGTCCCCAGTCCCCACAATAAAGCAGTGTGAGCACAGATATATGCAGCACACTGAGCACAGATATGGAGTGTTTTTCAGGCAGACAACGTATACTGGTGGTCACTGTCAGCAAAACTCTGCACTGTACTCCTCCTATATAATACAGCTGCTCCTCAGTCCCCACAATTAATCAGTGTGAGCACAGATATATGCAGCACACTGAGCACAGATAAGGAGCGTTTTTTTCAGGCAGAGAACGGATAAAACTGGTGGTCACTGATAAGCAAAACTCTGCACTGTACTCCTCCTATATTAATATACAGCTGCTCCCCAGTCCCCACAATTAAGATATAAGCAAGCACAAATATTTGCATCAACAATGAATAAACGGAGAGGACGCCAGCCACGTCCTCTCCCTAACATTTCCAATGCACGAGTGAAAAAGGCGGAGACGCGCGGCTGCTTATATAGAATCCGAATCTCGCAAGAGTCCGACAGTGGGATGATGACGTTAGGGCGCGCTCGGGTTAACCGAGCCATACGGGAGAATCCGAGTATGCCTCGGACCCGTGTAAAATGGGTGAAGTTCGGGGGGGTTCGGTTTCCAAGGAACCGAACCCGCTCATCACTACTAATTTTTATTTTTTTTCTAGAAAAATGTACAATATATCACGAGTATGATGAGCAGGCAGGCAGCGGGAATTGGCGGCATCGGATTGAGATGCAAATTAGTGGCGGAGGGCTGGGTCAGTTGATGGTGGGCAAGTTTGTAAGCCATTGGCGGTGGCAGCAGGCATCGGCTCAGAGGCAGTAGCGGGCATTGGCTCGGCGGCGGTAGGGGTCATCGGCAGAATCCGGCGGACATTATGGCTGTAGTGCCTCACCAGCCACTGACCTCACCGCACGCCACTGTTTTGCACCCATTATAAATACGCCTATGCTTTTGTCCATCGGTTCAGTTTGAAAAATGAAAAAAGTCCAAACCAAAATCCAGCCAAGTAATCTCTCATGAATGTGTCCAGTAGCACTGTAGTTCATCTTGCGCCATATAGATATTGTTTGACAGATACAGTATAATAGTTTATTCACAACACAAGCAACAACCTGTGCTTCCTAAGATATCCTCCTTTATATCTTTAGAGAATTATGTTTTATGCCAGAATGCTAGTTCAGGTTAGGATTTGTTCCTGTGTGGAATGAATTATTATAATCTTTTTCCTGATAACTTCCTCATAGTTCAATACTCGTCTCTTCATTAATCTTAAATGCAGATAGAAGAATTGTAAGTCCATCCTTTCATATATCTGTCATCACGTTTCAATATCTATTCTACTGTAGGTCCCTATGAAAGTCTTTTTACAATTTAAAATCACTTTTATCTTTTAAGGCTCATCTGCCCTTACTTACATACCATGGTAAATCTCCCAATATACTTCTGCTTGATATCTGTACTCTTCTGTTGTCTTCACCCACATACTATCATATCTTATCTTGATTAAATCATGTCTCATTATGGGTGAGATTTGTCAAATCCTGGAGGAAGATAAAGTGGAGAGAGATAAGTACCACCCAATCAGCTTCTGTCATTTTACTAGCACAGCCTTAAAAATTACAGAAGCTGATTTGTTGGAACTTTATTTCTCTCCACTTTTTCTCTCTCCAAGCTTTTAAAGCTCCCCCAAAGTAGCAACGAAGCAGCCTCTAAAGGTGGGTACACACTAGGCTTCCCCCTCCCGGGTTGGGCCGTTGGTGGCAGTGCATACACACTGAGCGATATGACGACCATATCGCTCAATGATATCACGCTGCGGTCAAGCCATGCAGGGAGCTCTAGGATGACAGTCCAAATTGAGCTGCAAGCCCAGCCACCAGTGAGGGTTTTTAACGCTCTTTGTTGCTGGCATACACACTTGCTGAGAAAGTAAACAGCGTCACTCAGGAAGGGTGAAAATTAGTGACGTTCACTTTCTCGGCAAGTGTGTATGCATTTTAACTGTCATTTCACAGGTTGTGCTAGAAAAATGAAAGTAAAAGCTAATTGATTGCTACCCTCTATCCACTTTATCTCCAATATTTGATAAATCTGACCCTATATTCCTGAAAAGCTCAACCTTTCAAAAACCATTCTCTCCACCATCCATATAACATATAGTAGCTTAGAAACTACAGTATCTTTAAGTACCATATTTAATAAAATAAATACTCAAACTATTGCATTTTGGTTTGGATAGAGAATAAGCAATCCTTGTTTTCTATAAAATTATTATAATACTGTATATTTATCTGCCTGTATTGTATATTATTGCATACGGTTTCCCAATGCCATTTGTGTACTTACTACTTAGTTCCACGTCAGCATTTTATTTTAGTATGCGTTTTCAATTGTTACCGACACTTACTGTAATATACTGTAGATCACTGAATGTGTTTGACTATGAAGGAAAAGGGGGAACGGGTGAGAACCCGAGCACTGGTACAGTAGTTATATGTGTGTGAGCAACATAAGCAGTAGGTGACTTCAGTAATAAACAGGTAAGTCCTAAACAAAGAATGTTATTCTGTAATAAGGAGGTGTTCCCCTGAGAGTAGTATGGAGCAGTGCTTAAAGTGGTCCTAGAGAGGTGGTGGAACTCACCCCCCCCCCCCATGCTTGTGAAACAAAGGCATTGCACACCCCGTGAAAAGGGGGTGTGGCCTCAAAAAGTGTGTGTGGTTCCCAATAGTATCACCAATTCAAATTATGCTGCACAGTAGCACAATCTTATTCACATTACACCACATAGTAGTTTCCCTTATTCATGTTATGACACACATTAGTGCCTCTTATACACAAAGCCCACAGTAGTAGCATTCCTAATACACATAATTCCCACAGCAGAAGTGCCGCTTATGCAATACCCACTGTAGTGGTATTGCCCACAGTAGTAGAGCCCCTTATGTAGAGCCCATAGTATTGGTGCCCCTTATTCAGTGCCCCCAGTAGTAGTGCCCCTTATGTCTCCAGGAGTGATGCCCCTTATTAAGTGCCCCCTATGCAATGTTCTCATTAGTATTGCCCCTGTAGTTATGCCCCCTGTAGTTATGTCCCCAGTAGATATGCCCCCTGTAGTTATACCCACTGCGTTCCGTCTCCAAATGGAACTGGCGGAAAGCAGTTCCGCCCCGTTCTGGCTCACTTTAACCTCTGGTCTGGAGTATATGAGTAGCACATAAAGAGAAAAAAGTATTCTCTTGATGTTGCCAGAAATGTTATTGCCTTTAATTCTATGGAAAACAAAATCAAACCATGAGACACTTTTAAGTTATCTTATTACATGTGGTGATTTACTACATGGTAATAACAGCCTTTTTAGCCCGATAATGCTGTCTGAGTATCCAATTACAGCCTGTTTTTACCATGCAGTAATTACCTGTTATCGAGCGATAAGTCAGAAAACGGGTCTCCTGGGGCTGGTTATCGGGGATTCTGCTTTGTGTGCCCAGGTTCCTCGTAAGTCATCATCAATGTGCACTTGCAGCTATACTTTAACAGGTACAGTATACACCTTCACATAGGCACATAGGAGCATAATTGCTGATGGGCACCACATTTATGTAATCTCTCACTGACCTTTGCCTATAGGAGAAAGCTTCTTCCCATCATAAGGTTACCGGTCTTCATAAGCACATTTGTTTTCATTCACATTTTGGGCATATGCAGTGTGAATTACTGCAAGATACCCTGTACAACCTTGCTTAGTAGTCACTCTGCCTCAGCCCCACTATGTTTGTGATTGTATTAAACATTTTGCAAATAATGAACTACATGCTTTTAATAATTATAATTATGAATAAGGGGAATGTTGTTATTGTGTATATTCAGAATATAGAACAAGCAGAAAGAGAACAATATTTCTCTGTGTATTCAGGCCACTCCACTAGTAGAGTGGATCATTCAGCCACCTATCTGAAACCAGTAATATTTGCATATTGTCAAATGTTAGTTGGATTACATTGTGGTTTATAATGGAAACAACACCGTCAATGTAATTGCATTAAAAACTAGAAATATGCCGTTGTTAGAGTTGGTGCGATGCTGTGCCCGTTTCTACAGCCCTAAGGTCATTTAATTCAGGGTAATCCATTATATTTACTTCTTAAATATGTTGCAAATGCCTATGACAATTACATAGCGTAAATAATAACTGGTTGGTGTGGCCTGTGCCAACGCACAGAGCCCAGATGCTCTGTGGGTGGAACCAGCCACCGCAACCTGCCAAGCGCCTGCTGCACTGTATATTACTAATACAAGTGACTTTTTTTATATATTTAAATCACTTCTTAAATCTCCACACCCAACCCATCAGCTACAATCAGTGCACAAGATCTTGCTTCCTACTTCAAGGACAAGATTGATAAGATCCAAGATAAAACTGTATGTTCTTCTTTAGCCGGTGACCTGCTCAAATCCCTACCTGACTCCTCTGGCATCTTCTCTTAATTGAATACCACAAATGAAGATGAAATATCAACACTCTTTCATCATACTATACTACTACCACCTCTCCTTTTGATCCTATACCCTCACAAATCAGTAAAACTCTGACTCCTACACTCATCCCAACTTTAACTAAAATCTGTAATCTCTCTCTCTCTCTCTCTGGGCGGGATGTACTAATGCTTACCACCACGGTTTTTCCCATTTACCGCAGCAGAGACTATTTAACGCAGAGAGATATGTACTAAACCTCGGGCACTGATATGCCCTTCTCACCATAATGCTGGGTGGCCAAGCCGGGCAGGGGGACAGCCAGCACGAGCAGCATGCCGGAGAACAGCAGTGGATGGTGCAGGCTGTACATACCTGAGGCAGCTGGATATACAGCACAACAGTGCTGAGAGTTTCCGCAGCCCACACCCTCGGAGCTGCAGTACTCCTGCAGAGGAGGATACTCATCCCCCGAACCCTGCCTGCGTCGCGGAAGCTGCAGCCACGCCCACTTGTTGCCGGTTAGCTGCTTCTGCTGCTGTTGGCTGTCCCCCCGTCCAGCTCGGCCACCAAGAATTGTGGTGAGAAGCGCATATAAGTGCCCGAAGTTTAGTACATATCTCTCTGTGTTAAATAGCCTCTGCTGCGTAAATGGGAAAAACCATGGCGGTAAGCATTAGTAGATCCCGCCCTCCCTCTCTACTGGCATCTTTCCATCACTGTTCAAGCATGCAGTGATTACTCCCATTCTGAAAAACAAAATTGTGACCCTAACCAGTGGAATCATGAGGGGGTTGTGGGGGGTGCGGTCCACACCTGGGTGTCACCCTTCCATGGGGTGACACCAAATAGAGCTGCGCACTCACACCCAAACCCCCATCCCATCCACTGACCTGGGACATGTCCGCGGCATCCACGCCCCCTCCTACAATGGCACCAAGCGCCGCAATCACGCCCGCACCCCCGCCGACTTTATAGCCAGTTTCAAAACTAGCTATACACCCGCCCGCACAACACCACCGGGGCCTGGTCGGTCCGATGGGAACACAGCCAAAAGCAGCGGCTCTTCCTAGTGCAGCGCTGAGTACTGGGAGCGCAGCGTCATAGCAGTAAGGAAGAGCCGCTGCTTCCTCCTGCTGCATGCCTGCTTGGCTATCCGTCTGCCGGTGCCTGGTGTGGAGGGAAAGTGGGTGAGACACAGAGGTAAGGAGTGGGGAGAAAGCAGGCTGAGAGAGACAGAATGAGGGGGGATGCTGGCTGAGAGACAGAATGAAAGAAGGGGGGGAACGCAGGCTGACAGACACAGAATGAATGGGGGGATGCAGGCTGAGAGACAATGAATGAAGGAGGGGGAACGCAGGCTGAGAAACACAGAATGAAAGAGGGAGGACTGTAGTTTGATAGACACAGAATGAAGGGGGGGACGCAGGCTGAGAGACACTAAATGAAGAAGGGGGAACGCAGGCTGAGAGACACAGAATGAAGGAGGGGTAACGCAAGCTGAGAGACACAGAATGAAGGAGGGGGAACGCAGGCTGAGAGACACAGAATGAAGGAGGGGGAATGCAGGCTGAGAAACAGAATGAAAGAGAAGGGGACACGGGCTGATAGACACAGAATGAAGGAGGGGGAACGCATGCTGAGAGACATAGAATGAAGGAGGGGGAACGCAGGCTGAGAGACACAGAATGAAGGAGGGGGAATGCAGGTTGAAAAACAGAATGAAAGAGAAGGGGACACAGGCTGAGAGACACAGAATGAAGGAGGGGGAATGCATGCTGAGAGACATAGAATGAAGGAGGGGGAACGCAGGCTGAGAGACATAGAATGAAGGAGGGGGAACGCAGGCTGAGAAACACAGAATGAAAGAGGGAGGACTGTAGTTTGATAGACACAGAATGAAGGGGGGGACGCAGGCTGAGAGACACTAAATGAAGAAGGGGGAACGCAGGCTAAGAGACACAGAATGAAGGAGGGGTAACGCAAGCTGAGAGACACAGAATGAAGGAGGGGGAACGCAGGCTGAGAGACACAGAATGAAGGAGGGGGAATGCAGGCTGAGAAACAGAATGAAAGAGAAGGGGACACGGGCTGATAGACACAGAATGAAGGAGGGGGAACGCATGCTGAGAGACACAGAATGAAGGAGGGGGAACGCATGCTGAGAGACATAGAATGAAGGAGGGAGAACGCAGGCTGAGAGACACAGAATGAAGGAGGGGGAATGCAGGTTGAAAAACAGAATGAAAAAGAAGGGGACACAGGCTGATAGACACAGAATAAAGGAGGGGGGGGTTGCATGCTGAGAGACACAGAATGAAGGAGGGGAAATGCATGCTGAGAGACATAGAATGAAGGAGGGGGAACGCAGGCTGAGAGACATAGAATGAAGGAGGGGGAACGCAGGCAGAGAAACACAGAATGAAAGAGGGAGGACTGTAGTTTGATAGACACAGAATGAAGGGGGGGACGCAGGCTGAGAGACACTAAATGAAGAAGGGGGAACGCAGGCTGAGAGACACAGAATGAAGGAGGGGGAACGCAGGCTGAGAGACACAGAATGAAGGAGGGGGAATGCAGGCTGAGAAACAGAATGAAAGAGAAGGGGACACGGGCTGATAGACACAGAATGAAGGAGGGGGAACGCATGCTGAGAGACATAGAATGAAGGAGGGGGAACGCAGGCTGAGAGACACAGAATGAAGGAGGGGGAATGCAGGTTGAAAAACAGAATGAAAGAGAAGGGGACACAGGCTGATAGACACAGAATAAAGGAGGGGGGATTGCATGCTGAGAGACACAGAATGAAGGAGGGGGAATGCAGGCTGAGAGACAGAATGAAGGAGGGGGAATGTAGGCTGAGAGACACAGAATGAAGGAGGGGTAATGCAAGCTGAGAAACAGAATGAAGTAGGGGGGAACGAAGGCTGTAAGACGCTGGGGGGAGATGATGGTGTGGCTGAGAGTATCAGGGGATTAGCAATGCACCTGATACCCATAGTTATTACAGTAATGTTCAGGCAGCTAGCGAGTGCGTGCATATACACACACCTGTGACTATTAGCAAATCAATAGATTTTGGGCCTAATTCAGACCTGATCGCAAAAGGAAAATCTTTCTCTAATGGGCAAAACCATGCTACACTGCTGTGGGGGGGGGCAGATATAACATGTGCAGAGAGAGTTAGATTTGAGTGGGTTATATTGTTTCTGTGCAGGGTAAATACTGGCTGCTTTATTTTTACACTGCAATTAAGATTTCAGTTTGAACACACCCCACCCAAATCTAACTCTCTCTCTGCACATGTTATATCTGTCCCACCTACACTGCACATTGTTTTGCCCATTAGAGAAAAAATTTGCTGTTGTGATCAGGTCTGAATTAGGCCCTTTGTTAGCTGCGGGAGGCTACCGCATGCTGCGATGCGGCAGCACCAGCATAATCTGCCTCCTGCAGCAAGAGTGTTAGAGGACACATCTGTAAGTGTGAGTCTGCAAATGCATTTTTTTTTATAATGAAACAGACTTCTGCATGAATGTGCATACCTGAAGGTGGCCATACATTAGAAAGGTGAATCGCATGTGATCATCGCGTGCGATTTCCCTTGAACTCCCCAGAAGTTCCCCGACAGTCCTGGACTCACAATATCGTACACAATTGCTCTAAAATTAGTACAAAAACATTACTAAGGGTTCTGTGTGGTGTGATATGGAAGGTGGTCCATGGGGATGACACCATGAGTTACAATACCAGGTGACACCAACCCTAGTGGCGCCTCTGACCCTAACTCTCTCTTAAACTACAGTCCCATCTCTCAGCTAACATGCCCCTCCAAGCTAGTTTAGAGAATTGCCTACACTTGCCTCACACACTTTCTTAACAACTTATTGGACCTAATTCAGTCAGGCTTTCATTCTCAACATTCCACAGAGACAGTACTGACTGTAGTAGTGTTAGGCGCCGAGGGTCCGCTCGTCAGTGCGGCCGGCGCCTAGCAACGGGGACGCCACTGTCGGATCGTGTTCCCCGTTGCTGGGTCTAAGTTTATATCATCACTGGTTTCCTGGCTGTGTAGCATGCAGCTGCACGGCATGTTGTAATTATCACTCATCTGTCTCCCTGGCCATGCAGCTTGTCAGCTGCATGGCATTTAATCCAATCAGCCTCCAAACAGCTGATTGGAAGACTCTCTGTTAAAAGCACTCCCAGGACTCCTCACAGACGCCGGTGATAGCTTCCTGTTTGCCTGATTCTGCTGCAGAGAGAGTTCCCAGTCCCGGTCTGTTCGTTTGTTCCTGTTCTCAGTGATCCTGTACTCGGAAGTTACCATCTGTTCCTGGAGTCTGATCGAGCACCTTTAACATCTGGTGGCGTTCGTGAGTCGCGGCGCAGCCGTGTGTTGCGGCTTGTCCGCTACTATTTATTATTGTGTTTATTTTGAGTTCTGGAGCTTTGCGGAGGATTCCGCTTCCACAAGATCCACTCTGGTGTCCAGCGGTGCCGGATAGGAGTGTCGGATCCGTGGATCTTTGGTTGTCCTTTTCCCTGGCGGCTAGTCCGCACATACCTTTTGATTTAGTTTAGTTAGCTTGTAACCCCTGGCTTGGTTGCTTAGTCAGAGGGCCCCTTGTTATCACCCTGTCTCGGACTTCCCCTTGTCTCCCATTAAGACCTGCGGGGGCATCGGGGTTGGGCAGACATAATCCGCCCTTCGAACGCGGCTGCCATGGGCTCAAGCAACCATAGTCTCGCAGGGGATTTCTGATAACACGGGCGAGACAACGGAGTTAGGGCGCCAGGGGTTACTAGGCTCTCCAGCTCCCACAACCTGTATTTCATTCCTGTACTCAGATCTCTGCCATAAGATCTTCTCCAGTCTGGAGTACAGGAATCGTAACATTATCACCGGCCAGACAAAAGAAAAAATTTTCAACAGGAGTAAATTTTTTCACTTATCCAGTTGGGAGAATTTTGTCGGCCTCATGAATCCCACCGGTGTTGGGCCAAATCCTGGCCAGTTTTTGGTTAGTCAGATTCAGGAACTTACCCAGATGGTTCAGGATCTGTCCCTCCGGGTAAGCTCACAGGAAGATCTGTTACGGACTTCCCCGAGGGTCATCCCTGAACCAAAAATGCATCTGCCTGACCGTTTTTCTGGGGATAGAAAACAGTTTTTTAATTTTAAAGAGTCTTGTAAACTGTATTTTCGTTTAAGACCAGTTTCCTCAGGTACGGAGGCTCAGCGGGTTGGAATTATAATTTCTCTGCTTCAGGGGGATCCTCAGACCTGGGCTTTTGGTTTAAAGACAGACGATCCGGCCTTATCGTCTGTAGACGCCTTTTTGAAATCTTTAGGGCTATTGTATGACGACCCTGATAGAGAGGCATCCGCAGAAAGTCAGTTGCGTGCTCTAAGACAGGGTAGGAATCCTGCAGAGAATTATTGTACAGAGTTTCGCCGTTGGTCGAACGACTGTGGCTGGAATGATCCTGCCCTGCGCAGTCAGTTTCGCCTCGGCTTATCTGAATCTATAAAAGACAGCCTCCTTCAGTATCCCGCTCCTGAGAACCTTGATAAACTCATGGAGCTCTCTATTAAAATAGATCGTAGGCTCAGAGAGCGGAGGACTGAGAAAGGGGCATCTGTAGTTTCTTTTCCCTGTGTTTCTTCCGTTCCGGTAGACATGGAGGAGCCTATGCAGATTGGTCTCTCCAAATTGTCTCCGGAAGAAAGAACCAGGAGGCAAAATTCTGGTCTGTGTTTGTACTGCGGAGGTAAGGGACATTTTGCCCGTAGTTGCCCAAACAAGTCGGGAAACTTCCTGACCAAGTGAATAGTGAGGGGGTTCACTTTGGTCTGCAGCTCATCTCCTCAAATAATTCACTATTGGTTCCTGCTAAAGTTTCTTATGACAGCCTCTGTTCCTCGGTCTCTGCTTTTGTGGACAGTGGAGCTGCAGGAAACTTTATGGACTTAACATGGGCCAAGGCCTTAGGTATTCCTCAGTTAACCTTAAGTAGGTGTATCACCATGCATGGTTTAGATGGGAGTCCCTTATCCAATGGGGTTATTTCTCTATGTACACCTCCTGTTTTGCTCTCGGTGGGAGCTCTACATTCTGAAAAGATTGAGTTTTTTCTTACCCATTGTCCAGCAGTTCCTGTGGTTCTGGGTCACCCTTGGCTGGCCTTTCATAATCCCATCATAGATTGGCAGTCTGGGGAGATCCTACAATGGAGTACCATCTGTGATAAAGAATGTATTACACTTCCTATCCGAGTAGCTGCTGCCAGGTCCGCACATATTCCTGGAGAATACCAAGATTTTTTGGATGTGTTTTCCAAGGGCAATGCGGATATTTTGCCTCCCCATAGGCCTTATGATTGTACCATTGAGTTAATTCCTGGTGCCACGTTGCCTAAAGGAAGGTTATATGCATTGTCTGGTCCTGAAACTGTGGCCATGAATGAGTATGTGAAAGAAAGTCTTGAGAAAGGGTTTATCAGGCCATCTAAATCCCCTTTAAGTGCAGGTTTTTTCTTCGTAGAGAAGAAGGATGGTTCCCTCAGACCCTGCATTGACTTTCGAGCCCTGAATAAAATCTCAGTAAAGAATACTTACCCTCTGCCTCTGATCTCTGTCCTCTTTGATCAGCTACGTTCGGCCGTTATTTTTTCTAAGATTGACCTGAGAGGAGCATATAATCTCATTAGAATCAGATCAGGGGATGAGTGGAAAACGGCATTCAGTACTCAATCAGGTCACTATGAGTATCTGGTCATGCCATTCGGCCTATCTAACGCTCCGGCAGTCTTTCAGGATCTCATTAATGATGTGCTCCGTGAGTTTCTGGGAAGATTCGTTGTGGTCTATTTAGACGACATTTTGATTTATTCTGACTCTATAGAACAACATGTTACCCAGGTGCGTCAGGTACTTAAGAAATTACGTGAAAATCACTTGTATGCCAAACCGGAGAAGTGTGAATTTCACGTCACGGAGGTATCCTTTTTAGGGTACATTATTTCCCCTCGGGGATTCCGAATGGAACCTAAGAAGCTCCAAGCCATCCTGAGTTGGGCGCAACCCACCAACTTAAAAGCAATTCAGCGCTTTTTAGGGTTTGCAAACTACTATAGAAGGTTTATTCACTCTTTCTCTGACATAGTTGCTCCCATTGTGGCACTCACTAAGAAGGGAGCAGATCCTACCAATTGGTCATGTGAAGCTAAAGTATCTTTTCAGGCCTTGAAACAAGCCTTTGTCTCAGCCCCTGTCCTTAGACATCCCAACCCAGAATTGCCTTTCATCGTTGAGGTAGATGCCTCGGAGGTTGGTGTAGGGGCTATCCTTTCTCAGAAGGATACAGATTCCCTTGAGTTACATCCTTGTGCCTTTATGTCCAGGAAATTCTCATCTGCTGAATCCAACTACGATGTTGGTAATCGGGAGTTGCTGGCTATTAAATGGGCTTTTGAGGAGTGGAGACATTGGCTTGAAGGAGCGACCCATACCATTTCTGTTTTGACGGATCACAAAAATCTTCAATACATTGAATCAGCTAAGCGACTGAATGCCCGACAGGCTCGTTGGGCTTTATTTTTCACTCGTTTCAAATTCATTATCACCTTCAGACCTGGTTCCAAGAATACCAAGGCAGATGCCCTCTCACGCAGTTTTCTTCCCGTTCAAGACAACAGTCCGGTTACTCTCATACTTCCGCCTTCAGTCATTCAGGCAGGTCTCACACAGGATGTTTTTTCTCAATTGAAGCTGCTTCAACATCAAGCTCCGGGAAATACTCCTGCTGGCCGTCTTTTTGTTCCTGAGTTTTTGAGAGCAACTGTTTTGGAGGAATTTCATGATAGCAAAGTTGCAGGGCATCTGGGAGTCGCTAAAACTTTGGAATTGGTATCCCGCTCAGTGTGGTGGCCTGGTCTTTCTAAAGACATTAAAGAGTTTGTTGTTTCGTGTCAGGTCTGTGCACAGCATAAAGTTCCCCGTTCTTTGCCTATTGGTCAACTTATGCCATTGAATGTTCCCCTTAGACCATGGTCGCATATCTCCATGGATTTTGTGGTGGATCTCCCTCTGTCAGCTGGATGCACAGTCATATGGGTGGTAGTGGACCGTTTTAGTAAGATGGCTCATTTTATTGGTCTTCCCCGATTGCCATCTGCCCAGGGATTGGCAGTCTTGTTCCTCCGTCATGTTTTCAGACTCCATGGGTTACCCACTGATATTGTTTCTGACAGGGGTCCACAATTCATTGCACAGTTTTGGAAGTCTTTTTGTGCTTCGTTAAAAATGAAATTATCATTAACCTCCGGTTATCATCCACAATCAAATGGACAGACTGAGCGAGTGAACCAATCCTTAAAACAATATTTGCGTTTGTACTCGGCCAAACTCCAAAATGACTGGTCTGAGTTTCTTCCATTGGCAGAGTTTGCTTATAATAATGCCTGTCATTCCTCCACCAATGTGTCTCCATTTTTTGCAGTTTTTGGTTTCCACCCCAGAGCTAATTCATTTTTCCAACATTCCTCTGTCTCCTCTCTGGCCCTGACCTCTCATCTTAAACTTATTTGGAAAAAAGTGCACATAGCTCTCAGAAAAGCAGCTTTCAGGGAAAAAGATTTTTCGGACAGGTTCCGGCGGCCGTGCACTTTTAGAGTAGGAGACAGGGTGTGGCTGTCGACTCGCAATATCAAACTTCGACAAACCTCAGCCAGATTGGGTCCTAGATTTATTGGACCATTTCTCATTATCAAAAAAGTCAATCCAGTTGCTTTCCGGTTACAGCTACCAAAAACGTTACGGATCGGAAATACCTTCCATTGCTCTTTGCTCAAACCATATGTTTCATCTAGCAGATTTCCTCGTAAAAAACCTCAGGGGAGATCACCAGTTAATGTACAGGGTCAGCAGGAGTTCGTGGTTGAGAAGGTTCTCGATTCCAAGTTGTCCCGGGGTCGGCTTTATTTTTTGGTGCATTGGAGAGGTTATGGTCCTGAGGAAAGGTCGTGGGTCCTAGATGAGGACCTTCATGCCCCAAGGCTCAAAAAGGCATTTTTTCAAGAATTTCCTCAGAAACCCGGATTTAGGGGTTCCTTGACCCCTCCTCAAGGGGGGGGTACTGTTAGGCGCCGAGGGTCCGCTCGTCAGTGCGGCCGGCGCCTAGCAACGGGGACGCCACTGTCGGATCGTGTTCCCCGTTGCTGGGTCTAAGTTTATATCATCACTGGTTTCCTGGCTGTGTAGCATGCAGCTGCACGGCATGTTGTAATTATCACTCATCTGTCTCCCTGGCCATGCAGCTTGTCAGCTGCATGGCATTTAATCCAATCAGCCTCCAAACAGCTGATTGGAAGACTCTCTGTTAAAAGCACTCCCAGGACTCCTCACAGACGCCGGTGATAGCTTCCTGTTTGCCTGATTCTGCTGCAGAGAGAGTTCCCAGTCCCGGTCTGTTCGTTTGTTCCTGTTCTCAGTGATCCTGTACTCGGAAGTTACCATCTGTTCCTGGAGTCTGATCGAGCACCTTTAACATCTGGTGGCGTTCGTGAGTCACGGCGCAGCCGTGTGTTGCGGCTTGTCCGCTACTATTTATTATTGTGTTTATTTTGAGTTCTGGAGCTTTGCGGAGGATTCCGCTTCCACAAGATCCACTCTGGTGTCCAGCGGTGCCGGATAGGAGTGTCGGATCCGTGGATCTTTGGTTGTCCTTTTCCCTGGCGGCTAGTCCGCACATACCTTTTGATTTAGTTTAGTTAGCTTGTAACCCCTGGCTTGGTTGCTTAGTCAGAGGGCCCCTTGTTATCACCCTGTCTCGGACTTCCCCTTGTCTCCCATTAAGACCTGCGGGGGCATCGGGGTTGGGCAGACATAATCCGCCCTTCGAACGCGGCTGCCATGGGCTCAAGCAACCATAGTCTTGCAGGGGATTTCTGATAACACGGGCGAGACAACGGAGTTAGGGCGCCAGGGGTTACTAGGCTCTCCAGCTCCCACAACCTGTATTTCATTCCTGTACTCAGATCTCTGCCATAAGATCTTCTCCAGTCTGGAGTACAGGAATCGTAACAAGTAGTGAATGATCTGGTCACTGCTAGGAGGCCATTACTCACTTCTTATTATTCTACATCTCTCTGCTGCTTTTGACACTGTTGACTACTCTCTTCTCATACAAACACTGCAATTCCTAGGTCTCCAGGACACAGCCTTTTCTTAGTTCTCATTCTACCTATCAAAGCGCTCATTCAGTATTTGCTTCCCAGTATCCACCTCCTCTTTGCTACCTCTATCAGAACCGCATGGCTCAGTCTTAGGCCCTCTGCTTTTTTCAATCTATGCCTCATCTCTTGGCAAACTAGTCATTTCTTTTGGATTTCAGTATCATCTGTACGCAGATGATAAGCAAATTGACCTATTCTTCTCAGATTTGTTACCATCTGTATTTGCATCATTGAATGCCTTTTTGCCGTTTTTTCTTGAATGTCATTTTGCCACCTCAAACGTAACCTTTCTCAAACAGAATTAATTAGATTTCCACTGCCCAGTAGTAGTGACATACCTGATATCTCTATCACTGTTGATAACGCCCCCTACACAAGAAGCTCGCTCGACTCGGAACTGTCCTTTGTTCCCCACATTCAGTCTGTCCTAAAATCATGTTACATACTGTACAGCTAAGAAACATATCCAAAATACGACCATATCTTATACAAGACATTGCAAAAACTCTAATCCATGCTCTCGTTATCTCCCGCATTGATTATTGCAGTAGTCTCCTCCTTACTGGTCTTATCAAAAACTCTCACCACTACAATCCATTTTGAATTCAGCTGCAAGACTAATCTTCCTAACTAAATGTTTATCGTCTACTGATCTGCTGTTCGTCCAATTGGTTACCTGTTTTGTACCATTTTCAATATAAAATACTTTTACTTACATGCAAGGTTATTAACCAAACTACACCAATATACATTTCTTTGCTTATCTCAAAAGACTTGCCAACCCCACCTCCCCGCTCTCCACAAGATTTTTTCTCTCATCCACACTCATTACTCATTTCCATTCAAGATTGCAGGATTTTCTTTAGGCTGCACCCACTTTGTGGAATCCCCTCACATGCACATTGCACAATAAGACTCTCCTCAAGATTTCAAACATTTAAGGCTTTCCTGAAAACTTACCTCTTCAGGCAAGCTTATCAAATTTCAGAATCGCTCACATAACCTTCATATGCTCTCCTACCTAATTACATCCCTTCTGTACATTCCACACACATCCTCATTCTTTTTCTCTTTCTCATTTTTACATCCTCTTGACCCATGGTCAACATTGCTGTATGACTGTATCATACAGTGGAATGTAGTGGGCATCCCAATGGACGGGATCCCAGCAGTAAGAAGACCAGCACTGGATTCCCGAAACCTGTCCGATTGCCGACACCGGAATCCTGGCAGTCAGAATATTGAACGGAAGTATACCAGGGTGGGTTAGAAATAGGCTAAGGGGGGAGGTTTAGTGTTAGGTTATGGGGGAGGGGGGGTTAGAGTTAGGCACTGGGAGGGGGGGTTAGGCTTAGGCTGCAGGAGAGGGGGGTTAGGGCTAAGCTATGGGAAGGGAAAGTTAGTGTTAGTTTAGTTTCTTCCGCCTGTCAGGATTTTGGCAGTCAGGATGCCGGTGTAAGTATTCTGACCGCTGGCATCCTCGCTGCCGATATCCCGTACCCAACTCCATACAGCCCAACAAGAGCCTTTGGAAACTGGCTGGACCATTATGCAACATGCAGCACCTGGAATGATGATGATGAGGAATGAGGAGGAGGTATGAGGTATGATGAGAGGAATGATGATGAGGAGGGAGGAGAAGGAATGATGAAGAAGGAGCTCTACTGTTAAGTAATGTGTAAAAGATGTGCTACTGCTCTACTGCGGCTCTGCTGTGTGGCATAAAGTATATAATGGGCTGTGTGGCATAATGTGTATTTGTGGTGTATTTGTGGTTCATAGAATGGTTTAAAGACAGTCTTTAACAAATTCTTTCTTTCTGTATTTGTAGCTCTACTGCCTGGCATAAGGGGTACTACTGTGTGGCGTAACATGTACAAGGGGTAATACTGTGTGGCAACTCATGTATAAGGAGTACTACTGTGTGGCATAATGTGTTTAAGGGGCTCTACTCTGTAGAATAATGTGTATAAGGGGTACTAGTGTATGGCATAACATGTGTAAGGGGTACTACTGTATGGTGTAATGTGAATAATGAACACTACTGTGTGGTATAATGTAAATAATGGATACTACTATGTGGTATAATATGAACTGGTACTATTCTGTGGACATGCACCTTCCCCGTGGTGTCACGCCCCTTAATTTTTGGCACTTTTGGCGTGCGCTATGCCTATTTCAAATACAGTATGTTAGGGGACACCAATTCTATTTCTCGCACAGGGTACCAAAATCAGAATCAGAATCAGCTTTATTGGCCAGGTATACTTGCGTATTCAAAGAAATTTGTCTTCGGTTTGCTATACAACAGCCAAGTAGGTAACAGATAAGCTGGTGGTGGTGGGGGCAAGTAAAGTCACACAGATAGGTATACCGTAGGGACACAAGTTAGTTACATGTACGTCTAGTCAGTCAATGTTCAGGAGTTCAGCAGGCGGACCGCTTGGGGAAAGAAACTTTTGAGGCTTCCTTCTGGTGGACCTGGCGGGGACGGCCCTGTAACGCCTGCCTGAAGGAAGCAAGTTAAACATGTTGTGGCCGGGGTGTCTAGTAGTTCTGGCTCTGACTGAGAGTAAGCTACTATAAATACTAGTGATGTGCACCGGACATTTTTCGGGTTTTGTGTTTTGGTTTTGGATTCGGTTCCGCGGCCGTGTTTTGGATTCGGACGCGTTTTGGCAAAAACTCCCTGAAAATTTTTTGTCGGATTTGGGTGTGTTTTGGATTCGGGTGTTTTTTGCAAAAACCCCTCAAAAACAGCTTAAATCATAGAATTTGGGGTCATTTTGATCCCATAGTATTATTAACCTCAATAACCATAATTTCCACTAATTTTCAGTCTATTCTGAACACCTCACACCTCACAATATTATTTTTAATCCTAAAATTTGCACCGAGGTCGCTGGATGACTAAGCAAAGCGACCCAAGAGGGCGGCACAAACACCTGGCCCATCTAGGAGTGGCACTGCAGTTTTCTAGCGAGAGGATGAGTGCTTCCATCCTCATGTGAATCTGAACCACTAGCCATGAACATAGGCCAGGGCCTCAGCCGTTCCTTGCCACTCCGTGTCGTAAATGGCATATTGGCAGGTTTACGCTTCTCCTCAGACGCTGTTAATTTAGATTTTACTGAACTTTAGTGTTTTGGATTTTACATGCTCTCTACTATGACATTGGGCATCGGCCTTGGCAGACGACGTTGATGGCATTTCATCGTCTCGGCCATGACTAATGGCAGCAGCTTCAGCACGAGGTGGAAGTGGATCTTGATCTTTCCCTATTTTACCCTCCACATTTTTGTTCTCCATTTTTTAATGTGTGGAATTATATGCCAGTATCAATAGCAATGGCCTACTACTATATATACTGTGCAAAACTGAAATGCACCACAGGTATGGATGGATAGTATACTTGACGACACAGAGGTAGGTAGAGCAGTGGCCTACTGTACCGTACTGCTATATATTATATACTGGTGGTCAGCAAACTGTGCAAAACTGAAATGCACCACAGGTATGGATGGATAGTATACTTGACGACACAGAGATAGGTAGAGCAGTGGCCTACTGTACCGTACTGCTATATATTATATACTGGTGGTCAGCAAACTGTGCAAAACTGAAATGCACCACAGGTATGGATGGATAGTATACTTGACGACACAGAGGTAGGTAGAGCAGTGGCCTACTGTACCGTAAGGGGGTACCATAGCCCTGAGAAAGCTTTAGTTTAAAGCAAAATGTGCATCAGCTGCATTGCTGTGTGCCATCCACACTGTATTACCTGTTAAAATAATTACGTGTATCCCAATTTAAAATCACATATATATGCTAGTGTGTTGCCAATTAGGATTCGTGTGGGTGATTTATTCCCATTATGATGGGGCTAGTTTCAACAAATGATTTATGATACACAGTATATATAAGAAACAGGAATTCATGTTTTACGTGGAGCTAATATAGTATCAGCCTGTACAATCTCATATGATAATTGGGAGTTTGGACTAAATGAATGTAAACACCACATATTATAAAATGGGATGCCTCAAATAAAGTGAGATTACTATAAGAGGGAATACTTAACTCCCATTATAAATAATAAAATGTTACCATGCAATATAATGATGTTTAGCTGATACGAGTTTCTGCCTGGTGTACATGATTTCTGAAACTATGTGACAGAAATATCACATCTAATGACTTACTACATGCAAAGTTCAGCATTGTGAATGCAAGGCCATCTTCAACAATGATTATAAATCTCAACATTAAGAACTATTCACTATCTTGTATTCTATATTTATTTATAGCTACCATTATCCCGCAATGTATCATAGGAAAAGGGATAATACTTTTCAGTGTTCAACCGCAGGTTTTTTAGATGGAAATTCTAGGAATTAGAGTTGGATTTAAATAATTCCTCAATCCCATCCTCCCACTCCTCCCCCACCCCCACCCCCCACCACAAAAACAACCAAAAATCTCCAACTACGTCCCTGACAACAAGAAACTATTTATTTATTTTATTTGAAAGAATTACAGCTCCGATAAGAGGTGATGATCAGACAACAAACAGTATCCTACAGACATCACTAAATTAATGTAAACCCAATCAAGACTGTGTTCCCATTATATATAGTGGAATAAATCTGAATGTGATAGTATAAAGCTTGCAGTGTTAACAGAATTACTTGACCATGGCAATCATAATAACCCTCGTTGATAATATTAAATTATATTAAAACGTATGGAAATCTCTACACATCTGTGTCTCACTTTTCTCCATGTGTTCATTTAACTTCCACACAGGTAATAGTTACATACGTATGCTCAGCAATAAAAGTATTAGATTACTGATTTCTCATTGACTAGAAAAATATAAATTTATTTGGCATGATAGAGGTCATAGATCATTCATTATACTAATAGCTGAAGGTATAACTTGCCTTACCATTAGATTAGCTGAAGGCTGCATAAGCCTGAGTCCATATAAGAGCCCAACTTTTGGTGATTGGTTGTTTTGACTAAGCAGTTGCTAGGCAGATCATATTTTCGGTGTTTTTTTCCTATAGGATTAGAGGGTTGTCCATCAAGCTTTAAGGGGTTGGTCTTAGGATAGTATATAGGGCAGGATCATGTGCCTCAGACTTCCTCTTGCCATTTATTTGTATGGCCCAGGAAGGCTGAGTATATTGCCACAGTTTATTTGTACTGTTTCCAGTTGTTCATTTATATTTTCTGTGCTGCCTCCTTCCCTTGTTCTCCCTTCAATTATTCTGTTTTGTGGTTGCTGCTGCTGCCCATCATGCCGCGGCCACGCCGCTCTGCACCCCCCTCCCGCCGCCTTGTGGAGGCCGTGGGCACCCCTCGCTCCCGCTCCCGTAGTGCGTCCCCCCTGGAGGTTGCTTACGGCGGCGGCAGGGTCGGGCCGCGGTGGCCCGCTCCCCTGCCAGCGAGGTTCGTGCGGCTAGTGGCCGCTCTGCACGTGCCGCCGGGATGCGCGGCTCGGTCGGCCGCGGTCGTGGGCGTCCCCGGCAGCCTCTGTGCGCTGAGCGGCTCCCTCGCCCGGCGCGCTGGTCAGCGCCGCGTCTCCCCTTCTCTCCCCACCTACGGCTTTGAGCAGCGGTGCGGGCGCCCACGTGGTGCCGGGCATCCGCGGCGGGGCTGCGGGGGGAGAGGGGTTGCCTGTTATACAAGGAGGGCCAATGAGTGTGGGGCTGCAGGGTCCTGTGCCCTCTGTGCAACGGGCTGAGGCGGATACGGGGGGGCCTTTTTCGCCCGCATATAGGGTTGGGGATGGGGTGACTGGGACGGGCCCTGGGGTGTTTGGGGCGGTGGGTATGGCTGGGAATGCAGCGGCGCCCGCACCTCCTACAGTTTCGGGGCGGGGGGTTCCCGGCTGGGGATCCCACAGCGGGAGCCTTTTTGCTGGGCTCCCTGTCACTCGTTGCGCATCTTCCCGCGTCGGCATCCCCGGGCGTCGGGCTCCACGCTCCCCCACCGCTGGGGGCGTTGCAGCTTGTGGCGACACAGTCGTTTGCCGCGCCTCACGGGTTTGCTGGGGGTCAGTTTTTCCCCGGTGGCCTTCCCTGGCCTCTGGCGCAGGCGTTTCCCGCGTCTTCCGGAGCACCTGTCATAGGCCTCCTGGTGCCGTCCTCCCCGCAATTTTCACCGTACTTTGCTAGCTCGGCCGTCGGCGTCCAGCCCACGTGGTCGGTCGGCGGCCCCCGGGTTGCGGTTCCCCCCCTGCCTTTGCGGGCTCGTATGCTGGGTCTTCCCCGGCTGGGGCGAACCCGTTGGCGCACTTTTTGCTGCCGCCCCCTGCGCCTACTCAGTTCCATCCGGTTTCGTCGGGATTTCCTGGGTCGGTCGGTTACATTCCACCTCCCGCGTGGCGGCCTGCTTACAACCATTGGTGGCGCCACGGGGGTCGGGTCTGCTTTCCCCACACCTTTTTGTACCCCTCCGTTGGGGGCCCTCCCCTGTCGCTTCCCGCTGGCCCCCCTCCGCCGAGCGAATGGGCTTTGCCCCCTCCCCCGCCTGTTACCCCCATTGCTGTTGATGCGCAGGTTTCTCCTGCGCCTGTTGTCCCTTCTGTTTCCTCCTCGCAGGTGCTGGCTGGTTCCGGGTCTTCGTCACGGAGGGGCTGGAGGTCGGAGAGGGGCGTAGCCGCGGCACCGACGGGGGACGTTCCGCCGCCACCGGAGTCGGGTGCGACAGACGATGCTGTTCCGGGTCCTTCAGGCACTGGTGAGCACGCTATTACTTCACACTGTTCGTCTAGCACTTCTTCCTCCTCGTCTAGCAGTGTTTCTTCAGGTTCTCCGCGGCGCCCGCGTATACTAGCTAGACTTATTGCGGGGCGCATGGCTAAGGAATCGCGAGAGGTGACAGCACCAGCGTCGGTGGTTCCCCCTGACCCCCCCGTTATACGGAGATGGTGCATTGCGCCAACACGGCAGTTACCCGGGGGGTTCGCAAGCGGATGCGAGAAAGAATTAGGAAGGGGAAGTACGTTGACATCTTTACCCTTACGGATAAGATGCGGCAGGCTTTTGACACAGCTAAGAAACCGGGGGGCATTGGGGAGAGTGCTTTCTGTAATTTTCACCAGTGGTTGCGGGGGTTCTTGGTTTTTACGGCTTGCTACACCGAATCGCGGCCCGCTGAGTATTCCAATTTGGTCAAATATCTGTTTTTGGTGCATGACATGTACTTAGAATCCAAAGGTTCCGCTTGGCGGGATTACGACGAGAAATTTCGTCGAAATCAGGATGGCAACCCCATTCTGCCCGCGGGTTTTAAGGATGTCGAGGTGTGGTTGGAGGTCACACAGCAGGTCAAGCCCGCTCCGGACGCCGCCGTCAAGAAGCCCGCGGCGGCCGGGGTTTTGGGCTCCCGCTCGGCGGGGAAAGGAAAGTGTTTTGCCTACAACGAGGGAAAATGCGCTAGGGGCGTAAAATGTTGTTTTCGCCACTCGTGTAAGTTGTGCGGGGCCAGTCACCCGGCCAAAGACTGCACGTCGGCGGCGAGCGGTAAGCCCTCCGCTCCAGCCGAGGCCGGGGAAGTTGGCATGTAAGGCCTTCTCCCCAATTCGAGTTCTCGAATTACGGCGCTGGCTTAGTTTATACCCCGACAAGTTGGCAGCGTCGTTCCTTTTGGAGGGTTGTCGTCATGGTTTTCGTCTGCCCATTTCGGATTCGGTGCACGTGGTGGCGCGCCAGAATTTGAGGTCGGCTCGCGAATTCCCACAGGAGGTCCAGGGGAAAGTGGACGCGGAGATCGGCTTGGGGCGCATGTGTGGACCCTACGCCTTTCCCCCTATGACCTCCTTGTGCATCTCCCCCGTTGGGGTGGTGCCCAAGAAGGCCCTGGGTAAGTTCTGCCTGATACAGCACTTGTCGCATCCTCATGGCGTTTCGGTCAATGACTCCATTCCTTAGGCCGTGTGCAGGGTGCGTTATCAGTCTTTTGATGACGCTCTGCGCTTGGTGCGGGACTGTGGTCCGGGGGGCCTGTTGGCGAAATTGGACGTGGAGTTGGCTTTTCGGCTACTTCCCCTGCATCCGGATTCCCTGCGGTTTCTGGGTTTCAAATTGGGGGACGAGTTTTACGTGGATCGGTGTCTCCCCAAGGGCTGTTCGGTCTCCTGCGCCTATTTTTAGAGATTTAGCACATTTTTGCACTGGTGCGTCCAGGCCGCCTCCGGCCAACTCGGGGTGGCCCACTACCTGGACGATTTTCTCTTTATGGGCCCAGGGGGCAGTTCGATATGTGGAGATATTCTGTCGGTGGCCAGGTCCTTGTTCGAATTATTGGGGGTTCCCGTCACGCAGGACAAGTGTGAGGGCCCCTGCACTTGTCTCAGCTATTTGGGAATTGAAATAAACACGGTGGCGGGTTGCTGTCGCCTCCCCGAGGATAAGGTGCGTAAACTGTTGGGTTTAATTCACGATTGTTTAGGCAAGCGCAGGGTTCGGCTTAAGCAGGTACAGTCTTTGCTGGGTTCTTTCAACTTTGCGTGCCGGATTATCCCCATGGGTAGGGTTTTCTGTCGCAAACTTGAACGGGCCACGGCGGGACAGTCCGGCAGCATCACACCGTGTACCTTCCCGCGAGATCAGGGATGATTTGCGGATTTGGGTTTCTTTCCTGGTGTCCTTCAACAGGGAGGTTTTGTGGCCTCCCCCTTGTTGTTCCAGCAGTTGGCTCCAGTTGTTCACGGATGCCTCGGGCAGTCAGGGCTTTGGGGCATTTTTTGCCGGGGCATGGTGCGCTGCTGCTTGGCCGTCCTCTGGGGTGGCGCGAGGTTTCACCAAGAACCTCCTTTTGCTGGAGTTGTTCCCGATCATAGTTGCTCTTGAGTTGTGGGCCTGCCAGTTCGCGAATCGGGACATCTCGTTCCGTTGCGACAACTTGGGGGTGGTGCACGCTATCAATAATCAGCGTTCTTCCTCTCCTCAGGCTTTGCGGCTTCTACGACATCTGGTGTTAGTTTGCTTGCGGCGCAATATTAATTTCAGGGCCCGTCACGTTCCCGGAATCTACAACGGAATTGCGGATGTATTGTCTCGGTTCCAATTTGATAAGTTCCGGGCATTGGTTCCGGGAGCGGCGGCGGAGGGTTTACCGTGTCCGCCTTCTGTCTGGCAGATTGTCGAATCGGGTTAGCTGCTCTGGTCAGGTGTGCGTTGGCTCCTTCCACGCTCAGGGCGTATGATGCGGCCTGGCGTGATTGGTCGGCCTTTCAAAGTAGGTACGGTGTGGCAGGTGAGTCCCCGGCTGATGTTTTGATGGCCTTTATTTGGGAACATTATCAAAAGGGTAGGTCAAAAGCGGCCATGTTTTCTACCCTTGCGGGCATTTCCGTTCACTCTCGGCTCCACGGGATGACGGACCCCACGGGTCTTTTGTCCTTTCCAGAGCGCTTAAAGGATGGGCTAGGTTCGAATGGCGCCCGTGGACTCCCATAGACCCGTGACGTTGCAGCTTCTAACGGAGTTGCTGGGTGTGCTGCCTCGAATTGCGACCTCGGAGTTCGAGGTGGCTCTATTTAGTTGTGCGTATACCCTAGCTTTCTTTGGGGCTTTCCGAGTGAGTGAGTTAGTGGCGTGCAGCAAGTCATCTCGTGAGTCGGGTATGCTTTACGAGAATGTGCGCCTGCAGGATGGCCTGTTGCTCTGTAGGATTGTGCGGTCCAAGACAGATCAAACAGGTCGGGGTCGCTGGGTGTCCTTGGAGGCCCAGGAGGAAGCGAGTGTTTGCCCGCTGCGGTTGGCGCAGGAGTATCTCCGGTTGAGGCCATCGGGGGGCGACCAGTTGCTGGTGCACGCTCATGCTGGCCCGCTGACGAAGTTTCAATTTGCTGCTGTGTTTAAGAAATGTTTGAAGGCGTTGGGCTTGCGCGGGGCGGACTTCGGTACCCATTCCTTTCGGATTGGGGCGGCTACCCATGCAGTGGCTACATGTTCATCCCCGGCGGCTATTCGGGAGCTGGGCCGTTGGAAGTCTGCCTCCTATAAGTCTTATGTCCGTTTTGATAAGATGTAGGTGCGCCTGTTGCGCTAACCAAAAAACTTGTTTACTCGTCGGTTTTTGAACGCTTACCGTTCAGGAATCGAGGGTTTGAAGTGAATTTTTAAATTTTCCTCCGAGGGGGCCTAATTTCAATTGGCTGTTCTCTTAAGGTCCACGGGAGGTTTTTTGAGTTTTCTCCTTCACTTGGGTTATTTCTTTTTATTGCATTTTATGTTTTTTTTGTTCACATTTCTGATGTTAGGGTGTTTTTCTTTTTCAGCTGTCGTTGATTTTGGGGAGCATGTGTGGCTGGTTGGCCATTCTTATATTTTTTGGGCGGCGAGGCATCCCATGGCACTTAGGGCGGCTGATGTTTTTGGGTCTAGGGAGTTGCGTTGGTTAGGTGTCAGGGGCATGCTGTGGGGTGATTTGTTGTGGCTCCTTTTTCACCGTGAGCGCCGCTGGGGTCGCCCCAGTTGTATTGTCCTGCATTTAGGTGGTAATGATTTGGGCCGAGTTAAGGGCATAGATTTAATTTTGTCCTTTAAGGCGGATTTGGTGGCAATTTGTTGTCACTGGCCGGGAGTCCGTATTGTGTAATCGGAGATAGTTCCGCGTTTTCATTGGCGTGGTGCGGTGCGTTTCTCGGCTCTGGAGAAGGCTCGCAAGAAGGTAAATTCGGCAGTGTCTCTGTTTGTTAGGGCCATTGGTGGAGTAGCTGTCAGGCATCCTTTACTTGTGCTGCGTAATCGGCAGTTCTACAAGGAGGATGGGGTTAATCTTTCTCCGGACGGAGTGCAGGTTTTCCTGGAGGATGTTTTTGGTCCTTTTCGTTAGGGCTCTTTAGTTTGTTCTTAGTTTGTTATTATTTGCTTGTACGGATGGCGGTGGCGGTTTTGTAAACCTTTGGTGGCGGGAAGTCGCTACCAACCAGCGGTCAAACAGGCATAAGTGGTCATTGTGGGGCACCCTCTTTAGAAGGACGGCAGGTGTGTCCTTCTCTTGCGGTTGGACATTTAGACGTTTCCCTGCGGGAACCGAACGTTTGCCAGAGAAAAGAGTGGTGAGGCCAGCACAATGCGGGTTATGCAGGAAGGAGGCGGGGTTTGGGTACTCCCCTCCTTGGTTTGTTGGTTTTCATCTAGGTGACTGGAGCTGGTGTCTGGTAGCGACTTTTCCTTTGCCATCCTCCAATCTAAATTTAACTCTACAATCTAAATTAATTCCAATTCAATTACAATTATAGTTTAAAGAGTTGGTCAGCGATCAATAAATATCGTCTGACCTTTAACTCCAGCTACCGTGTCCATGTCTTTATTTCAGTGTGTGTGTCGTTTTATTTTAGTGATAAGCTAGCTTAAGAAAGGTTTATGTAATCACAATAAAGTTATGGGCGCCTTAGATTAGCTGAAGGCTGCATAAGCCTGAGTCCATATAAGAGCCCAACTTTTGGTGATTGGTTGTTTTGACTAAGCAGTTGCTAGGCAGATCATATTTTCGGTGGTTTTTTCCTATAGGATTAGAGGGTTGTCCATCAAGCTTTAAGGGGTTGGTCTTAGGATAGTATATAGGGCAGGGTCATGTGCCTCAGACTTCCTCTTGCCATTTATTTGTATGCCCTCCCGCCCTCCCTGATTACATTTGATTTGTTTTGTTTCCTTCAGTTGGCTATTGAGAGCCAGATTGACGGGAAGTCGCTACCAACCAGCGGTCAAACAGGCATAAGTGGTCATTGTGGGGCACCCTCTTTAGAAGGACGGCAGGTGTGTCCTTCTCTTGCGGTTGGACATTTAGACGTTTCCCTGCTGGAACCGAACATTTGCCAGAGAAAAGAGTGGTGAGGCCAGCACAATGCGGGTTATGCAGGAAGGAGGCGGGGTTTGGGTACTCCCCTCCTTGGTTTGTTGGTTTTCATCTAGGTGACTGGAGCTGGTGTCTGGTAGCAACTTTTCCTTTGCCATCCTCCAATCTAAATTTAACTCTACAATCTAAATTAATTCCAATTCAATTACAATTATAGTTTAAAGAGTTGGTCAGCGATCAATAAATATCGTCTGACCTTTAACTCCAGCTACCGTGTCCGTGTCTTTATTTCAGTGTGTGTGTCGTTTTATTTTAGTGATAAGCTAGCTTAAGAAAGGTTTATGTAATCACAATAAAGTTATCGTCGCCTTATAACCACTTATTTTAGAGACTAGTAACTTTGTAACAGAAAAAAAAGATTTGTATGACAGCTGGCATGCAGAAAGATATCGGTAAGGGAATCTTATTAGGAAATATTTGCTCCGCCATTCTCCCCCTCCCTTTCTGTCCCACCTTTTCCCCACTCTGCCTCCTGCTGGGTCCCTTACTGCCTCTCGCTCTCTTCCATCGTGCACCCTCTGTCTGCTGCTGTAGCCTGCTCTGCTCCTCACTCTATCCCATTATACAAAGAGTTTTTGTTGCTAAAAATGTGCGCTGTTAAAGACAGGGATATGCAGCAGAAAAACACATAAGGAATATTCATCCAACACTCCGAAAGACTACACAAAATACGGAAAATATGTGTTTCAATCTGCGCTACCCTGTCTAAACATGTACAGAAAATACCCTAGTGATGGCTAAGGATTATGAGTGAATGCACACCACATGGACCACATAAATAAGGTTAGTTTGAAATACTGAGCTTGTGTAAAAGTCGATATGAACAGTCCAAATTTCTCTTTCCAGTGGCTCAAAGATATAAATAGCAGCGTCTTGTAGTCAACGAGTGAGAATCTGAAACAATAATACATGCCCCCCTCACATATGCTTGTTACAGCAGTAGTGGGAGAAGCACAAAGATAACCCTAATAGTGCAGTAGTCTGGATAAAACAAGACCATTTAATACAAATTGCACTTACAAAGACAAATAATTAAAATCACATGAAAACATTCCCAGTGGCAAATACAGGAACACTGCATGTTTCTCACAGAGTCCCACAGGTGTTCAATGTGTTATCAGCAGCTACAGCTCCGGAATCCGCAGTCACCCCTCCAGAGCAACCTTACAGCGCCAGCAAATGTTCACACCAACGGGAAGTCCCAATGTCCACACTTAATGCGTTTCGGATCTCACAGGATCCTTCGTCAGAAGTGTAGTAAGTATCCCGCAAACCTCCTTTTAAAAGGACCTTAATTAGAACCAAAACTAAACAGCTGTGTATGGAGTCCCACTTCCTGAGTCCCTGGCGGATATGACGTCACCCGGAAGTCGATATGTATTCCAGCGCCGGTCTGCGTTCTACTGATGCGTTCCACGGGTGCCTCTTACTTCCTATATTTCAAGGGGAAATTATGTAACCCGGAAGCTCGTGCACATCCCGGCGCTGTCCTGCGTTCCACGGGTACATTCCACCCTTAAACATAAGTTAAAATGGACTCTGAAAATATTTTAAAAAATATAGAATTGTAGGTAGAAATTGCGGCTAGTATCTTTAATTTAAAGCATACCACCACCATTCTATACACAAAAGTAGGATTCCTTAAAGTGACAGTGCATAGATAAAGCACATGCTGAACGATTAATCATAACTAAAAACTTAGAAACATAGTAAATGGGATTAAAACAGGCAAAAAAAGAGGACAACAAAAGGGGGGGGGATATCAAGTAAGGAAACATCCCAATACAAACTCATTATTTAGACCTTTAGGAGTCAGAGTTTTTAGTTGGTAAATGCAACACATCTCTGCTTTTGACAATCTTTTCTCTAAGGCCCTAGTTCTCAACTTTGGTAGAACTTGTTCTATGCCACAGAAAAATTTAATGTGGCATTCTTTTTTATTTTGAGACATTTTGAAATGTGCCGACACAGTATGTGTATCGAGACCTTTTTTGATGTTGTATATATGCTCAGCCAGCCGTGTTTTTAGGGCCCTCGTTGTTCTGCCCACATACCTAAGGCCACAGCTGCAAGTGAACATATAAACAACATTACGAGAATTACAAGTAATGAATTGGTTAATAGTTTAGGATTATTATCAACACTAAAATCTTTGATTTTACTTGAATCACTCTTAATCATCCTACACATTAGACAACATCCACATCTGTGGAAACCTTTTGGGTTTCTGTTTCCAAACTACTCTTGACAAGTTTATAATTTAAAATTGGTGCTCTTCTGTAAATAAAGGATGGAGCTAAAGGTAGATTACCAGAAAGAATTGGATTCTGCAATAAAAGTTTCCAATTTGATTTAAATATTCTTTCTACATCTTTAAAATTATTAGTGTACTGACTAATAAAAGCCCATTGGTGCTTTTCATTTTTATCAGCTTTCCTATCTTTGATCTAAAGTAAATCCTCTCTTTCTATGTGGTTTATCCTATCTCTTGCTTTATCAATGGTGGATGGAGCATACCACTTTTTAGAAAAACGTTTTGAAAGTTCATCCAGTTGTTGGTTACAAACCTCAATATCCATGCAGTTGCGTTTTATCCTTGAGAACTGGCCAAAGGGAATGCCCTTTAACCAATTCTCATGGTGCAGACTCGTTCTCTCTATGAAATTATTCAAGTCAGTGGGTTTCCTATAATTTTTAGTTTTTAAATAAACTTGCTCAACATAAATACATAAATCTAAAAAGTGTATTTCTATTTTACTGTAAATAAAGGTTAATTTGATGGCCATAGTGTTTTCATTAAGGGTATTCTAAAGCTCAATCAAGTATTCCTCATCACCACTTCACACAAATAAAATGTCATCAATACATCTTTGCCAAGATACCAGGCTCGCCCCCAGACCACCACACCATATCTGTTGGTCCTCCCAATAGGCCATAAATAAATTGGCGTAGCTGGGGGCGAACCTGGTACTCATGGCTTTCCCGATGACTTGTAGGTAAAAATGACAATAAAAAACAATTTGATTTGTGAGGATAAACTCTATACCTTCCAGGATAAACTCCTTTAACAATTGACTAAGATCACTCTTATCTAAAAAATATGACTGACTTAAACCTTTCTCCTTTTCAATTACTGTATACAGTGTACTTACATCGGCACTGCATATAAAAATATTGGTATCCCAGTCAAAAATGTTTAATTTCCTCAGAAAATCACCTGTATCCTTAAGGTAAGCTTTTGCAAATACACACCAAAGGCTGCAGGTGATGGTCAATTAAAGCAGACAAATTGGAGATGACACTATTGCAGCCCGAGACAATCGGTCGACCGGGGGGGGGGGGGGGGGTTGGCAGTCTTTGTGCAACTTAGGGAGCGTATAAATGGTCGGAATAGTTGGATTTTTAATATTAATAAAATCCAATTATTTTTGTGTGGTAACCCCTTTCTCACAAGCTCTTTTCGTTAGGTCTAATAGTGCTTTTTCTATTTTAATGGTGGGGTCGCCTTTTAATTTCTTATAGGTCATCCCATCATTTAGTTGCCTATAAATTTCTTTTATATATTTACTTCTCTCCATTCTGCGACCCCTTCGCCTTTATCGGCCGGTTTTATTATAAGCTCGGGGTCATCCTTTAATGACTTAATTGCCCTAAACTCTTTATTTGTGAGGTTCACACATTTTCTATCCATATGATTGATTTTATTGAGCACTTCTTCAATTTCACTAGATACAACTTTATTAAAACACTCTATATAGCTACCTCTACAATGAGTGGGATAGAAAGTTGATGGGTGTTTGAATTTTGATATATATACCCTGTTTCTAAAGAGCAATCATGGGAATCCTCTTTTTCTTTATTTAAAAAGAACCATTTGATGGTCAACTTTCTGAAATTTTTTTGTATATCCACAAAAACATCAAAAGCATTAGGCTTATGTGATGGGGCAAATTTAAGTCCCTTTTTTAGGATTTTTTCTTCATTACTATCTAAGACCCTTGAACTTAAATGAAAAATCTTTACATCCTCCACATCACTATCTTTCTGATTTTTTTCAAAATAATTCTTATCTTTATTCTTACGCTGTTTATTTTTTCTATTTCTAATTCCAGACCTTTTTCCTCTATATTTCCTTTTTAAAATAGCTACATTCTGGGTCTTCTTGGGGTTCTTGGCTCCCAGTTTAAACTTGGTGAATTAGAGGTGAAAGGATTTTCAGAATTCATCTCATGGAATACTGAAAACCTATTTGAGGTATGGATCCCTCATGGTGGTGGACCGGAATGGACCTTCCATCTGTCCCACCAGGTGTGATCCTCATTTCCCCAACCTGACTGATATCTGATACCATAATTACGGTGCTTATTCCTTGGCAATCTCCTGATCCGAACTTGCTCAAAAGGCTCATTAAAATGATTTAAGCCCGTATCTCGCCACGTATTCCTATAAGGTCTAGGCTGTCGAACAGCAGGTTTCCTCCAAGTCGGTGTCTTAACAATAATTTACCTCTGTAGTTTTAGGTACTAACAGAGGCTTTAATGTGCCTGTAACCCTCAAATATTTTTTATGCTTTTTCTCCCTAAATTCCTCAGGATTTTTATTAATTTTCCTTAATAATTCTTTTTCAGCAGTTCTAAAATCCTCCAACTCTTTAAAAGGACTCACTAATGTATGAAAAATATTTATTTCTTCATTTAATTAGGATATATTCCCCCTTCTTTCCCTAATGATAAGATCGATCAGGGAAAGTAAGCAACCATCCAAAATAGAGTCCCATTCTTTCTTAAAGTTCTCATCTCCAGTACTAAAGGATGGTGATTTACTGATTTTTAGGCCTTTTGGTATAATCTAGTCGGCATGATATTTTTCTAATGTGACCAGTTCCCACCATAGCCTATTCTCCTTGAGCATCAAAACCTCCAATTTCCTAAAGATGGTATCTAAATCTTCGTCACACACATCAATTATGTTGTTAGATTTAGAAAAAGTAGAAAAAAATCAAATATTTACGAGTTTCTCTACAAAGTATTCGTGCAAAAGGTTTCCACAGATGTGGATGTTGTCTAATGTGTAGGATGGTTAAGAGTGATTCAAGTAAAATCAAAGATTTTAGTGTTGATAATAAATTCTACACTGTTCACCAATTCATTACTTGTAATTCTCGTAATGTTGCTTATATGTTCACTTGCAGCTGTGGCCTTAGGTATATGGGCAGAACAACGAGGGCCCTAAAAACACGGCTGGCTGAGCATATATACAACATCAGAAAAGGTCTCGATACACATACTGTGTCGGCACATTTCAAAATGTCTCATAAACAAGTTCTACCAAAGTTGAGTACTAGGGATTTAGAGAAAAGATTGTCAAAAGCAGAGATGCGTTGCATTTACCAACTAAAAACTCTGACTCCTAAAGGTCTAAATAGTGAGTTTGAATTGGGATGTTTCCTTACTTGATATCCCCCCCTTTTGTTGTCCTCTTTTTTGCCTGTTTTAATCCCATTTACTATATGTTTTTAGGTTTTTAGTTATGATTAATCATTCAGCATGTGCTTTATCTATGCACTGTCACTTTAAGGAATCCTACTTTTGTGTATAGAATGGTGGTGGTATGCTTTAAATTAAAGATACTAGCCACAGTTTCTACCTACAATTCTATATTTTTTGAAATTATTTTTTTATATTTTCAGAGTCCATTTTAACTTACGTTTAAGGGTGGAATGCACACGTGGAATGCAGGACAGCGCCGGGATGTGCACGAGCTTCCGGGTTACATAATTTCCCCTTGAAATATAGGAAGTAAGAGGCACCCGTGGAACGCATCAGTGGAACGCAGACCGGCGCTGGAATACATATCGACTTCAGGGTGACGTCATATCTGCCAGGGACTCAGGAAGTGGGACTCCATACACAGCTGTTTCGTTTTGGTTCTAATTAAGGTCCTTTTAAAAGGAGGTTTGCGGGATACTTACTACACTTCTGACGAAGGATCCCGTGAGATCCGAAACGCGTTAAGTGTGGACATTGAGACTTCCCGTTGGTGTGAACATCTGCTAGCGCTGTAAGGTTGCTCTGGAGGGGTGACTGCGGATTCCGGAGCTGTAGCTGCTGATAACACATTGAACACCTGTGGGACTCTGTGAGAAACGTGCAGTGTTTTTGTATTTGCCACTGGGAATGTTTTCATGTGATTTTAATTATTTGTCTTTGTAAGTGCAACTTGTATTAAATGGTTGATAATGTCGATATTATCTTAAACAGTAAAGCTATACCTTTAAACACACCTTTACCATGGAGCTGCTGTTGTCGCTAGCTCACGCTACGTACTTCCTACGCTATTTGCACACAGAGTCCCGTACCGTGTACGCACTCAGCGTACAAACGCCGCACTGTGGGTACAAAGCACACACTGCATGCGCACACACAATTGATAACCTTTAAACCTTGTTAATGATATAATGCAATGATATGATTACACTTTAAACCCTTAGCTGCAACGTACTGCAACAATGTTATACCTTAAGTATCGCTGACGGTATAAAGTACCTGCAGTGCGTACACCTTATCAATGCCTATACACCTTATACAGATAAATACACTCTAAGACCCTTGCAGGAAAGTGAAGACACAGCACAGTTTTGTAGTTGAACCACAGGGTTTCTAAGGCCACAGTGGATTATTCAAAAAGGTAAACAGTACAAATCATACACTACAGGCTAACAAGATAAGTCTAAACAGAATAATGGCTACAGAGAATGTACATACGTGAGAATGTTCGCAAGCGCAACCTGGCCGGTCCTCCGCTGGTCATACAGGTAGCGTTCAGTGTCTTCTGACCAGCCAGGCAGCAACAGGCTTTTTTTATACACTACTTCCATATACAATACAATGGTCACTGTAATCCCTTTGTCTATTGGACACAGAGATGTATCTTTACATTACAGGAGAAGTCATAGGTTGATTTGAAAAGGTGGGCTATGTCTTTCTCAACTGCTCTTGTTTGGTGGTCTCCTCTGGATTCCCCCCGCATACATAATATACAGTAAATAAAGTTTAAACCTATTTTCTGCTTCTGCATCTAACTATCCTCAGGAACATGTGATCTTCCTCAAACCAACACCAGAATGTTTCCCTTAAAATACCCTACAGCTGGATACCAAACACCACCTTGTAACCTTGTTCTGTCCCCTCCTATCCTGTAAAGGTGAATCCCCTTATTCTGTTATCATTTTAAACAGCTATTTCTTTTTGATGTGGTGCAGGGGGCTATGTGTACAATGTGCACTATTTGGGTTAAATATGTAATATTCTAATAACCCTCTACGCGCTCACAAACTCCGCCGTAAATACCCATATCATGCGCATGATCGCCGGAGCGATCCTACGCAAATTGCGGATATGTGCACGCACGGAGTACTGAGTGCACGAGCAGCGGGCGTGTGCATGGGGTTAGTATAAGGCATATGTATTACAATATTTTTCGACTTTGACAGTCCACCCTTTGGCAGTCAACAACAACTGCCTTATCTAAACATTAAACAGAAAAATATACAATACAATATCTACAGATGGTTGGATACAAATATACAATACATTATCTACAGATGGTTGGATAAAAAATATACAATACATTATCCATAAAATAATTGGATGGTAGGAGGAGAGGTGTAGGCAGGAAATGTATGACCTAGTGGGATAGTAAAAGCATGTATGTATGAAATCCATGTCTGAGGGGCATGTATCATCATGCCGTATATGTTCTAGATAAGGTTCGAGGTATTGCGAAGTAAACATTAAATCCTTCTTATCCCGTATTAAGGGTCTGTAAGTGGGCCAACAAACACTACCAAGCTCTTTTCGGCTTCTTGTTCCAACAAATGGGGTGCACATTTAGATGATGATACATGGAGGGGGAACATATGTGAATGCTAATATATGGGTATTACCTATCGACTATGTGTGACACTACCTGAAGGTTGTAGAGATGAAGATAAGACACGTATCACAAATACATTCACATAACATTTGTGCAATCGTTCTTGGGTGTTGGTTGAAGTCTTGTCCGGATGGGTGTATCTTTGCTGAAAGTGTCAATCAAAGTCTTTTCTGGATGTAGTGTTCATCAAAGTCTTTTCCGAATGGATGTATTGTTCATCAAAGTCTTTTCCGAATGGATGTATTGTTCATCAAAAGTCTTTTTCGAATGGATGTATTTTTGCTTGAGGGAAAACAAAGGAGAAACGGGTGAAAGAAACGGACCGTGGAATCACGTCTTATCACAACATTGTCTCTATTGATGGGTCATAAATTAAATCAGTTGTTGTAACAATGACCCCGCTCCTCAAACTTATCACCTTGGTACCGTGCTTGCGCCGCGTTAAAATTCGAACACACCTAAATATGAAACCAATCATTATGACAACTCCCAGGATGCAAAGGAGGAACTTTCCTACACTCACGATAACATTTTGAGCCCATTCTCTTAAACCTGAGAACCAATTGCGTGGGTTCAACCATGAGACAAAGCCGGTCAGTTCATTACTCACAGCAGTAAGGGTAAGGTTGTGTCTCCTCCGGAACTCCCATTTCAATTGCAAGATATCGTCCATCTTTTGATCTATGACCTCGGTTGGGTCATCAGTGCTGTTTGTAATGTACGTGCAACACTTCACACCATACTGAGTTGCCAAGGTGACACAGTACCCGCCTGTCACCGCTGTGATATAATTTAGAACCATCCTGTGCTGGATCAGTTCCGTTTTGTAAGCTTGCAACTCCCTTCCTGAAAACCTGAAGGTGTCATCGTACATCTCGGTGATATTATCTATCAGGATCGTTAGCGCATGAATATACCTATAATTTATAATTCCTCTGGCGGTACGGGTGATATCTAACGCGAGTAGGAATTGAATCCCGGTGGATTCGTGGATCAAATCAGAGGCTGCGTGCTCTGTCCTATCTATAAGGTGTCTCTTAACGATGTGTTCATAGTGAGTATGAGTGTAAGGAGCTTGAGCATTGCGGTGAACGTCTTTCATCTTATCATGGGTTATGGTCATTACTTCTGGCAACGCTCTTCCAATGTAGCACAATCCCTCTGAGTTTGGGGCAAGCCACTTATAAGCCTTCCTCCCACATATGAAATAAGCATCATCGGGGAGAACATATGGGACAGAATATGACATTATCATATTGCAAACTTCCCAAGTGAAAAATCCTATCCCTAACTCTCTCATCTGTTCAGTACACGTATCAGGCTGTATGATATGCGCACAGTATCCTGGTGATACTTCTCCAACCCGCATGGTCCTACTTCCTAGAGTATACCTGTACCGAAAATACCTTCCACCGTCGGCTATTTGGCGTATAAGTTCTGAGTCTACGGGCATTCTGTCGGCTCTGTGTGAAAATGCCATGGTTTGGTTATTCCATGTCACTTCCCAATTTCCCAGCTTTCGGGAATTGGAAATGTTGAAACATACTAAGGATCTATCCACATGATATTGGTGGAGCTTCAAACTAGGGGGCCTAGAAATATTAAATTTCTTGTCCACTGGTCTCCCACCCCTTAATTCAAGTACCTCATCTATTTTTAAAGGATACGGTACTAGTCCTGACTTGCTCTGACCTTGAGGTACTTGTGATCACACCCAGCATTCTGTTTGGTTTAAAACCTTACCCACTAATGAGTGATAATCACTCAATTTATGACGGTCCATGTTGATATTAAGGCTGGACTGACATCTCTGGATACACCCATCCTCAACTATGTTTTCACAGTTTCTACAAATACAATTTTCCTCAGCCAATAACCCTTCACAGTGCCTCCTAGTTTCTTGACTACCAGATCGTTTTCTGATACTCGCCTTTGCTCGGTGGATGTGTTGCTCTTGGAATTCTACAAATCCGTCCTTGCCATCAGAACCCATTCCAGATCCTTTCTCGAACTCTCTGGTACTCTCACCGAAACAGACTGCTCTGGTCAACAACAGGGTCAACAAGAAAACCCGGAATGCAGTCTCTTGGGGTAAGTCCATCTTGTTAAGGGGAGAGAAAAAGGAGCAAGGAAGGGGGGGAAAGGAGGGTAATGGGAGATGGAGAAAATAATAAAAAGGAAAAAGAAATTTGGTACGACAACCGCCTCTGGTCTTGTAGTTCTCTGTGCTCAGGTGCCTTCTCAACAGTGCTGCCTCTCAGTCTTCCCGGAACAGACACTCCAGTGATACGCTATTCTTTCCGAGTCAGTGACCTTTCTGTAGGGAACATAAATCCTGTATTACAATGTGTTTAACTGTTGTGTGAATATAAACCATCCGTGGAAAATGAAAAAAAAAGAGAGAGAATAATAAAAAGAAAATTTGTCAGATTTGCGTTCACCATCAGGCTGTCACACCATCATGTCTATCGGTATCTCTGCACAGTCTCCCTTCCCCAGTATTTCCACTCTCCACCCTCTGTGCATGGCCAGGCACAATGATGCTGGTGAGATATACTGGGGTTGGGCAGACCTCTGAAAAGACCGAGTAGATATGTGACGTTTGAGCTGTAAATCTGTCGGTGAACATCAGAGATGAAGAGGAAACTTTAAAGATAGATCACAGAGTTTACCTGGCCGCCCCTGCATCTACAAGGAATGATCTACCAGCTACATCAACTGTGACCTCAGGTTTACTACCAAGGCTAGCAATCAACTTCACTGGCTGCAGACTACAGGTGCGGCCCAAAAATTTTCCTATGTGATCCCTGATCCCAATTACGTGTGTTATGCTGTGAGTCATGTTCTGGTCTAGGGGGTCGATATACGTTGCTTTTATAATTACAGTTCTGTGAGTAATGTCCTTCCCTCTGGCAATTATAACATTTTACTACATACGACTTACCATCAGGGGTCTGGGGTTTTGGCTGATGTGGCTTCGTTGTCAGGGCTTTGATACTTACGGTCATCAGCTTATCCCCCTGTGACTCCCTGTGCTTAATGATGTTCCGATCGTGCTCGATAGCGGACTCTCTTAATGCAGCCACCGAAATACCTCTCCAGTTAGGTTGAGTGGTTTGTACCCTTGTTCTCAACGTTTCTTTCAAGCCGTCCATTAATACGGACACAGCTACCTCTCTATGATGTACATTTTCCTTAATGTCCTTGACCCCAGTGTATCTAGCCATTTCCTGCAGTGCTCGATGGAAATATTCAGAAGCCATTTCACCTTCTTTTTGTCTAATGGAGAAGATTTTATTCCACTTGACAACAGTTGGGAAATACACTCCTAATTGCAGATTGATCTGTCGTACATTCTCCTGAGTGTATTCATCAGTGAGAGGTACTTCTGCGTCTAATTTACAATCAGCAATGAATTTCACAGGGTCAATATTGGAGGGCAAACATGCCCGTAGCACTGTCCGCTAATCTTTGTTTGTGGGTTCAGTGGCGTTACCTAATTCTCTAACAAACCTCTGACATGCAGCTAGATCCTTTCTGGGATCGGGAAATTCAGACATAATTGTTGGTTTGGTTATTCCATGTCACTTCCCAATTTCCCAGCTTTCGGGAATTGGGAATGTTGAAACATACTAAGGATCTATCCACATGATATTGGTGGAGCTTCAAACTAGGGGGCCTAGAAATATTAAATTTCTTGTCCACTGGTCTCCCACCCCTTAATTCAAGTACCTCATCTATTTTTAAAGGATACGGTACTAGTCCTGACTTGCTCTGACCTTGAGGTACTTGTGATCACACCCAGCATTCTGTTTGGTTTAAAACCTTACCCACTAATGAGTGATAATCACTCAATTTATGACGGTCCATGTTGATATTAAGGCTGGACTGACATCTCTGGATACACCCATCCTCAACTATGTTTTCACAGTTTCTACAAATACAATTTTCCTCAGCCAATAACCCTTCACAGTGCCTCCTAGTTTCTTGACTACCAGATCGTTTTCTGATACTCGCCTTTGCTTGGTGGATGTGTTGCTCTTGGAATTCTACAAATCCGTCCTTGCCATCAGAACCCATTCCAGATCCTTTCTCGAACTCTCTGGTACTCTCACCGAAACAGACTGCTCTGTTTCTCCTGAGTGTATTCATCAGTGAGAGGTACTTCTGCGTCTAATTTACAATCAGCAATGAATTTCACAGGGTCAATATTGGAGGGCAAACATGCCTGTAGCACTGTCCGCCAATCTTTGTTTGTGGGTTCAGTGGCGTTACCTAATTCTCTAACAAACCTCTGACATGCAGCTAGATCCTTTCTGGGATCGGGAAATTCAGACATAATTGTTCTCAATTCTGTCCGGGACCAAGGACAATGCATAGCAATGTTCCTGACGGGAGTGATTCCCTGAGCGTCAGTCTTCCCATTGGGGACTGCGATCACCCTGACAGGATTTAGTTCAATTACATCATTCTGGGTTGCTTCTACAATGTGAGGTGCAATTGTCTCTGCATAATGTACTGTACCGTACTTACCTGTGGACACGACCTCACCTGTCCCTCCGCTAGGGGCCTTTGCTACTGTTCTTACTGGTTGGGCCATACCCACTTGTGTGTCTTGTATGGTGGCTGCTAGAGAGAGTGCCGATATCGTGCTGGGCTCATCTTCTTGGTCGCAGTCCTGAGGGAAGTTTAAGATGGGATACAACTTGCACGGGTTAGCATTAATACATTTATCAAGTTCACTCTTATCATATATTAGTATGCCATTCTCTGTAGACACTTTCTCCCCTGTAATATACGGTGGTGGTGGTGGTGCAGTTGCAATCAGTTTCCTGCTAGGGTTGGAACCAGCTGTGTGAGCTAGTTCCCTTTGCATATCACTCTCTCGTTGCCATAAATGTAAACAGTTTGAGTGTCTGATCCTCTCTTTTCGGGATTTTATCAGACATATCCTAATCCTTAAATTCTGCAACACCTCTGTATTAAAACTGCCTACCTTAGGGAATGGTTCCCTATCTTCCGCAGTCATACGTTCCCATTCATTGCATAAAACCTCTGTGTGTGAGCCATATTTCTCACACATTATGTACCTCGCCGACCCCTTGGGCCGCGGAATATCAACCTGAACCCTGGTTGATCGTCCCTTACTTGAGCAACTGGCCCCCATCTTTTGCAGGTATTACCTTCTCAGCAAATTCCTACAAAAAAAACAAAATACTCAGTGGTAAGGCAACGGTGAAAGTTATCCGAGCGCTCTCACCCACTCACGCCCACGTTGGCCAATACACCTAAACACTGTCGTCAGCGCCGGTCGTACCCAACTTAGGGCCCTGTGTAACCTCTATTTACTGGGAGTGTGTGGGAGTGACTTACCCTTCCCAGTAAATATTGGTCGTTGGAGATTTCCTGAGTGACCAGCGAAACTCCCTTAAAACAAAAAAATTGTTACACAAATCACATTGCGTGTACTACACCTAGCGCCAATGGTCCCGAGATTTTTACGCACAACTCGTAAAAGGGTATCGCGGTGGGCTAAGTATTGCACTCACGAATGCAATCGCCCATCGTATAGGTAACTGTTACTTATCCGCCGTGCGACCAATGGAATCGTTTTTCAGGCTGCGAAACCTCAGCCGGAGCGTATCTGAACGGGCCTATATGGGTACTACGCCAACCCCTGGGCTGCGCTCTCTACACAAAACCTCGCTGACCTTTTAGGCCGAGGTATTCAGAGCTTCGCTTGACTTTGTCAGCGGTTTTCTGACTTCGCTGACCTCTTGGTCTGCTGTTATACTAAATGCTCCATTATACCTTAATCAATGTTAACGTGAGCAAGCCACTCTCACGCCACCAAGTGTCCACTCACCTGGTGTGGTCTCCTACGGGATCCCGAATTCCCTGGGTCCGCAAAACCTTTATTGTTTGCACACTCACGCTCGTTCACTCATATACACTTTGGTTTTTCTGTACAGAAAATTAACTTTCATTCAGATAAAACAGAATAACTCCAGAGGTGATACAGTATGAAAGGTATTTAAACTAAATATTGGAAACTGATCAATTTGTGCTATTATCGCGTGGCTACCATCTCGCGCCTAAACTAAAACAATGCTATTGTGTGATTTGTATTTAGCAGTCGTACTTTTACGCACGTTGCGTGAACACGCCATGTGTGTATGCCTTTACGTTGCGTACGCAGTCCCGCACGCTGCCCGAGACAGGTGTACGAAGGCCGTACGTCTGCAGTACTACAAATCCCACACTTCTATAAATGTAAGTGATATTTAACTATAATCACTTACTTAACACACACAGTTTCTTCTGTATAAACCTTTACAACTAGGCCAGGCTGCATGTGCGTCTTACACTTATTTCTTAAATATTAACTCTATATTTAAACTAAATAGCAACAAAAAAAATGTCAGTACAGGTCAAAATGAATCTAATAATCCTCAATAATTCAAATGGTATGATTCAGATTGGATAGCTATCTTGCAGAACATACACTGATATAAATATACACATAATTATAATATTATATATATGTACCATTCACTGGTCTCCTGAGACTCATTTACCCATTAAGTTCTTCTAATTTGCATATGAATGCTATGTGCTATTGGTTGCCTGTAAAGGTGTTTTTTTTTTTTTTTTCACTGTTAGGAAAAAGCTGTTACACAGGTTAATTTGCATTTCAATGGCTATCTTACAGCAAGCAGAGTTAACTGAATCCTAGAGGTAGAAGGAAAAAAAAACTTTGGCCCTCATTCCGAGTTGTTCGCTCGGTAAAAATCTTCGCATTGCAGCGATTTTCCGCTTAGTGCGCATGCGCAATGTCAGCACTGCGACTGCGCCAAGTAAATTTGCTATGCACTTAGGATTTTTACTCACGGCATTTTCCTCGTTCTGGCGATCGTAATGTGATTGACAGGAAATGGGTGTTACTGGGCGGAAACAGGCCGTTTTATGGGCGTGTGGGAAAAAACGCTACCGTTTCCGGAAAAAAAGCAGGAGTGGCCGGAGAAACGGAGGAGTGTCTGGGCGAACGCTGGGTGTGTTTGTGACGTCAAACCAGGAACGACAAGCAGTGAAATGATCGCAGATGCCGAGTAAGTCTGAAGCTACTCAGAAACTGCTACGAGGTGTGTAATCGCAATATTGCGAATACATCGTTCGCAATTTTAAGATGCTAAGATTCACTCCCAGTAGGCGGCGGCTTAGCATGAGCAAATCTGCTAAAATCCGCTTGCGAGCGAACAACTCGGAATGAGGGCCTTTGTTTTTATCTGTGTGTACTTCTTACATCAAGTATCCATCTCACTATTAACTTTCACTAGGCCCCTTCTGAAACTATTTGTAATTGACTATGGTATGGGTTAAATAAATGCATTGGTAACTCATAAATGGTGATTTCTTTTTGACCAGGGAGGGCTGATTATTCTTGGCAGTGAAAATCAGCCATTTAGAAAAATGACCTTCCCAACATGGCCGCTGCTCCTCCCCCTTCCACATCCACGAGGGTTACACAAAATGGAGGACAGACCATGCGGCTTCCTTTGTCACAAAGAAATCACACACCATGCAAGCCCCTGAAGTTATTTTAGGCCTGAGTTAAAAAAACCCCACTATATTAAGGCTATTGCAGCAACTTTTAAGTGTACTTTTACCCTACTTAACAGATAAGCAATCCAATCTGAATCAAACACAATATGACTCATTTGAACCTTGTTTTGCAACAATATGATCAGATATAAAGAGTACAGGTGTATGCTTGTATTGTGTGTGCATTTGGCGCCAAACAGAAATTCACAGACTTTTTAAATAGCTTTGTATATTTACCTTACGGATCCCACCAGCATCCCTACAAACCATGCAGAGCAGACACCATCTTATCAGCAATGAAATAGGGTTTACCAGTGTATTCTACAGCCAGAAAAAGGCTTACGTAGGATACCTGTCCGCCCTATTGCTGATAGATAGAGTCTGCTTTAACCAGTGGCGTGCGGTGAGGTCAGTAGCTGGTGAGGCACTGCAGTCATAATGTTCGCCGAGTCCCGCCATTGACCCATAGCGCTGCTATGCTGATGCCCGCTACCACCCCCAAGCAGTTACCAGTTTCTGTTGCTGTCCCTGATGCGGCAGCTTGTGCAGGTGAGGGATCTTTTCAGATCCCTCCCCGCTATTTCCCCGCAAGGTCCCTGTCAGTTGGGCAGACTCAGCAGGGGTCACTGTGCCTGCAGACCTGCCTATCTCACGCTGCCAAGCAGACCTAGCAGCAGCGTACTGCATTTACAGCAATTCCTCTCTGCCCGCGGGACTCCCAGTGACTGTACTGATCCCCGCTGCCAGAAAGTCCTTTCATGGATCCATGATCCTCCCCTCCATGGCACTCCCTGCTCACCTGGACCCCTGACCAGCTCTCACCTGGACACCCGGCGATGATGCAGTGTAACGAGAGGATCTGAGTAGAGTGCGGGGACACTGGGGACCTATAGACAAGTAGCAAACAACTCTGTAACCCACTGTTGACAGTGCCGGCAGACACCATGTGACCTGACCCATCTGGCTGTGGGGACATTAGGAGACACACACAGAGGAAGTGGGAACACGGGGCAGTGCTGTAACTAGACCTTTTAGCGCTGTGTGCAAGAAATGGCAGTGGCGCCCCCCACCTTATGTAAAAGGGGGACAGAGCGCGCTGTAGGCGCACGCAAAAAATACAGGGGTGTGGCTTCATGGGGAAGGGATGTGGCTACAAAATAATTCCAATTCATATAACGGTGCACAGTAGTCTCCATTATTCAAATTACGCCGCACAGTAGCGCCACTACACCAGGTAAAGCCCCTTTTACACATTACGGCAGACAGCGTCCCCCTTTTACACATTACGGCGGACAGCGTCCTCTTTTTACACATTACGACAGCCAGTCCCCCTTTTTACACATTACGGCAGACAGCGTCCCCTTTTTACACATTACGGTAGACCACGTCCCCTTTTTACACAGTACGGCAGCCAGCGTCCCCCTTTTTACACATTACGGCAGACAGCGTCACCCTTTTTACACATTACGGCAGACAGCGTCCCCTTTTTACACATTACGGCAGACAGCGTCCCCTTTTTTACACATTACAGCAGACAACGTCCCCCTTTTTACACAGTACGGCAGACAGCGTCCCCTTTTTACACATTACGGCAGACAGCGTCCCCCTTTTTACACAGTACGGCACACAGCGTCCCCCTTTTATATATATATATATATATATATATATATATAATATACAGATGAGGTCCCTGCACTTGCCCTTTGAAATCCACGTGATAATGCTCAGGTGCCATCCGAGGAATGAATCCGATATAACAAACGAAATGGCGGCACTCCGAGACTGCTTAGTGTGAAGAAATGCTGCTTTATTAATAAAGTAGCATTTCTTTACACTCAGCAGTCTCGGAGTGCAGCCATTTCGTTTGTAATATAGCTCTGGTAAAATACACATTGAGAATATACAGTGCCAGGACACATGAGCAATTGCTTTGTATAACATGGGTTTCATAGAGTTAACTCACCAAGCCCTGACCACAGGAGAACTCCCGTGCTTCAGCCTGTATAGGGGGAGGGAGAAACTCGAGTACAGGGAGAGCCTTTTACTTTCTGTTTCTGCTATCCCTGATAGCAGAAGTCCGTGCATGCAGGGAGAGGAACTTTTCTGCCTGTTGGTATGAGAGCACAGGAGTTTCCAGGACTCCCCTGCATGCTGTGGCTGACAAAGACCCACTATGTGAGTATATGGCAAGGACATCACTGCTGTGGGGGACACAGTCACTACAAAGCAAACTGTCGGCCGGCTCCCTCTCCTTTCTGCCTGCTCACTGCTCAGTACTGACCAGCAGCAGCATGACAGCTCGCTAGGAGGGAGGGAGGAGAGAGAGAGATCTCGATCTCTACTTACCTGACGCTGGCTGCTGCAGACGCTGCCGCTCCTTCTTCCCCCGTCCAGCACTGACAGTGACAGCCGGATGCAGTCACTGTCAGTGCTCTATCTCATACCCAATCACAGGGACAGGGGCGCTGCGGCACTTACACTGGTGCCGCTTCCATGAGATTTTTCAATGGTCTTTTCGGCCACTTTCCTTGGCCCCGCCCCCTGCCCGGCCCCTGCTACCGCCGGATTACAGTGCACAGTGGGAGGCACCGTTCTCGGTGCCGCACAAGTGCATTTAAATACCCATTTAATATCTAAAAACATTAACATAATATAAAGAAGATTCTTATGACACAGATTATGTGTCACAAGTATCTTCTTTGTATTATTTTAATCAGGAATGACAGGGGAGGCACTACCTCCCCTGCCTCCCCTGACTGCACGTCCCTGGCTTTAACCTGCTAGGCTGTGGGTATGAGGAAAAAACGGACGTTGCCCCCAATTGATAATGTCGATATTATCTTAAACAGTAAAGCTATACCTTTAAACACACCTTTACCATGGAGCTGCTGCGGTCGCTAGCTCACGCTACGTACTTCCTACGCTATTTGCGCACAAAGTCCCGTACCATGTACGCACTCAGCGTACAAACGCTGCACTGTGGGTACAAAGCACACACAGCATGCGCACACACAATTGATAACCTTTAAACCTTGTTAATGATATAATGCAATGATATGATTACACTTTAAACCCTTAGCAGCAAAGTACTGCAACAATGTTATACCTTAAACCTTAAGTAGCACTGACGGTATAAAGTACCCGCAGTGCGTACACCTTATCAATGCCTATACACCTTATACAGATAAATACACTCTAAGACCCTTGCAGGAAAGTGAAGACACAGCACAGTTTTGTAGTTGAACCACAGGGTTTCTAAGGCCACAGTGGATTATTCAAAAAGGTAAACAGTACAAATCATACACTACAGGCTAACAAGATAAGTCTAAACAGAATAATGGCTACAGAGAATGTACATACGTGAGAATGTCCGCAAGCGCAACCCGGCCGGTCCTCCGCTGGTCATACAGATAGCGTTCAGAGTCTTCTGACCAGCCAGGCAGCAACAGGCTTTTTTTATACACTACTTCCATATACAATACAATGGTCACTGTAATCCCTTTGTCTATTGGACACAGAGATGTATCTTTACATTACAGGAGAAGTCATAGGTTGATTTGTAAAGGTGGGCTATGTCTTTCTCAACTGCTCTTGTGGGTGTTCTCCTCTGGATTCCCCTCACATACATAATATACAGTAAATAAAGTTTAAACCTATTTTCTGCTTCTGCATCTAACTATTCTCAGGAACATGCAATCTTCCTCAAACCAATACCAGAATGTTTCCTTTAAAATGCCATACAGCTGGATACCAAACACCACCTTGTAACCTTGTTCTGTCCCCTCCTATCCTGTAAAGGTGAATCCCCTTGTTCTGTTACCATTTTAAACAGCTATTTCTTTCTGATGTGGTGTAGGGGAGCTATGTGTACAATGTGCACTATTTGGGTTAAATATGTAATGTTCTAATAACCCTCTACGCGCTCACAAACTCCGCCGTAAATACCCATATCACGCGCATGATCGCCGGAGCGATCCTACGCAAATTGCGGATATGTGCACGCACGGAGGACTGAGTGCACGAGCAGCGGGCGTGTGCATGGGGTTAGTACAAGGTATATGTATTACAATATTTTTCGACTTTGACATGGTCTTGTTTTATTATTGTTATCTTTGTGCTTCTCCCACTACTGCTGTAACAAGCATATGTGAGGTGGGCATGTATTATTGTTTCAGATTCTCACTCGTTGAACACAAGACTCTGCTATTTACATCTTTGAGCCACTGGAAAGAGAAGTTTGGACTGTTCATATCGACTTTTACATAGAGATGAGCGGGTTCGGTTCTCAGAGAACCAAACCCTACCGAACTTCACGTCTCAAGCCTGGATCCGAGTCAAACTCGGATTTTCCTGTCTGACTCGGAAACCCGATGTTAGGCGCCGGGGTCCGCTCGTCGGTGCGGTCCGGCGCCTAGCAACCAGGGACGCCGTGCGCATACAGCCGCCAGCTCCCTGGCAACGCTAGACGCCGGGCGCACGGAGCCGCACGGACCCTAGCAACGGGGACGCCACTGGCGGACCGCGTTCCCCGTTGCTGGGTCCATTTAAATTAATAAGGGCACCTGTTTCCTGGCCATGCAGCAAGGCAGCTGCACGGCATTTAGTCCAATCAGCCTCTAAACAGCTGATTGGAGGACTCCCTGTTAAGTACACTTCCAGGGCTTCTCACAGACGCCGGTAATAGCTTCCTGCATGCTGTATCTGTTTGCTGAGAGTGTTTCCAGTCCTGCTGTACCCGGTCGTTCCTGTCCTCAGTTGTCCTGTACTCGGAAGTTGTCATCTGTTCCTGGAGTCCTGACTGAGCACCTTTAAACATCCAGTGGTGTTCGTGAGTCACGGCGTAGCCGTGTGTTGCGGCTTGGCCGCTTTATTACTTATTATTTATTATTTGTGTTTCGGAGCTTTTGCGGAGGATTCCGCTCCCACAGATCCACTCTGGTATCCAGCGGTGCTGGATAGGAGTAACGGACTAGTGGATTTTGGTTGTTCTTTTTATCTGGCGGTTTGTCCGCGCATACTTCTGGTTTGGTTAGTTAGCTTGTTGCCCCTGGCCTGTTGTCAGTCAGAGGTCCTCTTGTCATCATCCTGCCTCGGATTTCCCTTTGTCTCTCACTAAGACCGGGGGGCACCGGAGTTGGGCAGACATAATCCGCCTTTCAAACGTGGCTGCCAGGGGCTCAAGAAACCATAGTCTCGCAAGGGATTTCCGATAGCACGGGTGAGACAATAGAGTTAGGGCGCCAGGGGCAACTAGTCTTTCCAGCTCCCGTAACCAGCATTCCCTTCCAGTACTCTGGCCATTGCCATGAGATCTCCTCCGGTCAGGAGTACTGGAATCATAACATTATTACCGGCCCTACCAAAACTTAAAATTAAACAGGGTTATCGGCCTCATGAATCCCACAGGTTTAGGGCCAAATCCTGGTCAGCTCCTAGTCAGCCAGATTCAAGAACTTACTCAGATGGTTCAGGATCTTTCCCTTCGGGTGAAGTCGCAGGAAGATCTTTTACGAACTTCCCCGAGGGTAGTCCCTGAACCAAAAATGCACTTGCCTGACCGTTTTTCTGGTGATAGGAAGGAGTTTTTTAATTTTAAAGAATCCTGTAAACTTTATTTTCGTTTAAGACCGATCTCCTCAGGTACTGAATCTCAGCGGGTCGGAATTATTATTTCTTTGCTCCAGCGGGATCCTCAGACCTGGGCATTCGGTTTAAAAGCAGAGGATCCGGCGTTGTTGTCAGTAGACGCCTTGTTTGGGTCTTTAGGGCTTTTGTATGATGACCCTGATAGAGAGGCATCCGCTGAGAGTCAGTTACGCGCTCTCAGACAGGGTAGAAATCCTGCAGAGGTTTTTTGTACAGAGTTTCGCCGTTGGTCGAACGACTGTGGCTGGAATGACCCAGCCCTGCGCAGTCAGTTTCGCCTCGGCTTATCAGAGTCTATAAAAGACAGTCTCCTTCAGTATCCCGCTCCTGAGACTCTCGATAAACTCATGGAGCTTTCTATTAAGATTGATCGTCGTCTCAGAGAGCGGAGGGCTGAAAAAGGAGCACCTGTCAGGTCTACTCCATATGTATTTTCCATTCCTGAGGACGTAGAGGAGCCCATGCAGATGGGTCTCTCCCGGCTGCCTCCAGAAGAAAGAGCCAGAAGGCAAAACTCTGGTCTTTGTTTGTACTGTGGGGGTAAGGGACATTTTGCCCGTAATTGTCCGAACAAGTCGGGAAAACGCCTCGACCAAGTGAATTGTGAGGGGGTTCACTTTGGTCTGCAGCTTATCTCCTCGAATAACTCCCTTTTAGTCCCAGCTAAAGTTTCCTTTGGCAGCCTCAGTTCTTCGGTGTCAGCTTTTGTTGACAGTGGAGCTGCAGGGAACTTTATGGACTTAACGTGGGCCAAGGCCTTAGGTATTCCTCAGTTAGCCTTGGGTAGGTGTATCACCATGCATGGTTTAGATGGGAGTCCCTTGTCCAATGGGGTTATTTCCCTCTGTACACCCCCTGTACTACTTACGGTAGGAGCTCTTCATTCCGAAAAGATCGAGTTTTTCCTTACCCATTGCCCAGCAGTTCCAGTGGTTCTGGGTCACCCTTGGCTGGCCTTTCATAATCCCATCATTGATTGGCAGTCGGGGGAGATTTCACAATGGGGTACCATCTGTAATAAGGATTGTATTACGTTTCCCGTCAGAATAGCTGCTGCCATTCCCGAACTCATTCCCGTGGAATACCAGGACTTTGTTGATGTGTTTTCCAAGGGCAATGCGGACATTCTGCCTCCCCATCGGCCTTATGATTGTGCTATTGAGCTAATTCCTGGTGCCACATTGCCAAAGGGAAGGTTATATGCATTATCCAGGCCAGAAACTGCGGCCATGAATGAGTATGTTAAGGAGAGCCTAGGGAAAGGATTTATCAGGCCATCTAAATCCCCTTTAAGTGCAGGCTTCTTCTTTGTGGAGAAAAAAGATGGATCACTCAGACCTTGCATTGACTTTAGAGCCCTGAATAAGATCTCAGTTAAAAATACTTACCCTCTGCCGCTGATTTCTGTCCTCTTTGATCAGCTGCGTTCGGCTGTGATTTTTTCTAAAATTGACCTGAGGGGAGCGTATAACCTCATTCGAATCAAGTCGGGAGATGAGTGGAAGACGGCTTTCAGTACTCAGTCGGGTCACTACGAGTATCTGGTGATGCCGTTCGGCTTGTCTAACGCTCCGGCAGTTTTCCAGGATCTCATTAACGATGTGCTCCGTGATTTTCTAGGAAGATTCGTGGTCGTTTACTTAGACGACATCCTGATCTATTCTGATTCAATTGAACAACATGTTACCCAGGTGCGTCAGGTTCTTCAAAAATTACGTGAAAATCATCTATATGCCAAGCTGGAGAAGTGTGAGTTTCATGTCACGGAGGTATCCTTTTTAGGGTACATTATTTCCCCTCGGGGATTCTGTATGGAACCTAAGAAGCTCCAAGCCATCCTTAGTTGGGCGCAACCCACCAACTTAAAAGCAATTCAGCGCTTTTTAGGGTTTGCGAATTATTATAGAAGATTTATTCATTCTTTTTCCGACCTGGTTGCTCCCATTGTGGCACTGACTAAGAAGGGAGCGGATCCTACCAACTGGTCACGTGAAGCTGAGTAATCCTTTCAGGCCTTGAAACAAGCTTTTGTCTCAGCTCCAGTCCTCAGACATCCCAACCCAGAATTGCCCTTCATTGTTGAGGTTGATGCCTCGGAGGTTGGAGTGGGGGCTATCCTATCTCAGAAGGATCCGGACTCTCTGGAACTACATCCTTGTGCCTTTATGTCCAGGAAATTCTCATCCGCTGAATCCAACTACGATGTTGGTAACCGGGAGTTACTGGCTATTAAATGGGCTTTCGAGGAGTGGAGGCATTGGCTTGAGGGAGCAACACATACCATTTCAGTATTGACTGACCACAAAAATCTTCAGTACATCGAATCAGCTAAGCGGCTGAATGCCCGGCAGGCTCGTTGGGCTTTATTTTTTACTCGTTTCAAGTTTATTATCACTTTTAGGCCAGGTTCCAAGAATACCAAGGCGGATGCCCTGTCACGCAGTTTTCTTCCAGTTCATAATAACAGTCCTGTTACTCCCATACTTCCGTCTTCAGTCATTTGGGCAGGCCTCACACAAGATTTATTTACCCAGTTAAAGCAGCTTCAACATCAAGCTCCTGGAAATACTCCTGCTGGTCGTCTTTACGTTCCTGAGTTTTTGAGAGCTACTGTTTTGACTGAGTTTCATGATAGCAAAGTTGCCGGGCATCCGGGGATCTCTAAGACTTTGGAATTAGTCTCCCGCTCAGTATGGTGGCCTGGTCTTTCTAAAGACATTAAGGAGTTTGTTTTTTCTTGTCAGGTCTGTGCACAGCATAAGGTTCCCCGTTCCTTGCCTATCGGGCAACTTATGCCCTTAAATGTTCCTCTCAGGCCATGGTCTCATATTTCCATGGATTTTGTGGTAGACCTCCCTCTGTCAGCCGGATTCCGAGTCATATGGGTGGTAGTGGACCGTTTTAGCAAGATGGCCCATTTCATTGCTCTTCCCCGACTGCCATCTGCCCAGGGATTGGTTGTTTTGTTTCTCCGCCATGTTTTCAGACTTCATGGGTTGCCCACTGATATTGTTTCTGATCGGGGTCCACAATTCATTGCACAATTCTGGAAGTCTTTTTGTGCCTCATTAAAGATGAAATTGTCTTTAACATCCGGCTACCATCCCCAATCCAACGGGCAGACCGAGCGAGTTAATCAATCATTAAAACAGTATTTGCGTTTGTACTCAGCCAAACTCCAGAATGATTGGTCCGAGTTTCTTCCTTTGGCGGAGTTTGCTTACAACAATTCTTGTCATTCCTCCACTAATGTGTCTCCATTCTTTTCAGTTTTTGGTTTTCACCCCAGAGCTAATTCTTTTTTTCAACATTCTTCTGTTTCCTCGCTAACCTTAACCTCTCATCTCAGAGTCATTTGGAAAAAAGTGCACCTTGCTCTCAGAAGAGCGGCATTTCGAGAGAAAAAAATTTCTGACAGGCTCCGGCGTCCTTGCACTTTTAAGGTGGGAGACAGGGTATGGTTGTCGACTCATAACATTAGACTTCGACAAACCTCAGCTAGATTGGGCCCCAAATTTATTGGACCATTTCATATTATTAAAAAAATCAATCCAGTTGCTTTCCGGTTACGTTTACCAAGAGCTCTCCGAATCGGAAATACGTTCCATTGCTCCCTGTTGAAACCATACGTTTCTTCCAGTAGATTTCCTCGGAAGATCTCTCAGGGGAAATCACCAGTAGATGTACAGAGACATCAGGAGTTCTTGGTGGAGAAGGTTCTCGATTCCAAATTGTCCCGGGGTCGGCTTTATTTTCTGGTGCACTGGAAAGGCTATGGTCCAGAGGAAAGGTCTTGGGTCCTGGATAAGGATCTCCATGCCCCGAGGCTCAAGAGGGCATTTTTTCGGGAATTTCCTCGGAAACCTGGCTTTAGGGGTTCCTTGACCCCTCCTCAAGGGGGGGGTACTGTTAGGCGCCGGGGTCCGCTTGTCGGTGCGGTCCGGCGCCTAGCAACCAGGGACGCCGTGCGCGTACAGCCGCCGGCTCCCTGGCAACGCTAGACGCCGGGCGCACGGAGCCGCACGGACCCTAGCAACGGGGACGCCACTGGCGGACCGCGTTCCCCGTTGCTGGGTCCATTTAAATTAATAAGGGCACCTTTTTCCTGGCCGTGCAGCAAGGCAGCTGCACGGCATTTAGTCCAATCAGCCTCTAAACAGCTGATTGGAGGACTCCCTGTTAAGTACACTTCCAGGGCTTCTCACAGACGCCGGTAATAGCTTCCTGCATGCTGTATCTGTTTGCTGAGAGTGTTTCCAGTCCTGCTGTACCCGGTCGTTCCTGTCCTCAGTTGTCCTGTACTCGGAAGTTGTCATCTGTTCCTGGAGTCCTGACTGAGCACCTTTAAACATCCAGTGGTGTTCGTGAGTCACGGCGTAGCCGTGTGTTGCGGCTTGGCCGCTTTATTACTTATTATTTATTATTTGTGTTTCGGAGCTTTTGCGGAGGATTCCGCTCCCACAGATCCACTCTGGTATCCAGCGGTGCTGGATAGGAGTAACGGACTAGTGGATTTTGGTTGTTCTTTTTATCTGGCGGTTTGTCCGCGCATACTTCTGGTTTGGTTAGTTAGCTTGTTGCCCCTGGCCTGTTGTCAGTCAGAGGTCCTCTTGTCATCATCCTGCCTCGGATTTCCCTTTGTCTCTCACTATGACCGGGGGGCACCGGAGTTGGGCAGACATAATCCGCCTTTCAAACGTGGCTGCCAGGGGCTCAAGAAACCATAGTCTCGCAAGGGATTTCCGATAGCACGGGTGAGACAATAGAGTTAGGGCGCCAGGGGCAACTAGTCTTTCCAGCTCCCGTAACCAGCATTCCCTTCCAGTACTCTGGCCATTGCCATGAGATCTCCTCCGGTCAGGAGTACTGGAATCATAACACCCGAACGCGGCAAAACGTCAACATCCCGCTGTCGGATTCTCGCGGGATTTAGATTCCATATAAGGAGCCGCACGTTCCCGCCTTTTTCATTCCAGTCTCGGAGAGTGTATAGAGAGGATGTGTCCTCAGTGTTCAGTGTCTGTGTGTTAGGGCGGGAAAGTGGGGTGGCAAGTGTTGTGCTGCTCAGTCCAGTCCAGTGTAGTCACTCAGTGTATTGTGCTGCATCAGTCCAGGCAGTCACAGTGTTGGTGTTTCCTGCTGCCATATATCCAGTGCAGCTGTAAAGTGGTGCTGTGTTGTGCAGACCAGTCCAGTGTAGTCAGTGTATTGTGCTGTATTCGTCCAGCCAGCCACAGTGTTAGTGTTCTCTGCTGCCATATATCCAGTGTAGCTGTAAAGTGGTGCTGAATTGTGCAGACCAGTGGTAGTGTCCTGTGTCATCAGTAATTCCAGTGACGATATACGCTGCTGCTATATGTCCACTGCTGCAGTATTACAATTATAACAACCTGTTGGGCTGCATCAGACCAGTGGTAGTGTCCTGTGTCATCAGTAATTCCAGTGACTATATACGCTGCTGCTATATGTCCACTGCTGCAGTATTACAATTATAACAACCTGTTGGGCCGCATCAGACCAGTGGTAGTGTCCTGTGTCATCAGTAATTCCAGTGACTATATACGCTGCTGCTATATGTCCACTGCTGCAGTATAACAATTATAACAACCTGTTGGGCTGCATCAGACCAGTGGTAGTGTCCTGTGTCATCAGTAATTCCAGTGACGATATACACTGCTGCTATATGTCCACTGCTACAGTATAACAATTATAACGTGTTGTGCTGCATCCGACCAGTGGTAGTGGCCTGTGTCATCAGTAATTCCAGTGATGATATACGCTGCTGCTATATGTCGGCTGCTGTTTATTTCTATATGTCCATGTGCTGTTTGGGGCCTATTTTTTAAATCTGCCATCCTGTCTGCCACTGCAGTGCCACTCCTAGATGGGCCAGGTGTTTGAGCTGCACACTTGTGTCGCATAGCTTGGTCATCCAGCTACCCAATTGCACCTCTTTTTCTTCTTTGCATTTTGTGCTGTTTGGGGACTAGTTTTTGAATAGTCATACAGCCACCTCGGTGCAATGTTTAGGCCTAAAAACAATATTGTGAGGTGTGAGGTGTTCAGATTAGACTGGAAATGAGTGGAAATGATTGTTATTGAGGTTAATAATACTGTAGGAACAAAATGACCCCCAAATTATGTGATTTTAGCAGTTTTTATGTTTTTTTTCTCAAAAATCATCCAGATCCAAAACCAAAACACGAAAGGGTGGTTTTGGCAAAACCAAGCCAAAACCAAATCACGACAATGGAATTAGAACCAAAATAAAAACAAAAAAACGAAAAGTGCCCGCCACACATCTCTACGTTTTACACAAGCTCAGTATTTCAAACTAACCTTATTTATGTGGTCCATGTGGTGTGCATTCACTCATAATCCTTAGCCACCATCACTAGGGTGTTTTCTGTGCATGTTTAGACAGGGTAGCATAGATTGAAACACATATTATCCGTATCCTCACGTTATCCAACCCAGCTCCCTGTCTGCTGCTCTGACCCACTGTGCCCCTCACACTGTCCTTCCACACACCCTTTCTGTCTGCTCATTTGTGCCACCTTGCCCTCCCTCTGCTGCCTTGTTCTATAACAATGCAGCTGTATACTGGCATGCATTCGGTCGGTATCTCGGCAGTCAGTATACCGATGCTGGAATCCTGGCACTACTTGGAATGCCAACACCAACATCCCAAATAGGGTCACCAGCCCAGCGAATGAGCACCCGCCAGGCCACTGTAGAGGTAAGTCACTCAGCTGAGTTGTCTAGAAATAAATGCTGCCCATACAGCACATCATTTGGATGAATCCCCGCTTGCCGATCGGTGATCTATGATGATTGGAAATTGTTAAAATTCACGATCATTTTTGGGTCAAAATCTGCAAATTGAAGATTTTTAAGACAATCATCAGCACAATGCAGATACATCTTTTTATTCACCAGAATTAATTGTGTCTGAGATGTACAGTAGTTGTTGACATTAAAATTATTTTATGTTGAACATGTGCCTACAGAATAGAAGCTACATCCTCTTCATCTTCACCACTTAATAAACTTCTCAATTGCCTAATGTAATTGCATTGTATGAGTCATTGTCGCTACAATATGGAAACACGGATTGCTTTTCAACTACTAAATAATTACCAACTATCAATGTGGCTTCAGATGAGAAATCACCAAGACTATCATTGTTTCAATTCTTGCACAATGGCCCTCATTCCGAGTTGTTCGCTCGCTGCTAATTTTAGCAGAATTGCTAATAGGCTAAAATCCGGCAGTTCTGCGCATGCGTATACACAGCAGGGCGCACGTGCTAAGCAATTTTACACAAAACTATGCTATTTTACTCACGGGCGAACAAAGCTTTTTAATCGCTCTGCTGATCGTAGTGTGATTGACAGGAAGTGGGTGTTTCTGGGCGGAAACTGGCCATTTTCAGGGAGTCTGCTAAAAAACGCAGGCGTGCCAGGTAAAAATGCAGGAGTGGCTGGAGAAACGGAGGAGTGGCTGGCCAAACGCAGGGCGAATTTGTGACGTCAAACCAGGAACTAAACGGACTGAGGTGATCGCAATCTAGGAGTAGGTCTGGAGCTACTCAGAAACTGCAAGGAAATTGCTTTTGTTAGCAATTCTGCTAATAATAGCAGAATTGCTAATCTTTCGTTAGCAATTGCTAATCTTTCATTAGCAATTCTGCTATGCTAAGATACACTCCCAGAGGGCAGCGGCTTTGTGTTTGCTTTTCTGCTAAAAGTATCTAGCGAGCAAACAACTCGGAATGAGGGCCAATATGCCTAGGTATGGATGGTTGAGTATGACATTAGGCTATCTGAAGATGACATTGCAGATATGCTTGCCTCATCATGCTCATCCACAAACTGCTTAAAATGTAATGTCCTTCACATTTTAAAATGCTCTCTATTTATTAGAGCAGGGGTGGGCAATTATTTCAATGGGGAGGCACTTAATGTCACAACTGAGGGCCTGAGCTGACGGAAGGCAGCCTCAGTTGTAGGGGCTGAGATGTACCGGAACCTGGGAGGTTGTATCAGACCCCTGGACATGTAAGTAACATGAAGAGAAACCGCCCGAAGGCGTGACCACGACAACTTGAGTAAAAGTGAATGATATTTATTTATGACAAACTCCATGCATCACAGTAGCAGTAAAAGGTAACATAAAAATCAGCAGAGAAATAATAATACAGTTCCTGGGTACTACAGGGTGGCAGGGGCCACAGAGCTCTGGTGGTATGAGACAGTTCTTATTATCTGCAAGTTGGAAAGTCCTTACCAGGCTCAACTGTAGCAATGAGGAAAGCCCAGGGTCGTACCAGCTGGTGTTCCAGGGAAAGCTGGACTGCTGTAGATAAAATGCTGCTGTGGGTACTGGTTAGAACCAGACAGGTGTTGGCACGGAGTGGATACTGGCTGGAACCAGTTAAATAATAAATAAAGCTTGAGAGCGATGCAATGTAGATGAAATGTAGAATTTGAGAGCGGAGAAATAATAATACCGGTGGAGAGTGGTAAACTGCAGAAAGGACACCGGCCCTTTAAGAGAAGCTGTACACTGCTGGAAGCTGAGCTGGAAGCAGATGATGTTGTAGCTGGAAACAGGTGAGTCCAGTATGGATCGGAGAGTCAGGCTACACCGCAGATGGAATGCTGGTGCGGGTCTCTATAGCAGAAGTCTGGAGACAGGAGCTGGAACCTGGAAGACATTCACAGAAGAGAGACAAACTGGAACTAGGTTTGACAACCAAAGCACTGACGCCTTCCTTGCTCAGGCACAGTGTATTTATACCTGCAGCAAGGAAGGCGTTGGCTAGGCAATTATGCAAATTAATAATACTGACAACGGATTGTTAGGAATGATCAGCTGACAGAATCCAAGATGGCTGCGCCCATGCAGACACTTGGAGGGAAGTTTGGATTGTAATCCATGTGGTCTGGAAAACAGTAATGGCGGCGCCGGCCACCGGAGACAGGAGACGCCAGGCTGACAGATGCACATCCGACCACGCGGACACAGCGGAGGCCGCGGCTGACGTAATCGCCACTCTGAATGCAGAAGCTCAGGGACGGCGGCGGAGGCCGCGGGAGACGCCATGCCAGATGTATAAGGCGTTACTGTGACTGCGTCCAGAGAGACAGGAGAGGATGCGGGAATGAGCACATCAGGATAACAGATGGGATCCGGTCCTGGAGCGCTGAGCCAGCCTTAGGAGGCATCTGATAGGTAAGAAATGGCGTCCAGATACCCGGATCGTGACAGCACCCCCCCCTTTAGGAGTGGCCCCAGGACACTTCTTTGGCTTTTGAGGAAACTTGGAATGGAATCTCCGGACCAAGGCAGGAGCATGGACATCAGAAGCATTGGTCCATGAACGTTCCTCAGGGCCATAACCCTTCCAGTCAATAAGATACTGAAGTTGACCGTAACGGTGACGTGAGTCCAGGATCTTGGCTACTTCATACTCAACGCCTCGTTGAGTTTGGACTTTCGGAGTTGGAGGAAGTGAGGAATGAAACCGATTCAAGATTAACAGTTTCAACAGGGAAACATGGAATGTCCTGGGTATCTTTAAGAAGGGAGGCAACTGGAGTCTGTAAGCAACAGGATTGATGACTTGATCAATTTTAAAAGGACCGATGTAGCGAGGTGCAAACTTCATACTGGGAACTCTTAACCTCAAATTCTTCGTGGATAACCATACCCGATCACCCACCTTGAGAGCAGGAACTGCTCGACGCTTCTTATCCGCAAACTTCTTGTACCTGAACGATGCCTTGAGCAGAGCTGATCGTACGCTCTTCCAGATATTGGCAAACTGATGCAAGGTGATATCCACTGCGGGAACAGAAGTTGCTGGAAGCGGTTGGAACTCAGGGACTTTAGGGTGGAATCCAAAGTTGGTGAAGAATGGTGTTGAAGAAGATGAAGAATGATACTGGTTGTTATGACAGAACTCGGCCCAGGGAAGTAATTGAACCCAGTCATCTTGAGAGGAGGACACATAGATGCGGAGGAAGGACTCCAAGTCCTGATTCACCCTCTCAGTTTGACCATTGGTCTGAGGATGGTAAGCCGTGGAAAACTTTAGCTTGACTTGGAGGACTTGACATAAACTTCGCCAGAATTTGGCTGTGAATTGAACTCCTCGATCTGAGATAATTTCTTCTGGAAGACCGTGGAGTCGAAAGATCTCTTGTATGAATACTTGAGCCAACTTGGAAGCTGACGGAAGACCGGTGAGAGGAATGAAGTGTGCCATCTTGGTGAACCGGTCAACTACCACCCAGATGGTATTAAACTTGTTGCACATGGGCAAATCTGTAATAAAATCCATCGACAAATGGGTCCATGGTCGACGGGGAACAGATAGTGGAACCAGTTGCCCCGCAGGCGACTGGCGGGATACTTTATGTTGAGCACACTTTGGGCAAGATGCAATAAACTCCAAAACGTCCTTTTTCAGAGTTGGCCACCAATAGGACCTAGAGATAAACTCCAGGGTTTTTTGGATACCTGTATGTCCGGCAAAGCGGGAAGCATGGGCCCAATGCATGAGCTTCTTCCTTAGTGTCGGCTTCACAAAACTTTTCCCTGATGGGGGCGTAGAGTCCATCCCTACCGTGGAGAATGCCAACGGATTTATAATAGGATGCTTGTCTGAAGACTCTGACTCATTTTCTTGCTCCCATGAGCGGGAAAGGGCATCGGCCTTGCGATTCTGAGAGCCCGGACAGAACTGGAGTTTAAAGTCGAACCTGGAAAAGAAAAGTGCCCATCTGGCCTGACGAGGGTTGAGACATTGTGCGCCTTTCAGATATAAAAGGTTCTTGTGGTCTGTAAGGATGGTGATTGAATGAGAAGCTCCCTCCAACAGATATCTCCACTCCTCTAGAGCGAGCTTGATGGCTAGCAACTCCTGGTCGCCAATGGCATAGTTGCGCTCCGCGGGGGAGAACTTCCGTGAGAAGAAACTGCAAGGATGTAAATGGCCATCTTTAGCCCTCTGAGATTACACCGCTCCTACTCCAACGGAGGAGGCATCCACCTCTAAGATGAAAGGAGAGTCGATGTCAGGCTGTTTCAGGACAGGCGCAGAGATGAACCTCTGTTTTAAAAGATGAAAAGCTTGCATGGCTTCTTCAGACCACGTGGACGGGTTAGCACCCTTCTTGGTGAAAGCAGTAATAGGCGCCACAATGGTGGAAAAGTCTCGTATAAACTTTCGGTAATAATTGGCGAACCCTAAGAACCTCTGGACCCCTTTGAGGGTTAAGGGTACCGGCCAATTCTGGATTGCTTGTAGTTTCTCAGGATCCATCTCTAGTCCGGAACCGGACACAATGTACCCTAGAAACGGAATGGACTTGACTTCAAAGACGCATTTCTCTAATTTGCAATAGAGATGATTGACACGGAGACGGGACAGAACCTCCTTTACCCAAAAACGATGTTCCTCTAAATTGTTGGCAAAAATGAGGATATCATCTAGATAAACCACGACATGACGGTATAGAATGTCTCTGAAGATCTCATTGACGAAATGCTGTAAGACAGCTGGAGCATTGCTCAATCCGAAGGGCATGACGAGGTACTCATAATGTCCGTCACGGGTGTTAAATGCGGTCTTCCACTCGTCACCCTCACGGATCCGGATGAGATTGTATGCACCTCTCAAGTCCAGCTTTGTAAAGATGGTAGCACCGCTAACTCTGTCAAAGAGCTCAGTAATCAGGGGTAAAGGATAGCGGTTCTTGATGGTAATGTCGTTCAAACCTCTGTAGTCGATGCACGGCCGCAGACCACCATCCTTCTTTTTTACAAAAAAGAAGCCTGCGCCGGCTGGAGAAGAAGAAGGTCGAATGAACCCCTTTGCTAGGTTCTCTTTAATGTATTCCTCCATAGAATGCGTCTCGGACAGATACAACGGATAAGTTCGGCCTCGAGGTGGAACCTTCCCTGGAACGAGATCAATCGGGCAGTCCCATTCTCTATGAGGAGGAAGGATATCAGCGGAAGCTTTACTGAACACATCCGTGAAATCTTGATATGGAGGAGGTGGAACATCAGACGACCTGGGGGAGGAAGAACAGACAGGCAACACTTTAAACAAACATGTCTCAGCACAGGAGGAACCCCATGCCAGGATTTGCGTAGTCGTCCAATCAATTGTAGGATTGTGAAGACGGAGCCATGGAAGGCCCAGGACCACAGGATGTGTGGCTCTTGGAATCACTAAAAGTGAAATAAGTTCGGAATGAAGAACTCCCACTCTCAGACGAACTGGTAGAGTCCTTAGAGCAATAACTGTATCAAAAATTTTACTGCCATCCACGGCAGTTAAGGAAAAGGAGGAAGGAAGTCTCTTGGTGGGTAGGGACCACCGTTTAACATAGGCTTCGGTAATAAAGTTCCCAGCTGCTCCGGAATCCAGGAGGGCAATGACGTTCTGATAACGTTGAGCAACTTGAAGCGAGACTGGGAGATTACAATCTTGAGGAGATGGAGAGGAGATCATTACTCCTAGTCGGCCCTCTCCTTGGCGAGCTAGGATTTGGAGTTTTCCCGGAACGTTTGGGACAGGCATTAATAGTGTGAGACGGAGCTGCACAATACAGACAGAGAGACTCAGAGAGACGTCTTCGGCGCTCAGCAGGAGTTAAACGGGAACGGCCAATTTGCATGGGTTCATCTTTAGTTGGTGACAGTTGGCGAGGAGGAGGAGCAGAAGATTTTGGAGCAGATGATCTTCCACGCTCAATTGCTCTCTCTCTGAAACGTAAGTCAACTTTTGTACAAAGTGAGATTAGCTCATCTAACTTGGAGGGTAAGTCTCTGGTAGCTAACTCATCTTTAATACGCTCGGATAAACCATGCCAGAATGCAGCATACAGGGCCTCGTCGTTCCATGCCAGTTCAGATGCCAGGATCTGGAACTGTATAAGATATTGTCCTACAGTATGTGATCCCTGGCGTAAACGGAGAATCTCAGACGAAGCTGAAGTTACCCGGCCTGGCTCGTCGAAGATGCGCCTGAATGTTGACATGAATGCAGTGTAAGAAGATAGCAGGGTGTCGGACCTCTCCCATAACGGTGATGCCCAGTCAAGGGCTGAGCCACTGAGAAGAGAGATGATGTAGGCAATTTTTGTACGGTCACTGGGAAAATTGCCAGGTTGTAGCTCAAACTGAATCTCACACTGGTTGAGAAATCCCCTGCAGAATCTTGGAGATCCGTCAAATTTTGCCGGCGTTGGAAGATGAAGACGTGGAGCAGAAACGGGTAAGGTGGGTGGGGTTATAGTTGGAGTCACTGTGGTTGACGCCCCAGATGCGCCTGATCCACGGAGAGTTGTCTGAATCCCATCCAGCCGAGTAGAGAGATCCTGGAGACAGCGGATGATGTGGCCCTGTGCAGCCTCCTGATGTTCAAGTCGGGCTGCCAGTTCTTGCATCGGCCTGGCCGCTTGATCCTGGTCTCCGGCTGGATTCATTTGGTCAGTGCTTACTGTCACAACTGAGGGCCTGAGCTGACGGAAGGCAGCCTCAGTTGTAGGGGCTGAGATGTACCGGAACCTGGGAGGTTGTATCAGACCCCTGGACATGTAAGTAACATGAAGAGAAACCGCCCGAAGGCGTGACCACGACAACTTGAGTAAAAGTCAATGATATTTATTTATGACAAACTCCATGCATCACAGTAGCAGTTAAAGGTAACATAAAAATCAGCAGAGAAATAATAATACAGTTCCTGGGTACTACAGGGTGGCAGGGGCCACAGAGCTCTGGTGGTATGAGACAGTTCTTATTATCTGCAAGTTGGAAAGTCCTTACCAGGCTCAACTGTAGCAATGAGGAAAGCCCAGGGTCGTACCAGCTGGTGTTCCAGGGAAAGCTGGACTGCTGTAGATAAAATGCTGCTGTGGGTACTGGTTAGAACCAGACAGGTGTTGGCACGGAGTGGATACTGGCTGGAACCAGTTAAATAATAAATAAAGCTTGAGAGCGATGCAATGTAAATGAAATGTAGAATTTGAGAGCGGAGAAATAATAATACCGGTGGAGAGTGGTAAACTGCAGAAAGGACACCGGCCCTTTAAGAGAAGCTGTACACTGCTGGAAGCTGAGCTGGAAGCAGGTGATGTTGTAGCTGGAAACAGGTGAGTCCAGTATGGATCGGAGAGTCAGGCTACACCGCAGATGGAATGCTGGTGCGGGTCTCTATAGCAGAAGTCTGGAGACAGGAGCTGGAACCTGGAAGACATTCACAGAAGAGAGACAAACTGGAACTAGGTTTGACAACCAAAGCACTGACGCCTTCCTTGCTCAGGCACAGTGTATTTATACCTGCAGCAAGGAAGGCGTTGGCTAGGCAATTATGCAAATTAATAATACTGACAACGGATTGGTAGGAATGATCAGCTGACAGAATCCAAGATGGCTGCGCCCATGCAGACACTTGGAGGGAAGTTTGGATTGTAATCCATGTGGTCTGGAAAACAGTAATGGCGGCGCCGGCCACCGGAGACAGGAGACGCCAGGCTGACAGATGCACATCCGACCACGCGGACACAGCGGAGGCCGCGGCTGACGTAATCGCCACTCTGAATGCAGAAGCTCAGGGACGGCGGCGGAGGCCGCGGGAGACGCCATGCCAGATGTATAAGGCGTTACTGTGACTGCGTCCAGAGAGACAGGAGAGGATGCGGGAATGAGCACATCAGGATAACAGATGGGATCCGGTCCTGGAGCGCTGAGCCAGCCTTAGGAGGCATCTGATAGGTAAGAAATGGCGTCCAGATACCCGGATCGTGACACTTAACACTTTTCACTGAACATACAAGGGCTGCACACAACATACAGTATCTTGTATTTACAATAGCTAAAAATATAAAACATACAGTAATATTTTTATTTTTTTATTAAACATTTTATAAGGCAAACTGATTATGAAAATCGATACTGATACAATAATACAGAAAACATTAAATGTCTAGGCAGGAGAACTAGGAACCTGAATGCAGGAAGAGGAGATGTAGAGAGATAACCAGAGGCACTAGAATAATAAACAATCACAGTACAATCAACAAACTGAGCCTTAATGGGAATATAATAGTGCGTATGGAATGATCCGCCATATGACAGACCACACTATCTGTGAAATGGCCGTTTCTGGGAGAAAACTGGGAGGTGACCATACAAACGCAGAGAACAAATCTGTGTCAAGGGATTGTCGCTGACTTCTGTGCTTGTACATGGGATGTCTGTTTCAGATCGACCTTTTGCACCCAGCTCTCCCCATACTCACACCCATCCTTTTACTGTACGTTTCTTTTTCTTTTTATTCATTATATTTTTACTGAATTATGCATATACAAATGACAATGGAGACAGGCAACATAATACATACAGGTACCTAAAAAACAAAAGAAGAGGCCACAGGGGTTCACTCAAAAGTACAAACAGATTACATCACCCGGCAAAGCTGCAGAAAATCTGTAAAAAAGGAAACATGGCAGAAGACATATGGTGAAATGTACTGTAGCTGCACTTTTGTGTTGATGTAGCTCTCGTTCTTCACCTCTCATCAAGGTAGGAAACAATTATGCAGAGCTCAGCCACAAGAGTAGGGTAGAGAGAACCCTACTCAGAACCCTACTCAGAACGCAGCTCAGCCACAAGGGTAGGGTAGAGAGAACTCCTCCAGCGATCCGTGCAAACCCCATGGTATCTTTATGCACAGATGGACTCTCAGGAAAAGCTGACGCAGGTTATTACACATACCAGCAGATACTCATGCCGATATGGGGAAAAAATAACCAAAGAAAGTGCATTTATCGATATTTAGTAACATCTGAATAATATTCCAAAATTGCTAGATATTTGCAGATATCGTAAAGAAAAGTGATTTTCTCTAAATTATCTGCTTTCATATGTACCTACAGTATATTCATTTGACACTTACCACCTCTAAATACTTACCCCCATAGAAACAAATAGCATCCAGTATAAAGTGGACTTTATAGCTGGTCTGTGTAAAAAGCTACCAGTGGTCTCCATCTCTGCCAATGCCTTTGCTCTGCTAAGGAATCGGGATTGGTGACTTCAGGGGCAGTCATATACAGTACTTCTGATAGAGGGACCTGAGAGTGTGCAGCTGCATTTGTAGTCAGTTAGCCTGCAGTGGAGGCAAATACTACAGTACTCCCCCTGATTTGATGATGTGCTCTGACTCATTGTACAGACTCATTGTCTTACCAACACCTTGAAAGCATGGGCAAAGCAGAGCTGCCACCTTCTCCATGCCAATAATCACATGCATGGAAAAACATCATTAAACAGGCAACTGATGATGATGATGATGAAGTTGAAGCTGCTCAGATATGGAAGAATACATGGTGTGCCATGCTGCGACTATTTGCAGCCGGAAATCACCCTATTAATTTCTAAAAGAGCTAATGGAGTTATTGCCGGTTAGGAATAGTTAAAACATAGCGCCATACGGTATGCCATATTGCAGCAAAGATGAACATGGCTTCATCTGTACTCTAAAAACATTTCACAACTTATCTACTAAATGTAGACCATCTTGCAGGTGTGTCCAGTTACTGACAATTTGGAGAGAATGATGATAGTTTGCTGTAATTAAGTAGCCTGTAACTATTTATTTATTTATTTGTTCTTTCATTGTGAGATGTTAACAGAAGCTACTAAGTAAGAAATACTATAGAAAGGATGTTTATTTCAAGTCAGTAAAGCATAATTAATCTTTATGTACATATTGGATATTGATGCCTGCGGAAGGTGTACTGTGCATCTAAGAGCTTATACAGTACAAATTGAAGTCCATATATATATTTACAGAGAGAGAGATATTTGTTTTTAATTTTTTTGCAAATTTGTTTAATACGTACTGTACTGCTCTCCTTTCCCTTACATTGCAAAAAAACAAATGTTTATAAACCCCTCTGTATCTATAGGCCTTGCCTGTACAAGAGGCTCTCTACCGTAGATAACTGGATGCCTATGGGCCTAATTCAGACCTGATTGCACCTCTGTGAATTTGCAGAGGTTTGTGATCGGATAGTCGCCGTCCAGCCAGAATGAAAATCCACCCTGTGCAAGTCTGCATGCGCTGTGTGAAAAGCTTTGCAAAGGCCGGCCAGCTGTAAATCCGTTTGCAACTCACTCACCTTTGAATGATTTTTCCAGTCTGTGCAGTCGGTGCAGTCTGTGCGTAACCCAGGACATACTCCTACAGTGTGAAAAACAGGCTGATCGAGCCAGAGCTGGCGTCACATACCCTACCTGAAAATGCTTGGGAATGCCTGCGTTTTTTCCAGACACTCCCAGAAATTGGCCAGCTACCATCCCCAAAAGTTCACTTACTGCCAATCAATGTGCGTACACTTAGCGATAAAAAAAGACGCAGGATTTTTTTGGAATTTGGCCTCATGTCTGCGCATTACGATCTGTACGCATGCGCAGTTGTTCGATAATTGTCCGCTTTTTGATTTCGCACAACAGCGATCAGGTCTGATTAGACCTTATATCTGCTACTGAATTACTTTTTACTGAACTAGTTTGTTTGCTTGGCACTCTGATTATCTGACTACTCACCAAGTATAACATTTTCACTTTCATAACAAAACAAACTAAATCAAATTATATCCACTGGTATTGGGAGAACTGATGTTAGGAGAACACAAGTAACATTGTATGATAAGATATGCTTGTGTGTTCCAGTGTCAAAGCACGGCACAGAGTTGGCCTGAACTGGCACCCAGTTCCTGGCACTCATGATGCCATGATGTCACAGAACAAGAGCTGGGAGCAGCAAGTACAAGTGTTACTGGATATGGGCAAACAGGAACCAAGAGGTCCCATCCACTTCCCCATTTATATGATTTCATTAACATTAAAAAATGTAAGTAAGGAGCCTAAAGTTGGGTACACACTCTACAATATATCAGAAGATATTGCAATCTGCGGTGGATCACAATGACCAGCAGAGGGGCTGTGATTGTGCGTGTGTGAGGGGCATTTTTTTTTTAAGCAGGAGCCGGAAGCCAAGTGAAAAGGAGGGTGCAGTGAGCTGGAACAACTGCAACTGCTAGGTGGAGTATCGGTGCTGCAGGAGAGGTCCCTCTCAGATAAGTATTGATTACTTACTTATTGTGTATTGATTGTATTGGTTAGTTGGTTTTTATTCTCTTTATTGTACTTTCAAAAGGTAATAGGGAGTTTAGTTCTTAGTGCTCTGAAATATTACCAGTGCCACGCGCTAGCCCAGGGAGACAGAGGGAGATTAGGGAGGCAAATGTGTGGCTCAGAGACTGGTGTAGGAAAGAGGGGTTTGTGTTCTTGGAACACTGGGCGGACTTCTCAGTCAGGTGCCATCTTTTTTCACGTGATGGATTGCACCTGAATGAGGCAAGGGCTGCGGTGCTGGTGGGTAGGATGGTTAGTAGGTTGGAGGAGCTTTTAAACTAGGAGCCTGGGGGGAGGGTTTAGCTAGAAACTATTGGTCATGCAGCGAGTATAGTAGGGATGGTAGTAGTGAGATAAATGGGGGTGGAGAAGGGGAGAGGGAAAGTGCAGCCAGTAAGGGTATTTACATGGGTTCTATTAAGGGTGTTAAGAAAGGTATTGCTAAAGCATTAAATAATAACAATTATGTGTCATCATTACAGACTATAGAAAATGTTGTACGGGACTTAAGGGAAAATACTTATGTCAAGGCTGTGAATTTAGACGGGAACATTGGGTTGACCAAAGAGAAAAGTAAGGTGGGCAATACTAAGTACGGTGGGGTTGGAGAGGGAGCGAGAAGGACAGTCTGTATCAGTAACTCTACGGATGCACTAGTTAACCAGGATGGGAAATCTTTAGGAAAACAAACAAATAAAGGAACCAATAAACTAAAATGTATGCTTGCAAATGGAAGAAGTCTAGCAGGTAAAATGAGGGAATTGGAATTGTTAGCATCAAAGGCTGAGTATGACATTTTAGGTATTACGGAAACATGGTGGGACGACTCTCACGACTGGGTTGCTAACTTGGAGGGGTATTCTCTTTTTAGGAGGAACAGGGCTAACAAAAGAGGAGGAGGTGTATGTCTTTATGTTAAACCATCACTTAAACCATACCTAAAGGAGGTTATCTATGAGGAGAATGTGGAGTCACTATGGGTAGAAATCTCAAGTGGGGGAATTGATGCAAAAAAACTAGTCATAGGCACGTGCTACAAACAGCCGGTTATTAGCATACCTGAGGAAGAACAACTATTGCAGAAAATCAAAATGGCTGCGGGATTGGGGACATCCTTGTCATTGGGGATTTTAATTACCTGGATATAAACTGGAGTAACGATTCATGTGCTAAACCGAGGGGCAGCAGGTTCTTAAATATGTTTAGGTATCACTACTTGTCTCAATTAGTCGAGGACCCAACTAGGGGTAAAACTACCCTGTATCTAGGAATTACTAATAATGTGGGCATTATATCAAATACTAAAGCTGGGGAGACTTTGGGTAACAGTGATCACTATAAGATCATATTCGACATCTGTTTCAGGAAAGATAGCTATAGGGGTTCCACCAAAACTTTACATTTTAGGAAGGCTAATTTCAGTATGCTTAGCTGTGCACTTAACAACATAGAGTGGGAGGTTCTGTTTAATAACAAGAACACTTCGGAAATGTGGGATGTTTTAAAAGGGTTGCTGGATAGCTATATTCATAACTTTATTCCCATGGGCAGTAAACGCAGGAGTATTAAACTCAAACCGATGTGGCTTAACAAGAAGGTTAAGGCAGAAATGGATAAAAAAAAGCGGGCTTTCAAAGCATTTAAATCTAATGGAAAGGAGGAGTCTTTCAAGTATTACAAGGCGTGTAATAAGAAATGCAAAAAAGCAATAAGAGTAGCTAAAACGGAAAATGAAAAGTAAATCGCTATAGAGAGTAAAACCAATCCTAAAAAGTTTTTTAAATACATAAATGGTAAAAGGATAAAAATGGAGAATATAGGTCCATTAAAAGATGAATTAGGAGAATTGCTAAATAATGACGAAATAAAAGCGGAAATACTGAACAAATTCTTTTCATCAGTATTCACCAGTGAAGAACTGATGGTGGGAGTAGAGCATAACATGTCAGGTTCTGTTTGGTTTGTGTTCCCGGAAGGGGCGCTAGTGGGTCAGTGGTAGTAATGTGGAGGAAGTGAGGAGGCCGGATTGGATTCCTGCGCATGTGCGCAAAGTGGTTTATTAAACAATAAGTTGAAACAATATGGCAGCAGAAATAATAACAGTAACGATGCATATGAGAATGAGCAGCGTGGAAGCTGAGAGTCTATGGCAAAGTTTGTATAATGGGTTCAATCGATCAGGGGATCGATGTGTCGGTATGGGAACCGATAGTTCTTGAGTTGTGGAGCCAGCAGAGATGATGGTGGGAATAGCGAGGCTGGTAGCAGTTGCAGGAGACTAGCGTTAAGGTTCTCAGTGCAGTTGGAGATAACACTGGCAGCTTGCAGGCTGATGAACAGGTGTAGGTAACGAGATGCACCTGGAGGGAAGTCTCTACTGCAGAGGCTGGAGCACACTGTAGATGGTAAAGGTGTGAAGCCTGACCAGAAATACCAGGGTTGCTGGTGCTTGTGGTTCCACGGTGGATCAGGTTCAAACTGGAAGGCAGAACAGGCACACAGGGGAACTGGAGAACGGAGCCAGACACACAGGCCACGGGAGTGACACGAAGTCCAGGACAAGGACTGACTCACCCTGCTGCTCCTGATATACTCCCTGGTCTGCAGGCATTGGCTGGAAGTGAAATGAGGAGGTGCGGCCAAGCTCCGGATTGGCCGATGCGGCAGTCTGAGGAAAACTGTCATGGCGGCGCCCATGCTGCGGCCCGGCGGGAACGCGGCGTGCATGCACGCCCGCTGACAACAGGAGCGTCCCTAGGCCCAGGATAGCATCCGGCGACAGGGAGACCAGCGACAGCGAGACGCAGGGACCCCAAACGGAGACCGCACCGACGGACAGATGCAGCCGTGGTAAGTCGATTCCTGACAGTACCCCCTCCTTTACGGGTGGGCACCGAACACCCACGTGGCTTGGAAGGATGAGTTCTGTGGAAAACATGGACCAACCTTGGAGCATGGACATCTGTAGCATTTACCCAACTCCTCTCCTCAGGACCATAACCGGACCAGTCGATGAGATATTGCAGACGACCGTACCGGCAACGGGAATCCAGAATCTTCTCTATTTCGAACTCAATGCTCCGCTGGGTTTGTATTTTGGGACCAACTGGAAGAGCTCTTTGGAAACGATTCAGTATCAAAGGTCTGAGGAGAGAGACATGAAAGGTATTAGGTATTTGTAAAGAAGGAGGCAATTTGAGCTTGTAGGCCACAGGACTGATGACTTTTTTAACTGTGAAAAGGACCAATGAAGCGTGGTGCAAATTTCATGGACGGCACTCTGAGACGAAGGTTCCGAGTGGAAAGCCAAACCTTATCATTGGGTTTTAGGCTAGGAACTGCACGTCTTTTGCGGTCGGCAAAGAATTTGTATCGACTTGAGGCCTTTTTAAGGGAAACATGAATTTTCCTCCACGTTGATGAAAACTGACTTAGAACAGAAGTGGCTGCAGGAACATCGATGTTAGGTAGGTCTTGGAAATCTGGGACACGAGGATGTTGCCCATATACAGCAAAGAACGGAGTGATTTCCGTGGCAGTATGATAGCGAAAGTTGTGAGCGAATTCAGCCCACGGAAGCAGGTCTACCCAGTCATCTTGGGAAGATGAAACATAAAGTCTTAAGAAGGTCTCCAATTCTTGATTCACCCTTTCCGTCTGTCCATACGTCTGAGGGTGGTAGGCTGACGAAAACTTAAGATTGACTTGCAGGGCAGAACAAAGGGCTCTCCAAAATCTTGCCACGAACTGAACTCCACGGTCAGATATAATTTCAGTAGGCAGTCCATGTAAACGAAAAATCTCCCATAGGAAGACTTGAGCAAGTTTCGAAGCAGAAGGAAGACCTTGGAGTGGAACAAAATGGGCCATTTTGGTAAACCTGTCGACAACTGCCCAGATGGTATTGAATTCTTGAGAGGAGGGTAGATCAGAGATAAAGTCCATGGACAGGTGTGACCAGGGACGGCTGGGTACTGATAACGGCTGTAACTGACCTGCCGGGGACTGACGGGGAGTCTTGTGTTGAGCACACTTGGAATAGGACGCCACGAAGTCCTTGATGTCGACCTTCATTTTCAGCCACCAGTAAGTTTCAGACAGGAACTTGAAAGTCTTTAGGACACCAGGATGCCCAGTGAACTTAGACTGATGAGCCCAAGACAGTAACCTGGAACGAAGCTCAGGAGAAACAAAAATCTTGCCGGGAGGCGGAACAGGAGTAACTTGAGATGAAGCAAACACAACTGGATTCAGAATGGAATGCGGAACTGGATCGGACATCTCCTCTTCGGATTCCATAGATCGGGACAGAGCATCAGCTTTGGTATTCTGAGAACCTGGGCGGAAATGAAGCTTGAAGTTGAAACGAGAGAAGAACATAGCCCACCGGGACTGACGAGGATTAAGACACTGGGCTGCCTTTAAGTAGAGCAAGTTCTTGTGATCCGTGTAGATGTTAAATGGAAACTTTGCCCCTTCCAGGAGATACCTCCACTCCTCAAGAGCCAGCTTGATCGCCAGTAATTCTTGGTCACCGATGGAATAATTAGCTTCCGCAGGAAGAAATTTGCGAGAGAAGAACCCACAAGGATGAATCTTCCCATCAGCCCCTATTTGGGAGAGAACAGCTCCAACTCCCACTGTAGACGCATCTACCTCCAACTCGAATGGCTTGTCAACATCTGGTTGCGACAGAACTGGGGCGGACATGAAAGCCTGCTTGATTTTTTGAAACGCAGTCAAGGCATCTTCTGGCCAGTTGGAATGATCTGCCCCCTTTCGAGTTAGGCTGGTAATAGGAGCAATGAGAGTTGAGAATCCTCTGATGAACTTCCTATAATAATTAGCGAATCCCAGGAATTGCTGAATGGACTTGAGAGTACTCAAAATAGACCAATTAGCAATAGCTTCTAATTTTGTCGGGTCCATCTGGAGATCCGATCCAGAAATTATATACCCTAGGAAGGGTATGGAAGAAACTTCGAAGGTACATTTAGACAACTTGCCATAGAGACGGTTCTCACGAAGACGATAGAGGACCTCACGAAGTTGTAGGCGATGTGAGGAGAGATCTTGAGAGAAGATAAGGATATCATCCAGGTAGACTATGAGATATTTATACAGGACATCACGGAAGATTTCGTTAACAAAGTGCTGGAACACTGCTGGGGCATTGCTCAACCCGAATGGCATTACTAGGTACTCGTAATGACCATCCCGAGTATTAAAGGCAGTTTTCCATTCATCACCACTTCGGATTCTGAGATTGTAGGCATCGCGGAGATCTAACTTAGTGAAGATGCGGGCTCCCTTGACTCTGTCAAATAATTCAGTGATGAGAGGTAGTGGATAGCTGTTTTTGATGGTAATATCGTTGAGCCCCCGGTAATCGATGCATGGACGTAATCCTCCATCTTTCTTTTTAACAAAGAAAAAACCCGCTCCAGCGGGTGAAGACGAAGGGCGGATGAATCCTTTCTGTAAATTCTCCCTGATGTACTCGCTCATTGCCTCGGTTTCAGGTACGGATAATGGATAAGTACGCCCTCTAGGTGGCTTCTTGCCGGTAATGAGATCGATGGAGCAATCCCACTCTCTATGGGGCGGCAGAACATCGGCGGCCTTTTCGCTGAAGACGTCAGAGAAATCTTGGTAGGCCACAGGAAGACTTGACTGAATTTTAACTTCTGAAGACCTCACAGGACGAACTTGGGCTAGGCAGGACTGATGGCAGTGTGAACCCCAAGAAGTCAGTTGTAACGTGTACCAGTCAATCTGCGGATTATGTAGCTGGAGCCAGGGCATACCCAAAACGATCTCCTGGGTTGCCTGAGGGATGACTAGAGACTCAATTAATTCCGAATGCAGGAACCCGACTACCAGAACAACTGGCTTGGTTTGATGAGAGATGGAACCCTTGGAAATTCGACTACCATCCACTGCAGTGATATAGGCTGGATATAAGAGTTAGCAGATAGGCAGATGGAACTTATCAACTGCAGCTTGGGTAATGAAGTTTCCGGCCGCTCCACAGTCCACTAACGCGGATGCAGACTGGAGTCCCGCCCTAGTCTCTAATGTCACAGGAAGGATAAGGTCTTGATTTGAAGGAGCTTGTCTAGAATATCCCAACTTGACTCCTCCTTTACAAGTCAGGATCTGGTGTTTCCCGAACGCGCTGTACAAGAATTGATTTGGTGACCTGTAGCCGCACAATAAAGACACAGTCTCTCTCGAAGTCTTCTTGACCGCTCCTCAAGGGTTAAGCAGGACCTATTAAATTGCATAGGCTCGTCAGAAGGTGGAGGCTGAAATTGTGTCGGAGGTACCATTCTCAGCTTGCGGGGCTCACTACGAGCACGCTCACTGTTGCGATCGCGAATGCGAGAGTCCAATTTGATACATAAAGAAATTAAATCTGATAATTGCTCAGGAATGTCACGGGTGGCTAATTCATCTTTAATTCGGTCAGAGAGTCCATGCCAGAAGGCTGCTACCAGCGCTTGGTTATTCCATTGAATCTCTGCAGCCAACGTCTGGAACTGGATAACGTATTGACCCATGCTACGGGTACCTTGATGGAGTTGGATAAGATCTGCAGAAGCTGATGTTGCGCGACCTGGTTCATCAAAGATGCGTTTGAAGGTTGACACAAATTCAGTGTAGTTATTCATAAGGGGATCAGCACGCTCCCACAGAGGAGACACCCAACTCAAGGCTGATCCAGAGAGCAGTGAAATAATATAAGCAACCTTAGATCTTGGCGTGGGAAAATTGTGTGATAGCAACTCAAACTGGATTTCACATTGATTAAGAAACCCGCGACATAACTTGGGACTGCCATCATATTTGCTAGGCACGGGCAGGTGCAAGCGTGACACTGGAGATGATGCAGCCGGTGAAGGAGAACCCGCTGAACTTGGAGGAGCGGGGGTAACTGGAACTGAAGGAATGAGAGCACTAGGCAGAGATTGTTGTAGTGTATCGAGCCGGGAGGACATTCCTTGCAGGAACTGGAACATCTGCTGCTGCGCAGCCTCTTGACCATCCAAGCGGGAGAATAGATTTTGTAAGGCCCCTGACCCCACACTCTGACCACCATCCGAGTCCATCGGTCCTGGACTTACTGTCAGGTTCTGTTTGGTTTGTGTTCCCGGAGGGGGCGCTAGTGGGTCAGTGGTAGTAATGCGGAGGAAGTGAGGAGGCCGGATTGGATTCCTGCGCATGTGCGCAAAGTGGTTTATTAAACAATAAGTTGAAACAATATGGCAGCAGAATTAATAACAGTAACGATGCATATGAGAATGAGCAGCGTGGAAGCTGAGAGTCTATGGCAAAGTTTGTATAATGGGTTCAATCGATCAGGGGATCGATGTGTCGGTATGGGAACCGATAGTTCTTGAGTTGTGGAGCCAGCAGAGATGATGGTGGGAATAGCGAGGCTGGTAGCAGTTGCAGGAGACTAGCGTTAAGGTTCTCAGTGCAGTTGGAGATAACACTGGCAGCTTGCAGGCTGATGAACAGGTGTAGGTAACGAGATGCACCTGGAGGGAAGTCTCTACTGCAGAGGCTGGAGCACACTGTAGATGGTAAATGTGTGAAGCCTGACCGGAGATACCAGGGTTGCTGGTGCTTGTGGTTCCACGGTGGATCAGGTTCAAACTGGAAGGCAGAACAGGCACACAGGGGAACTGGAGAACGGAGCCAGACACACAGGCCATGGGAGTGACACGAAGTCCAGGACAAGGACTGACTCACCCTGCTGCTCCTGATATACCCCCCGGTCTGCAGGCATTGGCTGGAAGTGAAATGAGGAGGTGCAGCCAAGCTCCGGATTGGCCGATGCGGCAGTCTGAGGAAAACTGTCATGGCGGCGCCCATGCCGCGGCCCGGCGGGAAACAAGAGTGTCCCTAGGCCCAGGATAGCATCTGGCGACAGGGAGACCAGCGACAGCGAGACGCAGGGACCCCGGACGGAGACCGCACCGACGGACAGATGCAGCCGTGGTAAGTCGATTCCTGACATAACAATTGTGACAGTAATGATTCATGGTTAGATACTTGTTTAAGCGAAGAAGTAGTCCGGGAGAGACTAAGCAAAATTAAGATTAATAAATCACCTGGTCCTGATGGACTTCACCCGAGGGTTCTTATGGAGCTTAGTTCACAACTAGCATGACCCCTATACTTGATTTTCAATAGTTCAATTAGATCAGGCATGGTACCAAAGGATTGGCGTATAGCTGAGGTAGTGCCATTATTTAAAAAGGGATCCAAAAATCTTCCGGGAAACTACAAACCGGTAGTTTAACATCTATAGTGGGGAAAATATTCGAAGGAATTCTAAGGGACGTCGTACAGGCGTATCTAAATTCCGCTAGGATTATTAGTAAGAACTAGCATGGGTTTGTGAGGGACAGGTCATGTCAGACTAATTTAATTAGCTTCTACGAAGAAGTGAGCAATAATCTTGATCAAGGAAAAGCAGTGGATGTGGTCTTCCTAGATTTTGCAAAAGCCTTCGATACAGTTCCTCACAGGAGACTGATGATCAAATTAAAGGAGATTGGCCTAGGAAAAACTATTTGCACATGGATAAGCAGCTGGTTGGATAGCAGGATACAGCGAGTAGTGGTAAACGGGAAGTCCTCAACCTGGTCCCCAGTAGTCAGCGGAATACCACAAGGGTTCGTACTCGGATCATTACTGTTCAACATATTTATCAATGACCTAGAAATAGGCCTGGAAAGCACAGTGTCAATCTTTGCAGATGATACTAAACTGTGTAAGGTAATTAATTCAGAATTGCAGAATGATCTATCTAAACTTGAACTCTGGGCGTCTAAATGGAAAATGAGGTTCAATACAGACAAATGCAAGGTTATGCATTTTGGGACTAAAAACAAACTTGCATCCTACATATTAAATGGGGAACGCCTAGGGGAAACAGAGTTGGAAAAAGATTTGGGGGTATTCATTGATAATAGGCTTAATAACCGTACACAATGTCAAAACGCAGTAAAGAAGGCAAGTAAGGTGCTAGCTTGCATAAAAAGGGGAACTGAGACAAGGGACTCGGATGTAATCATGCCGTTGTATAAGGCATTGGTACGTCCGCACCTGGAATATTGTGTTCAGTTTTGGCCACCATTGTATAAAAAAAGACATCAGTGAACTCGAAAGTGTTCAAAGGCGAGCTACTAAAACGATTAAAGGCCTAGAAGGAATGGACTATAAGGAAAGACTTACTAGGCTGAATATGTATACACTAGAAAAGAGGCGCCTAAGAGGAGATATTATTAATATTTTCAAATATGTAAAGGGACACCACAAAGAGTTATTAGAGGAATTATTTATTAAAAGAACACAGTTTAGGACATGTGGGCACTCGCTGCAACTGGAGAAGAGAAAGTTCCGAACGCAACGGAGGAAAGGGTTCTTCCCTGTTAGGGCAATCAGGATGTTGAATTCCCTGCCAGGGAAGGTGGTAATGGCGGACTCTGTAATTGGATTTAAAAAAGGAATGGATATATTTCTGAATGAAAAAGCTATCCAAGGTTATAATACTTAAAATATCAACCTGGTTAATCCGGGGGTAACATGAGTTATAGTAGCTAACTAGTCATAAAACATTATTCAGCAAGTATGTAGAATCATCACAACTTAAAACAGGTTGAACACGACGGGCAATTTGCCTCTATTCAACCTCAAATACTATGTATACTATGTACCAACGTACTGTATCATGTGTACCCTCAAATATATCCAATTCATCATTTGTCGTACAGCAGATCGAGAAATGTGTACAGTGATGCGATGTATTGTTACATTGTTGCAACGCTGGGTGACTCTGTTGTACCGTGTGTCCCTAGCTTAAAAGATAAACATTAAACACAACTTAGTTAATGAGAAATGAATATGGACTAAACAAAGTCAGCATTATGTAAAACAAATGTGGTGAAATGTGTGCCAAAGCTTATTTTAAATCACACATTATTTTTTTTGTGTGTAATATTCACTATACAATCCAAGTTATTAATAAAAGTATTTAATACGTCCAGTCACATCATTTTATGGTGGGGAGATGATGTCACCTTCTGTTAATTCTCAATTTATCTGCCTGACGACTGAATAACTGTTGCACAGGAAGTAATAAATGCAAGGAAGTTCTAGTAGAGATGAAGCTCCTGATATTTCTCCATCTGATCTTGTTCCAGTTGTGAGCACTGAGCAGCAAAAATGAAATTACCACCAAGACATAGTCAATAGCTCAGTGGACTTGGCATAATACACTCTCCCTTCCACGGGGATTGACAGAATTATTTGAAAGTAAAATGCATTAGCAAAACTAAAGAATATAATTAAAATACAAATCTAAATTGCTGTGACCATATAATGGACATCTGTGTTATTATTATTGTAATATGTATCTAGGTTACCACTGTAAAACAGCAGAAATGTACTTGCTCACAAGAATTTCAGAGGTATTGGAGCAGTAGTTACTCACTAACAGCTTTTCCCAGGTTAACTCCACCCAGCTTCAGATTTCTATGAAATATAGCTTAGCTGCCCCATGACAACATTTCAGTCTTACGAGAGTTGACTGCACTGACACTGATCCTTGTTGTTCTGTAATCGTCTTTCTCAGCGGCTACAGCCAGTCATAAAACAGTATTGAAAAGCAGTGCTGTCAGCTGCACCACTGAGGCACATATCAAGAGATGACTTACAGTGCTTCTGCAGGTGGTCCATTTCATTTTGGAACATAGTTAATGGCGACATGTAGTTGTTTGGTTATTTGGATATAATTCACCAGTACATTAAACATATGTTTAAGACATAATTAAAACTATATGTTAAGAAACCCATATCCCTTTTTTTTTATATCTCCACTGTGTCAGTTATTTCTGTAGCACAGTATTGTGTATTGTGTAAGTGCTCCTCACTGTATATTATTTTTGAACAGCACCTGCTTCTTTTGGACAGCATTCTATGCCTTTTCCTTGGCACACATTATTTCCTGTGAACGTCTGTCATATTGCCTATGGAAATGTTTTTGTAATTCTGGAGATTGGTAATTTCCTCAGAGTATATCTGCAATGTATAGAATAAGTAAAAGCAAAATTTAATAATATCATTGCTTGAAATATTGTAATGTTCTTATGGTATCCTAGAGATGAGCGGGTTCGGTTCTCCGAGATCCGTACCCCCCGAACTTCACCTATTTTACACGGTTCCGAGGCAGCCTCGGATCTTCCCGCCTTGCTCGGTTAACCCGAACGCACCCGAACGTCATCATCCCGCTGTCGGATTCTCGCGAGATTCGTATTCTATATCAAGAGCCGCGCGTCGCCGCCATTTTCACTTGTGCATTGGAGATTGAACGGAGAGGACGTGGCTGCGTTTTCTCCCTGAAAATCTCCGTATCTGTGCTCAGTGTGCTACAAATATCTGTGCTCAGTGTGCTGCAAATATCTGTGCTCAGTGTGCTGCAAATATCTACGTTCTCTGCCTGAAAACGCTACATATCTGTGCTCAGTGTGCAGCAAATATCTGTGCTCAGTGTGCTGCATTTTGGTGACCAGTAGTATACATATAGTACAGTACAGTAGGCCATTGCTGTATCTTGCATCTCTGTGTCAAGTATACTATCTCTGTGCTGCATTATTGTGAGCAGTATATAGTAGGACAGTGCAGCATTTTGGTGACCAGCAGTATACATATAGTACAGTACAGTAGGCCATTGCTGTATCTTGCAGCTCTGTGTCAAGTATACCATCTCTGTGCTGCATTATTGTGAGCAGTATATAGTAGGACAGTGCAGCATTTTGGTGACCAGCAGTATACATATAGTACAGTACAGTAGGCCATTGCTGTATCTTGCAGCTCTGTGTCAAGTATACTATCCATATCTGTGCTGCATTATTGTGAGCAGTATATAGTAGTACAGTGCAGCATTGTGGTGACCAGTATACTACAGTAAAATAGTCCAGTGCTGTTCTCGCTGCTCAGTGTCAGTTCTCCGTAGTATCATCAGTGCTCAGTATAATCAGTGATTGATCAGTATAATCAGTTCTCAGTATAATCAGTGCGCTGTAAGACGTGCGCCCGTTTTCCGCCATTAGTGCATTGGGATTTAGACAATTGTTGAAGTTATTGTGTCCCCGGTACAAAATCCCATCTAGATTCCACTTCACTAGGCAGACAATAGCGAGATTTTACCAATTAATATCAGTGATTTATAATTAATTATTAATTACAGTGATCTTGCCAAATGATTACAGTGATTTTGTCATTTTCTTCCAGTGATTTGGACCAATAATACCATTGATTAGAACAAATAATTCCTGTGATTTTGTCATTTTCTTCCAGTGATTTGGACCATAATACCATTGTTTGGAACGAATAACTCCTGTGATTTGTCATTTTCTTCCAGTGATTTGGACCAATAATACCATTGATTAGAACGAATAATTCCTGTGATATTGAGGTGTTTGTGTCGCTTAGCTTAGCCATCCAGCGACCACAGTGCACCTCTTTTTCTCTTTTCTTTGCATCATGGGGGTAATTCCAAGTTGATCGCAGCAGGAATTTTGTTAGCAGTTGGGCAAAACCATGTGCACTGCAGGGGAGGCAGATATAACATGTGCAGAAAGAGTTAGATTTGGGTCGGTTATTTTATTTCTGTGCAGGGTAAATACTGGCTGCTTTATTTTTACACTGCAAATTAGATTGCAGATTGAACACACCACACCCAAATCTAACTCTCTCTGCACATGTTAAATCTGCCTCCCCTGCAGTGCACATGGTTTTGCCCAACTGCTAACAAAATTCCTGCTGCGATCAACTTGGAATTACCCCCCATGTGCTGTTTGGGGACTATTTTTTTAAGTGCCATCCTGTCTGACACTTCCGTATATGTCCAGTAGTACTGCCATTTGATATAATTCCCGATATTACTGCCATATAATTCCAGTGATTTTGTCATTTTCTTCCAGTGATTTGGACCAATAATACCATTGATTAGAACAAATAATTCCTGTGATATTGAGGTGTTTGTGTCGCTTAGCTTAGCCATCCAGCGACCACAGTGCACCTCTTTTTCTCTTTTCTTTGCATCATGTGCTGTTTGGGGACTATTTTTTTAAGTGCCATCCTGTCTGACACTTCCGTATATGTCCAGTGGTACTGCCATTTGATATAATTCCCGACATTACTGCCATATAATTCCAGTGATTTTGTCATTTTCTTCCAGTGATTTGGACCAATAATACCATTGATTAGAACGAATAATTCCTGTGATTTTGTCATTTTCTTCCAGTGATTTGGACAAATAATACCATTGATTAGAACAAATAATTCCTGTGATAGTGAGGTGTTTGTGTCGCTTAGCTTAGCCGTCCATCGATCACAGTGCACCTCTTTTTCTCTTTTCTTTGCATCATGTGCTGTTTGGGGCCAATTTTTTTAAGTGCCATCCTGTCTGACACTGCAGTGCCACTCCTAGATGGGCCAGGTGTTTGTGCCGCCCTCTAGGGTCCCTTAGCTTAGTCATCCAGTGACCTCGGTGCAAATTTTAGGTGTAAAAATAGTATTGTGAGGTGTTCAGAATAGACTGGAAATGAGTGGAAATTATGGTTATTGAGGTTAATAACACTATAGGATCAAAATGACTCCCACATTCTATAATTTAAGCTGTTTTTGAGGGGTTTTTGAAAAAAACACCCGAATCCAAAACACACCCGAATCCGACAAAAAATTTTCAGGGAGGTTTTGCCAAAACGCGTCCGAATCCAAAACACGGCCGCGGAACTGAATCCAAAACCAAAACACAAAACCCGAAAATGTTTCCGGTGCATATCTCTAGTATCTATTAACAGTAACAATTGAACCACTGAAACATTGAATGCATATTGTGGTGAGACTCATATAGAAACTGTGGGCCTAATTCAGACCTGATCGCTCGCAAGATATTTTATGCACTGCTGCGAACAGATAGTCGCCGCCCATAGGGGAGTGTATTTTTGCTTTGCAAGTGTGCGAATGCATGTGTAGCAGAGATGTACGAACAGATCTTGTGCAGTGTTTGAGTAGCCCAGGGCCTACTCAGCCGCTGCGAACACTTCAGCCTGTCCGGGACCGGAAATTGACGTCAAGACACCCTCCCTGCAAATGCTTGAACATGCCTGCGTTTTTCCAACCACTCCCAGAAAACGGTCAGTTGCCACCCAAAACGGCTTCTTCCTGTCGATCTCCTTGCGAACACCCGTGCGAATGGATTCTTTCCACAAACCCATCGCTGAGCGGCGTTCCGCTTTGTACCTGTACGACATGCCTGTGCATTGCAGTGCATACGCATGCGCAGTTCTGAACTGATCGCAGTGTTGCAAAAAACACTAGCGAGCGATCAGGACTAAATTACCCACTGTAAGTAGTAAAAGAGATGATTGCCTTATTAGGACATAGTTAAAAAGGATTCTAAGCATGATAATGCAATAACTAGGACTATATATGTCCATGCCTTGTAAGCATAGGCCTTGTAATATGCAGTCACAAGAGTTATATCATCTATGAGTGTTCTAAGTGACCTGGTGATCTCTCAAACTGGGGGGTAAGAGAACAAAGAATACAAAATGGATGGGGCTAATTCAGACCTGATCGCTGCTGTGCGTTTTCGCACAGCGGGTGATTAGGTCTGAACTGCGCATGTATATGCACCGCAATGAGCAGGTGCGACGGACCGCAGCAATGGGGATCGCTGGGCAGCAACGGGATGGTGTGAAAATTCAGAATGCACCGGCTATTGCAAGGAGATTGCCAGGAAGAGGGCATTTGTGGGTGGCAACTGACCGTTTTCAAGGAGTGTCCAGAAAAATGCAGGAGGGACCAGGCATTTGGAGGGAGGGTTTCTGACATCAGCTCCGGCCGGGTGTGGTATAGCGGTCCTATTGTTATTTTACCGACATTCATTAGTCCGACAGTGCTTGTCAGACACTGGAGGTTTCCCGTCAAATAATAGTTAGACATTAATCATACTTTGACATAGATAAGTTAGACAATGTAATTAATCAGACATATAAAAGATAGTGTATACACAGACAAAAAAAAAGTTCAACATTTATCCATCAGATACGAATTTTATAGACATTGTTGAAGACCAACATTAAATACATAGACACCTGAAATTCCGACAGGGCATTTATGAGACAACTAAACCTCCTAATGGCTGATGTGTGCCTCCATTCTAACAGTAAAACATCCTATACCCTTATACTAAGAATAAAGACACGGAGACTTGAATTTGGCAGAAAATTGTTAGTTATTTATTGTAACTCTAACCACTAGAAAAACCTGTAAAAGAAATATTAAATTAGCATATAATATTAACCGAATATGGTGGCAGAAAAAAGAATGGCTAAAAACCCACTGAAGATAACCTCAAAAACATTAAAAAACGAAAACAATCCTAATCTACCACAAAAACCATACATAGGTATCCAACTCAGACCTCCACGCTGACTGCCCACCCTGATGGGTGATGACGCTGCCCCCTGTCGGGTGATCTAGCGGCCTTAAAAGTCAATGGAGGTGAGTGCACCTAAACCACACCAACACCGTAAAGACTGTGACTAACAAGCCAAACTAGAACCTGCCGTTCTTTTCCGCCAAACAAATAGCCAACGAGAAAACCACTACTAACAACCTAAATCCACAAAAAACTTTGTGCCTAATCAAACCAAAAATGGGGTGGGAGGGTGGGAAGGCAAACTAAAAAAGACCCCTAATGCTCTATGCATCCCCTATATATACTGATCCCTCCCCCACCTATACTTGGCTGTAACCTGTCATGCCATTTCTGTCCACACCCATCATAGGAGGTTTAACTCTCTCCATTCCCATGTCTGTCATTCTGTTCTCCTAAACCTCCTAATTGCTGATGTGTGCCTCCATTCTAACAGTAAAACATCCTATACCCTTATACTAAGAATAAAGACACGGAGACTTGAATTTGGCAGAAAATTGTTAGCTATTTATTGTAACCCTAACCACTAGAAAAACCTGTAAAAGAAAATATTAAATTAGCATAAAATCTTAACCGAATATGGTGGCAGAAAAAAAGAATGGCTAAAAACCCACTAAAGATAACCTCAAAGATATTAACACTAGAGATGTGCACTTGAAATTTTTCGGGTTTTGTGTTTTGGTTTTGGGTTCGGTTCCGCGGCCGTGTTTTGGGTTCGACCGCGTTTTGGCAAAACCTCACCGAATTTTTTTTGTCGGATTCGGGTGTGTTTTGGATTCGGGTGTTTTTTTCAAAAAACACTAAAAAACAGCTTAAATCATAGAATTTGGGGGTCATTTTGATCCCAAAGTATTATTAACCTCAAAAACCATAATTTCCACTCATTTTCAGTCTATTCTGAATACCTCACACCTCACAATATTATTTTTAGTCCTAAAATTTGCACCGAGGTCGCTGGATGACTAAGCTAAGCGACCCTAGTGGCCGACACAAACACCGGGCCCATCTAGGAGTGGCACTGCAGTGTCACGCAGGATGGCCCTTCCAAAAAACACTCCCCAAACAGCACATGACGCAAAGAAAAAAAGAGGCACAATGAGGTAGCTGTGTGAGTAAGATAAGCGACCCTAGTGGCCGACACAAACACCGGGCCCATCTAGGAGTGGCACTGCAGTTTCACGCAGGATGGCCCTTCCAAAAAACACTCCCCAAACAGCACATGACGCAAAGAAAAAAAGAGGCGCAATGAGGTAGCTGTGTGAGTAAGCTAAGCGACCCTAGTGGCCGACACAAACACCTGGCCCATCTAGGAGTGGCACTGCAGTGTCACGCAGGATGGCCCTTCCAAAAAACACTCCCCAAACAGCACATGACGCAAAGAAAAAAAGAGGCGCAATGAGGTAGCTGTGTGAGTAAGATAAGCGACCCTAGTGGCCGACACAAACACCGGGCCCATCTAGGAGTGGCACTGCAGTGTCACGCAGGATGGCCCTTCCAAAAAACACTCCCCAAACAGCACATGACGCAAAGAAAAAAAGAGGCGCAATGAGGTAGCTGTGTGAGTAAGATAAGCGACCCTAGTGGCCGACACAAACACCTGGCCCATCTAGGAGTGGCACTGCAGTGTCACGCAGGATGGCCCTTCCAAAAAACACTCCCCAAACAGCACATGACGCAAAGAAAAAAAGAGGCGCAATGAGGTAGCTGTGTGAGTAAGATAAGCGACCCTAGTGGCCGACACAAACACCGGGCCCATCTAGGAGTGGCACTGCAGTGTCACGCAGGATGGCCCTTCCAAAAAACACTCCCCAGACAGCACATGACGCAAAGAAAAAAAGAGGCGCAATGAGGTAGCTGTGTGAGTAAGATAAGCGACCCTAGTGGCCGACACAAACACCGGGCCCATCTAGGAGTGGCACTGCAGTGTCACGCAGGATGGCCCTTCCAAAAAACACTCCCCAAACAGCACATGACGCAAAGAAAAAAAGAGGCGCAATGAGGTAGCTGTGTGAGTAAGATAAGCGACCCTAGTGGCCGACACAAACACCGGGCCCATCTAGGAGTGGCACTGCAGTGTCACGCAGGATGGCCCTTCCAAAAAACACTCCCCAAACAGCACATGACGCAAAGAAAAAAAGAGGCGCAATGAGGTAGCTGTGTGAGTAAGATAAGCAACCCTAGTGGCCGACACAAACACCGGGCCCATCTAGGAGTGGCACTGCAGTGTCACGCAGGATGGCCCTTCCAAAAAACACTCCCCAAACAGCACATGACGCAAAGAAAAAAAGAGGCGCAATGAGGTAGCTGTGTGAGTAAGATAAGCGACCCTAGTGGCCGACACAAACACCGGGCCCATCTAGGAGTGGCACTGCAGTGTCACGCAGGATGGCCCTTCCAAAAAACACTCCCCAAACAGCACATGACGCAAAGAAAAAAAGAGGCGCAATGAGGTAGCTGTGTGAGTAAGATAAGCGACCCTAGTGGCCGACACAAACACCTGGCCCATCTAGGAGTGGCACTGCAGTGTCACGCAGGATGGCCCTTCCAAAAAACACTCCCCAAACAGCACATGACGCAAAGAAAAATTAAAGAAAAAAGAGGTGCAAGATGGAATTGTCCTTGGGCCCTCCCACCCACCCTTATGTTGTATAAACAGGACATGCACACTTTAACCAACCCATCATTTCAGTGACAGGGTCTGCCACACGACTGTGACTGAAATGACGGATTGGTTTGGACCCCCACCAAAAAAGAAGCAATTAATCTCTCCTTGCACAAACTGGCTCTACAGAGGCAAGATGTCCACCTCATCATCATCCTCCGATATATCACCATGTACATCCCCCTCCTCACAGATTATCAATTCGTCCCCACTGGAATCCACCATCTCAGCTCCCTGTGTACTTTGTGGAGGCAATTGCTGCTGGTCAATGTCTCCACGGAGGAATTGATTATAATTCATTTTAATGAACATCATCTTCTCCACATTTTCTGGAAGTAACCTCGTACGCCGATTGCTGACAAGGTGAGCGGCGGCACTAAACACTCTTTCGGAGTACACACTTGTGGGAGGGCAACTTAGGTAGAATAAAGCCAGTTTGTGCAAGGGCCTCCAAATTGCCTCTTTTTCCTGCCAGTATAAGTACGGACTGTGTGACGTGCCTACTTGGATGCGGTCACTCATATAATCCTCCACCATTCTTTCAATGGGGAGAGAATCATATGCAGTGACAGTAGACGACATGTCCGTAATCGTTGACAGGTCCTTCAGTCCGGACCAGATGTCAGCATCAGCAGTCGCTCCAGACTGCATCACCGCCAGCGGGTGGGCTCGGAATTCTGAGCCTTTTCCTCGCACCCCCAGTTGCAGGAGAATGTGAAGGAGGAGATGTTGACAGGTCACGTTCCGCTTGACTTGACAATTTTCTCACCAGCAGGTCTTTGAACCCCAGCAGACTTGTGTCTGCCGGAAAGAGAGATCCAAGGTAGGTTTTAAATCTAGGATCGAGCACGGTGGCCAAAATGTAGTGCTCTGATTTCAACAGATTGACCACCCGTGAATCCTTGTTAAGCGAATTAAGGGCTCCATCCACAAGTCCCACATGCCTAGCGGAATCGCTCCGTGTTAGCTCCTCCTTCAATGTCTCCAGCTTCTTCTGCAAAAGCCTGATGAGGGGAATGACCTGACTCAGGCAGGCAGTGTCTGAACTGACTTCACGTGTGGCAAGTTCAAAGGGCAGCAGAACCTTGCACAACGTTGAAATCATTCTCCACTGCGCTTGAGACAGGTGCATTCCACCTCCTATATCGTGCTGAATTGTATAGGCTTGAATGGCCTTTTGCTGCTCCTCCAACCTCTGAAGCATATATAGGGTTGAATTCCACCTCGTTACCACTTCTAGCTTCAGATGATGGCAGGGCAGGTTCAGGTGTTTTTGGTGTTGCTCCAGTCTTCTGTACGTGGTGCCTGTACGCCGAAAGTGTCCCGCAATTCTTCTGGCCACCGACAGCATCTCTTGCACGCCCCTGTCGTTTTTTAAAAAATTCTGCACCACCAAATTCAAGGTATGTGCAAAACATGGGACGTGCTGGAATTTGCCCAGATTTAATGCACACACAATATTGCTGGCGTTGTCCGATGCCACAAATCCACAGGAGAGTCCAATTGGGGTAAGCCATTCTGCGATGATCTTTCTCAGTTGCCGTAAGAGGTTTTCAGCTGTGTGCGTATTCTGGAAACCGGTGATACAAAGCGTAGCCTGCCTAGGAAAGAGTTGGCGTTTGCGAGATGCTGCTACTGGTGCCGCCGCTGCTGTTCTTGCGGCGGGAGTCCATACATCTACCCAGTGGGCTGTCACAGTCATATAGTCCTGACCCTGCCCTGCTCCACTTGTCCACATGTCCGTGGTTAAGTGGACATTGGGTCCAGCTGCATTTTTTAGGACACTGGTGACTCTTTTTCTGAGGTCTGTGTACATTTTCGGTATCGCCTGCCTAGAGAAATGGAACCTAGATGGTATTTGGTACCGGGGACACAGTACCTCCAACAAGTCTCTAGTTGGCTCTGCAGTAATGATGGATACCGGAACCACGTTTCTCACCACCCAGGATGCCAAGGCCTCCGTTATCCGCTTTGCAGCAGGATGACTGCTGTGATATTTCATCTTCCTCGCAAAGGACTGTTGGACAGTCAATTGCTTGGTGGAAGTAGTAAAAGTGGTCTTACGATTTCCCCTCTGGGATGACCATTGACTCCCAGCAGCAACAACAGCAGCGCCAGCAGCAGTAGGCGTTACACGCAAGGATGCATCGGAGGAATCCCAGGCAGGAGAGGAATCGTCAGAATTGCCAGTGACATGGCCTGCAGGACTATTGGCATTCCTGGGGAAGGAGGAAATTGACACTGAGGGAGTTGGTGGGTTGGTTTGCGTGAGCTTGGTTACAAGAGGAAGGGATTTACTGGTCAGTGGACTGCTTCCGCTGTCGCCCAAAGTTTTTGAACTTGTCACTGACTTATTATGAATGCGCTGCAGGTGACGTATAAGGGAGGATGTTCCGAGGTGGTTAACGTCCTTACCCCTACTTATTACAGCTTGACAAAGGCAACACACGGCTTGACAAATGTTGTCCGCATTTCTGTTGAAATACTTCCACACCGAAGAGCTGATTTTTTTGGTATTTTCACCAGGCATGTCAACGGCCATATTCCTCCCACGGACAACAGGTGTCTCCCCGGGTGCCTGACTTAAACAAACCACCTCACCATCAGAATCCTCCTTGTCAATTTCCTCCCCAGCGCCAGCAACACCCATATCCTCCTCATCCTGGTGTACTTCAACACTGACATCTTCAATCTGACTATCAGGAACTGGACTGCGGGTGCTCCTTCCAGCACTTGCAGGGGGCGTGCAAATGGTGGAAGGCGCATGCTCTTCACGTCCAGTGTTGGGAAGGTCAGGCATCGCAACCGACACAATTGGACTCTCCTTGTGGATTTGGGATTTCGAAGAACGCACAGTTCTTTGCGGTGCTTTTGCCAGCTTGAGTCTTTTCATTTTTCTAGCGAGAGGCTGAGTGCTTCCATCCTCATGTGAAGCTGAACCACTAGCCATGAACATAGGCCAGGGCCTCAGCCATTCCTTGCCACTCCGTGTGGTAAATGGCATATTGGCAAGTTTACGCTTCTCCTCCGACAATTTTATTTTAGATTTTGGAGTCCTTTTTTTACTGATATTTGGTGTTTTGGATTTTACATGCTCTGTACTATGACATTGGGCATCGGCCTTGGCAGACGACGTTGCTGGCATTTCATCGTCTCGGCCATGACTAGTGGCAGCAGCTTCAGCACGAGGTGGAAGTGGATCTTGATCTTTCCCTAATTTTGGAACCTCAACATTTTTGTTCTCCATATTTTAATAGGCACAACTAAAAGGCACCTCAGGTAAACAATGGAGTGGATGGATACTAGTATACTTATGGATGGACGAGCGACTGCCGACACAGAGGTAGCTACAGCCGTGGACTACCGTACTGTGTCTGCTGCTAATATAGACTGGATGATAATGAGATGAAATCAATATATATATATATAATATCACTAGTACTGCAGCCGGACAGGTATATATATTTATTATGTAATGACTGATGACGGACCTGCTGGACACTGTCAGCTCAGCAGCACCGCAGACTGCTACAGTAAGCTACTATAGTAGTATGTATAAAGAAGAAAGAAAAAAAAAAAAACACGGGTAGGTGGTATACAATTATGGATGGACGAGCGACTGCCGACACAGAGGTAGCTACAGCCGTGGACTACCGAACTGTGTCTGCTGCTAATATAGACTGGATGATAATGAGATGAAATCAATATATATATATATAATATCACACTAGTACTGCAGCCGGACAGGTAGATATATTTATTATGTAATGACTGATGACGGACCTGCTGGACACTGTCAGCTCAGCAGCACCGCAGACTGCTACAGTAAGCTACTATAGTAGTATGTATAAAGAAGAAAGAAAAAAAAACCACGGGTAGGTGGTATACAATTATGGATGGACGAGCGACTGCCGACACAGAGGTAGCTACAGCCGTGGACTACCGTACTGTGTCTGCTGCTAATATAGACTGGATGATAATGAGATGAAATCAATATATATATATATAATATCACACTAGTACTGCAGCCGGACAGGTAGATATATTTATTATGTAATGACTGATGACGGACCTGCTGGACACTGTCAGCTCAGCAGCACCGCAGACTGCTACAGTAAGCTACTATAGTAGTATGTATAAAGAAGAAAGAAAAAAAAAAACCACGGGTAGGTGGTATACAATCATGGATGGACGAGCGACTGCCGACACAGAGGTAGCAACAGCCGTGGACTACCGTACTGTGTCTGCTGCTAATATAGACTGGATGATAATGAGATGAAATCAATATATATATATATATATATATAATATCACACTAGTACTGCAGCCGGACAGGTAGATATATTTATTATGTAATGACTGATGACGGACCTGCTGGACACTGTCAGCTCAGCAGCACCGCAGACTGCTACAGTAAGCTACTATAGTAGTATGTATAAAGAATAAAGAAAAAGAAAAACCACGGGTAGGTGGTATACAATTATGGATGGACGAGCGACTGCCGACACAGAGGTAGCTACAGCCGTGGACTACCGTACTGTGTCTGCTGCTAATATAGACTGGATGATAATGAGATGAAATCAATATATATATATATAATATCACACTAGTACTGCAGCCGGACAGGTAGATATATTTATTATGTAATGACTGATGACAGACCTGCTGGACACTGTCAGCTCAGCAGCACCGCAGACTGCTACAGTAAGCTACTATAGTAGTATGTATAAAGAAGAAAAAAAAAAAAAACCACGTGTAGGTGGTATACAATTATGGATGGACGAGCGACTGCCGACACAGAGGTAGCTACAGCCGTGGACTACTGTACTGTATCTGCTGCTAATATAGACTGGATGATAATGAGATGAAATCAATATATATATATATAATATCACACTAGTACTGCAGCCGGACAGGTAGATATATTTATTATGTAATGACTGATGACGGACCTGCTGGACACTGTCAGCTCAGCAGCAGTGCAGACTGCTACAGTAAGCTACTATAGTAGTATGTATAAAGAAGAAAGAAAAAAAAAAAACACGGGTAGGTGGTATACAATTATGGATGGACGAGCGACTGCCGACACAGAGGTAGCTACAGCCGTGGACTACCGTACTGTGTCTGCTGCTAATATAGACTGGATGATAATGAGATGAAATCAATATATATATATATATATATATATAATATCACTAGTACTGCAGCCGGACAGGTATATATATTTATTATGTAATGACTGATGACGGACCTGCTGGACACTGTCAGCTCAGCAGCACCGCAGACTGCTACAGTAAGCTACTATAGTAGTATGTAACTATAAAGAAGAAGAAAGAAAAAAAAAAAAACGGGTAGGTGGTATACAATATTATATATATATTATATACAATTATATATATATATATATATATATATTAAACTGGTGGTGATTATTAAACTGGTGGTCAGGTCACTGGTCACACTATCAGCAACTTGCAAGTAGTACTCCTAAGCAGACAATCACAATATATATTATACTGGTGGTCAGTGTGGTCACAATGGCAGTGTGGCACTCTGGCAGCAAAAGTGTGCACTGTACGTTATATGTACTCCTGAGTCCTGCTCTCAGACTCTAACTGCTCCCCACTGTCAGTGTCTCCCCCACAAGTCAGATATACATTATACAGTCACACTATCTATCTATCACTTCAGCAAGTAGTAGTACTCCTCCTAATGCTCCCCAAAATTACTACTGTCTCTCTCTACTCTAGTCTCACTCTCTTCTCTATAAACGGAGAGGACGCCAGCCATGTCCTCTCCCTATGAATCTCAATGCACGTGTGAAAATGGCGGCGACGCGCGGCTCCTTATATAGAATCCGAGTCTCGCGATAGAATCCGAGCCTCGCGAGAATCCGACAGCGGGATGATGACGTTCGAGCGCGCTCGGGTTAACCGAGCAAGGCGGGAAGATCCGAGTCGCTCGGCCCCGTGTAAAAAAAAATGAAGTTCGGGCGGGTTCGGATTCCGAGGAACCGAACCCGCTCATCTCTAATTAACACTAAAACAATCCTAATCTACCACAAAAACCATACATAGGTATCCAACTCAGACCTCCACGCTGACTGCCCACCCAGATGGGTGATGACACTGCCCCCTGTCGGGTGATCTAGCAGCCTTAAAAGTCAATGGAGGTGAGTGCACCTAAACCACACCAACACCGTAAAAACTGTGACTAACAAGCCAAACTAGAACCTGCCGTTCTTTTCCACCAACAGCAAAAGACTCTTCTACAGAGGCTTCGCACTGCCACCATACCCTCAACCTAACTCCTGCAAACCCTCAAACAGATCCTCCAGGAAAAACATCATCCCTTCCTTGGACAAATGTACACCATCAGGCCGAAAAAGGTGAGTGTCACGGAACTGAATCCTAACGTGGCGAACCACCATCCCTCCGTGAGCCAAAACCCAATTTGCTACCGCTGCATTCACCTTTTGCCTGGCCTCATCAATAGGGCGACCATCCACCACTCCTCGCCAATGCAACCTTGGCACAATCATGGAGAACACCAAAACACAGCTAGGCCAAGCTGTGGCAATACTTGACAAATCTTCACCATGGACCATTGCAAATCTAAAGACGTCCTCTTACCCAGATTGTTACCACCCAAATGGACAACCAGGACCCTAGGGACTCCATGCTCCCTAGCTTGACTGACCAACCTACCCTTCAACTCATGCCACATCATTCTATGCCAACCAAGCCAACGAACACTATGAGCCTGGGGGAAAAAACGCGCCCCTTCTGAGGCCAAAAACCTGGCTGCCCAGTAAACAAATGAGTGACCAACTACCCATACTGACAACTCGTCGTCCACCCAATCTAAAGTGAAGGAAAGGAATAAAAAGTAGATTAGTAAATGTCCTAACATGAGCCTGCCAAAAAGAAAAAAGGTTTTAATTTCTCATTTAGACACGGCCTAGCCGTGCTAAACAAGCTTCAAGCTAATCGAAGCGTAACATAAAGGCACAAAGGGAAAGATCAAATAATAAAACAAAGCAAAAGTAAAAGAGGGGAGAGGGTGGGGAGGGGGGCGGAAATGGGGAAAACATAGAAGAACTCAGCTGGAGGTGAAAGCTTAAAAAACCTGCTGAGGGACTTTTAATTGGAACCAATCAGCCGAATTATGGTAAAATTGAAATTCAGTCCGTCAGGTCAGGCAAAAAGTGCAAAAGAACTCCAGAACCCCACTGCCAGCAGTGGCGAGTAGCTAATCCCTGAGTAGGATGAACAGGGGAGGCAAACGGACACAAACTGAACAATGACGGACACAACAAATCCAACAGTAAACCTCTTAACACTTGCTAAAACAGGAACTCATAAAACCGGGCGAATATATTGCTTGTAACTGGAAGACTTCCAGCGCCCCACCGCCTGAATCTCCGCAACGGAAAAACCCGTCGACGCAGCCGACGTCGCAGCCCCGATTCGAAAGGAATGCGTACCAAAAGCAGAGGGTAAAGGCCCAAGCCAGCTAGACAGCGACTCGGCATCCAGCAAAATTGATACTTCGTCAATGGTAAACCGTCATAATGCAGCAGCCAGGATCCCCTCGCATCTGGCCGTACTGCCGCATATCTCATTGCCAACTTTACCGGGCACATGCGCGCATCCAAAGATGAAACCAAAGTGACCCATCGCCCTCTACCCACTTGGTCCGTCTTAGAGCGACGCAGTCTACACAGCAAAGACCTCTCACCCACCACCACATCATCTCGGAGCATGCGCAAATCTGTACATTTAGAAGGCGCCACCAGTTCCGAAACCCGAAAGGCCCCATGATAAGCCATGGAGAACGCCAACTCGAACAACAATGACTCAAAAAGTGAAGACAAGACCTTGGCCACCGCACAGATGACCACCGGCAGCAGAGCCGCATCGATCGGGCACCGCCTATCCGGCGGAGCTGGCGCCCACCCTTTCATCGCCTTTGCAAGGAGGCAGCTCTTTGTCACGTCAGGAAAACCCTTTAGTTTACTAAAAAATGAAATCCCTGCCAGGTACCGTGACACCACGGCTCTAGACCTACCCGTGACAAAAAGCTGCCAAATAAAAGAAAACATCAGCCGATGCCTGCTCTTACCTTCTTGCCCCCGCGCTTGGACAAACTCTACCCACTCACTCCAAGCTTGACTGTAAGCCTTGAGCGTGTTCGGAGCTACTGATCGCATCGCTAAGCTCTCCAGTCCAGACCGATCACCTGCCAGACATAATCAGGACATTGAAAACCCTGCGCATCGGCCTCAGGTGCTAGTAGCCGAAATCTTTCCCACTGCCCGCGGGACAACGCGTCAGCAATTCCGTTCTCAATTCCTGGAACATGTTGTGCTCGAAACCATACATTCCGACGCAAGAACGTCAGCAACAGCTGCGCAAACACCCTCAATACCACAAGCGACTTGGCCCTCTGAATATTAATCGCGTGTACCACGCCCAGATTGTCGCATCTGAACAAAATACTGTGATCGGCCAGACGCTCACCCCAAACCTCCAAGGCAACTATGATGGGGAAAAGCTCAAGCAGCAAAAGGTCTTTAGTAAAACCTATGCAAGACCATTCCTCAGGCCAAGGGGCCACACACCAAGATCCCTCTAGGTAGCATCCGAACCCAGAGGAACTCGCCGCGTCGGTAAATAGCTGCAATCCAGCATTGTCGACCGTTGGGGCCAACCAGATACGCACCCCATTGAATCCCTCCAGGAACGAGGCCCAAACAGCCAACTCCCTCTTAATCTCGGAGGACAAGCGAATGAAGTGATGCGGTCAGGCACACCCCGCCGTCGACCTTTCCAACTTTCGCAGGATGCACCGAACCCGGGGAGGCAGCTGCCACCAATGGGGCCAAAGCCGACGCCACTGATGACAGTGCAGATGCCAGGTCCCCAGTGGCCTCCTGTTTGCCTCTATCCTCCCGGCCACTGCCAAGCGAGACTCCTGGGGCCTCCGGTACCCCACTCCGCCTCCTACCCTGGCCTACATAAGGTGCCGGGAGGGCCCTGCCCCTAAAAGGTCAGACCGCCTGGGTGACCTGCCGGTCCCTCCTCTGACCCCCTGTCCTGCCCTCCGCACCCCACTACCTTCACTCATCCCATCCTCCAATGCCCAGCCGTCATTGCTAGCCTGAACCCGAGCTCCAACACCAGCCCCCAGCCGGGAGGCTCCAGGTTCCTGAAACCTGGAGCTCCCCCGAGCGACAGGGAAAGCAGCCCCCTCAGCCAAATCATCATCAGTATTATCAGTGTCAGCAGCATAATTAACACCCATCACAGGAGGTTTAACTCTCTCCATTCCCATGTCTGTCATTCTGTTCTCCAAGTAGACTGACACAAAGATAACACTGACAACGAATACATAGACATTTAAGAGATAGACAGCGCATACATAGACAGTTAATAGACCAACGGCGAATCCATAGACAAATAATGAGACAGAAATGTCCTCATTCAGACATCAATTAGACCGACACACTAAAAATCCGACAGGACATATATCAGATATTAATAAGACCGACACACAAAAGACAGACAACTCATATATAGACAGTTAAAAGTCTGACAGGACATATGTCAGATATTAATAAGACTGACACACATTCATTGCCAAAATATAATATTACACATAACAGACAGTGGACGCAACACTCTCAATAGCTATTGCAGGTGTACGGGACTCATAGCATCTCGTCCTGGACGGCTTGCTATCACCTGCAATAGCTATGGAGGGGTGCCGGGGGGGGGGTTCACCCCACCCTGGAGTACACAACTAAAGCCATGTGCCCGGGGGCATGTGAGAGGGGTGACTAAGGGGAAGGGATTGCGCTGCAGGGACTAGGGGGAGGTGTGCGGGGGAGGTCATTGCGCGCATGACTTTAGCCTGTATGAGTTGAGTTTGCTAGTTGAACGCTGATAGGTCTGGCTGGGACCTGTATTTCCACGGATGAAAGTAGCACAGGGGGTAACGCTATTAGCGTAGGTGCGTCTTAGCCTAGACGGCATGCTATTGCTAGGGTGACAATGGAGGCGTCCAGGACAGGGCGCCCAGAAATAGAGGGGGACGGGATAGGGGTGACTGAGTGGTAGGGGTGCGCTGCAGTGACTGGGTGGAGGTGTGTGTGTGTGTTTGGGGAAGGGGGGGGGAGCATGACTTTAGCCTGTATGAGTTGGGTTTGCTAGTTAGAACGCTGATAGGTCTGGCTGGGACCTGTATTTCCACGGATGAAAGTAGCACAGGGGGTAACGCTATTAGCGTAGGTGCGTCTTAGCCTAGACGGCATGCTATTGCTGGGGTGACAATGGAGGCGTCCAGGACAGGGCGCCCAGAAATAGAGGGGGACGGGAGAGGGGTGACTGAGTGGAAGGGGTGCGCTGCAGTGACTGGGTGGAGGTGTGTGTGTGTGTGTGTGTGTGTGTGTGTGTGTGTGTGTGTGTGTGTGTGTGTGTGTGGAAGGGGGGGGGGGAGCATGACTTTAGCCTGTATGAGTTGGGCTTGCTAGTAGGACCGCTGACAGGTCTGGCTGGGACCTGTAGTTCCATGGATGAGAGTATCGCAGGGGGTTGCTGGGGTGATGATGAGCTATGGTGGTAGCTCATGCCAGCGGTAGTAGGCCATACAGGACTGGACACTGGGACCCCATCCACCCGCAATAGCTATTTCGATCTAAGGGTGCAGGTGTGTACGCGGTGACATGTCTGTATGTAGGAGGGTAGTGTTGGGGAAATGAAAATCTCAAAAGTCTATGAAATCGATATATGTGCCCTGTCCTAATAATCTGTCGGTCTTTGCGTGTCGGTATTATTTGATTCTGTTATATGTATGTATTGTCGGTCATTTAGCTGTCTATGTATACACTGTTGGACTTTTACAAGTCGGTCTTATTGGGGTCTGAGTTATGTATTGTCGGTCATTTAGCTGTCTATGTATACGCTGTCAGACTTTTACGTGTCCGTCTTATTGGAGTCTGTTATATGTATTGTCGGTCATTTAGCTGTCTGTGTATGTGCTGTCTGCATTCTGGGATTGTCTATTTCATTGATGTCTGGTAAATAACATTTCGGTCTCTTTTACTGTCTATGTATGCGCTGTCGGTCTTTTGCGTGTCGGTCTAATGCATGTCTGATGTGTGTTCTGTCGGTCTTTTATGTGTCAGTGTATATGCTGTTGGTATGTTGTGGTTCGGTATCATTGTTGTCTGATGGATGACGTGTCGGTCTGTTTTGTTGTCGATGTATGTGCTGTCGGTTTTGGGGTTGTCATTGTGACTGTTGTCTGACTTATGAACTGTTGGTCTTTATCACTTCTTTATCCCTTCTGATTCTGGGTATGCCTGCTGCCTGCCTTGTCTCTGAAGTGTATAATGGATTCAGTTACTCAGTTTGTTGTCTGACATTGCCAGTTATTATGTCCCACAACCCATTACTCTGTGCTGTAACCATCTGCCTGCACTACCCCTGTGCTTTGTCTTGTTTGTTTTTCATCTGATAATCCTGCTTAGTGTCTTGTCCAACATAAACCTATGAAAATGCACTGGGGAAGTAAGCCTTTTCTAGGTGGATTTGAAGAACTGAGGCCAGTAGAGTTATAGCTTAGTAGGATATATTGTAAGTGAAGACCTCATGAAGCTGTTACTCCGTTTTCGGAGGGTTCACCAAATTTTCAGCTTTCATACATCCCACTTATATGGGTCTATTTAATTGTAGTCGGAATTGCCGTCAAGTCGGAAAGACGGCACTTGCCAACTTTTTTAGTTGAATCAGGATTTAACCCATTCAACTCAGTTGCCGTTTTTTCGACTTGTTGAAAAGCACGTGGATCGGCGATTTAGCCGTAGATCCACATGTCTTGTCGAATTTGCGACCATTTCTGACAGGTTTTTGGACCATTTTCGACAATGCTGATTTTAAAGTCGGATCAACATTGTAGAAAACGTGCAAAACCTGTCGGAAATGCTCGCAAATTGAATACTGAACTGTCGGATCCTCTCCTTCGGAGAGGATCCGACAGGAATTGAATAGACCCCATAGTCTCCATACAGGCCAAAGTAAATCCATATGCTTATTCAAATGAGTTTGACACATGGTATAAGCATTTTAAAATCATGTTATAGATAAATGAGGAAAATGTATTTGCTACTAAGGGGAAGAATTATCAAACCTTCTAAGAGGACAAGTGAAGGTGATAATTATAACAACCAATTGGATACTAGATATTATTTTATAGACAATAGGTAAATAACAGCTAGAATCTGATTGGTTGCTATGGACAACACAACTTCTTGTCCTCTTAAAGATATCTAATAAATATTAGAGATGAGCGGGTTCGGTTCCTCGGAATCCGAACCCGCCCGAACTTCATGTTTTTTTACACGGGTCCGAGCGACTCGGATCTTCCCGCCTTGCTCGGTTAACCCGAGCGCGCCCGAACGTCATCATCACGCTGTCGGATTCTCGCGAGGCTCGGATTCTATCGCGAGACTCCGATTCTATATAAGGAGCCGCGCGTCGCCGCCATTTTTCACACGTGCATTGAGATTCATAGGGAGAGGACGTGGCTGGCGTCCTCTCCGTTTATAGAGATTCGAGAAGAGAGTGAGACAGAGAGAGACACAGTAGTAATTTGGGGAGCATTAGGAGGAGTACTACTACTACTAGTACTTGCTGAAGTGATAGAGAGAGATAGTGTGACTGTATTATCTGACTTGTGGGGGAGACACTGACAGTGGGGAGCAGTTAGAGTCTGAGAGCAGGACTCAGGACTCAGGAGTACATATAACGTACAGTGCACACTTTTGCTGCCAGAGTGCCAGCCACACTGCCATTGTTTGTGACCACACTGACCACCAGTATAATATATATTGTGATTGTCTGCTTAGGACTCAGGAGTACTACTTGCAAGTTGCTGATAGTGTGACCAGTGACCTGACCACCAGTTTAATAATCACCACCAGTTTATGAGTTTAATATATATTATATATATATATATAATTGTATATAATATATATATAATATTGTATACCACCTAGCACCTACCCGTGTTTTTTTTTTTTTTTCTTTCTTCTTTATACATACTACTATAGTAGCTTACTGTAGCAGTCTGCACTGCTGCTTAGCTGACAGTGTCCAGCAGGTCCGTCATCAGTCATTACATAATAAATATATCTACCTGTCCGGCTGCAGTACTAGTGATATTATATATACATATATATTGATTTCATCTCATTATTTATCATCCAGTCTATATTATCAGCAGACACAGTACGGTAGTCCACGGCTGTAGCTACCTCTGTGTCGGCACTCAGCAGTCCATCCATAATTGTATACCACCTGCCCGTGGTTTTTTTTCCCTTTCTTCTTTATACATACTACTATAGTAGCTTACTGTAGCAGTCTGCGGTGCTGCTGAGCTGACAGTGTCCAGCAGGTCCGTCATCAGTCATTACATAATAAATATATATACCTGTCCGGCTGCAGTACTAGTGATATTATATATACATATATATTGATTTCATCTCATTATCATCCAGTCTATATTATCAGCAGACACAGTACGGTAGTCCACGGCTGTAGCTACCTCTGTGTCGGCACTCGGCAGTCCATCCATAATTGTATACCACCTACCCGTGGTTTTTTTTTTCTTCTTTATACATACTACTATAGTAGCTTACTGTAGCAGTCTGCGGTGCTGCTGAGCTGACAGTGTCCAGCAGGTCCGTCATCAGTCATTACATAATAAATATATCTACCTGTCCGGCTGCAGTACTAGTGATATTATATATACATATATATTGATTTCATCTCATTATCATCCAGTCTATATTATCAGCAGACACAGTACGTTAGTCCACGGCTGTAGCTACCTCTGTGTCGGCACTCGGCAGTCCATCCATAATTGTATACCACCTACCCGTGGTTGTTTTTTCTTTCTTTCTTCTTTATACATACTACTATAGTAGCTTACTGTAGCAGTCTGCGGTGCTGCTGAGCTGACAGTGTCCAGCAGGTCCGTCATCAGTCATTACATAATAAATATATAATATATACCTGTCCGGCTGCAGTACTAGTGATATTATATATACATATATATTGATTTCATCTCATTATCATCCAGTCTATATTAGCAGCAGACACAGTACGGTAGTCCACGGCTGTAGCTACCTCTGTGTCGGCACTCGGCAGTCCATCCATAAGTATACTAGTATCCATCCATCTCCATTGTTTACCTGAGGTGCCTTTTAGTTGTGCCTATTAAAATATGGAGAACAAAAATGTTGAGGTTCCAAAATTAGGGAAAGATCAAGATCCACTTCCACCTCGTGCTGAAGCTGCTGCCACTAGTCATGGCCGAGACGATGAAATGCCAGCAACGTCGTCTGCCAAGGCCGATGCCCAATGTCATAGTACAGAGCATGTAAAATCCAAAACACCAAATATCAGTAAAAAAAGGACTCCAAAATCTAAAATAAAATTGTCGGAGGAGAAGCGTAAACTTGCCAATATGCCATTTACCACACGGAGTGGCAAGGAACGGCTGAGGCCCTGGCCTATGTTCATGGCTAGTGGTTCAGCTTCACATGAGGATGGAAGCACTCAGCCTCTCGCTAGAAAAATGAAAAGACTCAAGCTGGCAAAAGCACCGCAAAGAACTGTGCGTTCTTCGAAATCCCAAATCCACAAGGAGAGTCCAGTTGTGTCGGTTGCGATGCCTGACCTTCCCAACACTGGACGTGAAGAGCATGCGCCTTCCACCATTTGCACGCCCCCTGCAAGTGCTGGAAGGAGCACCCGCAGTCCAGTTCCTGATAGTCAGATTGAAGATGTCAGTGTTGAAGTACACCAGGATGAGGAGGATATGGGTGTTGCTGGCGCTGGGGAGGAAATTGACAAGGAGAATTCTGATGGTGAGGTGGTTTGTTTAAGTCAGGCACCCGGGGAGACACCTGTTGTCCATGGGAGGAATATGGCCGTTGACATGCCTGGTGAAAATACCAAAAAAATCAGCTCTTCGGTGTGGAAGTAATTCAACAGAAATGCGGACAACATTTGTCAAGCCGTGTGTTGCCTTTGTCAAGCTGTAATAAGTAGGGGTAAGGACGTTAACCACCTCGGAACATCCTCCCTTATACGTCACCTGCAGCGCATTCATAATAAGTCAGTGACAAGTTCAAAAACTTTGGGCGACAGCGGAAGCAGTCCACTGACCAGTAAATCCCTTCCTCTTGTAACCAAGCTCACGCAAACCACCCCACCAACTCCCTCAGTGTCAATTTCCTCCTTCCCCAGGAATGCCAATAGTCCTGCAGGCCATGTCACTGGCAATTCTGACGATTCCTCTCCTGCCTGGGATTCCTCCGATGCATCCTTGCGTGTAACGCCGACTGCTGCTGGCGCTGCTGTTGTTGCTGCTGGGAGTCGATGGTCATCCCAGAGGGGAAATCGTAAGACCACTTTTACTACTTCCACCAAGCAATTGACTGTCCAACAGTCCTTTGCGAGGAAGATGAAATATCACAGCAGTCATCCTGCTGCAAAGCGGATAACTGAGGCCTTGGCATCCTGGGTGGTGAGAAACGTGGTTCCGGTATCCATCATTACTGCAGAGCCAACTAGAGACTTGTTGGAGGTACTGTGTCCCCGGTACCAAATACCATCTAGGTTCCATTTCTCTAGGCAGGCGATACCGAAAATGTACACAGACCTCAGAAAAAGAGTCACCAGTGTCCTAAAAAATGCAGCTGTACCCAATGTCCACTTAACCACGGACATGTGGACAAGTGGAGCAGGGCAGGGTCAGGACTATATGACTGTGACAGCCCACTGGGTAGATGTATGGACTCCCGCCGCAAGAACAGCAGCGGCGGCACCAGTAGCAGCATCTCGCAAACGCCAACTCTTTCCTAGGCAGGCTACGCTTTGTATCACCGGTTTCCAGAATACGCACACAGCTGAAAACCTCTTACGGCAACTGAGGAAGATCATCGCGGAATGGCTTACCCCAATTGGACTCTCCTGTGGATTTGTGGCATCGGACAACGCCAGCAATATTGTGTGTGCATTAAATCTGGGCAAATTCCAGCACGTCCCATGTTTTGCACATACCTTGAATTTGGTGGTGCAGAATTTTTAAAAAAACGACAGGGGCGTGCAAGAGATGCTGTCGGTGGCCAGAAGAATTGCGGGACACTTTCGGCGTACAGGCACCACGTACAGAAGACTGGAGCAACACCAAAAACGCCTGAACCTGCCCTGCCATCATCTGAAGCAAGAAGTGGTAACGAGGTGGAATTCAACCCTATATATGCTTCAGAGGTTGGAGGAGCAGCAAAAGGCCATTCAAGCCTATACAATTCAGCACGATATAGGAGGTGGAATGCACCTGTCTCAAGCGCAGTGGCGAATGATTTCAACGTTGTGCAAGGTTCTGCTGCCCTTTGAACTTGCCACACGTGAAGTCAGTTCAGACACTGCCAGCCTGAGTCAGGTCATTCCCCTCATCAGGCTTTTGCAGAAGAAGCTGGAGACATTGAAGGATGAGCTAACACGGAGCGATTCCGCTAGGCATGTGGGACTTGTGGATAGAGCCCTTAATTCGCTTAACAAGGATTCACGGATGGTCAATCTGTTGAAATCAGAGCACTACATTTTGGCCACCGTGCTCGATCCTAGATTTAAAACCTACCTTGGATCTCTCTTTCCGGCAGACACAAGTCTGCTGGGGTTCAAAGACCTGCTGGTGAGAAAATTGTCAAGTCAAGCGGAACGCGACCTGTCAACATCTCCTCCTTCACATTCTCCCGCAACTGGGGGTGCGAGGAAAAGGCTCAGAATTCCGAGCCCACCCGCTGGCGGTGATGCAGGGCAGTCTGGAGCGACTGCTGATGCTGACATCTGGTCCGGACTGAAGGACCTGTCAACGATTACGGACATGTCGTCTACTGTCACTGCATATGATTCTCTCCCCATTGAAAGAATGGTGGAGGATTATATGAGTGACCGCATCCAAGTAGGCACGTCACACAGTCCGTACTTATACTGGCAGGAAAAAGAGGCAATTTGGAGGCCCTTGCACAAACTGGCTTTATTCTACCTAAGTTGCCCTCCCACAAGTGTGTACTCCGAAAGAGTGTTTAGTGCCGCCGCTCACCTTGTCAGCAATCGGCGTACGAGGTTACTTCCAGAAAATGTGGAGAAGATGATGTTCATTAAAATGAATTATAATCAATTCCTCCGTGGAGACATTGACCAGCAGCAATTGCCTCCACAAAGTACACAGGGAGCTGAGATGGTGGATTCCAGTGGGGACGAATTGATAATCTGTGAGGAGGGGGATGTACACGGTGATATATCGGAGGATGATGATGAGGTGGACATCTTGCCTCTGTAGAGCCAGTTTGTGCAAGGAGAGATTAATTGCTTCTTTTTCGGTGGGGGTCCAAACCAACCCGTCATTTCAGTCACAGTCGTGTGGCAGACCCTGTCACTGAAATGATGGGTTGGTTAAAGTGTGCATGTCCTGTTTATACAACATAAGGGTGGGTGGGAGGGCCCAAGGACAATTCCATCTTGCACCTCTTTTTTCTTTCATTTTTCTTTGCGTCATGTGCTGTTTGGGGAGTGTTTTTTGGAAGGGCCATCCTGCGCGACACTGCAGTGCCACTCCTAGATGGGCCAGGTGTTTGTGTCGGCCACTAGGGTCGCTTATCTTACTCACACAGCTACCTCATTGCGCCTCTTTTTTTCTTTGCGTCATGTGCTGTTTGGGGAGGGTTTTTTGGAAGGGACATCCTGCGTGACACTGCAGTGCCACTCCTAGATGGGCCCGGTGTTTGTGTCGGCCACTAGGGTCGCTTATCTTACTCACACAGCTACCTCATTGCGCCTCTTTTTTTCTTTGCGTCATGTGCTGTTTGGGGAGGGTTTTTTGGAAGGGACATCCTGCGTGACACTGCAGTGCCACTCCTAGATGGGCCCGGTGTTTGTGTCGGCCACTAGGGTCGCTTATCTTACTCACACAGCTACCTCATTGCGCCTCTTTTTTTCTTTGCGTCATGTGCTGTTTGGGGAGGGTTTTTTTGGAAGGGACATCCTGCGTGACACTGCAGTGCCACTCCTAGATGGGCCCGGTGTTTGTGTCGGCCACTAGGGTCGCTTATCTTACTCACACAGCTACCTCATTGCGCCTCTTTTTTTCTTTGCGTCATGTGCTGTCTGGGGAGGGTTTTTTGGAAGGGCCATCCTGCGTGACACTGCAGTGCCACTCCTAGATGGGCCAGGTGTTTGTTTCGGCCACTAGGGTCGCTTATCTTACTCACACAGCTACCTCATTGCGCCTCTTTTTTTCTTTGCGTCATGTGCTGTTTGTGGAGGGTTTTTTGGAAGGGACATCCTGCGTGACACTGCAGTGCCACTCCTAGATGGGCCCGGTGTTTGTGTCGGCCACTAGGGTCGCTTAGCTTAGTCATCCAGCGACCTCGGTGCAAATTTTAGTACTAAAAATAATATTGTGAGGTGTGAGGTATTCAGAATAGACTGAAAATGAGTGGAAATTATGGTTTTTGAGGTTAATAATACTTTGGGATCAAAATGACCCCCAAATTCTATGATTTAAGCTGTTTTTTAGTGTTTTTTGAAAAAAACACCCGAATCCAAAACACACCCGAATCCGACAAAAAAAATTCGGTGAGGTTTTGCCAAAACGCGGTCGAACCCAAAACACGGCCGCGGAACCGAACCCAAAACCAAAACACAAAACCCGAAAAATTTCAAGTGCACATCTCTAATAAATATACCCCTAAATCTATTATATAATCTGCTGAAGTGTGTGTCTAGCTGCAGGGAGGCACTACCAACTCCCACCACTCACAAACCCCCTGTGCTCCTACGCCCCATGCACCTGGGGGATTAGAGACAGAGATGAGAGAGACTAATAGGGAGTAGAAGCAAGGAGATGGGACACATATAAGAGGGTCTGCCAATAGGACAGAGATGAGAAAGAGGGAGCTGGGTGTGATGGGGACAGAGATGAGAGGGGGGACATGGGGGTGAGGAGGACAGATATGAGAGATAGGGAGTCAGAAGTGAGAGGGATAGAGATGAGAGACAGAGAGGTGGTGTGAGGTGAACAGTGATGAGACAGGGAGGTAGAGGGACAGAGATGAGAGATGGGGGTGGGGGTGTTGGTGGCAGAGAAGAGTTACAAGAAGCCAGGAGCAGCTCCCCCGCTCCATTAGTCTCTCCCTGACCTTGCAAAGCTTCAAACGGGCACTGAAAACCCACCTATTCATCAAAGCGTACCTTTACGATGCATAACCTAGTCCTGAGGCTGCTCCTCCATCCCCCTGCCACATCTCTGCTTTGCTTACATCCTGCCATCAGGCTACCTCCCGCTTGCTTGCACCTCATGTCATCTGTCTGTCACCCCTTCCCACTAGATTGTTATCTCTTCAGAGCAGGGCCCTCTTTCCTCTTGTTGTCAAAGCCCTCTTCTCGACACATTTCACTCACAGCTTTTTCCTACTCAGTGACCATCTTCACTGGCTTTTTCTCCTGCTGGTAAAGGCTAATCTCTGTGTATGGCTGCCAGCCCCAAGTAGTATGATGATTACTCCCTCGCTACTTAAATCTTAAGCTGTATTATGGGAGTCATTCCGAGTTGATCGTTCGCTAGCTAGTTTTAGCAGCCGTGCAAACGCTATGCCGCCACCCACTGGGGAGTGTATTTTAGCTTAGCAGAAGTGCGAACGCATGTGCAACCGAGCTCTGCAAAAACAGTTTGTGCAGTTTCTGAGTAGCTCTGAACCTACTCAGCGCTTGCGATCACTTCAGCCTATTCGTGTCAGCAAACATCCAGCCACGCCTGCGTTTTTTCAGACACGCCTGCATTTTTACAAACACTCCCTGAAAACGGTCAGTTGACACCCAGAAACACCCCCTTCCTGTCAATCTTCTTGCGGCTGTCAGTGCGACTGAAAACTTTGCTAGAACCTGTGCAAAACAACAACGGGCTTTGTACCAGTATGACGCACGCGCGCATTGCAGTGCATACTCATGCGCAGAAAAGCCTGTTTTTAGCCTGATTGCTGCACTGCGAACAACGGCAGCTAGCGATCAACTCGGAATGACCCCCTATGTTTTGAGAAGTGTGGTGCTCTTTGTTACCTGTACTCTATTTTTGTATGTATTTACTGTAATGCTTTTGTCTCCCTGTACTGTCCTTTGTATGTTGCTGCGAAACACTTGTGGCGCTTTATAAATAAAATGTAATAATAATTAGTGATGAGCGGATTCGGATCCTCGGGATCCGAACCCGCCCGAACTTCACATGTTTTTACACGGGTCCGAGCGACTCGGATCCTCCCGCCTTGCTCGGTTAACCCGAGCGCGCCCGAACGTCATAATCCCGCTGTCGGATTCTCGCGAGACTCGGATTCTATATAAGGAGCCGCGCGTCGCCGCCATTTTCACACGTGCATTGAGATTGATAGGGAGAGGACGTGGCTGGCGTCCTCTCCGTTATAGTAGAACACAGAGTGACTTAGTTATAATTGTGGGGAGGATTGGGGACGGGGAGCAGCTGTTAGGGAGTACAGTGCAGGGTTTTGATTATACCACCAGTGAGTTTAATCCTTTGTTTCTCTGCCTGAAAAAAACGCTCCACCATATCTGTGCTCACTCAGTGTGCTGCACTGCTGCATGATATATCTGTGCTGAGTGCACTGCTCTGCTCACACTGCCTAATTGTGGGGACTGGGGAGCAGTTATAGCAGGAGTACAGTGCACAGTTTTGCTGACAGTGACCACCAGTCCAGTATACGTTTGTCTGCCTGAAAAACACTCCTGTGTTTTTTGTTTTTTTCTTCATACTAGTTTAGCAGTCTGCTGACAGTGTCCACCAGGTCCGTTATACGGTATATTATATATATAAGCAGCAGTACGGTAGGCCACGGCTGTACCTACCTCTGTGTCGTCAGTGCAGTCGTCGTCCATAAGTAATATATTACTATATTATCCATCCATCTACATTGTATACCTACCTGTGGTGTTTTTTTTTTCTTCATACTAGTTTAGCAGTCTGCTGACAGTGTCCACCAGGTCCGTTATACAGTATATTATATATATAAGCAGTACGGTAGGCCACGGCTGTACCTACCTCTGTGTCGTCAGTGCACTCGTCGTCCATAAGTAATATAATACTATACTATCCATCCATCTACATTGTATACCTACCTGTGGTGGGTTTTTTTTTCTTCATACTAGTTTAGCAGTCTGCTGACAGTGTCCACCAGGTCCGTTATATACAGTATATTATACAGTACGGCTGTACCTACCTCTGTGTCGTCAGTGCACTCGTCGTCCATAAGTAATATATAATACTATACTATCCATCCATCTACATTGTATACCTGTGGTGTTTGTTTTTTTCTTCATACTAGTTTAGCAGTCTGCTGACAGTGTCCACCAGGTCCGTTATACAGTATATTATATATATAAGCAGTACGGTAGGCCACGGCTGTACCTACCTCTGTGTCGTCAGTGCACTCGTCGTCCATAAGTAATATAATACTATACTATCCATCCATCCACATTGTATACCTGTGGTGGTTTTTTTTTTCTTCGTACTAGTTTAGCAGTCTGCTGACATTGTCCACCAGGTCCGTTATATACAGTATATATTATATATATATATATATATTTATTTTTTTTCTTCATACTAGTTTAGCAGTCTGCTGACAGTGTCCACCAGGTCCGTTATATACAGTATATTATATATATAAGCAGTACGGTAGGCCACGGCTGTACCTACCTCTGTGTCGTCAATGCACTCGTCGTCCATAAGTAATATATAATACTATACTATCCATCCATCTACATTGTATACCTGTGGTGTTTTTTTTTTCTTCATACTAGTTTAGCAGTCTGCTGACAGTGTCCACCAGGTCCGTTATACAGTATATTATATATATAAGCAGTACGGTAGGCCACAGCTGTACCTACCTCTGTGTCGTCAGTGCACTCGTCGTCCATAAGTAATATAATACTATACTATCCATCCATCTACATTGTATACCTGTGGTGGGTTTTTTTTTCTTCATACTAGTTTAGCAGTCTGCTGACAGTGTCCACCAGGTCCGTTATACAGTATATTATATATATAAGCAGTACGGTAGGCCACGGCTGTACCTACCTCTGTGTCGTCAGTGCACTCATCGTCCATAAGTAATATAATACTATACTATCCATCCATCTACATTGTATACCTACCTGTGGTGGTTTTTTTTTTCTTCATACTAGTTTAGCAGTCTGCTGACAGTGTCCACCAGGTCCGTTATATACAGTATATTATATATATAAGCAGTACGGTAGGCCACGGCTGTACATACCTCTGTGTTGTCAGTGCACTCGTCTTCCATAAGTAATATAATACTATACTATCCATCCATCTACATTGTATACCTGTGGTGTTTTTTTTTTCCTTCATACTTTTTTAGCAGTCGGCTGACAGTGTCCACCAGGTCCGTTATATACAGTATATATTATATATATATATATATATATATATAAGCAGTACGGTAGGCCACGGCTGTACCTACCTCTGTGTCGTCAGTGCACTCGTCGTCCATAAGTAATATATAATACTATACTATCCATCCATCTACATTGTATACCTGTGGTGTTTTTTTTTTCCTTCATACTAGTTTAGCAGTCTGCTGACAGTGTCCACCAGGTCCGTTATACAGTATATTATATATATAAGCAGTACGGTAGGCCACGGCTGTACCTACCTCTGTGTCGTCAGTGCACTCGTCGTCCATAAGTAATATAATACTATACTATCCATCCATCTACATTGTATACCTACCTGTGGTGGGTTTTTTTTTCTTCATACTAGTTTAGCAGTCTGCTGACAGTGTCCACCAGGTCCGTTATATACAGTATATTATATATATAAGCAGTACGGTAGGCCACGGCTGTACCTACCTCTGTGCCGTCAGTGCACTCATCGTCCATAAGTAATATAATACTATACTATCCAACCATCTACATTGCATACCTGTGGTGGGTTTTTTTTTCTTCATACTAGTTTAGCAGTCTGCTGACAGTGTCCACCAAGTCCGTTATACAGTATATTATATATATAAGCAGTACGGTAGGCCACGGCTGTACCTACCTCTGTGTCGTCAGTGCACTCGTCGTCCATAAGTAATATAATACTATACTATCCATCCATCTACATTGTATACCTACCTGTGGTGGGTTTTTTTTTCTTCATACTAGTTTAGCAGTCTGCTGACAGTGTCCACCAGGTCCGTTATATACAGTATATTATATATATAAGCAGTACGGTAGGCCACGGCAGTACCTACCTCTGTGTCGTCAGTGCACTCGTCATCCATAAGTAATATAATACTATACTATCCATCCATCTACATTGTATACATGTGGTGTTTTTTTTCCCTTCATACTAGTTTAGCAGTCTGCTGATAGTGTCCACCAGGTCCGTTATACAGTATATTATATATATAAGCAGTACGGTAGGCCACGGCTGTACCTACCTCTGTGTCGTCAGTGCACTCGTCGTCCATAAGTAATATAATACTATACTATCCATCCATCTACATTGTACACCTGTGGTGTTTTTTTTTTTCTTCATACTAGTTTAGCAGTCTGCTGACAGTGTCCACCAGGTCCGTTATATACAGTATATATTATATATATATATATATATATATATATATATATATAAGCAGTACGGTAGGCCACGGCTGTACCTACCTCTGTGTCGTCAGTGCACTCGTCGTCCATAAGTAATATAATACTATACTATCCATCCATCTACATTGTATACCTGTGGTAGCTTTTAGTTGTGCGCATTAAAATATGGAGAACAAAAATGTGGAGGTTAAAAAAATAGGAAAAGATCAAGATCCACTTCCACCTCGTGCTGAAGCTGCTGCCACTAGTCATGGCCGAGACGATGAAATGCCATCAACGTCGTCTGCCAAGGCCGATGCCCAATGTCACAGTACAGAGCATGTAAAATCCAAAACACAAAAGATCAGTAAAAAAATGACCCAAAAATCAAAATTAAAAGCGTCTGAGGAGAAGCGTAAACTTGCCAATATGCCATTTACGACACGGAGTGGCAAGGAACGGCTGAGGCCCTGGCCTATGTTCATGGCTAGTGGTTCAGCTTCACATGAGGATGGAAGCACTCATCCTCTCGCTAGAAAAAAGAAAAGACTTGCGGCAAAAGCACAGCAAAGAACTGTGCGTTCTTCGAAATCCCAAATCCCAAAGGAGAGTGGATTTGTGTCGGTTGCGATGCCTGACCTTCCCAACACTGGACGGGAAGAGATTGCGCCTTCCACCATTTGCACACCCCCTGCAAGTGCTGGAAGGAGCACCCGCGGTCCAGTTCCTGATAGTCAAATTGAAGATGTCACTGTTGAAGTACACCAGGATGAGGATATGGGTGTTGCTGGCGCTGGGGAGGAAATTGACAAGGAGGATTCTGATGGTGAGGTGGTTTGTTTAAGTCAGGCACCCGGGGAGACACCTGTTGTCCGTGGGACGAATATGGCCATTGACATGCCTGGTCAAAATACAAAAAAAATCAGCTCTTCAGTGTGGAATTATTTCACCAGAAATGCGGACAACTGGTGTCAAGCCGTGTGTTGCCTTTGTCAAGCTGTAATAAGTAGGGGTAAGGACGTTAACCACCTCGGAACATCCTCCCTTATACGTCACCTGCAGTGCATTCATAATAAGTCAGTGACAAGTTCAAAAACTTTGGGCGACAGCGGAAGCAGTCCACTGACCAGTAAATCCCTTCCTCTTGTAACCAAGCTCGCGCAAACCACACCACCAACTCCCTCAGTGTCAATTTCCTCCTTACCCAGGAAAGCAAATAGTCCTGCAGGCCATGTCACTGGCAAGTCAGACGAGTCCTCTCCTGCCTGGGATTCCTCCGATGCATCCTTGAGTGTAACGCCTACTGCTGCTGGCGCTGCTGTTGTTGCTGCTGGGAGTCGATCGTCATCCCAGAGGGGAAGTCGGAAGACCACTTGTACTACTTCCAGTAAGCAATTGACTGTCCAACAGTCCTTTGCGAGGAAGATGAAATATCACAGCAGTCATTCTGTTGCAAAGCGGATAACTGAGGCCTTGACAACTATGTTGGTATTAGACGTGCGTCCAGTATCCGCCGTTAGTTCACAGGGAACTAGACAATTGCTTGAGGTAGTGTGCCCCCGTTACCAAATACCATCTAGGTTCCACTTCTCTAGGCAGGCGATACCGAAAATGTACACGGACGTCAGAAAAAGACTCACTAGTGTCCTAAAAAATGCAGATGTACCCAATGTCCACTTAACCACGGACATGTGGACAAGTGGAGCAGGGCAGACTCAGGACTACATGACTGTAACAGCCCACTGGGTAGATGTATTGCCTCCCGCTGCAAGAACAGCAGCGGCGGCACCAGTAGCAGCATCTCGCAAATGCCAACTCGTTCCTAGGCAGGCTACGCTTTGTATCACCGCTTTCCAGAATACGCACACAGCTGAAAACCTCTTACGGCAACTGAGGAAGATCATCACAGAATGGCTTACCCCAATTGGACTCTCCTGGGGATTTGTGGCATCGGACAACGCCAGCAATATTGTGAGTGCATTACATCTGGGCAAATTCCAGCACGTCCCATGTTTTGCACATACCTTGAATTTGGTGGTGCAGAATTATTTAAAAAACGACAGGGGCGTGCAAGAGATGCTGTCGGTGGCCAGAAGAATTGCGGGCCACTTTCGGCGTACAGGCACCGCGTACAGAAGACTGGAGCACCACCAAAAACACCTGAACCTGCCCTGCCATCATCTGAAGCAAGAGGTGGTAACGAGGTGGAATTCAACCCTCTATATGCTTCAGAGGATGGAGGAGCAGCAAAAGGCCATTCAAGCCTATACATCTGGCCACGATATAGGCAAAGGAGGTGGAATGCACCTGTCTCAAGCGCAGTGGAGAATGATTTCAACGTTGTGCAAGGTTCTGCAACCTTTTGAACTTGCCACACGTGAAGTCAGTTCAGACACTGCCAGCCTGAGTCAGGTCATTCCCCTCATCAGGCTTTTGCAGAAGAAGCTGGAGGCATTGAAGGAGGAGCTAAAACAGAGCGATTCCGCTAGGCATATGGGACTTGTGGATAGAGCCCTTCATTTGCTTAACCAGGATTCACGGGTGGTCAATCTGTTGAAATCAGAGCACTACATTTTGGCCACCGTGCTCGATCCTAGATTTAAAACCTACGTTGGATCTCTCTTTCCGGCAGACACAAGTCTGCAGAGGTTCAAAGAACTGCTGGTGAGAAAGTTGTCAAGTCAAGCGGAACGCGACCCGTCAACATCTCCTCCTTCACATTCTCCCGCAACTGGGGGTGCGAGGAAAAGGCTACGAATTCCGAGCCCACCCGCTGGCGGTGATGCAGGGCAGTCTGGAGTGACTGCTGATGCTGACATCTGGTCCGGACTGAAGGACCTGCCAACGATTACTGACATGTCATCTACTGTCACTGCATATGATTCTCTCCCCATTGAAAGAATGGTGGAGGATTATATGAGTGACCGCATCTAAGTAGGCACGTCAGACAGTCCGTACGTATAGTGGCAGGAAAAAGAGGCAATTTGGAGACCCTTGTACAAACTGGCTTTATTCTACCTAAGTTGCCCTCCCTCCAGTGTGTACTCCGAAAGAGTGTTTAGTGCCGCCGCTCACCTTGTCAGCAATCGGCGTACAAGATTACTTCCAGAAAATGTGGAGAAGATGATGTTCATTAAAATGAATTATAATCAATTCCTCCATGGAGACATTCACCAGCAGCAATTGCCTCCAGAAAGTACACAGGGACCTGAGATGGTGGATTCCAGTGGGGACGAATTAATAATCTGTGAGGAGGGGGATGTACACAGTGAAAGGGGTGATGAATCGGACGATGATGATGAGGTGGACATCTTGCCTCTGTAGAGCCAGTTTGTGCAAGGAGAGATTGATTGCTTCTTTTTTGGTGGGGGCCCAAACCAACCAGTCATTTCAGTCACAGTCGTGTGGCAGACCCTGTCGCTGAAATGATGGGTTCGTTAAACTGTGCATGTCCTGTTTTTACAACATAAGGGTGGGTGGGAGGGCCCAAGGACAATTCCATCTTGCACCTCTTTTTTCTTTCATTTTTCTTTGTGTCATGTGCTGTTTGGGGAGTATTTTTTGGAAGGGCCATCCTGCGTGACACTGCAGTGCCACTCCTAGATGGGCCAGGTGTTTGTGTCGGCCACTAGGGTCGCTTAGCTTAGTCGTCACACAGCTACCTCATTGCGCCTCTTTTTTTCTTTGCGTCATGTGCTGTTTGGGGAGTATTTTTTGGAAGGGCCATCCTGCCTGACACTGCAGTGCCACTCCTAGATGGGCCAGGTGTTTGTGTCGGCCACTTGTGTCGCTTAGCTTAGCCATCCAGCGACCTCGGTGCAAATTTTAGGACTAAAAATAATATTGTGAGGTGTTCAGAATAGACTGGAAATGAGTGTAAATTATGGTTATTGAGGTTAATAATACTATGGGATCAAAATGACCCCCATATTCTATGATTTAAGCTGTTTTTTAGGTTTTTTTGAAAAAAACACCCGAATCCAAAACACAACCGAATCCGACAAAAAAAATTCGGTGAGGTTTTGCCAAAACGCGTTCGAACCCAAAACACGGCTGCGGAACCGAACCCAAAACCAAAACACAAAACCCGAAAAATTTCCGGTGCACATCACTAATAATAATAATAATAATCATTATAATAATGTTAGGGGAGCAGAAATGAGATACAGTGAGATGAACGTGTGAGGGGGACAAAAAAGGGGGACAGGGGAGACAAAAATTAGAAAAGGGAAGACACGGTGGACAAAGATTAGAGACCCCCTGTCTCTCATCTTTGTCCACCCAGTCTTCCCGCAATAGAGAACATGATAACTAGAAAATACATACATTTAATGTAGCTAAAGATCACTGTATTGATAATCAAGTGAGAGATTGGAATAGAATATTACAGGCACGATCTATAGCATATCAGATATCACATATCTTACATTATGTGAATGTTATGAGTCTATGTTATGAGGACAGTGAGAATAACATAATGAATTTATCATCCATTGCTCTCACAGCTGCACAAAAGCAAATATTTTGAAGAGGTCTTAATTTCGTTTTAAATCTGTACTTAATAGCATAGTATTAGTTCTTGAACATAATTTATACAATTAGCATTTTGTGGGTGTGCCGCAGCTAGCGCCTGCATCTTTGGACACAGCTTCAATGGCCCCAGTGTCTTAGTTACGACGGACATTCTGAGCATCCATTGAGGTGCTCATTAGTTGGATGGTGCGACTAATGTGCATCCGACGCATATATATAGTGAAAACCCGCCTCGTGCAAGTGTGCGAATGCATGCGCACGCTGTGCGAAAACTTTGCTAGACAGCGGACAGCTGCAAATCCGTTCGCAATTCACTCACCATCAAATGAATTTTCCAGTCTGTGCGTATCCCAGGACTTACTCCTATAGTGCGATAGAATCAGGCTGTTCGGGGCTGGAGTTGACGTCACACACCCTCCGAGAAAATACGTTTTGCCTGACACTCCCAGAAAATGTCCAGTTACCACACACAAATGTCCGTTTTCTGTCAATCGCCTTGCATACATTTAGCGATCGAAATTTTCACACCATTCTATCTAGAGATGAGCGGGTTCGGTTCCTCGAGATCCGAACCCCCCCGAACTTCACCTATTTTACACGGTTCCGAGGCAGCCTCGGATCTTCCCTCCTTGCTCGGATAACATGAACGCGCCCGAACGTCATCATCCCACTGTCATATTCTCGCGAGATTTGTATTGCATATAAAGAGCCGCGCGCCGCCACCATTTTTACTCATGCATTGGAGATGATAGCGAGAGGACGTGGCTGTGTTCTCTCAGTTTCTGTGTTCAGTGTGCTGCAAATATCTGTGCTCAGTGTGCTGCAAATATCTGTGCTCAGTGTGCTGCAAATATCTACGTTCTCTGCCTGAAAACGCTCCATATCTGTGCTGCATTGTAGTTGTGCGCAGTATAAAGTAGGAGGACAGTGTAGAATTTTGATGACCACCAGAATATATATAGCAGTACGGTACAGTAGTCCATTGCTCTACCTCTGTGTCGTCAAGTATACTATCCATATCTGTTCTGCATTGTAGTTGTGCGCAGTATATAGTAGGAGGACAGTGCAGAATTTTGCTGACCACCAGTATATATATAGCAGTATGGTACAGTAGTCCATTGCTCTACCTCTGTGTTGTAAAGTATACTATCCATATCTGTGCTGCATTGTAGTTGTGCGCAGTATATAGTAGGAGAACAGTGCAGAATTTTGCTGACCACCAGTATATATATAGCAGTATGGTACAGTAGTCCATTGCTCTACCTCTGTGTCGTCAAGTATACTATCCATATCTGTGCTGAATTGTAGTTGTGCGCAGTATATAGTAGAAGGACAGTGCAGAATTTTGCTGACCACCAGTATATATATAGCAGTACGGTACAGTAGTCCATTGCTCTACCTCTGTGTCGTCAAGTATACTATCCATATCTGTGCTGCATTGTAGTTGCGCGCAGTATATAGTAGGATGACAGTGCAGAATTTTGCTGACCACCAGTATATATATATAGCAGTGTGGTACAGTAGTCCATTGCTCTACCTCTGTGACATCAAGTATACTATCCATATCTGTGCTGCATTGCAGTTGTGCGCAGTATATAGTAGGAGGACAATGCAGAATTTTGCTGACCACCAGTATATATATAGCAGTACGGTACAGTAGTCCATTGCTCTACCTCTGTGTCATAGAAACATAGAATTTGTCGGCAGATAAGAACGACTTGGCCCATCTAGTCTGCCCCTTTTTTTTTTTTTATATTATTTTTATCTCTAACCTTATTTGATCCTTTTTTCTTTGTAAGGATATCCTTATGTCTATCCCATGCATGTTTAAATTGCTCTACTGTATTAGCCTCTACCACCTCTGATGGGAGGCTATTCCACTTGTCCACTACCCTTTCTGTGAAATTATTTTTCCGCAAATTTCCCCTGAACCTCCCCCCCTCCAGTCTCAGTGCATGTCCTCGTGTCATATTGCTTCTCTTCATTTGGAGAATGTTTCCCTCCTGGACTTTGTTAAAACCCTTGATATATTTGAAAGTTTCTATCATGTCCCCCCTTTCCCTTCTCTGCTCCAAACTATACATATTGAGATTTCTCAGTCTTTCTGGGTATGTTTTGTGATGTAGGCCATGCACCATTTTAGTTGCCCTCCTTTGTACAGTTTCTAATGTATTAATATCCTTTTGAAGATATTGCCTCCAGAACTGAATACAGTATTCTAGATGAGGCCGTACCAATGACCTATACAGTGGCATTATTACTTCTTTCTTTCTGCTGCTGATTCCTCTCCCAATGCAGCCAAGCATCTGACTAGCCTTCCTCATTGCCTTGTTACATTGCTTACCTGCCTTTAAGTCATCTGAAATAGTGACTCCTAGATCCCTTTCCTCCTCAGTAGTTTCCAGTATAGTGCCATTAATACTGTATTTAGCTTTAGGATTTTTGAGACCCAAGTGCATGATTTTGCATTTTTTGGCATTAAACTGTAATTGCCAGACTCTTGACCATTCCTCTAGTCTACCTAGATCCTCAATCATTTGTTTTACCCCACCTGGTGTGTCTACCCTGTTGCATACCTTTGTGTCATCTGCAAAAAGGCATACTTTCCCTTTAATGCCATTTGCAATGTCACCAATAAAGATATTAAAAAGCACTGGTCCAAGTACAGATCGCTGGGGTACTCCACTGGTAACATTTCCCTCCTGTGAATGCACTCCATTTACCACAACTCTCTGTTTTCTATCCTTCAACCAAGATCTTATCCATTCAATAATCCTAATATCCAATCCCAAACTTTCAAGTTTATTTAGCAGTCTGCGATGTGGAACTGTGTCAAAAGCCTTACTAAAGTCTAGATAAGCTATATCCATGGCTCCACCTTTATCCATCACTTTAGTCACACAATCAAAAAAGTCAATAAGATTTGTTTGACATGATCTCCCCCCTGTGAATCCATGCTGTTTGGGATCCAGTAAATTGCCGGATTTGAGATAATCTACAACTCTTTCTTTTAAGAGTGTTTCCATCAATTTCCCTACTACTGATGTAAGACTCACTGGTCTGTAGTTGTTTGCCTTTTCCTTGCTTCCCCTTTAGTGCAGTGGGACTACATTTGCCCTTTTCCAGTCCCCTGGAATTACTCCTGTAGCTAATGACTGGTTGAATAATTCTGTCAATGGTGCTACCAGCACCTCTTTAAGTTCTTTTAGTATCCTTGGATGTATCCCATCTGGCCCCATAGATTTGTCCACTTTCAGCTTTGAGAGTTCTGTTAGGACCTTCTCCTCTGTAAATGTACTTGTTTCATTTTCCTGAATATCCCTGCAACTTAACTGTGGCCCCTTCCCCTCTCTTTCAGTAGTAAATACTGAGCAAAAATAATCATTAAGATGATCTGCTATTAAATTGTCTCCTTCAACAAGACTCCCAGTGTCCGTCTTTAGTTTTATAATTCCGCCTTTTGTTTTTCTCCTTTCGCTTATATACCTAAAAAAAGTTTTGCCTCCTTTACCCACTGACTGGGCCATTTTCTCCTCAGCTTGTGCCTTTGCACATCTGAATACCTTCTTTGCCTCCTTCTGTCGAACAAGATATATCTTTTTGTCTTCATTATTTTGTGTCTGCTTATATTTCCTAAAAGCCATCTTTTTTGCTCTCACAATATTTGCTACTTCTTTTGCAAACCACACTGGCTTCCTTTTCCTTGTGTTTTTCCTAACAGTTTTGATACAAAGGTCTGTTGCCTTCAATATTGCACATTTTAATGTTTCCCACCTCTCCTGCACTGCTTCCAAGTTCTTCCACTCTGCCAAAGAATCGCTTACACATTTTTACATCCCTACAAAATGCCTTCCTAAAATCCAACACCTTTGTTTTTGTATGGGACGAGTAAGTCGCTGTCTTAATGCTGAACCATACTGCTTGATGATCACTGGATCCCAGGTTTTCACCCACTTTTACGTCCGATAATCTGTCTCCATTTGAAAGTATTAAGTCTAATATTGCGTCTTTCCGAGTGGGCTCCCTCACCAATTGGTGGAGGGATGCTCCCTGAATGGAATTTAAAATGTTCCTACTTCTAGTGGAACTAGCAACAGATAACTCCCAGTTTACATCAGGAAGATTAAAGTCTCCCATGATTATTACCTCTCCTTTTAATGCCATTTTAGTTATGTCCTGCAATAGGTTCTTGTCAAGTTCCTCTTCCTGACCTGGTGGCCTGTATATCACGCCAATACGAATAATCAACTTTTCCCCTGTTTCTATGGTCACCCAAAGGGCCTCAGTTTTTTCTTCAATACTTTGTATTAATCAAGTATACTATCCATATCTGTGCTGCATTGTAGTTGCGCGCAGTATATAGTAGGAGGACAGTGCAGAATTTTGCTGACCACCAGTATATATATATATATAGCAGTACAGTACAGTAGTCCATTGCTCTGCCTCTGTGACATCAAGTATACTATCCATATCTGTGCTGCATTGCAGTTGTGCGCAGTATATAGTAGGAGGACAGTGCATAATTTTGCTGACCACCAGTATATATATATAGCAGTACGGTACAGTAGTCCATTGCTCTACCTCTGTGTCGTCAAGTATACTATCAATATCTGTGCTGCATTGTAGTTGTGCGCAGTATATAGTAGGAGGACAGTGCAGAATTTTGCTGACCACCAGTATATATATAGCAGTATGGTACAGTAGTCCATTGCTCTACCTCTGTGTCGTCAAGTATACTATTCATATCTGTGCTTCATTGTAGTTGTGCGCAGTATATAGTAGGAGGACAGTGCATAATTTTGCTGACCACCAGTATATATATATATAGCAGTACGGTACAGTAGTCCATTGCTCTGCCTCTGTGACGTCAAGTATACTATCCATATCTGTGCTGCATTGTAGTTGTGCGCAGTATATAGTAGGAGGACAGTGCAGAATTTTGCTGACCACCAGTATATATATAGCAGTATGGTACAGTAGTCCATTGCTCTACCTCTGTGTCATCAAGTATACTATTCATATCTGTGCTTCATTGTAGTTGTGCGCAGTATATAGTAGGAGGACAATGCAGAATTTTGCTGACCACCAGCATATATATAGCAGTACGGTACAGAAGTCTATTGCTCTACCTCTGTGTCGTCAAGTATACTATGCATATATGTGCTGCATTGTAGTTGTGCGCAGTTTATAGTAGGAGGACAGTGCAGAATTTTGCTGAGCACCAGTATATATATAGCAGTACGGTACAGTAGTCCATTGCTCTACCTCTGTGTCGTCAAGTATACTATCCATATCTGTGCTGCATTGTGGTTGTGCGCAGTATATAGTAGGACAGTGCAGAATTTTGCTGCCCACCAGTATATATATAGCAGTACGGTACAGTAGTCCATTGCTCTACCTCTGTGACGTCAAGTATACTATCCATATCTGTGCTGTATTGTAGTTGTACGCAGTATATAGTAGGAGGACAGTGCAGAATTTTGCTGACCACCAGTATATATATAGCAGTACGGTACAGTAGTCCATTGCTCTACCTCTGTGTCATCAAGTATACTATCCATATCTGTGCTGCATTGTAGTTGTGCGCAGTATATAATAGGAGGACAGTGCAGAATTTTGCTGACCACCAGTATATATATAGCAGTACGGTACAGTAGTCCATTGCTCTACCTTTGTGTCGTCAAGTATACTATCCATATCTGTGCTGCATTGTAGTTGTGCGCAGTATATAGTAGGAGGACAGTGCAGAATTTTTCTGCCCACCAGTATATATATATAGCAGTACGGTATAGTAGTCCATTGCTCTTCCTTTGTGTCATCAAGTATACTATCCATATCTGTGCTGCATTGTAGTTGTGTGCAGTATATAGTAGGAGGACAGTGCAGAATTTTGCTGACCACCAGTATATATCTAGCAGTACGGTAAAGTAGTCCATTGCTCTACCTCTGTGTCTTCAAGTATACTATCCATATCTGTGCTGCATTGTAGTTGTGTGCAGTATATAGTAGGAGGACAGTGCAGAATTTTGCTGACCACCAGTATATATATAGCAGTATGGCACAGTAGTCCATTGCTCTACCTCTGTGTCGTCAAGTATACTATCCATATCTGTGCTGAATTGTAGTTGTGCGCAGTATATAGTAGAAGGACAGTGCTGAATTTTGCTGACCACCAGTATATATATAGCAGTACGGTACAGTAGTCCATTGCTCTACCTCTGTGTCGTCAAGTATACTATCCATATCTGTGCTACATTGTAGTTGTGCGCAGTATATAGTAGGATGACAGTGCAGAATTTTGCTGACCACCAGTATATATATAGCAGTGTGGTACAGTAATCCATTGCTCTGCCTCTGTGACATCAAGTATACTATTCATATCTGTGCTGCATTGCAGTTGTGAGCAGTATATAGTAGGAGGACAATGCAGAATTTTGCTGACCACCAGTATATATATAGCAGTACGGTACAGTAGTCCATTGCTCTACCTCTGTGTCATAGAAACATAGAATTTGTCCGCAGATAAGAACCACTTGGCCCATCTAGTCTGCCCCTTTTTTTTTTTTTTATTATTTTTATCTCTAACTTTATTTGATCCTTATTTCTTTGTAAGGATATCCTTATGTCTATCCCATGCATGTTTAAATTGCTCTACTGTATTAGCCTCTACCACCTCTGATGGGAGGCTATTCCACTTGTCCACTACCCTTTCTGTGAAATTATTTTTCCGCAAATTTCCCCTGAACCTCCCCCCCTCCAGTCTCAGTGCATGTCCTCGTGTCATATTGCTTCTCTTCATTTGGAGAATGTTTCCCTCCTGGACTTTGTTAAAACCCTTGATATATTTGAAAGTTTCTATCATGTCCCCCCTTTCCCTTCTCTGCTCCAAACTATACATATTGAGATTTCTCAGTCTTTCTGGGTATGTTTTGTGATGTAGGCCATGCACCATTTTAGTTGCCCTCCTTTGTACAGTTTCTAATGTATTAATATCCTTTTGAAGATATTGCCTCCAGAACTGAATACAGTATTCTAGATGAGGCCGTACCAATGACCTATACAGTGGCATTATTACTTCTTTCTTTCTGCTGCTGATTCCTCTCCCAATGCAGCCAAGCATCTGACTAGCCTTCCTCATTGCCTTGTTACATTGCTTACCTGCCTTTAAGTCATCTGAAATAGTGACTCCTAGATCCCTTTCCTCCTCAGTAGTTTCCAGTATAGTGCCATTAATACTGTATTTAGCTTTAGGATTTTTGAGACCCAAGTGCATGATTTTGCATTTTTTGGCATTAAACTGTAATTGCCAGACTCTTGACCATTCCTCTAGTCTACCTAGATCCTCAATCATTTGTTTTACCCCACCTGGTGTGTCTACCCTGTTGCATACCTTTGTGTCATCTGCAAAAAGGCATACTTTCCCTTTAATGCCATTTGCAATGTCACCAATAAAGATATTAAAAAGCACTGGTCCAAGTACAGATCGCTGGGGTACTCCACTGGTAACATTTCCCTCCTGTGAATGCACTCCATTTACCACAACTCTCTGTTTTCTATCCTTCAACCAAGATCTTATCCATTCAATAATCCTAATATCCAATCCCAAACTTTCAAGTTTATTTAGCAGTCTGCGATGTGGAACTGTGTCAAAAGCCTTACTAAAGTCTAGATAAGCTATATCCATGGCTCCACCTTTATCCATCACTTTAGTCACACAATCAAAAAAGTCAATAAGATTTGTTTGACATGATCTCCCCCCTGTGAATCCATGCTGTTTGGGATCCAGTAAATTGCCGGATTTGAGATAATCTACAACTCTTTCTTTTAAGAGTGTTTCCATCAATTTCCCTACTACTGATGTAAGACTCACTGGTCTGTAGTTGTTTGCCTTTTCCTTGCTTCCCCTTTTGTGCAGTGGGACTACATTTGCCCTTTTCCAGTCCCCTGGAATTACTCCTGTAGCTAATGACTGGTTGAATAATTCTGTCAATGGTGCTACCAGCACCTCTTTAAGTTCTTTTAGTATCCTTGGATGTATCCCATCTGGCCCCATAGATTTGTCCACTTTCAGCTTTGAGAGTTCTGTTAGGACCTTCTCCTCTGTAAATGTACTTGTTTCATTTTCCTGAATATCCCTGCAACTTAACTGTGGCCCCTTCCCCTCTCTTTCAGTAGTAAATACTGAGCAAAAATAATCATTAAGATGATCTGCTATTAAATTGTCTCCTTCAACAAGACTCCCAGTGTCCATCTTTAGTTTTATAATTCCGCCTTTTGTTTTTCTCCTTTCGCTTATATACCTAAAAAAAGTTTTGCCTCCTTTACCCACTGACTGGGCCATTTTCTCCTTAGCTTGTGCCTTTGCACATCTGATTACCTTCTTTGTCTCCTTCTGTCGAACAAGATATATCTTTTTGTCTTCATTATTTTGTGTCTGCTTATATTTCCTAAAAGCCATCTTTTTTGCTCTCACAATATTTGCTACTTCTTTTGCAAACCACACTGGCTTCCTTTTCCTTGTGTTTTTCCTAACAGTTTTGATACAAAGGTCTGTTGCCTTCAATATTGCACATTTTAATGTTTCCCACCTCTCCTGCACTGCTTCCAAGTTCTTCCACTCTGCCAAAGAATCGCTTACACATTTTTACATCCCTACAAAATGCCTTCCTAAAATCCAACACCTTTGTTTTTGTATGGGACGAGTAAGTCTCTGTCTTAATGCTGAACCATACTGCTTGATGATCACTGGATCCCAGGTTTTCACCCACTTTTACGTACGATAATCTGTCTCCATTTGAAAGTATTAAGTCTAATATTGCGTCTTTCCGAGTGGGCTCCCTCACCAATTGGTGGAGCGATGCTCCCTGAAGGGAATTTAAAATGTTCCTACTTCTAGTGGAACTAGCAACAGACACCTCCCAGTTTACATCAGGAAGATTAAAGTCTCCAATGATTATTACCTCTCCTTTTAATGCCATTTTAGTTATGTCCTGCAATAGGTTCTTGTCAAGTTCCTCTTCCTGACCTGGTGGCCTGTATATCACGCCAATACGAATAATCAACTTTTCCCCTGTTTCTATGGTCACCCAAAGGGCCTCAGTTTTTTCTTCAATACTTTGTATTAATCAAGTATACTATCCATATCTGTGCTGCATTGTAGTTGCGCGCAGTATATAGTAGGAGGACAGTGCAGAATTTTGCTGACCACCAGTATATATATATAGCAGTACAGTACAGTAGTCCATTGCTCTGCCTCTGTGACATCAAGTATACTATCCATATCTGTGCTGCATTGCAGTTGTGTGCAGTATATAGTAGGAATTCAGTGCAGAATTTTGCTGACCACCAGTATATATATAGCAGTACGGTACAGTAGTCCATTGCTCTAACTCAGTGTCGTCAAGTATACTATCCATATCTGTGCTGCATTGTAGTTGTGCGCAGTATATAATAGGAGGACAGTGCAGAATTTTGCTGACCACCAGTATATATATAGCAGTACGGTACAGTAGTCCATTGCTCTACCTTTGTGTCGTCAAGTATACTATCCATATCTGTGCTGCATTGTAGTTGTGCGCAGTATATAGTAGGAGGACAGTGCAGAATTTTTCTGCCCACCAGTATATATATAGCAGTACGGTATAGTAGTCCATTGCTCTTCCTTTGTGTCATCAAGTATACTATCCATATCTGTGCTGCATTGTAGTTGTGTGCAGTATATAGTAGGAGGACAGTGCAGAATTTTGCTGACCACCAGTATATATCTAGCAGTACGGTAAAGTAGTCCATTGCTCTACCTCTGTGTCTTCAAGTATACTATCCATATCTGTGCTGCATTGTAGTTGTGCGCAGTATATAGTTGGAGGACAGTGCAGAATTTTGCTGACCACCAGTATATATATAGCAGTATGGTACAGTAGTCCATTGCTCTACCTCTGTGTCGTCTAGTATACTATCCATATCTGTGCTGAATTGTAGTTGTGCGCAGTATATAGTAGAAGGACAGTGCAGAATTTTGCTGACCACCAGTATATATATAGCAGTACGGTACAGTAGTCCATTGCTCTACCTCTGTGTCGTCAAGTATACTATCCATATCTGTGCTGCATTGTAGTTGTGCGCAGTATATAGTAGGATGACAGTGCAGAATTTTGCTGACCACCAGTATATATATATATAGCAGTGTGGTACAGTAGTCCATTGCTCTGCCTCTGTGACATCAAGTATACTATTCATATCTGTGCTGCATTGCAGTTGTGAGCAGTATATAGTAGGAGGACAATGCAGAATTTTGCTGACCACCAGTATATATATAGCAGTACGGTACAGTAGTCCATTGCTCTACCTCTGTGTCATAGAAACATAGAATTTGTCGGCAGATAAGAACCACTTGGCCCATCTAGTCTGCCCCTTTTTTTTTTTTTTTTATATTATTTTTATCTCTAACCTTATTTCATCCTTATTTCTTTGTAAGGATATCCTTATGTCTATCCCATGCATGTTTAAATTGCTCTACTGTATTAGCCTCTACCACCTCTGATGGGAGGCTATTCTACTTGTCCACTACCCTTTCTGTGAAATTATTTTTCCGCAAATTTCCCCTGAACCTCCCCCCCTCCAGTCTCAGTGCATGTCCTCGTGTCATATTGCTTCTCTTCATTTGGAGAATGTTTCCCTCCTGGACTTTGTTAAAACCCTTGATATATTTGAAAGTTTCTATCATGTCCCCCCTTTCCCTTCTCTGCTCCAAACTATACATATTGAGATTTCTCAGTCTTTCTGGGTATGTTTTGTGATGTAGGCCATGCACCATTTTAGTTGCCCTCCTTTGTACAGTTTCTAATGTATTAATATCCTTTTGAAGATATTGCCTCCAGAACTGAATACAGTATTCTAGATGAGGCCGTACCAATGACCTATACAGTGGCATTATTACTTCTTTCTTTCTGCTGCTGATTCCTCTCCCAATGCAGCCAAGCATCTGACTAGCCTTCCTCATTGCCTTGTTACATTGCTTACCTGCCTTTAAGTCATCTGAAATAGTGACTCCTAGATCCCTTTCCTCCTCAGTAGTTTCCTGTATAGTGCCATTAATACTGTATTTAGCTTTAGGATTTTTGACACCCAAGTGCATGATTTTGCATTTTTTGGCATTAAACTGTAATTGCCAGACTCTTGACCATTCCTCTAGTCTACCTAGATCCTCAATCATTTGTTTTACCCCACCTGGTGTGTCTACCCTGTTGCATACCTTTGTGTCATCTGCAAAAAGGCATACTTTCCCTTTAATGCCATTTGCAATGTCACCAATAAAGATATTAAAAAGCACTGGTCCAAGAACAGATCGCTGGGGTACTCCACTGGTAACATTTCCCTCCTGTGAATGCACTCCATTTACCACAACTCTCTGTTTTCTATCCTTCAACCAAGATCTTATCCATTCAATAATCCTAATATCCAATCCCAAACTTTCAAGTTTATTTAGCAGTCTGCGATGTGGAACTGTGTCAAAAGCCTTACTAAAGTCTAGATAAGCTATATCCATGGCTCCACCTTTATCCATCACTTTAGTCACACAATCAAAAAAGTCAATAAGATTTGTTTGACATGATCTCCCCCCAGTGAATCCATGCTGTTTGGGATCCAGTAAATTGCCGGATTTGAGATAATCTACAACTCTTTCTTTTAAGAGTGTTTCCATCAATTTCCCTACTACTGATGTAAGACTCACTGGTCTGTAGTTGTTTGCCTTTTCCTTGCTTCCACTTTTGTGCAGTGGGACTACGTTTGCCCTTTTCCAGTCCCCTGGAATTACTCCTGTAGCTAATGACTGGTTGAATAATTCTGTCAATGGTGCTACCAGCACCTCTTTAAGTTCTTTTAGTATCCTTGGATGTATCCCATCTGGCCCCATACATTTGTCCACTTTCAGCTTTGAGAGTTCTGTTAGGACCTTCTCCTCTGTAAATGTACTTGTTTCATTTTCCTGAATATCCCTGCAACTTAACTGTGGCCCCTTCCCCTCTCTTTCAGTAGTAAATACTGAGCAAAAATAATCATTAAGATGATCTGCTATTAAATTGTCTCCTTCAACAAGACTCCCAGTGTCCGTCTTTAGTTTTATAATTCCGCCTTTTGTTTTTCTCCTTTCGCTTATATACCTAAAAAAAGTTTTGCCTCCTTTACCCACTGACTGGGCCATTTTCTCCTCAGCTTGTGCCTTTGCACATCTGATTACCTTCTTTGTCTCCTTCTGTCTAACAAGATATATCTTTTTGTCTTCATTATTTTGTGTCTGCTTATATTTCCTAAAAGCCATCTTTTTTGCTCTCACAATATTTGCTACTTCTTTTGCAAACCACACTGGCTTCCTTTTCCTTGTGTTTTTCCTAACAGTTTTGATACAAAGGTCTGTTGCCTTCAATATTGCACATTTTAATGTTTCCCACCTCTCCTGCACTGCTTCCAAGTTCTTCCACTCTGCCAAAGAATCGCTTACACATTTTTCCATCCCTACAAAATGCCTTCCTAAAATCCAACACCTTTGTTTTTGTATGGGACGAGTAAGTCTCTGTCTTAATGCTGAACCATACTGCTTGATGATCACTGGATCCCAGGTTTTCACCCACTTTTACGTCCGATAATCTGTCTCCATTTGTAAGTATTAAGTCTAATATTGCGTCTTTCCGATTGGGCTCCCTCACCAATTGGTGGAGGGATGCTCCCTGAAGGGAATTTAAAATGTTCCTACTTCTAGTGGAACTAGCAACAGATACCTCCCAGTTTACATCAGGAAGATTAAAGTCTCCCATGATTATTACCTCTCCTTTTAATGCCATTTTAGTTATGTCCTGCAATAGGTTCTTGTCAAGTTCCTCTTCCTGACCTGGTGGCCTGTATATCACGCCAATACGAATAATCAACTTTTCCCCTGTTTCTATGGTCACCCAAAGGGCCTCAGTTTTTTCTTCAATACTTTGTATTAATCAAGTATACTATCCATATCTGTGCTGCATTGTAGTTGTGCGCAGTATATAGTAGGAGGACAGTGCAGAATTTTGCTGACCACCAGCATATATATATAGCAGTACGGTACAGTAGTCCATTGCTCTGCCTCTGTGACATCAAGTATACTATCCATATCTGTGCTGCATTGCAGTTGTGTGCAGTATATAGTAGGAGGACAGTGCAGAATTTTGCTGACCACCAGTATATATATATAGCAGTACGGTACAGTAGTCCATTGCTCTACCTCTGTGTCATCAAGTATACTATCCATATCTGTGCTGCATTGTAGTTGTGCGCAGTATATAGTAGGAGGACAGTGCAGAATTTTGCTGACCACCAGTATATATATAGCAGTATGGTATAGTAGTCCATTGCTCTACCTCTGTGTTGTAAAGTATACTATCCATATCTGTGCTGCATTGTAGTTGTGCGCAGTATATAGTAGGAGGACAGTGCAGAATTTTGCTGACCACCAGTATATATATAGCAGTACGGTACAGTAGTCCATTGCTCTACCTCTGTGTCTTCAAGTATACTATCCATATCTGTGCTGCATTGTAGTTGTGCGCAGTACATAGTAGGAGGATAGTGCAGAATTTTGCCGACCACCAGTATATATATAGCAGTATGGTACAGTAGTCCATTGCTCTACCTCTGTGTCGTAAAGTATACTATCCATATCTGTGCTGCATTGTAGTTGTGCGCAGTATATAGTAGGAGGACAGTGCAGAATTTTGCTGACCACCAGTATATATATATAGCAGTACGGTACAGTAGTCCATTGCTCTGCCTCTATGACATCAAGTATACTATCCATATCTGTGCTGCATTGCAGTTGTGCGCAGTATATAGTAGGAGGACAATGCAGAATTTTGCTGACCACCAGCATATATCTAGCAGTACGGTACAGTAGTCCATTGCTCTGCCTCTGTGACGTCAAGTATACTATCCATATCTGTGCTGCATTGTAGTTGTGTGCAGTATATAGTAGGAGGACAGTGCAGAATTTTGCTGACCACCTGTATATATATATAGCAGTACGGTACAATAGTCCATTGCTCTAACTCTGTGTCGTCAAGTATACTATCCATATCTGTGCTGCATTGTAGTTGTGCGCAGTATATAGTAGGAGGACAGTGCAGAATTTTGCTGACCACCAGTATATATATAGCAGTACGGTAAAGTAGTCCATTGCTCTACCTCTGTGTCGTCAAGTATACGATCCATATCTGTGCTGCATTGTAGTTGTGCGCAGTATATAGTAGGAGGACAGTGCAGCATTTTGCTGACCACCAGTATATATATAGCAGTACGGTACAGTAGTCCATTGCTCTACCTTTGTGTCATCAAGTATACTATCCATATCTGTGCTGCATTGTAGTTGTGTGCAGTATATAGTAGGAGGACAGTGCAGAATTTTGCTGACCATCAGTATATATATAGCAGTACGGTACAGTAGTCCATTGCTCTACCTTTGTGTCGTCAAGTATACTATCCATATCTGTGCTGCATTGTAGTTGTGCGCAGTATATAGTAGGAGGACAGTGCAGAATTTTGCTGACCACCAGTATATATATAGCAGTACGGTACAGTAGTCCATTGCTCTACCTCTGTGACGTCAAGTATACTATCCATATCTGTGCTGCATTGTAGATGTGCGCAGTATATAGTAGGAGGACAGTGCAGAATTTTGCTGACCACAGTATATATATAGCAGTACGGTATAGTAGTCCATTGCTCTACTTCTGTGTCGTCAAGTATACTATCCATATCTGTGTTGCAAAGATTAGAAACCCCCTGTCTCTCATCTTTGTCCACCCAGTCTTCCCGCAATAGAGAGCATGATAACTAGATAATACATACATTTAATGTAGCTAAAGATCACTGTATTGATAATCAAGTGAGAGATTGGAATAGAATATTACAGGCACAATCTATAGCATATCAGATATTACATATCTTACATTATGTGAATGTTATGAGTCTATGTTATGAGGACAGTGAGAATAACATAATGAATTTATCATCCATTGCTCTCACAGCTGCACAAAAGCAAATATTTTGAAGAGGTCTTAATTTCGTTTTAAATCTGTACTTAATAGCATAGTATTAGTTCTTGAACATAATTTATACAATTAGCATTTTGTGGGTGTGCCGCAGCTAGCGCCTGCATCTTTGGACACAGCTTCAATGACCCCAGTGTCTTAGTTACGACGGACATTCTGAGCATCCATTGAGGTGCTCATTAGTTGGATGGTGCGACTAATGTGCATGTGACACATATATATAGTGAAAACCTGCCTCGTGCAAGTGTGCGAATTCATGCGCACGCTATGCGAAAACTTTGCTAGACAGCGGACAGCTGCAAATCCATTCGCAATTCACTCACCATCAAATGAATTTTCCAGTCTGTGCGTATCCCAGGACTTACTCCTACAGTGCGATAGAATCAGGCTGTTCGGGGCCGGAGTTGACGTCACACATCCTCCGAGAAAATACGTTTTGCCTGACACTCCCAGAAAATGTCCAGTTACCACACACAAATGTCCGTTTCCTGTCAATCGCCTTGCATACATCTAGCGATCGAAATTTTCACACCATTCTATCTAGAGATAAGCGGGTTCGGTTCCTCGAGATCCGAACCCCCCCGAACTTCACCTATTTTACACGGTTCCGAGGCAGCCTCGGATCTACCCGCCTTGCTCGGTTAACATGAACGCGCCCGAACGTCATCATCCCACTGTCGTATTCTCGCGAGATTCGTATTGCATATAAAGAGCCGCGCATCGTCGCCATTTTCACTCGTGCATTGAAGATGATAGCAAGAGGACGAGGCTGCGTTCTATCAGTTTCTGTGTTCAGTGTGCTGTAAATATCTGTGCTCAGTGTGCTGCAAATATCTGTGCTCAGTGTACTGCAAATATCTACGTTCTCTGCCTGAAAACGCTCCATATCGGTGCTGCATTGTAGTTGAGCGCAGTATATAGTAGAGATGAGCGCCTGAAATTTTTCGGGTTTTGTGTTTTGGTTTTGGGTTCGGTTCCGCGGCCGTGTTTTGGGTTCGACCGCGTTTTGGCAAAACCTCACCGAATTTTTTTTGTCGGATTCGGGTGTGTTTTGGATTCGGGTGTTTTTTTCAAAAAACACTAAAAAACAGCTTAAATCATAGAATTTGGGGGTCATTTTGATCCCAAAGTATTATTAACCTCAAAAACCATAATTTCCACTCATTTTCAGTCTATTCTGAATACCTCACACCTCACAATATTATTTTTAGTCCTAAAATTTGCACCGAGGTCTCTGTGTAAGATAAGCGACCCTAGTGGCCGACACAAACACCGGGCCCATCTAGGAGTGGCACTGCAGTGTCACGCAGGATGTCCCTTCCAAAAAACCCTCCCCAAACAGCACATGACGCAAAGAAAAAAAGAGGCGCAATGAGGTAGCTGTGTGAGTAAGATTAGCGACCCTAGTGGCCGACACAAACACCGGGCCCATCTAGGAGAGGCACTGCAGTGTCACGCAGGATGTCCCTTCCAAAAAACCCTCCCCAAACAGCACATGACGCAAAGAAAAAAAGAGGAGCAATGAGGTAGCTGACTGTGTGAGTAAGATAAGCGACCCTAGTGGCCGACACAAACAACGGGCCCATCTAGGAGTGGCACTGCAGTGTCACGCAGGATGGCCCTTCCAAAAAACCCTCCCCAAACAGCACATGACGCAAAGAAAAAAAGAGGCGCAATGAGGTAGCTGACTGTGTGAGTAAGATAAGCGACCCTAGTGGCCGACACAAACACCGGGCCCATCTAGGAGTGGCACTGCAGTGTCACGCAGGATGTCCCTTCCAAAAAACCCTCCCCAAACAGCACATGACGCAAAGAAAAAAAGAGGCGCAATGAGGTAGCTGACTGTGTGAGTAAGATAAGCGACCCTAGTGGACCGACACAAACACCGGGCCCATCTAGGAGTGGCACTGCAGTGTCACGCAGGATGGCCCTTCCAAAAAACCCTCCCCAAACAGCACATGACGCAAAGAAAAAAAGAGGCGCAATGAGGTAGCTGACTGTGTGAGTAAGATAAGCGACCCTAGTGGCCGACACAAACACCGGGCCCATCTAGGAGTGGCACTGCAGTGTCACGCAGGATGGCCCTTCCAAAAAACCCTCCCCAAACAGCACATGACGCAAAGAAAAAAAGAGGCGCAATGAGGTAGCTGACTGTGTGAGTAAGATAAGCGACCCTAGTGGCCGACACAAACACCGGGCCCATCTAGGAGTGGCACTGCAGTGTCACGCAGGATGGCCCTTCCAAAAAACACTCCCCAAACAGCACATGACGCAAAGAAAAATAAAAGAAAAAAGAGGTGCAAGATGGAATTGTCCTTGGGCCCTCCCACCCACCCTTATGTTGTATAAACAAAACAGGACATGCACACTTTAACCAACCCATCATTTCAGTGACAGGGTCTGCCACACGACTGTGACTGATATGACGGGTTGGTTTGGACCCCCCCCAAAAAAGAAGCAATTAATCTCTCCTTGCACAAACTGGCTCTACAGAGGCAAGATGTCCACCTCATCATCATCCTCCGATATATCACCGTGTACATCCCCCTCCTCACAGATTATCAATTCGTCCCCACTGGAATCCACCATCTCAGCTCCCTGTGTACTTTGTGGAGGCATTTGCTGCTGGTCAATGTCTCCGCGGAGGAATTGATTATAATTCATTTTAATGAACATCATCTTCTCCACATTTTCTGGATGTAACCTCGTACGCCGATTGCTGACAAGGTGAGCGGCGGCACTAAACACTCTTTCGGAGTACACACTTGTGGGAGGGCAACTTAGGTAGAATAAAGCCAGTTTGTGCAAGGGCCTCCAAATTGCCTCTTTTTCCTGCCAGTATAAGTACGGACTGTGTGACGTGCCTACTTGGATGCGGTCACTCATATAATCCTCCACCATTCTTTCAATGGTGAGAGAATCATATGCAGTGACAGTAGACGACATGTCCGTAATCGTTGTCAGGTCCTTCAGTCCGGACCAGATGTCAGCATCAGCAGTCGCTCCAGACTGCCCTGCATCACCGCCAGCGGGTGGGCTCGGAATTCTGAGCCTTTTCCTCGCACCCCCAGTTGCGGGAGAATGTGAAGGAGGAGATGTTGACAGGTCGCGTTCCGCTTGACTTGACAATTTTCTCACCAGCAGGTCTTTCAACCCCAGCAGACTTGTGTCTGCCGGAAAGAGAGATCCAAGGTAGGCTTTGAATCTAGGATCGAGCATGGTGGCCAAAATGTAGTGCTCTGATTTCAACAGATTGACCACCCATGAATCCTTGTTAAGCGAATTAAGGGCTCCATCCACAAGTCCCACATGCCTAGCGGAATCGCTCCGTGTTAGCTCCTCCTTCAATGTCTCCAGCTTCTTCTGCAAAAGCCTGATGAGGGGAATGACCTGACTCAGGCTGGCAGTGTCTGAACTGACTTCACGTGTGGCAAGTTCAAAGGGCATCAGAACCTTGCACAATGTTGAAATCATTCTCCACTGCGCTTGAGACAGGTGCATTCCACCTCCTATATCGTGCTCAATTGTATAGGCTTGAATGGCCTTTTGCTGCTCCTCCAACCTCTGAAGCATATAGAGGGTTGAATTCCACCTCGTTACCACTTCTTGCTTCAGATGATGGCAGGGCAGGTTCAGTAGTTTTTGGTGGTGCTCCAGTCTTCTGTACGTGGTGCCTGTACGCCGAAAGTGTCCCGCAATTCTTCTGGCCACCGACAGCATCTCTTGCACGCCCCTGTCGTTTTTAAAAAAATTCTGCACCACCAAATTCAAGGTATGTGCAAAACATGGGACGTGCTGGAATTTGCCCATATTTAATGCACACACAATATTGCTGGCGTTGTCCGATGCCACAAATCCACAGGAGAGTCCAATTGGGGTAAGCCATTCCGCGATGATCTTCCTCAGTTACCGTAAGAGGTTTTCAGCTGTGTGCGTATTCTGGAAACCGGTGATACAAAGCGTAGCCTGCCTAGGAAAGAGTTGGCGTTTGCGAGATGCTGCTACTGGTGCCGCCGCTGCTGTTCTTGCGGCGGGAGTCCATACATCTACCCAGTGGGCTGTCACAGTCATATAGTCCTGACCCTGCCCTGCTCCACTTGTCCACATGTCCGTGGTTAAGTGGACATTGGGTACAACTGCATTTTTTAGGACACTGGTGAGTCTTTTTCTGACGTCCGTGTACATTCTCGGTATCGCCTGCCTAGAGAAGTGGAACCTAGATGGTATTTGGTAACGGGGGCACACTGCCTCAATAAATTGTCTAGTTCCCTGTGAACTAACGGCGGATACCGGACGCACGTCTAACACCAACATAGTTGTCAAGGCCTCAGTTATCCGCTTTGCAGCAGGATGACTGCTGTGATATTTCATCTTCCTCGCAAAGGACTGTTGAACAGTCAATTGCTTACTGGAAGTAGTACAAGTGGGCTTACGACTTCCCCTCTGGGATGACCATCGACTCCCAGCAGCAACAACAGCAGCGCCAGCAGCAGTAGGCGTTACACGCAAGGATGCATCGGAGGAATCCCAGGCAGGAGAGGAATCATCAGAATTGCCAGTGACATGGCCTGCAGGACTATTGGCATTCCTGGGGAAGGAGGAAATTGACACTGAGGGAGTTGGTGGGGTGGTTGCGTGAGCTTGGTTACAAGAGGAAGGGATTTACTGGTCAGTGGACTGCTTCCGCTGTCGCCCAAAGTTTTTGAACTTGTCACTGACTTATTATGAATGCGCTGCAGGTGACGTATAAGGGAGGATGTTCCGAGGTGGTTAACGTCCTTACCCCTACTTATTACAGCTTGACAAAGGGAACACACGGCTTGACAAATGTTGTCCGCATTTCTGGTGAAATACTTCCACACCGAAGAGCTGATTTTTTTGGTATTTTCACCAGGCATGTCAACGGCCATATTCCTCCCACGGACAACAGGTGTCTCCCCGGGTGCCTGACTTAAACAAACCACCTCACCATCAGAATCCTCCTGGTCAATTTCCTCCCCAGCGCCAGCAACACCCATATCCTCCTCATCCTGGTGTACTTCAACACTGACATCTTCAATCTGACTATCAGGAACTGGACTGCGGGTGCTCCTTCCAGCACTTGCAGGGGGCGTGCAAATGGTGGAAGGCGCATGCTCTTCACGTCCAGTGTTGGGAAGGTCAGGCATCGCAACCGACACAATTGGACTCTCCTTGTGGATTTGGGATTTCGAAGAACGCACAGTTCTTTGCTGTGCTTTTTCTAGCTTGAGTCTTTTCATTTTTCTAGCGAGAGGCTGAGTGCTTCCATCCTCATGTGAAGCTGAACCACTAGCCATGAACATAGGCCAGGGCCTCAGCCGTTCCTTGCCACTCCGTGTGGTAAATGGCATATTGGCAAGTTTACGCTTCTCCTCCGACAATTTTATTTTAGGTTTGGAGTCCTTTTTTTACTGATATTTGGTGTTTTGGATTTGACATGCTCTGTACTATGACATTGGGCATCGGCCTTGGCAGACGACGTTGCTGGCATTTCATCGTCTCGGCCATGACTAGTGGCAGCAGCTTCAGCACGAGGTGGAAGTGGATCTTGATCTTTCCCTAATTTTGGAACCTCAACATTTTTGTTCTCCATATTTTAATAGGCACAACTAAAAGGCACCTCAGGTAAACAATGGAGATGGATGGATACTAGTATACAATTATGGATGGACTGCCGAGTGCCGACACAGAGGTAGCTACAGCCATGGACTACCGTACTGTACTGTGTCTGCTGCTAATATAGACTGGTTGATAATGAGATGTAGTATGTATGTATAAAGAAGAAAGAAAAAAAAACCACGGGTAGGTGGTATACAATTATGGACGGACTGCCGAGTGCCGACACAGAGGTAGCTACAGCCGTGGACTACCGTACTGTACTGTGTCTGCTGCTAATATAGACTGGTTGATAATGAGATGTAGTATGTATAAAGAAGAAAGAAAAAAAACCACGGGTAGGTGGTATACAATTATGGATGGACTGCCGAGTGCCGACACAGAGGTAGCTACAGCCGTGGACTACCGTACTGTACTGTGTCTGCTGCTAATATAGACTGGATAATAATGAGATGTAGTATGTATAAAGAAGAAAGAAAAAAAAACCACGGGTAGGTGGTATACAATTATGGATGGACTGCCGAGTGCCGACACAGAGGTAGCTACAGCCGTGGAATACCGTACTGTACTGTGTCTGCTGCTAATATAGACTGGATGATAATGAGATGTAGTATGTATAAAGAAGAAAGAAAAAAAAACCACGGGTAGGTGGTATACAATTATGGATGGACTGCCGAGTGCCGACACAGAGGTAGCTACAGCCGTGGACTACCGTACTGTACTGTGTCTGCTGCTAATATAGACTGGATGATAATGAGATGTAGTATGTATAAAGAAGAAAAAAAAAAAACACGGGTAGGTGGTATACAATTATGGACGGACTGCCGAGTGCCGACACAGAGGTAGCTACAGCCGTGGACTACCGTACTGTACTGTGTCTGCTGCTAATATAGACTGGATGATAATGAGATGTAGTATGTATAAAGAAGAAAGAAAAAAAAACCACGGGTAGGTGGTATACAATTATGGATGGACTGCCGAGTGCCGACACAGAGGTAGCTACAGCCGTGGACTACCGTACTGTACTGTGTCTGCTGCTAATATAGACTGGTTGATAATGAGATGTAGTATGTATGTATAAAGAAGAAAGAAAGAAAAACCACGGGTAGGTGGTATACAATTATGGACGGATTGCCGAGTGCCGACACAGAGGTAGCTACAGCCGTGGACTACCGTACTGTACTGTGTCTGCTGCTAATATAGACTGGATGATAATGAGATGTAGTATGTATGTATAAAGAAGAAAGAAAAAAAAACCACGGGTAGGTGGTATACAATTATGGACGGACTGCCGAGTGCCGACACAGAGGTAGCTACAGCCGTGGACTACCGTACTGTACTGTGTCTGCTGCTAATATAGACTGGATGATAATGAGATGTAGTATGTATAAAGAAGAAAGAAAAAAAAACCACGGGTAGGTGGTATACAATTATGGATGGACTGCCGAGTGCCGACACAGAGGTAGCTACAGCCGTGGACTACCGTACTGTACTGTGTCTGCTGCTAATATAGACTGGATGATAATGAGATGTAGTATGTATAAAGAAGAAAGAAAAAAAAACCACGGGTAGGTGGTATACAATTATGGATGGACTGCCGAGTGCCGACACAGAGGTAGTTACAGCCGTGGACTACCGTACTGTACTGTGTCTGCTGCTAATATAGACTGGTTGATAATGAGATGTAGTATGTATGTATAAAGAAGAAAGAAAAAAAAACCACGGGTAGGTGGTATACAATTATGGACGGACTGCCGAGTGCCGACACAGAGGTAGCTACAGCCGTGGACTACCGTACTGTACTGTGTCTGCTGCTAATATAGACTGGTTGATAATGAGATGTAGTATGTATGTATAAAGAAGAAAGAAAAAAAAACCACGGGTAGGTGGTATACAATTATGGACGGACTGCCGAGTGCCGACACAGAGGTAGCTACAGCCGTGGACTACCGTACTGTACTGTGTCTGCTGCTAATATAGACTGGATGATAATGAGATGTAGTATGTATAAAGAAGAAAGAAAAAAAAACCACGGGTAGGTGGTATACAATTATGGATGGACTGCCGAGTGCCGACACAGAGGTAGCTACAGCCGTGAACTACCGTACTGTGTCTGCTGCGACTGGATGATAAATAATGATATAAAAAATATATATATATCACTACTGCAGCCGGACAGGTATATATTATATAATGACGGACCTGCTGGACACTGTCTGTCAGCAGAATGAGTTTTTTATAGAATAAAAAAAAAACACCACACAAGTCACACGACGAGTGTTTAACTTTTTCAGGCAATCACAATATAGTATACTATACTGGTGGTCAGTGTGGTCAGGTCACTGGTCAGTCACACTGGCAGTGGCACTCCTGCAGCAAAAGTGTGCACTGTTTAATTTTAATAATATGTACTCCTGGCTCCTGCTATAACCTATAACTGCTCCCCAGTCTCCCCCACAATTAAGCTGTGTGAGCACAGTCAGATATTATACATAGATGATGCAGCACACTGGGCTGAGCACACAGATATGGTATGTGACTGAGTCACTGTGTATCGTTTTTTTCAGGCAGAGAACGGATTATATTAAATAAAACTGCACTGGTGGTCACTGGTCAGTGGTCAGTCACTAGTAAACTCTGCACTCTCTAGTACTCCTAAGCTCCAGTAAATCAAGTGTCTCTGTCTCAATCTCACTCTCTCTCTTCTAATCTAAATGGAGAGGACGCCAGCCACGTCCTCTCCCTATCAATCTCAATGCACGTGTGAAAATGGCGGCGGCGCGCGGCTCCTTATATAGAATCCGAGTCTCGCGATAGAATCCGAGCCTCGCGAGAATCCGACAGCGTCATGATGACGTTCGGGCGCGCTCGGGTTAACCGAGCAAGGCGGGAAGATCCGAGTCGCTCGGATCCGTGTAAAAAAAGCTGAAGTTCGGGCGGGTTCGGATTCCGAGGAACCGAACCCGCTCATCTCTAGTATATAGTAGGAGGACAATGCAGAATTTTGCTGACCACCAGTATATATATAGCAGTACGGTACAGTAGTCCATTGCTCTACCTTTGTGTCGTCAAGTATACTATCCATATCTGTGCTGCTTTGTAGTTGTGTGCAGTATATAGTAGGAGGACAGTGCAGAATTTTGCTGACCACCAGTATATATATAGCAGTACGGTACAGTAGTCCATTGCTCTACCTTTGTGTCGTCAAGTATACTATCCATATCTGTGCTGCATTGTAGTTGTGCGCAGTATATAGTAGGAGGACAGTGCAGAATTTTGCTGACCACCAGTATATATATAGCAGTACGGTACAGTAGTCCATTGCTCTACCTCTGTGACGTCAAGTATACTATCCATATCTGTGCTGCATTGTAGATGTGCGCAGTATATAGTAGGAGGATGGTGCAGAATTTTGCTGACCACAGTATATATATAGCAGTACGGTATAGTAGTCCATTGCTCTACTTCTGTCGTCAAGTATACTATCCATATCTGTGTTGCAAAGATTAGAAACCCCCTGTCTCTCATCTTTGTCCACCCAGTCTTCCCGCAATAGAGAGCATGATAACTAGATAATACATACATTTAATGTAGCTAAAGATCACTGTATTGATAATCAAGTGAGAGATTGGAATAGAATATTACAGGCACAATCTATAGCATATCAGATATTACATATCTTACATTATGTGAATGTTATGAGTCTATGTTATGAGGACAGTGAGAATAACATAATGAATTTATCATCCATTGCTCTCACAGCTGCACAAAAGCAAATATTTTGAAGAGGTCTTAATTTCGTTTTAAATCTGTACTTAATAGCATAGTATTAGTTCTTGAACATAATTTATACAATTAGCATTTTGTGGGTGTGCCGCAGCTAGCGCCTGCATCTTTGGACACAGCTTCAATGACCCCAGTGTCTTAGTTACGACGGACATTCTGAGCATCCATTGAGGTGCTCATTAGTTGGATGGTGCGACTAATGTGCATGTGACACATATATATAGTGAAAACATGCCTCGTGCAAGTGTGCGAATTCATGCGCACGCTATGCGAAAACTTTGCTAGACAGCGGACAGCTGCAAATCCGTTCGCAATTCACTCACCATCAAATGAATTTTCCAGTCTGTGCGTATCCCAGGACTTACTCCTACAGTGCGATAGAATCAGGCTGTTCGGGGCCGGAGTTGACGTCACACATCCTCCGAGAAAATACGTTTTGCCTGACACTCCCAGAAAATGTCCAGTTACCACACACAAATGTCCGTTTCCTGTCAATCGCCTTGCATACATCTAGCGATCGAAATTTTCACACCATTCTATCTAGAGATAAGCGGGTTCGGTTCCTCAAGATCCGAACCCCCCCGAACTTCACCTATTTTACACGGTTCCGAGGCAGCCTCGGATCTACCCGCCTTGCTCGGTTAACATGAACGCGCCCGAACGTCATCATCCCACTGTCGTATTCTCGCGAGATTCGTATTGCATATAAAGAGCCGCGCATCGTCGCCATTTTCACTCGTGCATTGAAGATGATAGCAAGAGGACGTGGCTGCGTTCTATCAGTTTCTGTGTTCAGTGTGCTGTAAATATCTGTGCTCAGTGTGCTGCAAATATCTGTGCTCAGTGTACTGGAAATATCTACGTTCTCTGCCTGAAAACGCTCCATATCGGTGCTGCATTGTAGTTGTGCGCAGTATATAGTAGGAGGACAATGCAGAATTTTGCTGACCACCAGTATATATATAGCAGTACGGTACAGTAGTCCATTGCTCTACCTTTGTGTCGTCAAGTATACTATCCATATCTGTGCTGCATTGTAGTTGTGTGCAGTATATAGTAGGAGGACAGTGCAGAATTTTGCTGACCACCAGTATATATATAGCAGTACGGTACAGTAGTCCATTGCTCTACCTTTGTGTCGTCAAGTATACTATCCATATCTGTGCTGCATTGTAGTTGTGCGCAGTATATAGTAGGAGGACAGTGCAGAATTTTGCTGACCACCAGTATATATATATAGCAGTACGGTACAGTAGTCCATTGCTCTACCTCTGTGACGTCAAGTATACTATCCATATCTGTGCTGCATTGTAGATGTGCGCAGTATATAGTAGGAGGACAGTGCAGAATTTTGCTGACCACAGTATATATATAGCAGTACGGTATAGTAGTCCATTGCTCTACTTCTGTCGTCAAGTATACTATCCATATCTGTATTGCAAAGATTAGAAACCCCCTGTCTCTCATCTTTGTCCACCCAGTCTTCCCGCAATAGAGAGCATGATAACTAGATAATACATACATTTAATGTAGCTAAAGATCACTGTATTGATAATCAAGTGAGAGATTGGAATAGAATATTACAGGCACAATCTATAGCATATCAGATATTACATATCTTACATTATGTGAATGTTATGAGTCTATGTTATGAGGACAGTGAGAATAACATAATGAATTTATCATCCATTGCTCTCACAGCTGCACAAAAGCAAATATTTTGAAGAGGTCTTAATTTCGTTTTAAATCTGTACTTAATAGAATAGTATTAGTTCTTGAACATAATTTATACAATTAGCATTTTGTGGGTGTGCCGCAGCTAGCGCCTGCATCTTTGGACACAGCTTCAATGGCCCCAGTGTCTTAGTTACGACGGACATTCTGAGCATCCATTGAGGTGCTCATTAGTTGGATGGTGCGACTAATGTGCATGTGACACATATATATAGTGAAAACCTGCCTCGTGCAAGTGTGCGAATTCATGCGCACGCTATGCGAAAACTTTGCTAGACAGCGGACAGCTGCAAATCCGTTCGCAATTCACTCACCATCAAATGAATTTTCCAGTCTGTGCGTATCCCAGGACTTACTCCTACAGTGCGATAGAATCAGGCTGTTCGGGGCCGGAGTTGACGTCACACATCCTCCGAGAAAATACGTTTTGCCTGACACTCCCAGAAAATGTCCAGTTACCACACACAAATGTCCGTTTCCTGTCAATCGCCTTGCATACATCTAGCGATCGAAATTTTCACACCATTCTATCTAGAGATAAGCGGGTTCGGTTCCTCGAGATCCGAACCCCCCCGAACTTCACCTATTTTACACGGTTACGAGGCAGCCTCGGATCTACCCGCCTTGCTCGGTTAACATGAACGCGCCCGAACGTCATCATCCCACTGTCGTATTCTCGCGAGATTCGTATTGCATATAAAGAGCCGCGCATCGTCGCCATTTTCACTCGTGCATTGAAGATGATAGCAAGAGGACGTGGCTGCGTTCTATCAGTTTCTGTGTTCAGTGTGCTGTAAATATCTGTGCTCAGTGTGCTGCAAATATCTGTGCTCAGTGTACTGCAAATATCTACGTTCTCTGCCTGAAAACGCTCCATATCGGTGCTGCATTGTAGTTGTGCGCAGTATATAGTAGGAGGACAATGCAGAATTTTGCTGACCACCAGTATATATATAGCAGTACGGTACAGTAGTCCATTGCTCTACCTCTGTGTCATCAAGTATACTATCCATATATGTGCTGCATTGTAGTTGTGCGCAGTATATAGTAGGAGTACAGTGCAGAATTTTTCTGCCCACCAGTATATATATAGCAGTACGGTACAGTAGACCATTGCTCTACCTCTGTGTCGTCAAGTATACGATCCATATCTGTGCTGCATTGTAGTTTTGCGCAGTATATAGTAGGAGGACAGTGCAGAATTTTGCTGACCACCAGTATATATATAGCAGTACGGTACAGTAGGCCTTTGCTATTGATATATTACTGGCATATAATTCCACACATTAAAAAATGGAGAACAAAGATGTGGAGGGTAAAATAGGGAAAGATCAAGATCCACTTCCACCTCGTGCTGAAGCTGCTGCCACTAGTCATGGCCGAGACGATGAAATGCCATCAATGTCGTCTGCCAAGGCCGATGCAGAATGTCATAGTAGAGAGCATGTAAAATCCAAAAAACAAAAGTTCAGTAAAATTACCCAAAAATCTAAATTAAAAGCATCTGATGAGAAGCGTAAACTTGCCAATATGCCATTTACGACACGGAGTGGCAAGGAACGGCTGAGGCCCTGGCCTATGTTCATGGCTAGTGGTTCAGCTTCACATGAGGTTGGAAGCACTCATCCTCCCGCTAGAAAAATGAAAAGACTTAAGCTGGCAAAAGCACAGCAAAGAACTGTACGTTCTTCTAAATCACAAATCCCCAAGGAGAGTCCAATTGTGTCGGTTGCAATGCCTGACCTTCCCAACACTGGACGGGAATAGGTGGCGCCTTCCACCATTTGCACACCCCCTGCAAGTGCTGGAAGGAGCACCCGCAGTCCAGTTCCTGATAGTCAAATTGAAGATGTCACTGTTGACGTACACCAGGATGAGGATATGGGTGTTGCTGGCGCTGAGGAGGAAATTGACAAGGAGGATTCTGATGGTGAGGTGCTTTGTTTAAGTCAGGCACCCGGGGAGACACCTGTTGTCCGTGGGACGAATATGGCCATTGACATGCCTGGTTAAATTACAAAAAAAATCACCTCTTCGGTGTGGAATTATTTTAACAGAAATGCGGACAACAGGTGTCAAGCGTGTGTTGCCTTTGTGAAGCTGTAATAAGTAGGGGTAAGGACGTTAACCACCTAGGAACATCCTCTCTTATACGTCACCTAGAGCGCATTCATCAGAAGTCATTGACAAGTTCAAAAACTTTGGGTGATAGCGGAAGCAGTCCACTGACAAATAAATCCCTTCCTCTTGTAACCAAGCTCCTGCAAACCACACCACCAACTCCCTCAGTGTCAACTTCCTCCTTAGACAGGAAAGCCAATAGTCCTGCAGGCCATGTCACTGGCAAGTCTGACGAGTCCTCTCCTGCCTGGGATTCCTCTAATGCATCCTTGAGTGTAACGCCTACTGCTGCTGGCGCTGCTGTTGTTGCTGCTGGGAGTCGATCGTCATCCCAGAGGGGAAGTCGGAAGACCACTTGTACTACTTCCAGTAAGCAATTGACTGTCCAACAGTCCTTTGCAAGGAAGATGAAAAATCACAGCAGTCATCCTGCTGCAAAGCGGATAACTCAAGTCTTGGCAGCTGTGGTGGTGTTAAACGTGTGTCCGGTATCCACCGTTAATTCACAGGGAAAAAGAGAATTGATTGAGTTACTGTGTCCCCGGTACCAAATACCATCTAGGTTCCATTTCTCTAGGCAGGCAATACCGAGAATGTACACAGACGTCAGAAAAAGAGTCACCAGTGTCCTAAAAAATGCAGTTGTACCCAATGTCCACTTAACCACGGACATGTGGACAAGTGGAGCAGGGCAGACTCAGGACTATATAACTGTGACAGCCCACTGGGTAGATGTATTGCCTCCTGCAGCAAGAACAGCAGCGGCGGCACCAGTAGCAGCATCTCGCAAACGCCAACTCGGTCCTAGGCAGGCTACGCTTTGTATAACCGCTTTCCATAAAAGGCACACAGCTGACAACCTCTTACGGAAACTGAGGAACATCATTGCAGAATGGCTTACCCCATTTGGACTCTCCTGGGGATTTGTGACATCGGACAACGTAACCAATATTGTGCGTGCATTACATGTGGGCAAATTCCAGCACGTCCCATGTTTTGCACATACATTGAATTTGGTGGTGCAGAATTTTTAAAAAAATGACAGGGGTGTGCATGAGATGCTGCCGGTGGCCCGAAGAATTGCGGGCCACTTTCGGCATTCAGCCACCGCGTGCCGAAGACTGGAGCACCAGCAAACACTTCTGAACCTGCCCCGCCATCATCTGAAGCAAGAGGTGGTAACGAGGTGAAATTCAACCCTCTATATGCTTCAGAGGATGGAGGAGCAGCAAAAGGCCATTCAAGCCTATACATCTGCCTATGGTATAGGCAAAGGAGGGGGAATGCACCTGACTCAAGCGCAGTGGAGAATGATTTCAACGTTGTGCAAGGTTCTGCAACCCTTTTAACTTGCCACACGTGAAGTCAGTTCAGACACTGCCTGCCTGAGTCAGGTCATTCCCCTCATCAGGCTTTTGCAGAAGAAGCTGAAGAGATTGAAGGAGGAGCTAAAATGGAGCGATTCCGCTAGGCATGTGGGACTTGTGGATGGAGCCCTTAATTCGCTTAACCAGGATTCACGGGTAGTCAATCTGTTGAAATCAGAGCACTACATTTTGGCCACTGTGCTCGATCTTAGGTTTAAAGCCTACGTTGTATCTCTCTTTCCGGCAGACACAAGTGTGCAGAGGTGCAAAGACCTGCTGGTGAGACACTTGTCAAGTCAAGCGGAACGTGACCCGTCAACAGCTCCTCCTTCACATTCTCCTGCAACTGGGGCTGCGAGGAAAAGGCTAAGAATTCCAAGCCCACCCACTGGCGGTGATGCAGGGCAGTCTGGAGCGAGTGCTGACATCTGGTCTGGACTGAAGGACCTGCCAACGATTACTGACATGTCGTCTACTGTCACTGCATATGATTCTGTCACCATTGAAAGAATGGTGGAGGATTATATGAGTGACCGCACCCAAGTAGGCATGTCAGACAGTCCGTACGTATACTGGCAGGAAAAAGAGGCAATTTGGAGGCCCTTGCACAAACTGGCTTTATTTTACCTAAGTTGCCCCCCCCCTCCAGTGTGTACTCCGAAAGAGTGTTTAGTGCAGCCGCTCACCTTGTCAGCAATCGGCATACGAGGTTACTTTCATAAAATGTGGAGAAGATGATGTTCATCAAAATTAATTATAATTAATTCCTCCGTGGAGACATTCACCAGCAATTGCCTCCAGAAAGTACACAGGGACCTGAGATGGTGGATTCCAGTGGGGACGAATTAATAATCTGTGAGGAGGGGGATGTACACAGTGAAAGGGGTGAGGAATCGGATGATGAGGAGGAGGTGGACATCTTGACTCTGTAGAGCCAGTTTGTGCAAGGAGAGATCGATTGCTTCTTTTTTGGTGGGGGCCCAAACCAACCAGTCATTTCAGTCACAGTCGTGTGGCAGACCCTGTCGCTGAAATGATGGGTTTGGTAAAGTGTGCATGTCCTGTTTATACAACATAAGGGTGGGTGGGAGGGCCCGGGTGGGTGGGAGGGCCCAAGGACAATTCCATCTTGCACCTCTTTTTTCTTTAATTTATTTTTGCATCATGTGATGTTTGGGGCCAATTTTTTTTTAAGTGCCATCCTGTCTGACACTGCAGTGCCACTCCTAGATGGGCCAGGTGTTTGTACCGGCCACTTGGGTCGCTTAGCTTAGTCATCCAGCGACCTCGGTGCAAATTTTAGGACTAAAAATAATATTTTGAGGTATTCAGAATAGACTGGAAATGAGTGGAAATTATGGTTATTGAGGTTAATAATACTATGGGATCAAAATGACCCCCAAATTCTATGATTTAAGCTGTTTTTGAGGGGTTTTTGAAAAAATACACCCGAATCGAAAACACCCCCGAATCTGACAAAAAAATTTCAGGGAGGTTTTGCCAAAACGTGTCCGAATCCAAAACACGGCCACGGAACCGAATCCAAAACCAAAACACAAAACCCGAAAAATGTCCGGTGCACATCTCTAATTCTATCACTGTTTGGGCTTGCGCCTGCGCATTGTGGTGCATAACATATGCATGTGCAGTCATTCGATAATCGGCCGCTGTGCAGTCTGAATTAGGCCCAATATCCAGTACAAGAGCTTAAGCTTAATAATACATAGTAAATGTAAGGTAGTATTTAGGATGTCAGAATGTATTTCAGGAGAAATAAATAAAAATTATAACACATCACTCAAATACGTTATAATTGTTACGCCTTTAACAACAATCAATGTCATCTGAGCATCTAGATATTTGGTTGTTATTTTTTCTTATATTTGTTTTTTTTGGGGGTTGACTGACTTTACCATGAGTTTTCTAATCAAGAAGGCTCGTAAAGTGTGGGCTCACATTGCCCCAGTCCAGGAGAATAGGCACCAGCCAGTAGATATTGTATAACACTTTTCCAAGTATTGCTAGAGGCTGTTTGTAGTTTCCCTTTTGAAACTTCCCTTTTTAGTTAGCATTTACTATGGTCTTTCACAGGGCCGTCTGGTTGAGGAAATTATACTCCTTTCAGACTTACTTTAATATCCCTTATTCTTGCAAGTGAACTCTCATCAACCCGGGATATCTGTACAGTATATCTAAAGTGACAATGTCCAAGACTGCCAAGGTGGCTTGCAGAGTGGGGATGTTTTAGTTAGGGGAGACGTTCTCCTTTGCAAGATACAATGCTCCATAACTGACCAACTAGATAGCGGGTGCTGTCTTTCTCTACCTGCCTACTCTTATACCTAGATCTGACCACAATTATTTGCTGTGTCGTCCTGACATTGCGGTTGCATGCAAAATTCCAATTTGGGTTGGTCTTGAAATGTTGTACTGTGGCTCTTTGGTCCTCCTCCTTTGGAGTTGCTTTCTCACTCCTTTAAAATTCAGATTCAGGCCTCTTAGAAGTAGAGATGAGCCAGTTCGGTTCTCCAAGATCCGAACCCCCCCTAACTTCACCTATTTTACATGGTTCCTGAATCAGCCTCGGATCTTCCCACCTTGCTCGGTTGACCAGAACGCGCCCGAACATCATCATCCCGCTGTCGGATTCTCGCGAGATTCGTATTCTATATAAGGAGCTGCGCGTCGCCGCCATTTTCACTCGTGCTTTAGAGATTGAACGGAGAGGACGTGGCTGCGTTCTCTCCCTGAAAAGCTCCGTAATCTGTGCTCAGTGTGCTGAAAATATCTGTGCTCAGTGTGCTGCAAATAATCTGTGCTCAGTGTGCTGAAAATATCTACGTTCTCTGCCTGAAAACGCTCCATATCTGTGCTCAGTGTACTGCAAATATCTGATCAGTGTGCTGCATTGTGGGGACTGGGGACCACCAGTATATAATATATACTTTTCTATAGCTTCTAAACTGCTTGTCAGGACACATGGTCACAGTTACACCGCTCTGTACTGATATATACAATAATATATATACTTTTCTATAGCTTCTATACTGCTTGTCAGGACACATGTGTCATAGTTACACCGCTCTGTACTGACATACAATAATATATATACTTTTCTATAGCTTCTATACTGCTTGTCAGGACACATGTGTCACAGTTACACCGCTCTGTACTGATATACAGTAATATATATACTTTTCTATAGCTTCTATACTGCTTGTCAGGACACATGGGTCACAGTTACACTGCTCTGTACTGATATATACAATAATATATATGCTTTTCTATAGCCTCTATACTGCTTGTCAGGACACATGGTCACAGTTACACTGCTCTGTACTGATATATACAATAATTTTAAATACTTTTCTATAGCTTCTATACTGCTTGTCAGGACACACATGTGTCACAGTTACACTGCTCTGTACTGATATATACAATAATATATATGCTTTTCTATAGCCTCTATACTGCTTGTCAGGACACATGGTCACAGTTACACTGCTCTGTACTGATATATACAATAATTTTAAATACTTTTCTATAGCTTCTATACTGCTTGTCAGGACACACATGTGTCACAGTTACACCGCTCTGTACTGATATATACAATAATATATATGCTTTTCTATAGCCTCTATACTGCTTGTCAGGACACATGGGTCACAGTTACACTGCTCTGTACTGATATATACAATAATTTTAAATACTTTTCTATAGCTTCTATACTGCTTATCAGGACACACATGGGTCACAGTTACACCGCTCTGTACTGATATATACAATAATATATATACTTTTCTATAGCTTCTATACTGCTTGTCAGGACACATGTGTCACAGTTACACCGCTCTGTACTGATATACAGTAATATATATACTTTTCTATAGCTTCTATACTGCTTGTCAGGACACACATGGGTCACAGTTACACCGCTGTGTACTGATATATACAATAATATATATATTTTTCTTATTTTCTGTAGCTTCTATACTGCTTGTCAGGACACATGTGTCACAGTTACACTGCTCTGTACTGATATATACAATAATATATATACTTTTCTATAGCTTCTATACTGCTTGTCAGGACACATGGATCACAGTTACACTGCTCTGTACTGATATATACAATAATATATATACTTTTCTATAGCTTCTATACAGCTTGTCAGGACACATGAGTCACAATTACACCGCTCTGTACTGATATATATAATAATATATATATATATACTTTTCTTATTTTCTATAGCTTCTACACTGCTTGTCAGGACACATGGGTCACAGTTACACTGCTCTGTACTGATATATACAATAATATATATACTTTTCTATAGCTTCTATATGTCTTATCAGGACACATGGGTCACAGTTACACCGCTCTGTACTGATATATAAAATAATATATATACTTTTCTTATTTTCTATAGCTTCTATACTGCTTGTCAGGACACACATGGGTCACAGTTTCACCGCTCTGTACTGATATATACAATAATATATATATATTTTTCTATAGCTTCTAGTATTACAGTGCAGCATTTTGGTGACCAACAGTATACATATATAGTACAGTTAGAGATGTGCACTTGAAATTTTTCGGGTTTTGTGTTTTGGTTTTGGGTTCGGTTCCGCGGCCGTGTTTTGGGTTCGACCGCGTTTTGGCAAAACCTCACCGAATTTTTTTTGTCGGAATCGGGTGTGTTTTGGATTCGGGTGTTTTTTTCAAAAAACACTAAAAAACAGCTTAAATCATAGAATTTGGGGGTCATTTTGATCCCAAAGTATTATTAACCTCAAAAACCATAATTTCCACTCATTTTCAGTCTATTCTGAATACCTCACACCTCACAATATTATTTTTAGTCCTAAAATTTGCACCGAGGTCGCTGGATGACTAAGCTAAGCGACCCTAGTGGCCGACACAAACACCTGGCCCATCTAGGAGTGGCACTGCAGTGTCACGCAGGATGGCCCTTCCAAAAAACACTCCCCAAACAGCACATGACGCAAAGAAGAAAAAAAGAGGCGCAATGAGGTAGCTGTGTGAGTAAGATAAGCGACCCTAGTGGCCGAAACAAACACCTGGCCCATCTAGGAGTGGCACTGCAGTATCACGCAGGATGGCCCTTCCAAAAAACACTCCCCAAACAGCACATGACGCAAAGAAGAAAAAAAGAGGCGCAATGAGGTAGCTGTGTGAGTAAGCTAAGCGACCCTAGTGGCCGACACAAACACCTGGCCCATCTAGGAGTGGCACTGCAGTGTCACGCAGGATGGCCCTTCCAAAAAACACTCCCCAAACAGCACATGACGCAAAGAAGAAAAAAAGAGGCGCAATGAGGTAGCTGTGTGAGTAAGATAAGCGACCCTAGTGGCCGACACAAACACTTGGCCCATCTAGGAGTGGCACTGCAGTGTCACGCAGGATGGCCCTTCCAAAAAACACTCCCCAAACAGCACATGATGCAAAGAAGAAAAAAAGAGGCGCAATGAGGTAGCTGTGTGAGTAAGCTAAGCGACCCTAGTGGCCGACACAAACACCTGGCCCATCTAGGAGTGGCACTGCAGTGTCACGCAGGATAGACCTTCCAAAAAACACTCCCCAAACAGCACATGACGCAAAGAAGAAAAAAAGAGGCGCAATGAGGTAGCTGTGTGAGTAAGATAAGCGACCCTAGTGGCCGACACAAACACCTGGCCTATCTAGGAGTGGCACTGCAGTGTCACGCAGGATGGCCCTTCCAAAAAACACTCCCCAAACAGCACATGACGCAGAGAAGAAAAAAAGAGGCGCAATGAGGTAGCTGTGTGAGTAAGATAAGCGACCCTAGTGGCCGACACAAACACCTGGCCCATCTAGGAGTGGCACTGCAGTGTCACGCAGGATGGCCCTTCCAAAAAACACTCCCCAAACAGCACATGACGCAAATAAAAATGAAAGAAAAAAGAGGTGCAAGATGGAATTGTCCTTGGGCCCTCCCTCCCACCCTTATGTTGTATAAACAGGACATGCACACTTTAACCAACCCATCATTTCAGTGACAGGGTCTGCCACACGACTGTGACTGAAATGACGGGTTGGTTTGGACCCCCACCGAAAAAGAAGCAATTAATCTATCCTTGCACAAACTGGCTCTACAGAGGCAAGATGTCCACCTCATCATCATCCTCCGATATATCACCGTGTACATCCCGCTCCTCACAGATTATCAATTCGTCCCCACTGGAATCCACCATCTCAGCTCCCTGTGTACTTTGTGGAGGCAATTGCTGCTGGTCAATGTCTCCACGGAGGAATTGATTATAATTCATTTTAATGAACATCATCTTCTCCACATTTTCTGGAAGTAACCTCGTACGCCGATTGCTGACAAGGTGAGCGGCGGCACTAAACACTCTTTCGGAGTACACACTTGTGGGAGGGCAACTTAGGTAGAATAAAGCCAGTTTGTGCAAGGGCCTCCAAATTGCCTCTTTTTCCTGCCAGTATAAGTACGGACTGTCTGACGTGCCTACTTGGATGCGGTCACTCATATAATCCTCCACCATTCTTTCAATGGTGACAGAATCATATGCAGTGACAGTAGACGACATGTCCGTAATCGTTGTCAGGTCCTTCAATCCGGACCAGATGTCAGCATCAGCAGTCGCTCCAGACTGCCCTGCATCACCGCCAGCGGGTGGGCTCGGAATTCTGAGCCTTTTACTCGCACCCCCAGTTGCGGGAGAATGTGAAGGAGGAGATGTTGACAGGTCGCGTTCCGCTTGACTTGACAATTTTGTCACCAGCAGGTCTTTGAACCCCAGCAGACTTGTGTCTGCCGGAAAGAGAGATCCAAGGTAGGTTTTAAATCTAGGATCGAGCACGGTGGCCAAAATGTAGTGCCCTGATTTCAACAGATTGACCACCCGTGAATCCTTGTTAAGCGAATTAAGGGCTCCATCCACAAGTCCCACATGCCTAGCGGAATCGCTCCCTTTTAGCTCCTCCTTCAATGCCTCCAGCTTCTTCTGCAAAAGCCTGATGAGGGGAATGACCTGACTCAGGCTGGCAGTGTCTGAACTGACTTCACGTGTGGCAAGTTCAAAAGGTTGCAGAACCTTGCACAACGTTGAAATCATTCTCCACTGCGCTTGAGACAGGTACATTCCACCTCCTATATCGTGCTCAATTGTATAGGCTTGAATGGCCTTTTGCTGCTCCTCCAACCTCTGAAGCATATATAGGGTTGAATTCCACCTCGTTACCACTTCTTGCTTCAGATGATGGCAGGGCAGGTTCAGGCGTTTTTGGTGGTGCTCCAGTCTTCTGTACGTGGTGCCTGTACGCCGAAAGTGTCCCGCAATTCTTCTGGCCACCGACAGCATCTCTTGCACGCCCCTGTCGTTTTTAAAAAAATTCTGCACCACCAAATTCAAGGTATGTGCAAAACATGGGACGTGCTGGAATTTGCCCATATTTAATGCACACACAATATTGCTGGCGTTGTCCGATGCCACAAATCCACAGGAGAGTCCAATTGGGGTAAGCCATTCCGCGATGATCTTCCTCAGTTGCCGTAAGAGGTTTTCAGCTGTGTGCGTATTCTGGAAACCGGTGATACAAAGCGTAGCCTGCCTAGGAAAGAGTTGGCGTTTGCGAGATGCTGCTACTGGTGCCGCCGCTGCTGTTCTTGCGGCGGGAGTCCATACATCTACCCAGTGGGCTGTCACAGTCATATAGTCCTGACCCTGCCCTGCTCCACTTGTCCACATGTCCGTGGTTAAGTGGACATTGGGTACAACTGCATTTTTTAGGACACTGGTGAGTCTTTTTCTGACGTCCGTGTACATTCTCGGTATCGCCTGCCTAGAGAAGTGGAACCTAGATGGTATTTGGTAACGGGGGCACACTACCTCAAGAAATTGTCTAGTTCACTGTGAACTAACGGCGGATACCGGACGCACGTCTAACACCAACATAGTTGTCAAGGCCTCAGTTATCCGCTTTGCAACAGGATGACTGCTGTGATATTTCATCTTCCTCGCAAAGGACTGTTGGACAGTCAATTGCTTGGTGGAAGTAGTAAAAGTGGGCTTACGAGTACGACTTCCCCTCTGGGATGACCATCGACTCCCAGCAGCAACAACAGCAGCGCCAACAACAGTAGGCGTTACACGCAAGGATGCATCGGAGGAATCCCAGGCAGGAGAGGACAGAGGACTCGTCAGAATTGCCAGTGACATGGCCTGCAGGACTATTGGCATTCCTGGGGAAGGAGGAAATTGACACTGAGGGAGTTGGTGGGGTGGTTTGCGTGAGCTTGGTTACAAGAGGAAGGGATTTACTGGTCAGTGGACTGCTTCCGCTGTCGCCCAAAGTTTTTGAACTTGTCACTGACTTATTATGAATGCGCTGCAGGTGACGTATAAGGGAGGATGTTCCGAGGTGGTTAACGTCCTTACCCCTACTTATTACAGCTTGACAAAGGCAACACACGGCTTGACAAATGTTGTCCGCATTTCTGTTGAAATACTTCCACACCGAAGAGCTGATTTTTTTGGTATTTTCACCAGGCATGTCAACGGCCCTATTCCTCCCACGGACAACAGGTGTCTCCCCGGGTGCCTGACTTAAACAAACCACCTCACCATCAGAATCCTCCTTGTCAATTTCCTCCCCAGCGCCAGCAACACCCATATCCTCCTCATCCTGGTGTACTTCAACACTGACATCTTCAATCTGACTATCAGGAACTGGACTGCGGGTGCTCCTTCCAGCACTTGCAGGGGGTGTGCAAATGGTGGAAGGCGCATGCTCTTCACGTCCAGTGTTGGGAAGGTCAGGCATCGCAACCGACACAATTGGACTCTCCTTGTGGATTTGGGATTTGGAAGAACGCACAGTTCTTTGCAGTGCTTTTGCCAGCTTGAGTCTTTTCATTTTTCTAGCGAGAGGCTGAGTGCTTCCATCCTCATGTGAAGCTGAACCACTAGCCATGAACATAGGCCAGGGCCTCAGCCGTTCCTTGCCACTCCGTGTGGTAAATGGCATATTGGCAAGTTTACGCTTCTCCTCCGACAATTTTATTTTAGATTTTGGAGTCCTTTTTTTACTGATATTTGGTGTTTTGGATTTTACATGCTCTGTACTATGACATTGGGCATCGGCCTTGGCAGACGACGTTGCTGGCATTTCATCGTCTCGGCCATGACTAGTGGCAGCAGCTTCAGCACGAGGTGGAAGTGGATCTTGATCTTTCCCTAATTTTGGAACCTCAACATTTTTGTTCTCCATATTTTAATAGGCACAACTAAAAGGCACCTCAGGTAAACAATGGAGATGGATGGATACTAGTATACTTATGGATGGACCAGCGACTGCCGACACAGAGGTAGCTACAGCCGTGGACTATCGAACTGTGTCTGCTGCTAATATAGACTGGATGATAATGAGATGAAATTAATATATATATATATATATATATATATAATATCACTAGTACTGCAGCCGGACAGGTATATATATTTATTATGTAATGACTGATGACGGACCTGCTGGACACTGTCAGCTCAGCAGCACCGCAGTCTGCTACAGTAAGCTACTATAGTAGTATGTATCAAGAAGAAAGAGAAAAAAAAACCACGGGTAGGTGGTATACAATTATGGATGGACCAGCGACTGCCGACACAGAGGTAGCTACAGCCGTGGACTACCGTACTGTGTCTGCTGCTAATATAGACTGGATGATAATGAGATGAAATTAATATATATATATATATATAATATCACTAGTACTGCAGCCGGACAGGTATATATATTTATTATGTAATGACTGATGACGGACCTGCTGGACACTGTCAGCTCAGCAGCACCGCAGACTGCTACAGTAAGCTACTATAGTAGTATGTATCAAGAAGAAAGAGAAAAAAAAAAACCACGGGTAGGTGGTATACAATTATGGATGGACCAGCGACTGCCGACACAGTGGTAGCTACAGCCGTGGACTACCGTACTGTGCCTGCTGCTAATATAGACTGGATGATAATGAGATGAAATTAATATATATATATATAATATCACTAGTACTGCAGCCGGACAGGTATATATATTTATTATGTAATGACTGATGACGGACCAGCTGGACACTGTCAGCTCAGCAGCACCGCAGACTGCTACAGTAAGCTACTATAGTAGTATGTATCAAGAAGAAAGAGAAAAAAAAAACCACGGGTATGTGGTATACAATTATGGATGGACCAGCGACTGCCGACACAGAGGTAGCTACAGCTGTGGACTACCGTACTGTGTCTGCTGCTAATATAGACTGGATGATAATGAGATGAAATTAATATATATATATATATATAATATCACTAGTACTGCAGCCGGACAGGTATATATATTTATTATGTAATGACTGATGACGGACCTGCTGGACACTGTCAGCTCAGCAGCACCGCAGACTGCTACAGTAAGCTACTATAGTAGTATGTATCAAGAAGAAAGAGAAAAAAAAAAACCACGGGTAGGTGGTATACATATACAATTATATATATATTATATACAATTATATATATATATATATATATATATATATATTAAACTGGTGGTGATTAATTAAACTGGTGGTCAGGTCACTGGTCACACTATCAGCAACTTGCAAGTAGTACTCCTAAGCAGACAATCACAATATATACTGGTGGTCAGTGTGGTCACAATGGCAGTGTGGCACTCTGGCAGCAGAGTGCCAGCAAAAGTGTGCACTGTACGTTAAAATATGTACTCCTGCTCTCAGACTCTAACTGCTCCCCACTGTCTCCCCCACAAGTCAGATATACAGTCACACTATCACTTCAGCAAGTAGTAGTACTCCTCCTAATGCTCCCCAAAATTACTAAAGTAAATAATACTGTGTCTCTCTCTACTCTAGTAGTCTCACTCTCTATAAACGGAGAGGACGCCAGCCACGTCCTCTCCCTATCAATCTCAATGCACGTGTGAAAATGGCGGCGACGCGCGGCTCCTTATATAGAATCCGAGTCTCGCGATAGAATCCAAGCCTCGCGAGAATCCGACAGCGGGATGATGACGTTCGGGCGCGCTCGGGTTAACCGAGCAAGGCGGGAAGATCCGAGTCGCTCGGACCCGTGTAAAAAAAACTGAAGTTCGGGCGGGTTCGGTTTCCGAGGAACCGAACCCGCTCATCTCTAAGTACAGTACAGTAGGCCATTGCTATTGATATATTACTGGCATATAATTCCACACATTAAAAAATGGAGAACAAAGATGTGGAGGGTAAAATAGGGAAAGATCAAGATCCACTTCCACCTCGTGCTGAAGCTGCTGCCACTAGTCATGGCTGAGACGATGAAATGCCATCAATGTCGTCTGCCAAGGCCGATGCCCAATGTCATAGTAGAGAGCATGTAAAATCCAAAAAACAAAAGTTCAGTAAAATGACCCAAAAATCTAAATTAAAAGCGTCTGATGAGAAGCGTAAACTTGCCAATATGCCATTTACGACACGGAGTGGCAAGGAACGGCTGAGGCCCTGGCCTATGTTCATGGCTAGTGGTTCAGCTTCACATGAGGATGGAAGCACTCATCCTCCCGCTAGAAAAATGAAAAGACTTAAGCTGGCAAAAGCACAGCAAAGAACTGTACGTTCTTCTAAATCACAAATCCCCAAGGAGAGTCCAATTGTGTCGGTTGCGATGCCTGACCTTCCCAACACTGGACGGGAATAGGTTGCGCCTTCCACCATTTTGCACACCCCCTGCAAGTGCTGGAAGGAGCACCCGCAGTCCAGTTCCTGATAGTCAAATTGAAGATGTCACTGTTGACGTACACCAGGATGAGGATATGGGTGTTGCTGGCGCTGAGGAGGAAATTGACAAGGAGGATTCTGATGGTGAGGTGGTTTGTTTAAGTCAGGCACCCGGGGAGACACCTGTTGTCCGTGGAACGAATATGGCCATTGACATGCCTGGTTAAATTACAAAAAAATCACCTCTTCGGTGTGGAATTATTTTAACAGAAATGCGGACAACAGGTGTCAAGCCGTGTGTTGCCTTTGTCAAGCTGTAATAAATAGGGGTAAGGACGTTAACCACCTAGGAACATCCTCTCTTATACGTCACCTGGAGCGCATTCATCAGAAGTCATTGACAAGTTCAAAAACTTTGGGTGACAGCCAGAGCCGGCCCTAACTAATAGGATGCCCTAGGCAAGATTTTGGCTGGTGCCCCCTAGCACCGCTGCTAGTTCTGCAGGAGATGCCTGGCATGAGTCAGCTGGCAGCTCTGCTAACGTCGGGTGCCTTTTGTTTATGAAAATGCATTTTATTTGCAATACTTTGTGGCTAGGATGCACAAGCAGCTTCTGTTGATTAAAATGATATGCAGCATGCCTATATTCTGTGTGCGACTGCGGCTGTATCTGCATATGAAATGCTACATTACAGTGATTTCCAGGAAGACACTGCCATGTAGCATTTCGTATGCAGATATAGCCGCAGTCACACACAGAATATAGGCATGCCGCATATCATTTTAATCAGCATAAGCTGATGGTGCCCCTAAGCATACCAAATGCCCTAGGCATTTGCCTAGTTTGCCTATGCCTAAGGCCGGCTCTGGTGACAGCGGAAGCAGTCCACTGACAACTAAATCTCTTCCTCTTGTAACCAAGCTCCTGCAAACCACACCACCAACTCCCTCAGTGTCAATTTCCTCCTTAGACAGGAAAGCCAATAGTCCTGCAGGCCATGTCACTGGCAAGTCTGACGAGTCCTCTCCTGCATCCTTAAGTGTAACGCCTACTGCTGCTGGCGCTGCTGTTGTTGCTGCTGGGAGTCGATCGTCATCCCAGAGGGGAAGTCGGAAGACCACTTGTACTACTTCCAGTAAGCAATTGACTGTCCAACAGTCCTTTGCGAGGAAGATGAAATATCACAGCAGTCATCCTGCTGCAAAGCGGATAACTCAGGTCTTGGCAGCTGTGGTGGTGTTAAACGTGTGTCCGGTATCCACCGTTAATTCACAGGGAAAAAGAGAATTGATTGAGTTACTGTGTCCCCGGTACCAAATACCATCTAGGTTCCATTTCTCTAGGCAGGCAATACCGAGAATGTACACAGACGTCAGAAAAAGAGTCACCAGTGACCTAAAAAATGCAGCTGTACCCAATGTCCACTTAACCACGGACATGTGGACAAGTGGAGCAGGGCAGACTCAGGACTATATAACTGTGACAGCCCACTGGGTAGATGTATTGCCTCCCGCATCAAGAACAGCAGTGGCGGCACCATTTGCAGCATCTCGCAAATGCCAACTCGGTCCTAGGCAGGCTACGCTTTGTATAACCGCTTTCCATAAGAGGCACACAGCTGACAACCTCTTACGGAAACTGAGGAACATCATCGCAGAATGGCTTACCCCAATTGGACTCTCCTGGGGATTTGTGACATCGGACAACAAAACCAATATTGTGCGTGCATTACATGTGGGCAAATTCCAGCACGTCCCATGTTTTGCACATACATTGAATTTGGTGGTACAGAATTTTTTAAAAAACGACAGGGGTGTGCATGAGATGCTGCCGGTGGCCCGAAGAATTGCGGGCCTCTTTCGGCATTCAGCCACCGCATGCCGAAGACTGGAGCACCAGCAAACACTTCTGAACCTGCCCCGCCATCATCTGAAGCAAGAGGTGGTAACGAGATGGAATTGAACCCTCTATATGCTTCAGAGGATGGAGGAGCAGCAAAAGGCCATTCAAGCCTATACATCTACCTATGGTATAGGCAAAGGAGGGGGAATGCACCTGACTCAAGCGCAGTGGAGAAGGATTTCAACGTTGTGCAAGGTTCTACAACCCTTTGAACTTGCCACACGTGAAGTCAGTTCAGACACTGCCAACCTGAGTCAGGTCATTCCCCTCATCAGGCTTTTGCAGAAGAAGCTGAAGAGATTGAAGGAGGCGCTCAAACGGAGCGATTACGCTAGGCATGTGGGACTTGTGGATTCAGCCCTTAATTCGCTTAACCAGGATTCACGGGTGGTCAATCTGTTTAAATCAGAGCACTACATTTTGGCCACCGTGCTCGATCCTAGGTTTAAAGCCTACGTTGTATCTCTCTTTCCGGCAGACAAAAGTGTGCAGAGGTGCAAAGACCTGCTGGTGAGACACTTGTCAAGTCAAGCGGAACGTGACCCGTGACCGGTCAACAGCTCCTCCTTCACATTCTCCCGCAACTGGGGCTGCGAGGAAAAGGCTAAGAATTCCGAGCCCACCCACTGGCGGTGATGCAGGGCAGTCTGGAGCGAGTGCTGACATCTGGTCTGGACTGAAGGACCTGCCAATGATTACTGACATGTCGTCTACTGTCACTGCATATGATTCTGTCACCATTGAAAGAATGGTGGAGGATTATATGAGTGACCGCATCCAAGTAGGCATGTCAGACAGTCCGTACGTATACTGGCAGGAAAAAGAGGCAATTTGGAGGCCCTTGCACAAACTGGCTTTATTTTACCTAAGTTGCCCCCCCCACCTCCAGTGTGTACTCCGAAAGAGTGTTTAGTGCAGCCGCTCACCTTGTCAGAAATCGGCGTACGAGGTTACTTTCAGAAAATGTGGAGAAGATGATGTTCATCAAAATTAATTATAATGAATTCCTCCGTGGAGACATTCACCAGCAATTGCCTCCAGAAAGTACACAGGGACCTGAGATGGTGGATTCCAGTGGGGACGAATTAATAATCTGTGAGGAGGGGGATGTACACAGTGAAAGGGGTGAGGAATCGGATGATGAGGAGGAGGTGGACATCTTGACTCTGTAGAGCCAGTTTGTGCAAGGAGAGATCGATTGCTTCTTTTTTGGTGGGGGCCCAAACCAACCAGTCATTTCAGTCACAGTCGTGTGGCAGACCCTGTCGCTGAAATGATGGGTTTGGTAAAGTGTGCATGTCCTGTTTATACAACATAAGGGTGGGTGGGAGGGCCCAAGGACAATTCCATCTTGCACCTCTTTTTTCTTTAATTTATTTTTGCATCATGTGATGTTTGGGGCCAATTTTTTTTAAGTGCCATCCTGTCTGACACTGCAGTGCCACTCCTAGATGGGCCAGGTGTTTGTGCCGGCCACTTGGGTCGCTTAGCTTAGTCATCCAGCGACCTCGGTGCAAATTTTAGGACTAAAAATAATATTGTGAGGTGTTCAGAATAGACTGGAAATGAGTGGAAATTATGGTTATTGAGGTTAATAATACTATGGGATCAAAATGACCCCCAAATTCTATGATTTAAGCTGTTTTTGAGGGGTTTTTGAAAAAATACACCCGAATCCAAAACACACTCGAATACGACAAAAAATTTTCAGGGAGGTTTTGCCAAAACGTGTCCGAATCCAAAACAATGCCGCGGAACCGAATCCAAAACCAAAACACAAAACCCGAAGAATGTCCGGTGCACATCTCTAATTCTATCACTGTTTGGGCTCGCGCCTGCGCATTGTGGTGCATAACATATGCATGTGCAGTCATTCGATAATCGTCCGCTGTGCAGTCTGAATTAGGCCCAATATCCAGTATAAGAGCTTAAGCTTAATAATACATAGTAAATGTAAGGTAGTATTTAGGATGTCAGAATGTATTTCAGGAGAAATAAATAAAAATTATAACACATCACTCAAAATATGTTATAATTGTTACGCCTTTAACAACAATCAATGTCATATGAGCATCTAGATATTTGGTTGTTATTTTTTCTTATATTTGTTTTTTTTGGGGGATTGACTGACTTTACCATGAGTTTTCTAATCAAGAAGGCTCGTAAAGTGTGGGCTCACATTGCCCCAGTCCAGGAGAATAGGCACCAGCCAGTAGATATTGTATAACACTTTTCCAAGTATTGCTAGAGGCTGTTTGTAGTTTCCCTTTTGAAACTTCCCTTTTTAGTTAGCATTTACTATGGTCTTTCACAGGGCCGTCTGGTTGAGGAAATTATACTCCTTTCAGACTTACTTTAATATCCCTTATTCTTGCAAGTGAACTCTCATCAACCCGGGATTTCTGTACAGTATATCTAAAGTGACAATGTCCAAGACTGCCAAGGTGGCTTGCAGAGTGGGGATGTTTTAGTTAGGGGAGACGTTCTCCTTTGCAAGATACAATGCTCCATAACTGACCAACTAGGTAGCGGGTGCTGTCTTTCTCTACCTGCCTACTCTTATACCTAGATCTGACCACAATTATTTGCTGTGTCGTCCTGACATTGCGGTTGCATGCAAAATTCCAATTTGGGTTGGTCTTGAAATGTTGTACTGTGGCTCTTTGGTCCTCCTCCTTTGGAGTTGCTTTCTCACTCCTTTAAAATTCAGATTCAGGCCTCTTAGAAGTAGAGATGAGCCGGTTCGGTACTCCAAGATCCGAACCCCCCCGAACTTCACCTATTTTACACGGTTCCGAAGCAGCCTCGGATCTTCCCACCTTGCTCGGTTAACCAGAATGCACCTGAACATCATCATCCCGCTGTCGGATTCTCGCGAGATTCGTATTCTATATAAGGAGCTGTGCGTCGCCGCCATTTTCACTCGTGCTTTAGAGATTGAACGGAGAGGACGTGGCTGCGTTCTCTCCCTGAAAAGCTCCGTAATCTGTGCTCAGTGTGCTGAAAATATCTGTGCTCAGTGTGCTGCAAATAATCTGTGCTCAGTGTGCTGAAAATATCTATGTTCTCTGCCTGAAAACGCTCCATATCTGTGCTCAGTGTGATGCAAATATCTGATCAGTGTGCTGCATTGTGGGGACTGGGGACCACCAGTATATAATATATACTTTTCTATAGCTTCTAAACTGCTTGTCAGGACACATGGTCACAGTTATAACGCTCTGTACTGATATATACAATAATATATACACTTTTCTATAGTTTCTATACTGCTTGTCAGGACACATGGTCACAGTTACACCACTCTGTACTGATATATACAATAATATATACACTTTTCTATAGCTTCTATACTGCTTGTCAGGACACATGTGTCACAGTTACACCGCTTTGTACTGATATACAGTAATATATATACTTTTCTATAGCTTTTATACTGCTTGTCAGGACACATGGTCACAATTACACCGCTCTGTACTGATATATACAGTAATATATATATATACTATTCTATAGCTTCTATACTGCTTGTCAGGACACATGGTCACAGATACACCACTCTGTACTGATATATACAATAATATATATGCTTTTCTATAGCCTCTATACTGCTTGTCAGGACACATGGTCACAGTTACACTGCTCTGTACTGATATATACAATAATTTTAAATACTTTTCTATAGCTTCTATACTGCTTGTCAGGACACACATGGGTCACAGTTACACTGCTCTGTACTGATATATATAATAATATATATACTTTTCTATAGCTTCTATGCTGCTTGTCAGGACACATGTGTCACAGTTACACTGCTCTGTACTGATATACAGTAATATATATACACTTTTCTATACCTTCTATACTGCTTGTCAGGACACATGGGTCACAGTTACACCGCTGTGTACTGATATATACAATAATATATATATTTTTCTTATTTTCTATAGCTTCTATACTGCTTGTCAGGACACGTGTCACAGTTACACTGCTCTGTACTGATATATACAATAATATATATACTTTTCTATAGCTTCTATATTGCTTGTCAGGACACATGTGTCACAGTTACACCGCTCTGTACTGATATACAGTAATATATATACTTTTCTATAGCTTCTATACTGCTTGTCAGGACACATGGATCACAGTTACACTGCTCTGTATTGATATATACAATAATATATATACTTTTCTATAGCTTCTATACTGCTTGTCAGGACACATGAGTCACAATTACACGGCTCTGTACTGATATATACAATAATATATATACTTTTCTTATTTTCTATAGTTTCTACACTGCTTGTCAGGACTCATGGGTCACAGTTACACTGCTCTGTACTGATATACACAATAATATATATACTTTTCTATAGCTTCTATATGTCTTGTCAGGATACATGGGTCACAGTTACACCACTCTGTACTGATATATACAATAATATATACACTTTTCTTATTTTCTATAGATTCTATACTGCTTGTCAGGACACATGTGTCACAGTTACACGCTCTGTACTGATATATACAATAATATATATACTTTTCTATAGCTTCTATACTGTTTGTCAGGAGACATGGGTAATAGTTACACTGCTCTGTACTGATATATACAATAATATATATACTTTTCTTATTTTCTTTAGCTTCTATTCTGCTTGTCAGGACACACATGGGTCACAGTTACACCGCTCTGTACTGATATATACAATAATATATATACTTTTCTATAGCTTCTAGTATTACAGTGCAGCATTTTGGTGACCAACAGTATACATATATAGTACAGTACAGTAGGCCATTGCTATTGATATATTACTGGCATATAATTCCACACATTAAAAAATGGAGAACAAAAATGTGGAGGGTAAAATAGGGAAAGATCAAGATCCACTTCCACCTCGTGCTGAAGCTGCTGCCACTAGTCATGGCCGATATGATGAAATGCCATCAACGTCGTCTGCCAAGGCCGATGCCCAATGTCATAGTAGAGAGCATGCAAAATCCAAAAAACAAAAGTTCAGTAAAATGACCCAAAAATCTAAATTAAAAGTGTCTGAGGAGAAGCGTAAACTTGCCAATATGCCATTTACGACACGGAGTGGCAAGGAACGGCTGAGGCCCTGGCCTATGTTCATTGCTAGTGGTTCAGCTTCACATGAGGATGGAAGCACTCATCCTCCCACTAGAAAAATGAAAAGACTTAAGCTGGCAAAAGCACAGCAAAGAACTGTGTGTTCTTCTAAATCACAAATCCCCATGGAGAGTCCAATTGTGTCGGTTGCAATGCCTGACCTTCCCAACACTGGATGGGAAGAGGTGGCGCCTTCCACCATTTGCACGTACCCTGCAAGTGCTGGAAGGAGCACCCGCAGTCCAGTTCCTGATAGTCAAATTGAAGATGTCACTGTTGAAGTACACCAGGATGAGGATATGGGTGTTGCTGGCGCTGAGGACGAAATTGACAAGGAGGATTCTGATGGTGAGGTGGTTTGTTTAAGTCAGGCACCCAGGGATACACCTGTTGTCCGTGGGACGAATATGGCCATTGACATGCCTGGTCAAATTACAAAAAAAATCACCTCTTCGGTGTGGAATTATTTTAACAGAAATGCGGACAACAGGTGTCAAGCCGTGTGTTGCCTTTGTCAAGCTGTAATAAGTAGGGGTCGTTAACCACCTAGGAACATCCTCCCTTATACGTCACCTGGAGCGCATTTATCAGAAGTCATTGACAAGTTCAAAAACTTTGGGTGACAGCAGAAGCAGTCCACTGACAACTAAATTCCTTCCTCTTGTAACCAAGCTCCGGCAAACCACACCACCAACTCCCTCAGTGTCAATTTCCTCATTAGACAGGAAAACCAATAGTCCTGCAGGCCATGTCACTGGCAAGTCTGACGAGTCCTCTCCTGCCTTGGATTCCTCCGATGCATCCTTGAGTGTAACGCCTACTGCTGCTGGCGCTGCTGTTGTTGCTGCTGGGAGTCGATCATCATCCCAGAGGGGAAGTCGGAAGACCACTTGTACTATTTCCAGTAAGCAATTGACTGTCCAATTGTCCTTTGCGAGAAAGATGAAATATCACAGCAGTCATCCTGCTGCAAAGCGGATAACTCAGGTCTTGGCAGCTGCAGTGGTGTTAAACGTGTGTCTGGTATCCACCGTTAATTCACAGGAAATTAGAGAATTGCTTGAGGTACTACTATGTCCCCGGTACCAAATACCATCTAGGTTCCATTTCTCTAGGCAGGTGATACAGAGATTCTACACAGACGTCAGAAAAAGAGTCACCAGTGTCCTAAAAAATGCAGTTGTACCCAATGTCCACTTACCACGGACATGTGGATAAGTGGAGCAGGGCAGACTCAGGACTATATGACTCAGAGGCAGAACTACCGCCAGTGCAACCAGTGCGTTGCACTGGGGCCCGCCTCTGTCCAGGGTCCCAAAGCATGTAATGAGTCAAACTGACTCATTACATGCCGCTGTGTGCTGCGGGCAACCGCTGCCCGCAGCGCACAGCCGCCCGGAGAGAGGAGAGGAGCAGCGGTATGGGGGAAGGAGGAGGAGGGAGGTGAAGGAGGGAGCCGCAGCAGCGCTTTGTTACTGGTGGATGCGCTGCTGCTGCTGCCCCTCTGCTTCACTATAGGCTGTCTTCCGAGAACAGCCTATAGTGAAGCAGAGGGGCAGCAGCAGCAGCGCCTCCACCAATAACACAGCGCTGCTGTGGCTCCCTCCTCCACCTCCACCCTCCTCCTTCTCTCCAGCCCGGGAATCGTCTGACGCTGCACCGAGGAGCCTGAGCCAGCGGAGAGGGTCAGTATAATTCATTCTTTCTTTCTGTCTCTTTCTTTCTGTCTCTTTCTTTCTTTGTTGGTACTGCCTGCCGCTATGTGTAAAAATGGGGGACTGCCTGCCGCTATGTGTAAAAAGGGGGAATCTGCCTGCCGCAATGTATAAAAATGGGGAATCTGCCTGCCGCAATGTGTAAAAAGGGGGAATCTGCCTGCCGCAATGTGTAAAAATGGGGGACTGCCTGCCGCAATGTGTAAAAACGGGGGACTGCCTGCCGCAATGTGTAAAAATGGGGGACTGCCTGCCGCAATGTGTAAAAATGGGGAATCTGCCTGCCGCAATGTGTAAAAATGGGGGACTGCCTGCCGCAATGTGTAAAAACGGGGTATTGCCTGCCGCAATGTGTGAAAATGGGGGACTGCCTGCCGCAATGTGTAAAAAGGGGGAATCTGCCTGCCGCAATGTGTAAAAATGGGGAATCTGCCTGCCGCAATGTGTAAAAACGGGAGACTGCCTGCCGCAATGTGTAAAAATGGGTAATCTGCCTGCCGCTATGTGTAAAAAGGGGGAATCTGCCTGCCGTAATGTGTAAAAAGGGGGACGCTGTCTGCCGTAATGTGTAACAAGGGACGCTGTCTGCCGTTATGTGTAAAAAGTGCACGCTGTCTGCCGTAATGTGTAAAAAGGGCACGCTGTCTGCCGTTATGTGTAAGAAGTGTACGCTGTCTGCCGCTATGTCTAACAAGGGCACGCTGTCTGCCGTTATGTGTAAAAAGTGTACGCTGTCTGCCGCTATGTGTAACAAGGGCACGCTGTCTGCCGTTATGTGTAAAAAGGGGACGCTGTCTGCCGTTATGTGTAAAACGTGCACGCTGTCTGCCGTAATGTGTAAAAAGGGGGACGCTGTCTGCTGTAATGTGTAAAAAGGGGGACGCTGTCTGCCGTAATGTGTAAAAAGGGGACGCTGTCTGCCGTAATGTGTAAAAAGAGGAATCTGTCCGCTGTAAGGTGTAAAAGGCTCTCTATCTGGTGTAGTGGTGCTACTGTGTGGCGTAATTTGAAGAATGGAGACTACTGTGCACCGTTTTATGAATTGGTATTATTTTGTGGCAACACCCCTTCCCCACGAAGCCACGCCACTATGTATTTTTGCGCGCGCCTAAGGCGCACACTGCCCCTGTTTTGCATGCAGGGGTGGGGCTCTGATGCCGTTTCTTGCACACAGTGCAAAAATGTCTAGTTACGGCACTGTTGCTAGGTATCCATTTCTCTGGCCCTGAGCAGGTCCCCCTCACCAGATCCTCTCCAGGGGTGAGGGGATGGACTTGGATGGGATGTGGGGGGGGGGGACAAAAGCATTTTGTTGCACCTGGGCCCACCGCTCGCTAGTTCCGCCACGGATATGACTGTGACAGCCCACTGGGTAGATGTATTGCCTCCCGCAGCAAGAACAGCAGCGGTGGCACCAGTAGCAGCATCTCGCAAATGCCAACTCGTTCCTAGGCAGGCTACGCTTTGTATCACCGCTTTCCATAAGAGGCACACAGCTGACAACCTCTTACGGAAACTGAGGAACATCATCGCAGAATGGCTTACCCCAATTGGACTCTCCTGGAGATTTGTGACATTGGACAACGCCACCAATATTGTGCGTGCATTACATGTGGGCAAATTCCATCACGTCCCATGTTTTGCACATACATTGAATTTGGTGGTGCAGAATTTTTTAAAAAACAACAGGGGCGTGCAAGAGATGCTGTCGGTGGCCCGAAGAATTGCGGGCCACTTTCGGCATTCAGCCACCACGTGCCGAAGACTGGAGCACCAGCAAATACTCCTGAACCTGCCCCGCCATCATCTGAAGCAAGAGGTGGTAACGAGGTGGAATTGAACCCTCTATATGCTTCAGAGGATGGAGGAGCAGCAAAAGGCCATTCAAGCCTATAAATCTGCCTACGATATAGGCAAAGGAGGGGGAATGCACCTGACTCAAGCGCAGTGGAGAATGATTTCAACGTTGTGCAAGGTTCTGCAACCCTTTGAACTTGCCACACGTGAAGTCACTTCAGACACTGCCAGCCTGAGTCAGGTCATTCCCCTCATAATGCTTTTGCAGAAGAAGCTGGAGAGATTGAAGGAGGAGCTAAAATGGAGCGATTCCGCTAGGCATGTGGGACTTGTGGATGGAGCCCTTTAAATCGCTTAACCAGGATTCACGGGTGGTCAATCTGTTGAAATCAGAGCACTACATTTTGGCCACCGTGCTCGATCCTAGGTTTAAAGCCTACGTTGTATCTCTCTTTCTGGCAGACACAAGTGTGCAGAGGTGCAAAGACCTGCTGGTGAGACACTTGTCAAGTCAAGCGGAACGTGACCCATCAACAGCTCCTCCTTCACATTCTCCCGCAACTGGGGCTGTGAGGAAACGGCTAAGATTTCCGAGCCCACCCACTGGCGGTGATGCAGGGCAGTCTGGAGCGAGGGCTGACATCTGGTCCGGACTGAAGGACCTGCCAACGATTACTGACATGTCGTCTACTGTCACTGCATATGATTCTGTCACCATTGAAAGAATGGTGGAGGATTATATGAGTGACCGCATCCAAGTAGGCACGTCAGACAGTCCGTACGTATACTGGCAGGAAAAAGAGGCAATTTGGAGGCCCTTGCACAAACTGGCTTTATTTTACCTAAGTTGCCCCCCTCCAGTGTGTACTCCGAAAGAGTGTTTAGTGCAGCCGCTCACCTTGTCAGCAATCGGCGTACGAGGTTACTTCCAGAAAATGTGGAGAAGATGATGTTCATCAAAATTAATTATAATCAATTCCTCCATGGAGACATTCACCAGCAATTGCCTCCAGAAAGTACACAGGGACCTGAGATGGTGGATTCCAGTGGGGACGAATTAATAATATGTGAGGAGGGGGATGTACACAGTGAAAGGGGTGAGGAATCGGATGATGAGGAGGAGGTGGACATCTTGCCTCTGTAGAGCCAGTTTGTGCAAGGAGAGATTGATTGCTTCTTTTTTGGTGGGGGCCCAAACCAACCAGTCATTTCAGCCACAGTCGTGTGGCAGACCCTGTCACTGAAATGATGGGTTTGTTAAAGTGTGCATGTCCTGTTTATACAACATAAGGGTGGGTGGGAGGGCCCAAGGACAATTCCATCTTGCACCTCTTTATTTATCTCTGCATCATGTGATGTTTGGGGCTAATTTTTTTTAAGTGCCATCCTGTCTGACACTGCAGTGCCACTCCTAGATGGGCCAGGTGTTTGTGCCGGCCACTTGGGTCGCTTAGCTTAGTCATCCAGCGACCTCAGTGCAAATGTTAGGACTAAAAATAATATTGTGAGGTGTGAGGTGTTCAGAATAGACTGGAAATGAGTGGAAATTATGGTTATTGAGGTTAATAATACTATGGGATCAAAATGACCCCCAATTTCTATGATTTAAGCTGTTTTGAGGGTTTTTTGAAAAAAAACAACCAAATCCAAAACACACCCGAATCCGAAAAAAAATTTTCAGGGAGGTTTTGCCAAAACGCGTCTGAATCCAAAACACGGCCGCGGAACCGAATCCAAAACCAAAACACAAAACCCGAAAAATGTCCGGTGCACATCTCTACTTAGAAGGTGGTTTGGTGATATTTGTTTGGTGATATATTTGTCAGTTGCTAATGCTGAAATTTTTCCTGACAAGAGAGTTTCAGGTGTTCACTGCTACCTCACCAACAGGGACCCAGAGAGATTTTTTAAAATGTTTTCCAACATGGGAACCTGATTGGCTATGGTGTATCCAAACAGGGTATACAATAGCCCTGAGTCTGGTGACTCCCCCTACCTCCCATTCCTTTCTGGTGCTTGTAGTTGTTGCAGAGTCAGTTAGGTTGAGTCATTGTGATATTTTTGGGATGATAGTTATGTTCTGGTTGATTATTTTTATTGGTATCAGTAGTTGATACTTATGCCTCCAGGTGGATTCAACGATAAGTTGATTTGGGTATTTGGCCACTCCTTTGTGTATGGTTCTGCCATATCATCTGTCTTCAGGATTGTTGCCGTTTACCCGGCTGTGCAGAAAATCAGAAGGCTTGGCTTTACTGGAGGAGCTGATATCTGTGATATACGCCAGAATGGAGTTCCTCATATACTGATGATCTTTTTATGTGCAACAATTTGGGCAAGAGAATATCCATAGATTTAAGACTGTTGATGGATCAGAGTACGATTGTAACAGCTAGTGCCTCATTATGGCACTAGTAATGGTGCTGGTATTGTTATGACCACACTTAAAAATTACTCCTTTGTGGCTACGTTTGTGGTAGTTTTGCTGTGGAGCACAGTATGATTCAGTTTACAGAGGCACATCTACAGTATATAGGCCAGATAGTATCCATCTCACGAAGACAGGTTAGGCAGTGTTTGTGAAGGATTGTTTTAGGTTTTTGAAAACTCTGTTTTAGATTTGTGTTTATATTTTATTTTAGGTTTTGTTCAGAGTATGGTGCTTGATGTTAAATGGGTGCGTCCTCCTTTAGTTTGGTGGTTGCTGATGACCCCCATACGGGTTCAGCTGCACCACTCATCTGTGTGGGTCCACCATAAGTTTTATCTAAAGTTATAGTTAGTTTGTCAGCCGTTCTTTATTTACCACCATACTCCCCTATTCCTCCTCCTTCTTCCTAATATTTTTTCTAAATAAATGTGATCTGGTTTTTACGGCAATTACTGTGTGTTTTTATGATTATTAGGTGAAACTTAATATATTAGTATTAAACTTGGAGTCACGTTGACATGTCAAGTAGTGAGTCATAGGCCTCTACAGAGTTTAATACATTGTGATTAATACAAGATGCAGGCATCACGTTTCCTATCCAAAATAAAAAATGTTTGTTATAGGTCCAAGCATAGATTATAAGTGCTACCTAACAAAGCCATATAGTGTATATCCCACACAAATTACCTTTGTCCTGCATTCAAAGATATACTTAATACAAAGTGTAATAATTAAAGTGGCAGCACCTCCCAGTAGACCTTCCTGTTAGCTGGATTCTTCCTATATTCCGTATACAATATATAGCGGAATATAGGAAGCATCCAGCTGGCTAAGTTGGTTGGATACCACTTTGTAGCTCATTTCCTGTTGACTTTTATATCACTGTTGATACATTGAATTATCTTTATCTGCTGTGTTGGGATATATTATACAACTTTATATGGTTATACCTCTGATGAAGTCTTATAGTGAGATGAAACATGTAGGGTGCAGGTACTGCATAGTCCACCACAGACAGCACACACTATTGTGAGCTTGCACCCAGTCAATTGGGTGAGACAGGAGGTTGGCAAGATCAGTCTGAAGTGGGGCTATCCTAGCAGCATCTGTTACAATATTATGTAAGCATAACTCTGTATTAATGTGTGAGAAATTGTGTTTTAATACAATTTAAAACATTTATTAATAAGTGGCCATTGGCCTTTTTTCTCTGGTGCCTTTTTCTCTTGGTTTGAGGGTCTATTCAAATGACCCCTGGAACCAATTCATATGTTGAGACCTTTCACTGGAATAATTTTCTAAAGAAGACTTTACAGTATTTAAATGATGTGTTGGTTAAGATTTTAAGACCTCAAAAAAGGACTCCATCTGATCTCATAAACCGCCGTTATTGGTCCTTTGAACAAAGTTTGTAATTGGTTCAAATGCTACAGTAAGTGTGAGCCTATAATACATTATTGTACACACCCTTAGCATCTGATTATAATAGGGATTCTCTGTGAACTGAACCCACCCGAATATTGCTATCTGAGGCAGGATCCAAGTCTGGCTTGGGACTTCCTGCCTTACTCGGATCCCAAAGTGAGGCCAAACGCCATCTTCCCGCTGTCGGATTCTCGCGGGTTTTGGATTCTATCCCCATGCATCGTGCCATCTTCACTCCGGCTGTTGAGAGTGTACTGGACGGACGTGTCTGTCTCCAGTACTGTGTTGTGTGGTGTGGGGTGGGTGCTCTCTCTGCTATATCTGAAAGGGGTGCTCTCTCTGTCTGCTATATCTGAAAAAGGGGTGCTCTTTCTGTGTGCTGTATCTGAAAAAGGGTGCTCTTTCTGTCTGCTGTGTCTGAAAAAGGGTGCTCTCTCTGTCTGCTGTATCTGCAAAAGGGATGCTTTTTCTGAATAGAACATATAGTCAAGACATTGGCAAGGTTAGAAATAATGATTTTTATTTGAAATAATATTTTTTTTCCTTCAAAATTTGCTTTCGTCAAAGAATGCTCCTTTTGCAGCAATTACAGCATTGCAGACCTTTGGCATTCTAGCTGTTAATTTGTTGAGATAATCTGAAGAAATTTCACCTCACGCTTCCTGAAGCACCTCCCACAAGTTGGATTGGCTTGATGAGCACTTCTTGTGTACCATACGGTCAAGCTGCTCCCACAACAGCTCAATGGGTTTGAGATCTGGTGACTGCACTGTCCACTCCATTTCAGGCAGAATACCAGCTGCCTGCTTCTTCCCTAAATAGTTCTTGCATAATTTGGAGGTATGCTTTGGGTCATTGACCTGTTGGAGGAGGAAATTGACTCCAATCAAGCGCTGTCCACAGGGTATGGCATGACATTGCAAAATGGAGTGATAGCCTTCCTTATTCAAAATCCCTTTTACCTTGTACAAATCTCCCACTTTACCAGCGCCAAAGCAGCTCCAGACCATCACATTACCTCCACCATGCTTGACAGATGGCATCAGGCACTCTTCCAGCACCTTTTTACTTTTTCTGCTTCTCACAAATGTTCTCTTGTGTGATCCAAACACCTCAAATTTCGATTCGTCTGTCTATAACACTTTTTTCCAATCTTCCTCTGTCCAATGTCTGTGTTCTTTTGCCCATATAAATCTTTTCCTTTTATTGGCAAGTCTCAGATATGGCTTTTTCTTTGCCACTCTGCCTAGAAGGCCAGCATCCCGGAGTCGCCTCTTCACTGTAGACGTTGACACTGGCGTTTTGCGGGTACCATTTAATGAAGCTGCCAATTGAGGACCTGTGAGGCGTCTATTTCTCAAACTAGAGACTCTAATGTACTTGTCTTCTTGCTCAGTTGTGCACTGGGCCTCCCACTTCTCTTTCTACTCTGTTTAGAGCCTGTTTGTGCTGTTCTCTAAAGGGAGTAGTACACACCGTTGTAGGAAATGTTCCGTTTCTTGGCAATTGCTTGCATGGAATAGCCTTCATTTCGAAGAAAAGAATAGACTGTTGAGTTTCACATGAAAGTTCTCTTTTACTGGCCATTTTGATGCTCCAAATACTCAACTAGTTCAAAGGAAGGCCAGTTTTATAGCTTCCCTAACAAGCAAACCCGTTTTCTCTTACATCCTAGAGGATGCTGGGGTACACATTAGTACCATGGGGTATAGACGAGTCCCTTGGGAGCCATGGGCACTTTAAGAGTTTAATAGTGTGGGCTGGCTCCTCCCTCTATGCCCCTCCTACCGGACCCAATTTAGAAAATGTGCCCGGTGGAGCCAGTCACAGCTAGGGGAGCTTCTAGGTGTTTTTCTAGTTTTATTATTTTTTAAAAGAGTTAGGTACAGGGAGGTTGCTGGCAAAAACCTCCCTGCTTCGTGGGGGGGGGTGGGGTAGGAACCAACCCAAGAGGTTAATGGTTCTGTACAGATGGGTCCACGTTTATCTTGACCTTTAATAGGATTAACGGAGACTGGCCAATCAGACTTAATCCCCTGCTGTAATGACTTAATCCCCTGCTGTATTGTTCTCTGTATTGTATTGCAGCTGAGAACAATAGATGAAGGGTTTATGCTAATAAGTCATATTGTGCCTAGGCACTGAAAACTAGTCAAGATAACCGTGGATCCATCTGTATCTCCGCTGACAGGACACTGAGCTCCTGAGGGTGATGATCGCAAGTCCCCGAGGTGACCGCTCACTCCCGCAGCACGGCTGCCACCCCCTAACAGAGCCAGAAGATGGAGTGGTGAGTATGACGCCGGAGCCCCGGTAAGCGAGTCACCGGCGGAAAATGGCAGCACAAGGGTAGGAGTGCAGCTCTGACAGGCTGCGCTATGAGGGGCGAACTGGGCCAGCACAATACCCTACACTGGTCATGTATAGCTTACAAGGTCTAACCCACTGTTTGCTGCAGAAATCACCTCAGGCCAGTATAATCTCTAAGTGTGGGAAGACTTGCCATTACAGAGGGTGAAGCTTCTTTCTCAGAGCGGATCCAGCACTCACCAGCGCCATTTTCTCCCTGCAGATCACACTGAAGAGACGCTGACAAGGAACACTGCCCTCCACATAACTAGAAAAAACAATAATATTACAGCGCACAGAAATTGCATAAATTCAATTTATTTAAGACATTTCTTAAAAAAGATTATACTTGAAAAATATATGTATAAAACAACAGTGAATCACACCACCGGTCGGTAATATCTCCACATTTAAAACAATTCTCTAAAATATAAACTCTACACCATCGATCTGAAGCCAAAAAAGTGTAACAAAAAGAAAGAGCTCTACTTTAATATCTCAAGCTACTTTGTAGCTTTTAAGAGTATGTATCAATGATGTTGCTCTCTAATCTCTAATGTATTCACAGGAGTACTTCCTAATTGTTACACTTGCCGCTCTATATATATCTAAAGGCTTAATTTGAGATATAATAATTTATCTTATTTAGGAAGACACAAAAGGAATCAATTATTATAGGTGTTTAAGAAATCATTCCCTATACAGGCGGTAGCAACAAGAAGTTGTGATTGTAGATAATTAAGCTTTTATGTTTAAGTCCAGTATCCACAAGTTCATTTAGAACTTTGATCTAGGCGTGTTAATTAATCTGGCCAGATTTAATTGGATATATTATCCCTTGTGGGGCTTAATGCTGTGAGGCACAAAAGTCTTCCCCGGCTCCTGGTGCCGTACCTTATCCGTGCAGTCTTTTCTGGGAGACTTTTAAATGAACACCCTCCACATGGTATAAATAAGAAGCACTTATCCTCCCCTTAACCTTACGTGGCAGTCTTCTCCGGGAGGCTTTAATTAGAAGATCCAAGTGGAGATTGTGTCAGGGCGCAAATGAAGATATGTCCCGATCAGGTGATATGCAGCAATTCAAAGCAACTTGACACGTTTCTCCTCCTCCTTATGGTCACAGCGGCTTCTTCAGAAGTACCTCAAAGTCTGTTGAGGTTTTGTCGTATTCAGCTCCCAATACCTCTTCAAAGACCCCCATTAATTACCCTAAGAAGCGTGCTCTTGCCCAAATAATGCAAGTTGACACGGATACCGACTCTGATACAGGGGACGGTGATGGGGATATGCAGGGGGGAGATGCATCCCTTGCTAAGGCCTTGATTGAGGCTATTAGGGACATTTTACACATTTTTGATAAGGAATCTGAGCCTGCAGAGGAGACTTACTTTACTGATACTAAGAAATCCTCTATTACATTCCCTGCTTCTAAGGAATTAAATGCATTGTTTGAAAAATCCTGGGAAAACCCGGAGAAAAAATTCCAGATCCCAAAAAGGGTTCTCATTGCTTTTCCTTTCCCTGAAGAGGATAGGAAAAAGTGGTAAACCCCACCTGTAGTAGACGCTTCTGTGTCTAGTGGTTTTACCTGTCCCAGGGTCCACCGCTTTAAAAGAGCCGGCTGACCGTAAGATTGAGACTACCCTCAAATCATTAGACACAGCTACTGGCATAGTTTTAAGGCTTACTATTGCTTGTGCGTGGATTTGTAAAGCCATAATAAAGTGGTCAGGCACATTACTAGAGGCATTAGATTCTATGGATAGAAGTGACATTGAATTGTTCTTATGTCACATACAGGACTCTGCAGGTTTCATGGTGGAGTCCATGAAGGACCTTGGCCATCTCAATGCGAGGGCTTCTTCCTTGGCTGTCTCGGCACGCAGGGGACTCTGGGTGCACCAATGGTCTGCGGATGCGGAATCCAAGAAGAGTGTGGAGAACCTACCCTTCACAGGTCAGGCTCTGTTTGGGGAAGCATTAGATGCGTGGATCTCCACAGTAACTGTGGGTATGTCAACATTCCCTCCCTCAGCTACACCACCTACTAGGAAATAATATTCTACATCTACCATGCAGTCCTTTTGGACCGCGAAAGTTAAAAAGTCCAAACCCCCTTCCACTTTCTTTAGTGGCGGTTGGGGGAAATCCAGAAAACCTGCACCAGCAGGTTCACAGCAACAGAAACCTGCTTCTGCTTCTTTCAACAAAATCCTCAGCATGACGGTGGACCTCCCAGCCTGGATATAGGGCAGGTTGGAGCAAGATTGAGAAATTTCAGTCATGTCTGGGCGTCATCAGGCCTAGATCCCTGGGTACAAGATATTGTTACCCATGGGTACAGACTGAAGTTTCAAGAACTCCCACCTCACAGATTCTTCAAATCAGGCTTACCGGCTTTGCTGACAGAAAGTGCTATCCTACAGGAAGCCATTGAAAAATTGCTAAAATCTAATGTTATTGTTCCAGTTCCACCTCACTTAACAAACAAGGGTTATTACTCAAACCTGTTTGTGGTACCGAAACCGGATGGTTCGGTCAGGCCAATATTGAATCTAAAGTCGTTGAACCCTAATTTGAGGGAATTCAAATTCAAGATGTCTCTGAGGGCAGTGATCTCAGGTCTGGAGGAGGGGGAATTTCTAGTATCCCTGGATATCAAGGATGCATACCTTCACATTATGATCTGGCCACCTCACCAGCTTATCTCAGATATGCGCTGCTGGACTATCACTATCAGTTCCAGGCACTTCCGTTTGGCCTCTCCATGGCACAGAGGGTGTTCACCAAGGTCATAGCGGAGATGATGCTACTCCTCTGCAAGCAGGGGGTGAACATAATTCCTTATCTGGATGATCTGCTGATAAAAGCATCTTCCAGGGAGAAGCTGTTACAGAGCATTGCTCTCTTAACTCAACTACTCCAGGATCATGGGTGGATCCTGAATCTTCCAAAGTCGCATTTGGAGCCAACAAGGAGACTGTCCTTCCTGGGGATGATACTCGACATGGAAGTACAGAGGGTGTTTCTGCCGGAGGAGAAAGCATTTGTGATACAAGCAATGGTCCGGGATGTCCTGAAGCCTGCCTGGGTATTGGTTCATCAGTGCATTTGCCTTCTGGGGAAGATGGTTGCTTCCTATGAGGCTCTACAGTATGGAAGATTTCATGCATGGTCTTTCCAACTGGATCGCCTGGACAAATGGTCGGGATCTCATCTTCACATGCACCAGAGGATACGTCTGTCACCGAAAGCCAGAATATTGCTCCTCTGGTGGCTAAAAACTTCTCACCTACTAGATGGCCGCAGGTTCGGGATTCAGAATTGGATCCTCCTAACCACAGATGCAAGTCTCAGAGGTTGGGGAGCAGTCACCCAAGGGTTAAACTTCCAAGGAAAGTGGTCAAGTCTGGAATCCATCCTTCCGATAAACATTTTGGAACTAAGGGCCGTGTACAACGGTCTTCTGCAAGCGGCACATCTTCTGAAAGATCAGGCCATTCAGGTTCAGTCGGACAATGTAACGGCGGTGGCCTACATAAACCGAGAAGGCGAAACGAAGAGCAGAGCTGCAATGTCACAGAAAGTCGGACACTCTGTTTGCCCTTTATGATCCCAACAAGGTTGGGTGGCCTGCTTCTAAGCAGACGATTTCTCACTGGATCAGGTGTACTATCCAGCATGCTTATTCTACGGCAGGCTTGCCGTGCCCAAAATCTGCTAAGGCCCACTCTACTCGTAAAGTGGGTTCTCCCTGGGTGGCTGTCCAGGGTGTCTCGGCTTTACAACTTTGCAGAGCGGCCACTTGGCCAGGATCGAACACGTTTGCTAAGTTCTACAAGTTTGATACTTTGGCCTCTGAGGACCTAAAGTTTGGTCAATCGGTTCTGCAGGAGCCTCCGCACTCTCCCTCCCGTACTGGGAGCTTTGGTACATCCCCATGGTACTAATGTGAACCCCAGCATCCTCTAGGACGTAAGAGAAAATAGGATTTTAATTACCTACCAGTAAATCCTTTTCTCGTAGTCCGTAGAGGATGCTAGTCGCCCAACCAGCGCTTCGTTTTCCTGCATTTGTTACTTAGTTAAGTACTGCATTGTTACTTGGTTAAGTACTGTTGTTCAGCCGTTGCTGAATTGTTTCAAGCTGGTTAGCTTGGATTTCTGTTGTTATGTGTGAGCTGGTGTGAATCTCACCACTATCTGTGTATTTCCTTCTCTCGAAGTATGTCCGTCTCCTCGGGCACTGTTTCTAGACAGGGTCTGGTAGGAGGGGCATATAGGAAGGAGCCAGCACACACTATTAAACTCTTTAAGTGCCCATGGCTCCTAAGGGACCCATCTATACCCCATGGTACCAATGTGGCCCCAGCATCCTCTACGGACTACGAGAAAAGGATTTACCGGTAGGTAATTAAAATCCTATTTTCAGCTATGCTAATATAATTGCACAAGGGTTTTTTAATCATCTATTAGTCTTCTAACTCGATTAGCAAACACAATGTACCATTAGAGCACTGGAGTGATGGTTGCTGGAAATGGGCCTCTATACACCTATGTAGATATTCCTTTAAAAACCAGATGTTGCAGCTAGTATAGTCATTTACCACATTAACAATGTATAGAGTGTATTTCTGATTAATTTAATCTTTATTGAAAAAAACTGTGCTTTTCTTTCAAAAATAAGGAAATTGTCTGGGTAACCCCAAACTTTTGAATGGTAGTGTATGTGTATGTGTGTGTATATATATATATATATATATATATAGATATATAGATAGATATATATATATATATATATATATATACACACAGCAAAGTACCCGGCACTCCACAAATGTAGCTTAACTCGGTTTGATGCCCTCACAATACGATTGATAGAGGCAGTGTTTTCCTGAAGACAAACTAAATACAGTTTAAAACGTTGAAAGATTAAGTTCTTTGCATATCTATTCATTGACAACTGGTTGTGAGTGCCGCATCTCTATCTGCCTCTATATATTTTATTCTAAAAGTACTGTGACACTGCCGGTCAGACCACAGTATGTTATTTCCTACTCATACACCTGTTATGCAACGCTGATGGTGAAGGACAACCGCAGTGTGTAACACTGTATCTGCCGGTGTGTGATATAAAAAATTATTCATATATTTGACTCATTTGTGCGACACTGTAACCACAGTGTGTGATATAAAAAATAATATATATACAGTATTTTGATTTAAATTAATATTTTGTGCTGTGTCATCCCAGTATACATCCAGGGACTGCAGCTGCTCTGTCCATCTAGGGGTGTTCTGTCAGTCCACCAAAAATAAAAGACATCTTTCTTTTTTTTATATATATTTTGTGTTGTATCCTCCCAGTGTACATCCAGGCGTGCTCCGTCCATTTCAGGGTGTGGTGTCTGTAGCCCATATTCTTATGTTATACCTTATTGTCCTATTTTCATAATTCTTCTTATCACCACAATGTGATTAATTCAAATTAATAATATTAATAATAATTATAAATTAACTAAATTTAAATTAAATTACTATAACTAAACGATCCACAGAGAGGTATAGCTAATCTTCTGCATATCAAAGATAACTTTGAGGAATAGAAGAACTAGATCTTAATTTTAAAATAATTTTAACAGATGATTACAGCATTTAAAAATATATTACTGCCACGTGTTTGCTGCCCACTGCTGTCACCTAGCTTAGTCGTCCAACTACCTTGGTGCAACCTTGTGGCCTAAACTGGATGAAAACTATATTGTGAGCTGTGAGGTGTTCAGAATAGATTGGAAATGAGTGGAAATTAATGTTATTGAAGGGCGGCTTTGGCAAAACCAATACAGATCCAAAACACGAAAGCGATCCAGATCCAAAAACAAAACCCAAAAAATGCCCAACGCACACCCCTAGTTTATAAATACAGTGTGTGTGTGTGTGTGTGTGTGTGTGTGTGTGTGTGTGTGTTTTACAGACAAACACTCACTAAAACAAAAATACTCAAAGTACCAAAACATAGAAATGCGCAAAAAAGGCTGTTTCTGGTAACAAAGTTCCGAACTAGCATCAAACAACAAATTGCAATTTAGGAAAAAGCCAAGAAAGCACACATGGGGTTTTAGACCCAATAATTGCAAATTCTTATCACTATTATTTGCGGCAATAAGAAATTAACATTCACCTGAATGTATCAAAATATACAAGTATATGCAAGGAAAGGGGCCCCAGTCAATTCACTTCTTTTCTTATGGCTCAGTGGTATTACTGTGAGTGTGCCATCTGCTGACACAAAGTTTTGCTGCCATTACTAGGGAGGGCTCCGGTTGAACCCTCTCCCAAGTATTTTTTTGCAGAATGTAGCCCACATGCGTTGGCTGCTGGGGCCAAACTTCAGAATGCTTTACATTGCAGAGTTTGATAAATCTGACAGGTTTGCAGTGCCCACAGAAGCTTATAAGAGCTGTAAAGGGCCGTATTCATGGGCCGATTTGGGGAGAGATGTGTGCTGAGCGGTTTGCTCAGCACACATCTCTCCCCCCGCTCAGCATAGCTCATTTCACCCAGCAGGAGCAACCTGCTAGATTGGCCTGCATGTAGGCAAATCTAGCATCAGCGATAGCGATGCGCGGGGCTGCGCATCGCTATCGCTGTGAGGGGTACACACGGAGTGATCGCTGCTTAAAATCTAAGCAATCTAGTCTGATTGCTTAGATTTTAAGCAGCAATTGCTCCGTGAGTACCCCCCTTAAGAAATGGAGGGATCACAGCAGATATCAGATACCTGCAGGGTACATATGGTTGATACTTAAGATTTGTGGGTATTTCCTGAAAACATGCACAAATATTCATAAATAAATGCTAAATAAGCCAAATAGGAGGTTATTCAGAGTTGTTAGCAAACCAAAAAAGTTAGCAATTGGGCAAAACCATGTTGCACTCCAGGTTGGGCAGATGTAACATGTGCAGAGAGATTTAGATCTAGGTGGGTAATATTGTTTCTGTGCATGGTAAATACTGGCTGCTTTATTTGAACACTGCAATTTAGATTTCAGTTTGAACACACCCCAATCAAGCCTAAATCTGCTTGTGTTGCTTCTGTCCCACCAGCAGTGCAACATGGTTTTGCCCAATTGCTAACTTTTTTGGTTTGCTAACAACTCTGAATAATCTCAGTAGTGTAGTATATATAATAGAGATGAGCGGTTCAGATTCTAGGAAATCCAAAGCTGCCCCTTAACTTCTTGGATCCGAGTATATCTGAGCCGCGGTTTGGGCTTTGCCGCTTGGATTCCACTTCTAGGTAAAACATCATCCTGCTGGTGTCGGATTCTCACAGGTTTTGGATTCTATATAAGAGCCCCGTGGCAGTAACCATGCACCATTTCACTCTGTTTTCAGGCATGCTGCTGTGTGTTGAGCTGTGTTTAAGTGGCTGTGCTATGTATAGATATCAGACAAGTGGCTGTGCTGTGTCCATTTAAAGTGGCTGTGCTGTGTCCAGTAAATAGCTGTGCTGTGTCCATCCAGAAGCTGTGTCCAGTCCCCAGTCTAACCCTATTACACAGTGGTGCTGCACTGAATCCGCAGGCCATACCCCACCCACTGCGTTCACATATAAGCACTAAAGTGTGTATTGTCAGTTGTAGAAAAAAGTAAAAACAAAATTAAAAAGCTAAAAAAATGAAAAAGTTTAAAAACTATAAAAAAATTAAAAAAAATATTTTAAGTTTGTACAACCCGTGTGCACTGTACACCAGTTCGTTTGTTCACAAACATTTAAAAGTAGTCTTACTCTATGCAGTGTGAGTCGAACTGTGAGTAAATAAAAATAAAAAAATAAATATATTGTTCTATTGTTTGTACTGTGCTGGCGCACTGTATCCCTGTGCATTTATTATTCACATACATATAAAAACCCTTTGAATTGCAGCAGTGTGAGTTGAGCTGCGAAGTGGAAAATATATTGTTCTACTGCATGTACTGTTCTGGTGTACTGTACCCCTGTGTGTTTATTATTCTTGTACATATAAATGTAGCCCTTCGACTTGCCACAGTGTGAGTTGAGCTACGAAGGCAAAAATAAATATATTGTTCAACTGTTTGTACTGTTCTGGCACAGTATACCCCTGTGTGTTTATTATTCACGTAACTATAAAAGGTAAAAGCCGTTTGAATTACTGCAGTGATTTGCAAATTGAAAAATGGATAATGATCACTTTAGAGAAGAGCAATCGCAGATATGCGGACAAGCGGAAGTGAGCAAACTAAAGATAACATAACTGTGACAGCCCACTGAGTGGGTTAATTACCTTCAGCTGCAGCAGCAATATCTAATAAACAATGCCAGCTCATTCAGAGGCATGCTACTCTGTGTATCACCAGCTTCACAAAGAGGCATACTGCTGACAACCTCTTAGAAAAACTAAGAGATGTCATAGCAAAATGGCTTACCCCCCTTGGACTCTGCTCAGGATTTGTGATTTCTGATAATGCCACAAATATTGTGAGAGCATTACGGGTGTGTGAGTTGTTTTTTTAAATGACAGGGGTGTGCAGGAGATGCCGTCTGTGGCCCGAAAAATTTCGGAACATTTTCGGCATGCAGTAGCAGCATGCCGGAGATAACAGTGGCTCCAAGAACAGTTCAATTTGCCCGGCCTCCAACTGAAGCAAGAGGTGGTAACAAGGTGGAATTCCACACTTTACATTCTTCAGCAAATGTAGAGCCTGCAAAAAGCCATCCACAGCTACACAACAAGCCATGACATTGGGAGAGCAGGGGGAATGTATCTTAATCCAGCGCAGTGGATTATTCTTTTTGTCTTGTGCAAGGTGCTGAAACCCTTTGAAGTAGATACCTTGTCTGTAAAGTGAGTTCAGACACTGCTAGCTTGAGTCAGGTGATTCCCCTAATTTAACTTTTGGAAAGTCAGCTTGACTTTGAGGAAATTGAGGAGATGAAATGAAGTGATTCCGGTAAGTATGTTGGACTTGTAGATCTAATGTAATTGTAATTTAATTGTAAAGCGCAAAGGAATATGCTGTGATACAGTATGTAATAAAATGTTATTAATAATAATAATAATAATCTAGGGCCTGATTTAGAGAAGTATACTAATGCAGCTGCAAGTGCGATTTTATACACAATGCAAATCCAAATATCAGTAAGTAAAGCTGCCACCCAGAAATGAAAAGAGGCTCACTCTGAAGCAACCACAACTCATTCACAATTGCGCACACATGCGCAGCCTATACACAAGGACAAGGAACATTGGGCTAAAGAGTAGAGCTCTGCCTATGCAGACTAGACACAGCAGTAGTCATGCAGGCACCATGTTTTTGCACGTTTGGGCTCACAGCTGATGTCAGATACATGCCCTGAAATTGGCATGACATGTCTGCGTTTTAATAACCATCCTTGCTAACATCATGATAACACCCACAAGCGGTCACTTCCTGTCACTTTGTGAAGAAGTCCTCATTGTGTGCGGGTTCATAGCAGCACCTTAATACATGCACAGTGCGAATGCAGCACATGTGCAGTCTGCCAATAATTACCCAGTGACAATGACATCTTGCTACTGCAGAGCTATTAGCATAGCTGCATTAAGCTGTTTCTAGCTTTGTAGGGGCCCAAACAAATCAAGCACTTCAGACACAAAAGTGGCAGGCCCTTTCAATAAAGTGCTTGGTTTGTTAAACTGTGCATGTCCTTTTTAGTATCCAAAATATGGGTGGGTGGGAGGGCCCAAGGACAATTCCCCCTTTTACCACTTTTCATTTCTACCACTTCTGTGTGGCAATGTTTCTTAGATATGCTATAAACTGCAATGTGTTTGTTCCACTGCTCTGTCACTTAAAAACCAGCCATCTTGCTGTACTGTAGTCTTCAGCCTAAACTGGATGAAAACAATATTGTGAGCTTTGAGTTGGTGAAAATTGACTGGAAATGACTTGAAATTAATGTTTTTGAGCTTAATAGTAATGTAGGAGCATAAAAAAAGCCAAAATTATGTGATTTTAGCAGTTTTTCAGCAATTTTGTTAGTGTGATTTTGGCACTACCTATACTGAATCCAAAACATGAGTTAATACAGGTCCACAACCAATACCAAAACTGGATAAAACCAATGTTGTGAACTGTGAAGTGGTCAAAATTGTCAAATTGTCTGGAAATGACTGGAAATTAATGTTATTGAGGTTATTAATACAGGTTGAGTATCCCATATCCAAATATTCCGAAATACGGAATATTCCGAAATATGGACTTTTTTGAGTGAGAGTGAGATAGTGAAACCTTTGTTTTCTGATGACTCACTATACACAAACTTTGTTTAATGCCCAGAGTTATTACAAATATTGTATTAACTGACCTTCAGGCCATGTGTATAAGGTGTATATGAAACAAATGAATTGTGTGAATGTTCACACACTTTGTTTAATGCACAAAGTTATTAAAATAAAGGCTAAAATGACCTTCAGGCTGTGTGTATAATGTGTATATGAAATATAAATGAATTCTGTGCTTAGACTTGGGTCCTATCACCATGATATCTCATTATTGTATGCAATTATTCCAAAATATGGAAAAATCTGAAATCCAAAATACTTTTGGTCCCAAGCATTTTGGATAAGGGATACTCTACCTGTACTGTAGGAACAAACCAAGGCCCAAATTACTTACTTTTAGTTTTTTTGGAAAGTTTTGAAAAAAAAATACAAAACCAAAACCATAACCAGACACAGCATTTTTGCAAAACCAAAACTTGACAATGAATTAGAACTACAACCAAAACCAGCAAAAATGGTCCTGCGCATGGTTAAATGGTAGAACTGCATGGTTATTTTTTGGGAGAACTCCAATCCTGGAGGGACCACAGCATACTTATCTACTTTGCTGCCGAGGCAGTGTTGTAGGTGCATGGGGGTGTGGCCAGCAGCAGGATGGGCGATCTGGGGGGCGTGACCAACAGGGAAGTGGACAGTCCGGGGGCGTGGCATTAGGGTCACATCATCATGGCACCGCCCCCTGCTGTGCAGTGCCGTGAAAAGAGGCGCTGTATAGCGGCGGGTGGAGCTACAATGACACGATTCAGTGCGAATCATGTCATCGGACCCCCTCGGACCGCCCACTTGTTCTCTGCTGCGGGCGGCCGAGGAGGGTCTTGGAGGGGCTGCAGGGAAAGCGGGAGGCTTGCCCACCTATCCGGGGGGCCGGGAGGGCCACTCAATTTTCGGGAGCCTCCCAGCCATTCCGGGAGGGTAGGCAAGTATGGACCACAATATGATTGGAAGCAGTTCAGAGTTGCAGGTACAGTAGTCAGATTGAACAAAAGTTATAAACAAGGCATCATAACACTATAATGGGTACACGTATTAAGGGGTTAAACTACATCCCGTTTTAAGCCATGGATAGAGATAAAGTGGAGCAGTTGCTTCTTAAATTCCAAATATTTACTGGAGGTCGGTGAAGGGCGGTCAAACTGCTAATATAATGAGATAACACTCATACTGATGCTACCCTTAAAACATTGCTCAAGCACAGTGACTCACTGTGCAGTGACAAGGAAAGGAAGGGAATTTCCAAAAGTCACAGCGAGCTGGCAGAAGAATCCAACATAATTATTAGTCCCACGTAGCAGGGAAGGCTGACAGTATGCTGCTTAATGTCATGGGAAATTACTGTATACTTTATTTCCCACTGATCTATTTGAGACTGATTTTTATGTGCATGATATACAATAATAAAGGCTTAGAGATGCTGTCTACGCATGCACTAGGGTACATTATTGTATATTCTGTGTTGGGAGATGTAACAGGTTATAATTATGATAATTCATTAATTCTTCTTTTAATTAAACTGTACAATGTAAAATAAATCTAAAACATTATTTTACATTTTGTGTGCATTTTTTTTTTAAATAGCATTCTTTTTAGCTTTTTCACATATAAGAAAGGGAAGGGTACAGAATGAAGATAAAGGAGGGAAGGGGAGGGAAACAATACATAAAATAGATTGCCAGTATTGTACTGAATACAAATACATATACTTTCTTTGCAATAAAAACATTTTTGAGAATACAAAATACATCCACTGGCAAACAGAGAGCGAACTTTCAGATGAATAAACAGTTCACTGTGTGGTACCCTGACAAGTGGTGTGCAGACCCCTTTAAGACCTGACTCACAGGTCTGAAGCAGCACAGGGGAGTGTGGCACAGCAGGAGTTTAAGCAGACACTGGTCCGATCACATGCTAGAGATGCAGACCGCTGATTGGACAGCCTGGAGAGGAGAGACTTGTGGGAAAAAGGTGAAGCAGTGCTGAGTGAGAGGAGATGTGGGAATGCTGGCCGCACGCTGTGCTAAGCAAGAGCTGAGAGACCAAGTGACAGCCACGATATGCTGGGAGGTGAGAGCAGAGTGTGAGCAGTGAGGTGCTGCCAGGGAGACAAGTGACGGGTGAGCGGGTGTTGAGACGCAGCAGCCAGAGACTGGACACCGCCAGGCCTGGGGAGTGGCGCGGACACCATGGCAATCTTGGAACTGAAAGAAGCTATTAAGGACTGGCTGAGCAAGTGAACACCTCTGCTAAAGAGGGTCTGAGTGTGTACAAAAGTATACAAACAACAAAAGCTCCGGGCAAGCTTGATAACCATGTTAAGGGTCCTCTATTTGTAACTGTGAAAGTAAAGGGCGTGGACAGCAAAACGCCACATTGCTTAAGCTAGACACTGCACAGCCATAATTCCGCCAGCTCAGCACTGCAAGGAGTTTATGGAGGCAACCCTTCCCTCTACCACATTAGGACTGAGATTCAGTAAAACTGAGTTGTGGTATCAGCGAAAGTACAGACATTTATTTTAAGAGACTGGGGGCCTAATTCAGGCCTGATCGCCGCTATGCGTTTTTGGAATTGCTGTTGGAATTGCTGACTCCTGTTTCATAAATCTATCCTACCTCAACCACGTAGACATACCCGCCAAGCCCGGGGTGTTACACATGCAATGAGAATGAGACATGCAATGAGTAATCGCAGGGGGGAGAACAAATGGGCAGGTAGGGAAGTGTATAGAAGAAAAAGAGAAAAGTAGAAGAGGGGACAAAAAAGGAAAAAGGAGCAAGATGAAGGAGGAGCACAGGGGTAATATTAAAATAGGGAAAAAGGGAGTGGGAGATATGAGAGCTGGGCATGGGGATGTGTGCTGGCCCAAATCTCGGGTTTTTGGTTCTTGTTTTGGATATGTATCTCCTGCGTGTTTTGGATCTGTATTTGTTTTGCCAAAACCTCCCTTGCAAGTTTTGGATCTGTATTTGTTTTGGATCTGTATTTTTAAAAATAAAAAATAACAATAAAAACAGCTAAAGTCATAGAATTTGGGCCTGTTTTTGTTCCTACAGCATTATTAACCTCAATAACATTAATTTCCTGTCAATTTTGACCACCTCATAGCTCACAATATTGTTTTCATCCAGTTTAGGACAAAAGACTGCACCAGGGTAACTGGATGACTAAGCTTAGCGTCAGCAGTGGGCAGCACAAACCTGTGACACTAATGTGGAGATGTGCCCTGTATCACAGGGCACCTCAGTGCAGCAGCGGAGTGCAGGGGATCTGGGTCCCCTGCAAGGTGCGGTGGTGGCCGGACCTGGGGCGGTGATGTCTGTCCCCAGTACCGGTCAAGGTACGGCGACGGACAGCGCCACAGCAGTGGCGCTTCAAACTTGACGCCATTTTGGCAGCCAATCTGAAGCGACGGCGGCGGGATTTCAAATCCAATGCCGTCTGTGAGCCAATCACAGCTCGCGGGGTGCCGGCCAATCACGGGCGGCCGCGGCGAGCCAATCGGCATCATAGGCCCCACCCCAGCGAGTGATGTCAGACGACGGGAGGAGAGGAAGACAGGAGGCCGCACCGAAGAGCGGGGCGGAGAGAAGAGGCCGCGGCAGAGGAGAAGACGGCGGCCGTTTGTTGAAGAGATCCGGTGGCCGCGGAAGAGACTGGAAGATGTGGGCATTAGCGGAGAAGATGTCCAGCGACGGCCGGACGCGGAGGAGCCGCGCCACCACCGCTGGCCTGGATGGGTCAGCGGCAGAAGAGGGCGCCGGAGACCCCTGGAGCAGGTGAGGCCTCAGTGAGGCTGATCTTGCCCCCTTTCTCCCTAGACCGCCGGGGAAAGGGGATTAAGCCCGGGGGCATGTTTCAGGCACTAGGCCTGTAGCGCAGTTAGGAGTGTCATCCCCTGATTTGGTGGTTTGGGCATTAGGCCCAAGCCACGGCATTGGGCATTTTAGGCGGGCATTAGGCCCGAGAGTGCAGGAAATTATTAGGAGCACCCCAATAAAAGCGATCGGGGCATTAGGCCCAGTTCCCTCCAACTGGCCACATGTTAGGCAGGCGCTAGTCCTGTGGGATAAAGTCAGGCCTCCGGCCTGTGTGCAGCTAGGGGTGCACTAGGCCCAGTATAGACAGTGTGTGTTTCCCCCCCAAGGTGAATAAAGGTGGTACTGGGCACTAGGCCCAGGCCACCCCGGTGTGTACAGGTAGGCAGGCCCACTTGGCCTGAGCCCCTGGCAAGTAAGTGTAAGGGAAGGTGGGTAGGCTGTGCGGCGCCCACTTCCTGGTAATCTGAAGCAGTTAGGTAATCAAAGGGACAGCACCGTGGTAGTTACTTGCACTGTTATTGTGATTTGTGATGTGTGTTGTTTCTGTGCAGGTCCAAGGTAGCTTATAGTTTGTTTAGTTTTGTTGCACCACACACAGAGCTAGTTTGAGGGCTCTGCTGTTGTAGTTAGTGTAGTGGTCTTACATCAGGATATTGTTAGGCCCTGCACGGCTGTTGTTTGGTTGCCTCCTTACAGGGACCTGTAAGTGGAGAGGAAGATCGCAGTGCAAGACTGACAACGGTGAGTAACATCTGTGTCCGTCTGTCCCTTTGTCCCCGAGAACCGGATTAGGGGTTTGCTCACGGACGTGAGAACCCCCTTTATCACACCACGCGCGAGAGTGCGAGTGTGTGAATATTGGGTGGCTGATGACCTTTCACCCAACCGGTGAAGGTCGCCGCCACCCCTGGGGTATCCTCTTTTCCGATGGAAAAAGAGTTGATACCCCCCTTAATTTGGTTTACTTTCTCCCCAGTTCGTCCGTCGTTGGCTCCGAGAGGGGATCGCCATGTCCGGGTCCAACTGAAGTTTTCCAGGTCCGTTGTAGATTCCGTGACCTGAAGGTGAGAGAGTGCGACGCGAGGTAAGCGGTGAGACGACACCTGCACGGCAGCAGGCACTGCACCCGCACCGCCCCACTTTTACACTTAAACTTCCAACATGACACATCTAGGAAACAGAATCGCACTGCTGTGGCAGACAGGGTGGCAGTTTAAGAAAGTATACAAATGTTTGTCATCTACACAAGTAGACAGCAATGCTCCAAACAGCACATAATGCAAAGAAAAGAGGTGCAAGATGGATTTGTCCTTGGGCCCTCCCACTCACTAGGAATAGTAATTAAACACTGTGGTTTAATTTCATCATCAGTGTTGCACAATACGTGTATGAGTAGGAAATAAAATATATTGCTGTGGTACCACTTTCACCCACAGCTTCACACAATACGTGTGTGCTTCAGAAATAGTGATCAAATACTGCGGTTGACCTTCACCAACAGTGTCGCACAATACGTGTATGAGTAGGAAATAAAATATATTACTGTGGTACCACCTTCACCCACAGTGTTGCACTATACATGTAAGAGTATGAAATAATAACCTGTGGTCTGACTGGCAGTGTCACAGTACTTATGAAAATAAAATAAAAATTGTATAGTACACGGGTACAGCACAAACCAAAAAACATTTTTTTTATAATTATGTTTTTAGCCTTTTTGTTTTTATCTTTTATTATTTTAACTAGGTGATTCATCATGCCCTATGAGCACTCTTCACACCACCGTAAGGGGCTATGCCCGTAAAATATTGCACGGACAAAGGGCATGCGATGGTTAAGGGGTCGTAGCCCCTTGCAACGGCATGAACAGCATACGCAGGGCCTCATGAATCATCAGTAGGTGCTGTGGTTGGGGGATTGGCGGGTGCGGTGGTGATACGGGTGGGGTAAGGGCGGATGTGTGGGTGCCACGGGTGGGGGAGGAGCAGTTGCGGGGGTGGGGGAGGGGCGGGTGCATGGGTGCTGCGGGTGGGGTTCCAGAGCCACCGCGGGTGGTGGAAGGGAGGTGTGGAGGTGCCGCGAATGGGGCCCGGAGGTACTGCGAGTTGGGAAGGGGCAGTTGGGAAGGGGCAGGTAATACTTCTCCTGCTTCTCCTCCTGGAAGCAGCTAAGCCGCTCTCCCAGAGACTCGCACAGCAGCCAAGCAGCCAGTTACTATTGTTAGCGCCGGTGTCCCAACGCACTGCATTACAGGGAATCAGGGCCGGCTCTACCATTAGGCAGCTTTAGGTGGCTGCCTAGGGGCGCCGGCCACTGGAGGGCACCACAGAATTCATCTAGCAAAATGATGGCTGTCCCTGTATGCGGGTCAGTAATGAACATTCAGATGAAGGCATGGAACACAATAAGGAACATATAAATATTTGAAGCCAGAATCCCGACTGCCAAGATCCTGAATGTTTGTATGCCAGGGAGGGTTAGGGTTAGGCTGTGGGGAGGGTTAGGATAAGGGGTAAGGTTAATTAATTTCATTCAGAATATCTGTATTAGAGTGGTCTGGATGCTGCTGTCAGTATCCAGACCAGTGGCATCCCATACCCAACCCCAAATTAAATATCCCTACAAGACCCCATATACAGTATTATACGCTATATAAAGAATAGATGGCACACACTGGATTTTACAGTGAAAGTATATTGTGAACAATAGGTGGGACCCGGCTTGAGACCCCTTCAGACTTGCAGCCCGACCTGGCATATTGCCGGGTTGGTGACATCACCACTGATGCTACCGGAGGCGGTGCTTGGAGATAATCATCTCCAAGCACCGCCTCTTCCTATGCAGAGAACGGGTGCCGGGTCACCTTGACCCGGCTTACCCGTTCACACTGCACTGCATCCCGGGTTGATTCCGGATTCAACCCAGGTCGAGGCCTTGGATGAAATGCCGGGACGCCCAACTCTGTATATTCTTTCAGGACCCTTTCACATTGAGCAAATTCCCGGGTTGATGCGTGTTCATGTGCAATAACAAATATTTCAGTGTGAAAGGGGTATTAGTGGCCTCCTGCATCTCTCCTCTGAGAGGTGGTGGTGGGGTTTGCAGGTTAGGGGGTGCTAGGCTGAAGCTATGTCTAGGGTGCAGAGAGACCTTGCACCAGCTCTGCAGGGAATTATTTAGTGCGTCTACTTCCCTGTAATGCAGCGCGTTGGGACACCGGCGCTAACAATAGTGACTGGCTGGCATAACTGACTAACTCGCTGAATCAATGTAAAAGGTTAGAGTGCTGTGCAGTGTCAGTGACATCACGCGCAGAGAAGGCTCCGGGGCTCAGAGAGTATGCAGCGCAGGGAGGGCTATGAAAGCCTTCTGCTGCTCCGCTTTCATACACATCTATGCCGATGGCCGCAGTAGCTTTTGTTCCACCTGCACCGCGGCTAGGGAGTGGGGATTGTTGATGCCGGAAGGGGCAGGCGGACTAGCAGTAGGACATAGGAAGCTACAGTAAAAGGATTTTTTTCCCTATCTGCAGTGCAGAGACTTGCTGCAGATGTAGTGGCATACTCTCCAACTGTACCATTTTGGCAGGTACAGTACCTTTTTTTATGGTCTGTACCGATTTTTGGCTCTCCAAGCTTTCATTGAAAGTATAGGAAAGGGGGTGTGGTCACACCACTTTACCCGTGGCCACGCCCCCTTTTCGAATTTGTCCCGATTTTTATGTGTAAATTGTTGGAGGGTATGTTGCTGCAGATGCAGTGGGCCTATATTGGGGTGTGGACCTTGAGCTGCAGCTCCATCAGCCCCATTGTTAATCCTGCTCTGGGAACACACAGCAGCCAAATGGCAGAGCCTCCCATTGAATGTAACTTGTGTTGGAGGGCGTTTCTCGCCCAATCAGCTGTGGATTGGGAGTGATAGACCTGCTGCTAACCCAATGAGATACAGCAGACAGACCATCCCTCCTGGACTGATACAGCAGAGCACCCCGTTCAGATACAGTAGACAGAGCATTCCTTCCAGATACAGCAAACATAGCATCCCTTTCAGATACAGCAAACAGAGCACCCCGTGTGGACTGATACAGTAGAGCACCCCTTTCAGATACAGCAGACAGAGCACCCCGCTGGACTGTGTAAACGTCGATTTACATACAGGACTAAAAGCAACACTTTAGAAACACATTAAATACACTTTAAAATGGAGCCGCTGCGTCCGTTTGTGATCAACCTTAGCCTACGTACTTTTTACACCACTAGCGTACAAAGCCCCGTACCGTGTACCTACTTTGCGTACAAATGCCGCGCTGTCCGTACAAAATACACGTAGTGCGTACACACCCAAAGACACACCGTGAGCACTCTGCAGCTACACGTGTGACTGAAATACACTTCTAACCTTAGCAGGGAAAAGAGACATGACACCAGATTGTATTTAAGATGCTGGGTTCCGACACACCAACAAAGAATTGCTGAAAGGGGGTTACAATAACAACAACACAATACAATAGAAAAATGGCTACAGTCAATGGTACATACGTTTTGGTTTCGCCTGCACTTCCTGGCTGGTCCTCAGTCATCAAGGGAGATGACCTTCAGAGTCTGTGATAGTGACCTGGCCTGCAGCTGGCTTTTTATACAGTGGATCAAAACATAATACAATAGACACTGTGTGCTCTTCTTCCATTGGTTCGGGGGTGGGACATATCATGTGCATCGGGGATCATTGGTCAGCTCAAGAGGTGGGCGATGGCTAAGACTTGAGATGTGATTTCTGTTGTTTGCATCTGTGTTCCCACCCCATGACCAGTTAAACCCATCACATTAATCATACATAAATCTGGTATTATTAATAACTTAATGTTGCAATATGTGACAATATTCTTATACCCACCAGATTAATGCTTATGTGACTCTGAACAATATGATCCCACACATGATAGGATTATCCATTTCCATCCTCAAGATATCCATATATCCATATATATCTATATCTATCTATCTATCTATCTCTCTCTCTCTCTCTCTATATATATATATATATATATACACACACACACTCCTGCTATTACAATTTGTTAGGAAATAAATATATATATATATATATATATATATATATACATACATATATATACATATATATCTCCAAGAGTTTAGACTATGAATGTTATTACCTCAGATTTCTAAATGTCTGGTTTGTAAATTGTTAGCTATTGCTAATTGAGTTTCTCTGCAGTCAACCTTAGGTTCCTGGATATTGTCTTTTTGTTTGTCCTGTCTTCAGATAAGACAATGACAATCCAGTATTTATTGTCTTCGACAGATACTGGACAACTCTAGAACAATAGGGGTAACCAAAGGTATTTGCCTTCTTCATAGGATTTCAAAGCTTTGTGTTAACAAGGCCCTCTGGTACATTGTATTTAGAGTTTCTAGGAGGATAATTTATGTGCGAACCATCTTCATGCTATTAGAAGGATGAGCAGACAGTGGGTGATTTATGCAATATATGGATTAAATATATGATATGTCTTTGTGGCTTTTCCATGCGAGTACAAATGACTCCGTAATTACTCATACCACGAGCTAACAAGCACGACCGCGTGAGCGATCATACTCAATTTGCGAATATGTGCACGCACGCCCGAATAAGTACGCACACGGAGGCCATCTATGTGGTGTTTGTACGGGATGTGTGTACTGTAATATTTTCCGACTTCGACAGTCCACCCTTTGGCAGTCATCAATAACTGCCACTAACTAATCAATAAACAGAAGAAAATATTACCTATACAATATATACAAAAGCTTGGATGATCGGGGAGAGTTGTAGGTGGGAAATGTATAGCCTAGTGGGATAGTAAAAAGCATGTATGCATGAACCAATGTCTGAGGGGCATGTATCATCGTCCCGTATATGTTCTAAATAAGCTTTGAGGTATTGCGAAGTATACATTAAATCTTTCTCATCCCGTATTAAGGGTCTGTAAATGGGCAAACAAACACTACCGAGCTCTTTTCAGCTTCTTATTCCAACAAATGGGGTGCACATTTAGTTGATGATACATGGAGGGGGAACATATGTGAGTGCTAGTATATGTGGCTATCACCTGTCGACTATGTGTGCCATTAACTGGAAGTTGCAGAGATGAAGATAAGATACATATATAAAAATACATTTACATAAACACTTTGGGTAGGGCTGACGTCTTTTCTGGTTGGATGTATCTGGGCAGAGGGGGAAACAGAGAAAAATGGGTGAAAGAAACAGGCCATGAAATTAATTTGCAATCCTTATCATAACGCTGTCTCTATTGAGGGGTCATAAATTAAATCTGCTGCTATAACAGCGCCCTCGCTCCTTAGACTCATCAAATTTGTGCTGCGCTTGCGCCGCGTTAGAATTTGAACACACCTAAATATCAAACCAATAATTATGATGACTCCCAGGATACAAAAGAGAAACTTCCCCACAATCATAATGACACTCTGTGCCCACTCTCCTAACCCTGAGAACCATTTGCGTGGGTTCAACCATGAGACCCAGCCGGTCAGTTCATTACCCACAGTTGCTAAGGTAAGGTTGTGCTTCCTCCTGAACTCCCACTTCAACTGCAAGATCTCGTCCATCTTCTGATCGATGATCTCCGTGGGGTCATCAGTGCTGTTCGTAATATATGTACAGCACTTCACACCATATTGAGTTGCCAGAGTAACACAGTACCCACCTGTCACGGCTGTAACATAATTAAGGACCATCCTGTGCTGGATCAGTACCTTCTTGTAGGCTTGTAACTCCTTTCCCGTATACCTGAAGGTGTCATCATACATCTCAGTGATATTATCTATCAAGTTCACTAGCGCATGGATATACCTATAATTTATAGTTCCTCTGGCAGTACGGGTGATGTCTAATGCAAGAAGGAACTGAATCCCGGTGGATTCGTGGATCAAATCAGAGGCTGCGTGCTCTGCCCTATCTATGAGGTGTCTCTTGATGATGTGTTCATAGTGGGTATGAGTATAAGGAGTCTGGACACTGCGGTGAATGTCTTTCATTTTATCGTGGGTTATGCTCATGACCTCCGGTAGTATTCCCCCATTATAACACAATCCCTCAGAGCTCGGGGCAAGCCACTTGTATGCTTTTCTCCCACATATAAAATAGGCATCATCTGGGAGAACATAGGGGACAAAATGTAACATCACCAAATTGCAAACTTTCCATGTAAAGAAACCGATCCCTAGTTCTCTCATTTGCTCAGTACAAGTATCGGGCTGGATGATATGGGCACAATACCCTGACGATACTTTTCCAACCCATATGGTCTTGCTTCCACGGGTATACCTATACCGAAAATACCTCCTACTGTTGGCTATCTGGCGTACAAGTTCAGAGTCAATAGGTATCTTATCAGCTCTGTGTGAAAAGGTAATTGTCTGATTATTCCACGTCACTTCCCAATTTCCTGGTTTTCGGTAATTGGAAATATTGAAACACAACAGGGACCTATCTACATTGTACTGGTGGAGCTTCAAGCTAGGGGGCCTAGAGATATTGAATTTCTTGTCCACCGGTCTCCCACCCTGTAATTCGAGTACCTTATCTATTGCAAAAGGGTATGGTACTAATCCTGACTTACTCTGACCTTGAGGTACCTGTGAGCACACCCAGCATTCTGTCTGGTTTAAGACCTTACCCACTAGTGAGTGGTAATCACTCAACGGATGGCGGTCCATGTCGATATTAAGGTTGGACTGACATCTCTGGATGCACCCATCCTCGACTTTGTTCTCACAATTCCTACAAATACAATATTCATCAGACAATAACCCTTCACATTGCCTCCGAGCTCCATGACTACCAGAGCGCTTACTGATACCAGCCTTTACTCGAGTGATGTGCTGCTCCTGAGATCCTACAAATTCGTACTCGCCATCAGAACCCATTCCAGATCCCCGCTCGACCTCTCTGGGACCCTCACCAAAACAAATTGTCCTGATCAAAAACAGAATTACTAGCAGAACCCGAAACGCAGTCTCTTGTGATAGATCCATTTCGTTAGGGGAAATAAGGAAAATAAAAAGGAGAAAAGAAAGGAAAAAGCAAGGGGGGGGGTGAAAAAAGAAAATGGTGCGACAACCGTCCTTGATCTTGTTGCTCTCCGCGCACAGGTGCCGTTCAACAGTCCTGCCTCTCAACTTTCCCGGAACAAACACTAGTGATACGAGGTTCTCTTTGCCTTGCTCTTTGAACACACAGTTCACTTCGAACACACAGTTACCAAACTACACAAACTCGATGAATGTGGGCAATAAATTACTTTGTCACGAGTTCTCTCCGAGTCAGCGACCTTCTTGCAGTGGGACGAGTGGACCCAAGTCTCTCTTTTGGCGACCTTCAATGCTGTCGTGCTGGTTAACAAGACTTGGTACGGTTCTTCCCACCTGTCTATGAGGAAACCTGAGCGTAAGAAATTTCGAATCATCACATAATCCCCAGGCTCAATGTCATGACAATTACTGTTCGGTAGGTCAGGAATCACCAGCTTTAGATTTCTTTGTTGATTTCTCAGCTAGTGGCTCATCCCAACCAAATATTTCACAGTCACTTCATTATTGCATTTCAAATCATCCTGGGGGTCTATCATTACATGAGGTTGTCGACCAAAAAGAATTTCAAAGGGTGATAAGTTAAGAGGAGACGTGGGAGTGGTTCTGATGCTGTACAGCACTAGTGGCAAATCTTCTGGCCACAGCAATCCGGTTTCAGCCATCACTTTGCTCAGCTTGTTCTTAATAGTGCTGTTCACTCTCTCTACCTTTGCACTCGCCTGTGGTCGGTACGGAGGATGTAGCTTGCTATTAATTCCCATCAGTTTGCACATGACCTGAAAGACTTCATCTGTAAAATGGGTACCCCTATCACTTTCAATCATTTTAGGGATACCATATCTGCACAATTTTCTTTGCAGTGAACGTAGCAGTATTTGTGGCAGCGGGGAATGCTTCTACCCAGTTGGAAAATACATCAATACATACTAACACATATTTCAAATTCCTACAGGGTGGTAACTGTATGAAGTCGATTTGTATTACCTGAAAAGGTCAGTCTGTAGGAGGGATATGGGATGGCTCTGTTGGTATTGTCTTACCAATATTCTTCCTCAACCAAGTAAAACATGTCATTGCTCTCTTACCTGCCTGAGAAGAGAATCCTGGCGCACACCAATAGGCTCTTACCAGCTTGCACATACCCTCGTTTCCCAGATGAGTCAGACCGTGTGTCGCCTCAGCTAGACTTGGAAGATATGCTCTGGGGGCCGCCGGCTTACCGTGTCCACCTGTCCAAAGTCCTGAGGACACCTGGCCATACCCCTTTGACCTCCAGACCGCCTTTTTCTGTAGGGAACACACATTTTGCATTTCAATTTTTTACTGTTGTGTGTTATCAGTTGTGTGAAGTAAACCGGAAAATGATAATAAATAAATAAAAAAATGTCAGGTTTGGCATTCGCCAACAGGCTGTCACACCATCATGCATATCGGTGTCTGTACACAGTCTCCCTTCACCAGTATTCTCATTTTACATCCCAGGCACTGTCATGTGCAGCATCAGCAAATCTGTCAGTTCAGCTTTCAGCATTGATCAAGCACCTGGATGCAGCTGCTGCTCTCTCTTCTTTGTATTTCAGGTTGTTCCTGGTAATTAGGATACTAGCTGCACAGCTTATGTGGAGTAACTCATTAACTAATATTACTCATGTTTTGCTGGTTATTCTTATGACTTACCTCTGCTTCAGTTTGTGGAACTACAGGTCACAGCTAGGTCCTGCATAGTTCTCTCCCACTGCCTCCTGCATTCAGCAACTGACTCCACAGGTGTCTGCATTCTGTAATTACAGCTGGTTACCTGAATCCTACTATTCAGTCTGTCAGCCTGCTCAGTGTGCACTGCAGCTGCATGATATATCAATTACTGGAGGGCCTGTTTGGTGCTCTCAGCTAATTGGTCCAGCTTGTTCTTTTAAGCCTCTCAATCCCAAGATGCCTTGCCAGTTATAGCTCATGCTTCCTGTGTTCAGCTCCACGTGTCATGTATCTGGTTCCAGCTATCTGTCCAGTGGGTTTTGCCTTGTTCCTGCATTGAATTCCAGCTTCACTATCTTGCTGACGAATTAGTCTGCCGACTACCGTTACCCTGTCTCCAAGTGTCTGCACTCCAGTCCGTCTGTATACCGCTACCTCCTGTGTCTCTCCTAGAGTTCCTGCTGTTGTTCCGTCTCCACGGCCCTGGTATACCATCTGGCGGTGTGCACCCTGTCACCTTCTCCAGTTCCTGTTTGTTCCTGCGTGCCCTGTGGTTTGTCATATACATCTGGACTATCATACAACACCTCTGCCATAATTCTAGTCCAGTTCAGGTATCAAGTGACCCAGACAGGGGGCCGCGACCTGCACGTCGGGAGCCGCGAAGCCCATATCCCCTTGAGGGGTTCCCTGGTGAAAACCTCCCGGCGTGTTAGACTCTGCGCCTCTGTTCTGGGTAACGTAAACTACTTGGTACCTGACCCCAAGTTCCAGATTCTGCACCAAGTCTCTGACATTCACCCAGTCTCTGACATTGACCCCAAGTTTCAGATTCTGCACCAAGTCTCTGACATTCACCCAGTCTCTGACATTATAACTGGCCAATTACTGAATAGCAAGAGGGATCCAGCCAAGTCCAGCCATGTCTAATCCAGTCCGGTTTTCCACTTCAAGTCAGAATCCAGAAATTGAATCCGGTCCGATTCTGCACAGCAAAGTGAAAGTCTGTGAAGACATGCTTAATCTTTTGTCACAAGCCTTTCTAGTGCACTCAATTCGTCTGCAGCAACAGATTCCTGCAAGCAAAAAAATTTCTATCTACTCCAATCTTTGTCAGTCATGTGGACAAAGAGTAAAGGGCACCTCTCAAGGGTTCCGGTATGAATGGTCGACCATGTTATGGTCGACAGTCATTAGGTCAACCACTATTGGTCGACATGGACACATGATCGACACATGAAAATGGTCGACACATGAAAAGGTCGACATGAGTTTTTTTACTTTCTTTGGTGTCGTTTTTTGCGTTAAGTGACTGGGAACCCCAATTAGTGCACCGCATCCCTTCGTATGGCTCGCTTCGCTCGTCATGCTTCGGGCATGGTGCCTTCGCTTTGCTCGGCACAGATTACCGTTCCAATCGTAGTCCACGTGGATCGTAAAGTATGGAAAAGTTCCCCAAAAGAAAAAAAAGTTAAAAAACTCATGTCGACCTTTTCATGTGTCGACCAATTTCATGTGTCGACCATGGGGTAAATTTACTAAGCTCCCGATTTTGACCGAGATGCCGTTTTTTCATCAAAGTGTCATCTCGGTAATTTACTAAACTCAAATCACGGCAGTGATGTGGGCATTCGTAATATTTTGGAAGTTCAAGGTAAAAATCACGAATGAATACACCATCGGTCAAAATACGCCTGTTTAGATATGAATCTCGGTCATTTACTAACCATTCGTAATTGTAATATCTGCCGTGAAAAAATACAATTCGTAAAAAAGTCCTAAAAAAAAACGCGGCTGCTTTTGAAAAGCGTGTTTACATGTGTACTCAATTATCCATTACTCACACCTGAATGTTTGGCCCTATAAAAGTGTTCCAGGCACATTTTGAAATTCTCTCACTCTGAAATGGCGGCTGTGGTGTGTGCCAATGAATTTATGTTTGCTGTGGGATACCTTGCTTAGACTGCTCCATGAGGCTTCCAGAAATCAGGCCCAGGTAAGTGAACATGGTCAGCAGGTTGTCCAGGTGCCGCGGAGGCTGCGCCAGCCTCGTTTTTTTAGAGGTCGTTTAAACTTAAACGCATTGTCCGATGATAGGGTCATACAGATGTTCCGCCTAAATAGAACCAACATTTTCCGCCTGTATGACCTTGTCAAACTGGGCCTAGACCCTGAGACAGCACGCTCTCGCTCTGTCTCAGGCCTACACAAACTCCTGGCTGTGTTACACTTTATGGCTACTGGGAGCTTCCAGGCTGTGGCAGGCGACGTGATTGGTATCTCACAGCCCACCTTTTCAAGATATTTGAATCAGGTGAGTTAAAAAATACATAGCCGGTTATGTCTAAGTGTTGCTTCTGTAAGTACAAACAACACAGTATTGTATAGAATACCTAACATGACACTCACCTTAGCTTGTTTAATGTCCACTCAGGTTTTGGATGTCTTGGATCCACATATTAATGCCTCAATCTGCTTCCCTACCCAGGAGTCGGAGTGGCGTGCTGTCAGGGTAGCTTTCTATGAGCTTGCTGGCATGCCCAATGTGCTGGGGGCCATAGATTGCACACACGTTCAGCTGAGATCACCTAGGGGCCGCCAATACATATATACGAATAGACATCTGGCCCAATCAACTAATGTCCAGGTGGTCTGTGATGCAAACTTTAAAATTATGAGTGTTGTTGCAGGTTACCCTGGTGGCTGCCATGACTCCTTCATCCTCAGTCAGTCATCGCTCTTCGATAAATTTGAGGACGGACAAATGCCTGATGGCTGGCTGTTGGGTATGTTTAAAATGTTTTGTGTGTATGTCTTTTAACCACAAACTCGAGTTTTGACTAGGGGAATGAATAATCTAACACATGTACTAATGTTGACTATATCTGTTTTTCAGGTGATGGGGGTTACGGCTGCTACTCTTGGCTCCTTACTCCATTGTCCCAACCTGATTCTCCTGCTGAACACAGTTACAATCATGCACATAAGGCTACGCGGAATGTGATAGAAAGATGTTTTGGTGTGCTGAAGTCACGGTTTCGGTGTCTGGATAAATCTGCAGGCCTTTTGTTGTATAGTCCCTCAAAGGTGACTAGAATTGTGTTCTGCTGCTGTTTTCTCCATAATCTGTGTTTAAGTCAACATCTGGCACATGATGAGGGAGAAAGCAGTCAGCAAGCAGAGGAGTTAGAAACATCTGGTGACAGTGTGAGTACATATGTAGGGAGGCAGGTATGGCAAGAAGTGATCCAGCGGTATTTTTCTGGTAAGTTTTTGTAGGATTATGTTTTATCTACTAAAGGTAGTTCCGCAACAGGTTATTGTATCAGACACTGACCAAAAATAGATCTAAGTCTGAGACCGACTTGTGGCTAAAGATGTACACAGGGTGTACAAAGCTAATTACGCGTCGGTGGTGCTCCCAGAGTCAGTGGGTTTAGGCAGCAAAACAAAAGAGAAGAAAGACTCTTTGTTGGGGCACTCTTAATTACAAATTAGACACTAAAACTTAACTTTTAATGAACCTAGTAAAATATAGTGACTCTAATGTGTACATAAAACATAGATATCAATATTAGTGCATGTTCATCATGCTACTCTTATAAGAATATATACGTGGAATGCCTTGGTGAAAATAATTTATTGTTAATGCGTCGAACTGGGAAATACCTGTCTATAATGTAAAACAGGTTATATTTTTAATCCCAGCGGGATTAGTGACTCGGTTTAGCTTCTCCGTATTATAAATGCTCAAAGGATGGAAAGAATATTTCCTATTATTACAGATGTTTGAGCATTAAATACAGGAGATAATTGTACTAATACAAAAAAAGGTTTGGGAAAGATAACAGAGTAAATTAAATCATATGGCCCAAGTGGGCGCTTACTAAACCGATGTGTCCCTTGTGTGGGGGTGGGCTGCGCAGTCCCACTGGATCCCACTAACCAAACGGCCCGTTTCACCAATGTATAGGCTTGTTCACTGGCTGGTCAGTAATTGTATGGGGGACCAACAGTGAACACCAGGTGCAGTAAACAACCCAGCTGAACAGCAGAAGTAAGACACCCCTTCTCCTTTGATTCTATCTCTCTTTTTTTCTATCTGCTTTGAATTTAAATATTTTACTCTGTGATTGTGTAATATGCTATCTATATACACATATTGCTGACTATGTTACATTTTTATCTTTAAAAATTCATACTCGTATTAAATCAGTCACCCCGTATTTTCAGCTATTTGCCTGTCGCAAAAAGTCTAATTATACAACAATTATAAAAACAAATGCCTTTTGGTAACATCACTGCCCAAACATAGAGCAGTTGATGATTAAGGACCTATATAGGCAACATTTTTTACTCGCTAGATGATATTCTTTCCATCCTTTGAGCATTTATAATACGGAGAAGCTAAACCGAGTCACTAATCCCGCTGGGATTAAAAATATAACCTGTTTTACATTATAGACAGGTATTTCCCAGTTCGACGCATTAACAATAAATTATTTTCACCAAGGCATTCCACGTATATATTCTTATAAGAGTAGCATGATGAACATGCACTAATATTGATATCTATGTTTTATGTACACATTAGAGTCACTATATTTTACTAGGTTCATTAAAAGTTAAGTTTTAGTGTCTAATTTGTAATTAAGAGTGCCCCAACAAAGAGTCTTTCTTCTCTTTTGTTTTGCAAGTTTTTGTAGGATGTAATTATCCTTGACTAAACACTTTGCAATACAATCAATTGTGTGTTTTGTTACTTACTGTTTGTTGTTTATAGTGGTGTGTACATTGTACTTAGTTTATGTTATCAATACATTTTCAGACATTACCCATGAAAAACATACATACATACATAGCAGCTTCTACAATGTTTGAGACGGACACAGGAAGTTGTGTATTTGACAAAACTAAATTTTTATTGCGTTACTCAAATTTTTCAAAAGTCTTATTTTTTCCGCTTGTGTGTGCTGGGTGCTGTGCTTTGTGCTGGCTCACTGGCACGTGCTCGGGAGGAACGCCGAACAGGGGAGGTTACTGGCGTTTGGATAGGGGTCGTGGTTCCAGAGCTGGAGGTCACTTGTTGAGCTGCCATCAATGTTATGTTGTTGCTCAAATTATTTATGCTTGCATTCAGTTGTGTGATGGTTGCAGTGTGGCTGGCTACAATCCGGGATAAAGACTCATTCACAACCTGGTTGTGCTGTATTAGTTGTACGAGTGTTTGTTGGTGGCGCTGTTGCTCATCAATGATGCGCGTTAAATGAGCCAGCATTTGGTTGTTGTCTGCCCGTATTTGCTCCATCGATGTTGCGATTCGGCCTACTTGGACAATCAGTCTGCCCGAGTTGCGACTAATGCGCGGTAGATGATGGGGCAGACTGGCAAGGTGTTGGGTATGTGCGGTCAGGCTGGCATTGCTTTGGGCCTGTTGGCTTGTCCAACTGGACCAAAAGTCATCTGGTATTTGTGGCTGGGGTGGAGCTTGTGCCAGTTGTGGACTCATGGAGGCTTGGGGGATATCCTGCAGCTGTATTGGCTGGCTCGGGTCAACAGGTGTTAGTTGCAGTGTGAAGGTTGCCTGTTGGTCTTGTCCCTGCTGGTCCACGTCGGCCATCAAGCTTGGCTCTGTATGGGGTGGCCAACATGCAATGTTTACTTTTCTAAAAATATATTTGCTAGTTCTAAACATTACTACATTCATAATACTCCATTTCTCAAGTTTTTAGAGTTGTTTTTCATAACTTATAATTTGTTTGTTCTCAAAAAACATATATACCATCACAGGCGTGCACATAGACAGACTTGCGGAATCCTCACCTAACTACCTCCCCTCCACAGCATTACAGTGTTATGTCACCTCCCCTGTCCACGATATAGACTGCTTACCTGGATAGTCCAGAGGAGCGGAGCAAGTAAGCAGTCTACATACCGGACAGGGGAGGTGTGTGAACACTATAATGTTGTGGAGGGTGTTTTTGAAAAAAGTCATTTTTTTTTTTTTTTTTTTTTATGTGCACGTGTGTGTGGTCAAAATATTTACAAATGTATGTTCTTTTTTAAAAATGATGTTGGCGATATCAACCACTAAGACATTGAAAAATTAAGCATTTGCACCTTTAACAATTGAAGACGTAACATCACATTGCTTGTTATGGCAAACATGTAATCTCAACTCCAACTCACAACATAGTAACTGTACTGTGTAGATTATTTGCTATGTGTTTAGTTTCTGTTTTGACTCACCAGATAACTGAGGTGATCGGGGCTCATCACTCTGTGGACTCGCCAATAGTGCCAGTGGTGGCTGGGGTGACACTGCAGAAATGCGCCGCCTGGTGGGGAAGATGGAGCCGCAGATTCCGTGCCAAGACGCCGTGTCTTACTTGGCCTCCTGGGTAAGTGCCCCGAGCCCTGTGATGGGCGCCTTAGAGGAGGTAGGCTTACAGAAGCAGAACCTATGAGAATATATAAACATCAATATTTTGTACTTCTATGTGTTTGCAGAATATGTGACTACAGTGAATTCTTACCTGCAATCCCAGCATCATCCTGAGTTGTCTGAGGCCTGTCTGGCCGGCTGGTCTGTCGGACTGTTGAAAAAGTGGCGAAAACATTATTACCATACTTTGTGTAAAAATTCTAACTGCAAAGCCTTAGTGTACTGTAACCATCTATTAGGTATTGTAAATTAAACTAATTTCTGCTTAAGATCTTCGTGCTTCCTTAATTTGTGGTGTATATCAAAATGTACATGGTGTTGCACCAAATAAATCTGTTACATTTGAGAATTATGTGTCAGATATTGCATAGATTGAATACTTGCAAATTGAACCAAAATGTTTATTTGAATTTGTAGAAACCTTTTTTTAAAAAAAATAAAAAAAAATGCTATTGCTTGGACATCGGTGTTGTATCTAATATCTCATAATAATTATTGCAAATACACATACCAGCAGGCATTGCACCTGTTTTTGCCAATAAAAAATAAAAAGCTACAGCCAAGGCAAGATGGAAAATGCAGTTTCTAAACACAAACGCACCTTAAGGGTGCATAGGCCTGCAATACATGACCAACAATTTTTGCATCCTTTAACCTTTAAAAAAAACAACATTATCATTTTGAGGACATTTTACAATATTTAACAAATATCCAACTCACCATCCTGCGTGGGTCGGTCCGAATCCCGGACATGAGTTGCAGACACCACTTCTGCAGGAATCAGTGCCCGCACAGGCTCCTCCCACTCCCGATAGGTTGCCCGGAAAGGGGGGCCACCTCCGGTTTTGCGGGCTGATTTTGCCTCTTTGGCCATCTTGGCCTTGACACGCCGCTTTATGTCATAGAACCTCTTGCGACACGTGTCCTCAGTCCGCCTCACCACACCCTCACTATTGACGGCAACTATTACTTGCCCCCACAGGACAGACTTCCTGCGGGAGGACACCTTGCCAGCATCCTGACCAAACAATTGGCGATGGTGCTTCATCAGCTCACGCACCAACGCCATGTTTTCAGCATAGCTGAACTTAATATTCCTGCCAGTCTTGGTAGTGGTGCGTGGCTGCGGAGCCACAACACCATCACTATCACTGGAGAATGCAGCAACAGGCACCCCCTCCTCCTCCTCCTCACTAACCTCCTCCCTCTCACTAACCCCCTCCACCTCACTAACAGCCTCCACCTCACTAACAGCCTCCACCTCACTAACAGCCTCCACCTCACTAACAGCCTCCACCTCACTAACAGCCTCCACCTCACTACCAGCCTCCACCTCACTAACCTCCGCCACCACACTGACCTCTGAGTCTGACATGAGGACAAACGACACAAAACACAGAAAAATCAATACAAAAAACACACTCCTCCACTACTACTACTACTACTACACACCACACAGCCAACACACACGCTCACTCACTCACTCACAAACAATGACAAAAGACTATAAAAAAAAAACAAGGACAAAAAAGTTGACAAACTGTGAAAAAACAATACTACAAATATGACAAGACTACTTACACACACAGTACAGCACTCAACAATCACAAAACTCCTCTCCAAATCCACCAAAAACACCACCAAACTCACCAACTCCAAATACACCTTCCTCTCTCCTCTCCACTAGCTAAACCCACGAGGTGCGGTGTGTTTGGGGCGGTTTTATAATAATATGCACAGACACTCCTCCTTCACGAATACAACCAATCACGGACGCGTGACAAAAACGAAACTTAGGACTAAAAACGCGCCCGCAATATCAAAATCACTGCCGTAACAGACATGTGACGCAGTCGTAAAAAAACCCCACAAACACGGCCGCAAAACAACAAAATCGGCCGCATTCTACAGCTGAAAACCACGAATGACATCGACATTGGAACAAAAGAAAAACCCGAATACGACAGCTTAGTAAATTAGTCGTAATCAATTCAAAAAGTTGCAGTTTTACACTTTCGATGTCATTCGTGATTGAACTTTGACCTGAAACGGGAAAATACGAATCTTAGTAAATTTACCCCCATGTGTCCATGTGAACGGATACCCCTCTCAAGATTACTGTTCATTGTCTCCTCAGTTTGCCAGCAGTGGGAGTCCTGAACAACTGAGGATGTTGCAGTCTCTTTTACAGCAGTTGTTTAAACCATGTTCTGAAATTAATGGTTTACTTTCAGAAATGATTGGAAGTTCTTCGGATGCCGTGAGAGTCGCTTCCGTTCTTAAAGAAGCAGAGGAGGCCGCCGACTCTGGTTCCCCTAGTTGCGCGGTGACTCCTCCAGAGGTGATGGAAAGGAGATTCCAGAATTTTCGGCGCCCAAAACTTTCAGAGGCTGAGGGCTAGCAACGAAAGGAGCTCCTCCTTTGCTTATATTGCGGGAACGCAAGTCACTTCATAAAGGACTGCTCTCCTCGCAGGTCAGGGAAAAGTGACAACTCTCAATTAATTAAGGTCCAGGCCAATAAGTCATTTCAAACAGTCAACTCAGACTCCCCAACTTCCAATAAAGGTGCCAAAGGTTCCCTAAAAGAGAGTCTAGCCTACAATTGGGGTCCTTTGACCCAAAGCCCCAAGTTAAGACTTGGGAACCAATTGAGGGTTTGTGAATCCTTCTATTCCAGGGTAAACCCTGGCTCTTCAGTCCTACGAAGTACATCCAACACTCCAGCCCCAGGAGGGGGCTCCGAGTGTCCAGCCCCAGGATGGGTGCTCCGAGTGTCCAGCCCCAGGATGGGTGCTCCGAGTGTCCAGCCCCAGGATGGGTGCTCCGAGTGTCCAGCCCCAGGATGGGTGCTCCGAGTGTCCAGCCCCAGGATGGGTGCTCCGAGTGTCCAGCCCCAGGATGGGGCTCCGAGTGTCCATCCCCAGAGGAAGTATCTGATGTCCTGTCCGATGTTCAGACCCCAGATGGGGAAATTTCATCCAAGACCTCAAAAGTGGTGATTCCAGCTGAGACCTTCGAAGGGGAATTATCTGTCCAGAACTCTGAAAAGAGGATTCAAGTAGTAACCCTTAAAAAGACAATTCCTGTCATGACCCCTGCAGGGGAGATTCAATTTGATTCTTCTGAAGGAATAATTCCAGCCAAGATCTCTGAAGAGGGAATTCCGGTTGAGAGCCTTGAAGAGGAGAGTCCTATTGAGATTTCAGGAGAGGAAATTCCTGTTGTGACTCCAGAGGGAGGCATTTCAGTCATGACCCTGGGAGGAGTTAATGTTGTCGAGTCCCTTGAAGGGAGAATTCCAACCGTGACCCCAAGAGGGATGGATCATGCTTTGTCCTTAGAGAGGACTTCTGAAAAAAAATCTGATCTTGCCTCAAACCCTGTAAAATCTGTGAAGAAACCCCAACCACAACGTTCACAGACTCCTCCTAAAGACCAAGATCCAGATCCAGCTCGCTTCTATGGAAAACTGGAACAGTATCACAAATAATGCTACAGATTATGGAGACTGCTCCACTCTGTACCTCTCCGGCAGAGATTGTGTTACTAATTCTTATGTCTTTCAGAGGGAAGGCAAGAAAATGGGCTAACCAGTTAATAGAGTCCAGTGATCCTGTTCTGCAGAACGTGGATGCCTTCAGCCGGGCGGTGATCATGAAGTTTGGTGGTCCTGAGTTAGTACCTTCTGAATCCCCTGAGAGCTCTAGGTCTTTGAGCAAGGATTCAGGTTCTAACAAGAAAAATCAAGTTTCTAAGAACCAAGGGTCTAAGGATTGTCGGTCTCAGGTTGTTCACAGCTCAGTGCCATCTTCACCTAAACCACAAGTCCGGATATTAACTGCTGGCTATGCCTCTCTGTCTCCGTCCTGTGAAGTTATGAATAAGCATGACTCACAATATCCAGTGTCCATCCAGTCAGTCATGAGTCCTGTATATGCTAAATCTTGCCATGCTACTTCTTCCGTACTATCTATTCCAAAGGAGCAAACCATAATCCTTCCATTAGATGTGGACTCTAACTCAGATTATGATTCTGAAACAGGTGAAATCCCTCTGGTTGAAGGTACCTTAAGTTCGGATAGCATATTTGGAATTACTGTATTCAGACTAGTGATGAGCGGGTTCGGTTTCTCGGAAACCGAACCCCCCCCGAACTTCACCCTTTTTACATGGGTCCGAGCCATACTCGGATTCTCCCGTATGGCTCAGTTAACCCGAGCGTGCCCGAACGTCATCATCCCGCTGTCGGATTCTCGCGAGATTCGGATTCTATATAAGCAGCCGCGCGTCGCCGCCATTTTCACTCGTGCATTGGAAATGTTAGGGAGAGGACGTGGCTGGCGTTCTCTCCGTTATTGTTGAACTTGATTGTGCACTATTGCTTAATTGTGGGGAGGGCTGGGGAGCAGCTGTATAATATAGGAGGAGTACAGTGCAGAGTTTTGCTGATCAGTGACCACCAGTTATCCGTTCTCTGCCTGAAAAAAACGCTCCATATCTGTGCTCAGTGTGCTGCATATATCTGTGCTCACACTGCTTAATTGTGGGGACTGGGGAGCAGCTGTATTATATAGCAGGAGTACAGTGCAGAGTTTTGCTGACCGTGACCACCAGTATACGTTGTCTGCCTGAAAAACACTCCATATCTGTGCTCAGTGTGCTGCTTTATTGTGGGGACTGGGGACCACCAGTATAATATTATAAAGGAGGAGTACAGTGCAGAGTTTTGCTGACCAGTGACCACCAGTATATAATATATAGCATTACGGTACAGTAGGCCACTGCTGTACCTACTTCTGTGTCGTCATTAAGTATACTATCCATCTACATTCTATACCTGTGGTGCATTTTTAATTTTGCAGTTTGCTGACACAGTGACCACCAGTATATATAGCAGTACGGTATGGAAGGCCACTGCTGTACCTACCTCTGTGTCGTCATTAAGTATACTATCCATCTACATTCTATACCTGTGGTGCATTTTAGTTTTGCAGTTTGCTGACACAGTGACCACCAGTATACTATATATAGCAGTATGGTACGGAAGGCCACTGCTGTACCTACCTCTGTGTCATCATTAAGTATACTATCCATCTACATTCTATACCTGTGGTGCATTTTAGTTTTGCAGTTTGCTGACACAGTTACCACCAGTATACTATATATAGCAGTACGGTACGGAAGGCCACTGCTGTACCTACCTCTGTGTTGTCATTAAGTATACTATCCATCTACATTCTATACCTGTGGTGCATTTTAGTTTTGCAGATTGCTGACACAGTGACCACCAGTATACTATATATAGCAGTACGGTACGGAAGGCCACTGCTCTACCTACCTCTGTGTCATCAAGTATACTATCCATCCATACCTGTGGTGCATTTCAGTTGTGCGCAGTATATATAGTAGTAGGCCATTGCTATTGATAGTTACTGGCATATAATTCCACACATTAAAAAATGGAGAACAAAAATATGGAGGTTAAAATAGGGAAAGATCAAGATCCACTTCCACCTCGTGCTGAAGCTGCTGCCACTAGTCATGGCCGAGATGATGAAATGCCATCAACGTCGTCTGCCAAGGCCGATGCCCAATGTCATAGCAGAGAGCATGTAAAATCCAAAAAACAAAAGTTCAGTAAAATGACCCATAAATCAAAATTAAAAGCGTCTGAGGAGAAGCGTAAACTTGCCAATATGCCATTTACGACACGGAGTGGCAAGGAACGGCTGAGGCCTTGGCCTATGTTCATGGCTAGTGGTTCAGCTTCACATGAGGATGGAAGCACTCATCCTCTCGCTAGAAAAATGAAAAGACTTAAGCTGGCAAAAGCACAGCAAAGAACTGTGCGTTCTTCTAAATCACAAATACCCAAGGAGAGTCCAATTGTGTCGGTTGCGATGCCTGACCTTCCCAACACTGGACGGGAAGAGCTTGCGCCTTCCACCATTTGCACGCCCCCTGCAAGTGCTGGAAGGAGCACCCGCAGTCCAGTTCATGATAGTCAAATTGAAGATGTCACTGTTGAAGTACACCAGGATGAGGATATGGGTGTTGCTGGCGCTGGGGAGGAAATTGACAAGGAGGATTCTGATGGTGAGGTGGTTTGTTTAAGTCAGGCACCCGGGGAGACACCTGTTGACCGTGGGACGAATATGGCCATTAACATGCCCGGTCAAAATACAAAAAAAATCAGCTCTTCGGTGTGGAATTATTTCAACACAAATGCTGACAACAGGTGTCAAGCCGGTGTTGCCTTTGTCAAGCTGTAATAAGTAGGGGTAAGGACGTTAACCACCTCGGAACATCCTCCCTTATACGTCACCTGCAGCGCATTCATCATAAGTCAGTGACAAGTTCAAAAACTTTGGGTGACAGCGGAAGCAGTCCACTGACCATTAAATCCCTTCCTCTTGTAACCAAGCTCCTACAAACCACACCACCAACTCCCTCAGTGTCAATTTCCTCCTTACCCAGGAAAGCCAATAGTCCTGCAGGCCATGTCACTGGCAAGTCTGACGAGTCCTCTCCTGCCTGGGATTCCTCCGATGCATCCTTGAGTGTAACGACTACTGCTGCTGGCGCTGCTGTTGTAGCTGCTGGGAGTCGATCGTCATCCCAGAGGGGAAGTCGGAAGACCACTTGTACTACTTCCAGTAAGCAATTGACTGTCCAACAGTCCTTTGCGAGGAAGATGAAATATCACAGCAGTCATCCTGCTGCAAAGCAGATAACTCAGGCCTTGGCAGCCTGGGCGGTGAGAAACGTGGTTCCGGTATCCACCGTTAATTCAGAGGCAACTAGAGACTTGATTGAGGTACTGTGTCCCCGGTACCAAATACCATCTAGGTTCCATTTCTCTAGGCAGGCGATACCGAAAATGTACACAGACCTCAGAAAAAGACTCACCAGTGTCCTAAAAAATGCAGTTGTACCCAATGTCCACTTAACCACGGACATGTGGACAAGTGGAGCAGGGCAGACTCAGGACTATATGACTGTGACAGCCCACTGGGTAGATGTATTGCCTCCCGCAGCAAGAACAGCAGCGGCGGCACCAGTAGCAGCATCTCGCAAACGCCAACTCGTTCCTAGGCAGGCTACGCTTTGTATCACCGCTTTCCAGAAGAGGCACACAGCTGACAACCTCTTACGGAAACTGAGGAAGATCATCGCAGAATGGCTTGCCCCAATTGGACTCTCCTGGGGATTTGTGACATCGAACAACGCCAGCAATATTGTGCGTGCATTACATCTGGGCAAATTCCAGCACGTCCCATGTTTTGCACTTACATTGAATTTGGTGGTGCAGAATTATTTAAAAAACGACAGGGGCATGCAAGAGATGATGTCGGTGGCCCGAAGAATTGCAGGCCACTTTCGGCATTCAGCCACCGCGTACAGAAGACTGGAGCACCACCAAACATTCCTGAACCTGCCCTGCCATCATCTGAAGCAAGAGGTGGTAACAAGGTGGAATTCAACCCTCTATATGCTTCAGAGGATGGAGGAGCAGCAAAAGGCCATTCAAGCCTATACATCTGCCCACGATATAGGCAAAGGAGGGGGAATGCACCTGACTCAAGCGCAGTGGAGAATGATTTCAACGTTGTGCAAGGTTCTGCAACCCTTTGAACTTGCCACACGTGAAGTCAGTTCAGACACCTCCAGCCTGAGTCGGGTCATTCCCCTCAGGCTTTTGCAGAAGAAGCTGGAGACATTGAAGGAGGAGCTAAAACAGAGCGATTCCGCTAGGCATGTGGGACTTGTGGATGGAGCCCTTCATTCGCTTAACCAGGATTCACGGGTGGTCAATCTGTTGAAATCAGAGCACTACATTTTGGCCACCGTGCTCGATCCTAGATTTAAAACCTACGTTGTATCTCTCTTTCCGGCAGACACAAGTCTGCAGAGGTTCAAAGACCTGCTGGTGAGAAAATTGTCAAGTCAAGCGGAACGTGACCCATCAACATCTCCTCCTTCACATTCTCCCGCAACTGGGGGTGCGAGGAAAAGGCTAAGAATTCCGAGCCCACCCGCTGGCGGTGATGCAGGGCAGTCTGGAGCGAGTGCTGACATCTGGTCCTGACTGAAGGACCTGCCAACGATTACTGACATGTCGTCTACTGTCACTTCATATGATTCTCTCACCATTGAAAGAATGGTGGAGGATTATATGAGTGACCGCATCCAAGTAGCCACGTTAGACAGTCTGTACGTATACTGGCAGGAAAAAGAGGCAATTTGGAGGCCCTTGCACAAACTGTCTTTATTCTACCTAAGTTGCCCTCCCTCCAGTGTGTACTCCGAAAGAGTGTTTAGTAGTGATGAGCGGGTCGGTTTCCGAGAAACCGAACCCACCCGAGCCTTACCTTTTTTTTACACGGGTCCGAGCAGACTCGGATCCTCCCGCCTTGATCGGCTAACCCGAGCGCGCCCGAACGTCATCATCCCGCTGTCGGATTCTCGCGAGATTCGGATTCTATATTAGCAGCCGCGCGTCGCCGCCATTTTCACACGTGCATTGAAATTGATAGGGAGAGGACGTGGCTGGCGTCCTCTCCATTTATATAGTTAATTATTAATAGTATACTACACAGTTGATCTGATTGCTTAGCTTATTGTGGGGAGGATTGGGGACTGGGGAGCAGCTGTTAGGAGGAGTACAGTGCAGAGTTTTGCTAGTTTTTTATCCGTTCTCTGCCTGAAAAAAACGGTCCATACCATATCTGTGCTCAGTGTGCTGCATGATATATATCTGTGCTGAGTGCTCACACTGCCTAATAGTGGGGAGCAGTTATAGCAGGAGTACAATGCCCAGTTTTGCTGACAGTGACCAGTATACGTTTGTCTGCCTGAAAAAGACTCCTGTGGTGGCTTTTTTTTATACTAGTTTAGCAGTCTGCTGACAGTGTCCACCAGGTCCATTATACTGTATATAGCAGTACGGTAGGCCACTGCTGTACCTACCTCTGTGTCGTCACTCGTCGTCCATAAGTATACTATAGTATCCATCCATCTAGATTGTATACCTGTGGTGCCTTTTAGTTGTGCGCATTAAAATATGGAGAACAAAAATGTGGAGGTTAAAAAAATAGGGAAAGATCAAGATCCACTTCTACCACGTGCTGAAGCTGCTGCCACTAGTCATGGCGGAGACGATGAAATGCCATCAACGTCGTCTGCCAAGGCCGATGCCCAATGTCATAGTACAGAGCATGTAAAATCCAAAACACAAAAGATCAGTAAAATGACCCAAAAATCAAAATTAAAAGCGTCTGAGGAGAAGCGTAAACTTGCCAATATGCCATTTACGACACGGAGTGGCAAGGAACGGCTGAGGCCCTGGCCTATGTTCATGGCTAGTGGTTCAGCTTCACATGAGGATGGAAGCACTCATCCTTTCGCTAGAAAAAAGAAAAGACTTAAGCTGGCAAAAGCACAGCAAAGAACTGTGCGTTCTTCGAAATCACAAATCCCCAAGGAGAGTCCAATTGTGTCGGTTGCGATGCCTGACCTTCCCAACACTGGACGGGAAGAGCTTGCGCCTTCCACCATTTGCACGCCCCCTGCAAGTGCTGGAAGGAGCACCCGCAGTCCAGTTCCTGATAGTCAAATTGAAGATGTCAGTGTTGAAGTACACCAGGATGAGGATATGGGTGTTGCTGGCGCTGGGGAGGAAATTGACAAGGAGGATTCTGATGGTGAGGTGGTTTGTTTAAGTCAGGCACCCGGGGAGACACCTGTTGTCCGTGGGAGGAAAATGGCCATTGACATGCCTCGTCAAAATACAAAAAAAATCAGCTCTTCGGTGTGGAATTATTTCAACACAAATGCGGACAACAGGTGTCAAGCCATGTGTTGCCTTTGTCAAGCTGTAATAAGTAGGGGTAAGGACGATAACCACCTCGGAACATCCTCCCTTAAACGTCACCTGCAGCGCATTCATCATAAGTCAGTGACAAGTTCAAAAACTTTGGGCGACAGCGGAAGCAGTCCACTGACCAGTAAATCCCTTCCTCTTGTAACCAAGCTCCCACAAACCACACCACCAACTCCCTCAGTGTCAATTTCCTCCTTACCCAGGAATGCCAATAGTCCTGCAGGCCATGTCACTGGCAAGTCTGACGAGTCCTCTCCTGCCTGGGATTCCTCCGATGCATCCTTAAGTGTAATGCCTACTGCTGCTGGCGCTGCTGTTGTTGCTGCTGGGAGTCGATCGTCATCCCAGAGGGGAAGTCGGAAGACCACTTGTACTACTTCCAGTAAGCAATTGACTGTCCAACAGTCCTTTGCGAGGAAGATGAAATATCACAGCAGTCATCCTGCTGCAAAGCGGATAACTGAGGCCTTGGCAGCCTGGGCGGTGAGAAACGTGGTTCCGGTATCCATCGTTACTTCAGAGCCAACTATAGACTTGATTGAGGTACTGTGTCCCCGGTACCAAATACCATCTAGGTTCCATTTCTCTAGGCAGGCGATACCGAAAATGTACACAGACCTCAGAAAAAGACTCACCAGTGTCCTAAAAAATGCAGTTGTACCCAATGTCCACTTAACCACGGACATGTGGACAAGTGGAGCAGGGCAGACTCAGGACTACATGACTGTGACAGCCCACTGGGTAGATGTATTGCCTCCCGCTGCAAGAACAGCAGCGGCGGCACCAGTAGCAGCATCTCGCAAACGCCAACTCGTTACTAGGCAGGCTACGCTTTCACCGCTTTCCAGAATACGCACACAGCTGAAAACCTCTTACGGCAACTGAGGAAGATCATCGCAGAATGGCTTACCCCAATTGGACTCTCCTGGGGATTTGTGGCATCGGACAACGCCAGCAATATTGTGCGTGCATTACATCTGGGCAAATTCCAGCACGTCCCATGTTTTGCACATACCTTGAATTTGGTGGTGCAGAATTATTTAAAAAATGACAGGGGCGTGCAAGAGATGCTGTCGGTGGCCAGAAGAATTGCGAACCACTTTCGGCATACAGGCACCGCGTACAGAAGACTGGAGCACCACCAAAAACACCTGAACCTGCCCTGCCATCATCTGAAGCAAGAGGTGGTAACGAGGTGGAATTAAACCCTCTATATGCTTCAGAGGATGGAGGAGCAGCAAAAAGGCCATTCAAGCCTATACTTCTGGCCACGATATAGGCAAAGGAGGTGGAATGCACCTGACTTAAGCGCAGTGGAGAACGATTTCAACGTTGTGCAAGGTTCTGCAACCTTTTGAACTTGCCACACGTGAAGTCAGTTCAGACACTGCCAGCCTGAGTCAGGTCATTCCCCTCATCAGGCTTTTGCAGAAGAAGCTGGAGAGATTGAAGGAGGAGCTAAAACGGAGCGATTCCGCTAGGTATGTGGGACTTGTGGATGGAGCCCTTCATTCGCTTAACCAGGATTCACGGGTGGTCAATCTGTTGAAATCAGAGCACTACATTTTGGCCACCGTGCTCGATCCTAGATTTAAAACCTACATTGTATCTTTCTTTCCGGCAGACACAAGTCTGCAGAGGTTCAAAGACCTGCTGGTGAGAAAATTGTCAAGTCAAGCGGAACGTGACCAGTCAACATCTCCTCCTTCACATTCTCCCGCAACTGGGGGTGCGAGGAAAAGGCTACGAATTCCGAGCCCACCCGCTGGCGGTGATGCAGGGCAGTCTGGAGCGAGTGCTGACATCTGGTCCGGACTGAAGGACCTGCCAACGATTACTGACATGTCGTCTACTGTCACTGCATATGATTCTCTCACCATTGAAAGAATGGTGGAGGATTATATGAGTGACAGCATCCAAGTAGGCACGTCAGACAGTCCGTACGTATACTGGCAGGAAAAAGAGGCAATTTGGAGGCCCTTGCAGAAACTGGCTTTATTCTACCTAAGTTGCCCTCCCTCCAGTGTGTACTCCGAAAGAGTGTTTAGTAGAGATGAGCGGGTTCGGTTCCTCGGAATCCGAACCCGCCCGAACTTCATGTTTTTTTTCACGGGTCCGAGCGACTCGGATCTTCCCGCCTTGCTCGGTTAACCCGAGCGCGCCCGAACGTCATCATGACGCTGTCGGATTCTCGCGAGGCTCGGATTCTATCGCGAGACTCGGATTCTATATAAGGAGCCGCGCGTCGCCGCCATTTTCACTCGTGCATTGAGATTGATAGGGAGAGGACGTGTCTGGCGTCCTCTCCATTAGAATAGAGATAGATTAGATAGAGAGAGAGAGATTGTGCAGAGTCGCAGACAGAGTTAGTTTACCACAGTCAGTGACCAGTGCAGTTGCTAGTTAACTTTTATTTAATATAATATATCCGTTCACTTCTCTCTGCTATATCCGTTCTCTGCCTGAAAAAAAAAACGATACACAGCACAGTCAGTCACACAGTGTGACTCAGTCTGTGTGCACTCAGCTCAGCCCAGTGTGCTGCACAGTCATCAATGTATAAATTAAAAGCTTATAATTAATTGTGGGGGAGACTGGGGAGCACTGCAGGTTGTTAGCAGGAGCCAGGAGTACAATTATATTAATTAACAGTGCACACTTTTGCTGCAGGAGTGGTGACCAGTGCCTGACCACCAGTATAGTATTGTTGTATACTACTAATATCTCTTTAAATATCAACCAGTCTATATTAGCAGCAGACACAGTACAGTGCGGTAGTTCACGGCTGTGGCTACCTCTGTGTCGGCACACGGCAGGCAGTCCGTCCGACCAGAATTGTATTATTTATTATTATATACCTACCACCTAACCGTGGTTTTTTTTTCATTCTTTATACCGTCATAGTGTCATCCTAATTGTTACGAGTATACTACTATCTCTTTATCAACCAGTGTACAGTGCGGTAGTTCACGGCTGTGGCTACCTCTGTGTCGGCACACGGCAGGCAGTCCGTCCGACCAGAATTGTATTATTTATTATTATATACCTACCACCTAACCGTGGTTTTTTTTTTCATTCTTTATACCGTCATAGTGTCATCCTAATTGTTACGAGTATACTACTATCTCTTTATCAACCAGTGTACAGTGCGGTAGTTCACGGCTGTGGCTACCTCTGTGTCGGCACACGGCAGGCAGTCCGTCCGACCAGAATTGTATTATTTATTATTATATACCTACCACCTAACCGTGGTTTTTTTTTCATTCTTTATACCGTCATAGTGTCATCCTAATTGTTACGAGTATACTACTATCTCTTTATCAACCAGTGTACAGTGCGGTAGTTCACGGCTGTGGCTACCTCTGTGTCGGCACACGGCAGGCAGTCCGTCCGACCAGAATTGTATTATTTATTATTATATACCTACCACCTAACCGTGGTTTTTTTTTCATTCTTTATACCGTCATAGTGTCATCCTAATTGTTACGAGTATACTACTATCTCTTTATCAACCAGTGTACAGTGCGGTAGTTCACGGCTGTGGCTACCTCTGTGTCGGCACACGGTAGGCAGTCCGTCCGACCAGAATTGTATTATTTATTATTATATACCTACCACCTAACCGTGGTTTTTTTTTCATTCTTTATACCGTCATAGTGTCATCCTAATTGTTACGAGTATACTACTATCTCTTTATCAACCAGTGTACAGTGCGGTAGTTCACGGCTGTGGCTACCTCTGTGTCGGCACACGGCAGGCAGTCCGTCCGACCAGAATTGTATTATTTATTATTATATACCTACCACCTAACCGTGGTTTTTTTTTTCATTCTTTATACCGTCATAGTGTCATCCTAATTGTTACGAGTATACTACTATCTCTTTATCAACCAGTGTACAGTGCGGTAGTTCACGGCTGTGGCTACCTCTGTGTCGGCACACGGCAGGCAGTCCGTCCGACCAGAATTGTATTATTTATTATTATATACCTACCACCTAACCGTGGTTTTTTTTTTCATTCTTTATACCGTCATAGTGTCATCCTAATTGTTACGAGTATACTACTATCTCTTTATCAACCAGTGTACAGTGCGGTAGTTCACGGCTGTGGCTACCTCTGTGTCGGCACACGGCAGGCAGTCCGTCCGACCAGAATTGTATTATTTATTATTATATACCTACCACCTAACCGTGGTTTTTTGTTTTCATTCTTTATACCGTCATAGTGTCATCCTAATTGTTACGAGTATACTACTATCTCTTTATCAACCAGTGTACAGTGCGGTAGTTCACGGCTGTGGCTACCTCTGTGTCGGCACACGGCAGGCAGTCCGTCCGACCAGAATTGTATTATTTATTATTATATACCTACCACCTAACCGTGTTTTTTTTTTTCATTCTTTATACCGTCATAGTGTCATCCTAATTGTTACGAGTATACTACTATCTCTTTATCAACCAGTGTACAGTGCGGTAGTTCACGGCTGTGGCTACCTCTGTGTCGGCAGTCGGCAGGCAGTCCGTCCATCCATAATTGTATTATTATTATAATATATACCAACTAACCGTGGTTTTTTTTTCATTCTTTATACCGTCGTCATAGTGTCATACTAGTTGTTACGAGTATACTACTATCTCTTTATCAACCAGTGTACAGTGCGGTAGTTCACGGCTGTGGCTACCTCTGTGTCGGCAGTCGGCAGGCAGTCCGTCCATCCATAATTGTATTATTATTATAATATATACCACCTAACCGTGGTTTTTTTTTCATTCTTTATACCGTCGTCATAGTGTCATACTAGTTGTTACGAGTATACTACTATCTCTTTATCAACCAGTGTACAGTGCGGTAGTTCACGGCTGTGGCTACCTCTGTGTCGGCAGTCGGCAGGCAGTCCGTCCATCCATAATTGTATTATTATTATAATATATACCACCTAACCGTGGTTTTTTTTCCATTCTTTATACCGTCGTCATAGTGTCATACTAGTTGTTACGAGTATACTACTATCTCTTTATCAACCAGTGTACAGTGCGGTAGTTCACGGCTGTGGCTACCTCTGTGTCGGCAGTCGGCAGGCAGTCCGTCCATCCATAATTGTATTATTATTATAATATATACCACCTAACCGTGGTTTTTTTATACCACCTAACCGTGGCAGTCCGTCCATAATTGTATACTAGTATCCAATCCATCCATCTCCATTGTTTACCTGAGGTGCCTTTTAGTTCTGCCTATAAAATATGGAGAACAAAAAAGTTGAGGTTCCAAAATTAGGGAAAGATCAAGATCCACTTCCACCTCGTGCTGAAGCTGCTGCCACTAGTCATGGCCGAGACGATGAAATGCCAGCAACGTCGTCTGCCAAGGCCGATGCCCAATGTCATAGTACAGAGCATGTCAAATCCAAAACACCAAATATCAGAAAAAAAAGGACTCCAAAACCTAAAATAAAATTGTCGGAGGAGAAGCGTAAACTTGCCAATATGCCATTTACCACACGGAGTGGCAAGGAACGGCTGAGGCCCTGGCCTATGTTCATGGCTAGTGGTTCAGCTTCACATGAGGATGGAAGCACTCAGCCTCTCGCTAGAAAACTGAAAAGACTCAAGCTGGCAAAAGCACCGCAAAGAACTGTGCGTTCTTTGAAATCCCAAATCCACAAGGAGAGTCCAATTGTGTCGTTTGCGATGCCTGACCTTCCCAACACTGGACGTGAAGAGCATGCGCCTTCCACTATTTGCATGCCCCCTGCAAGTGCTGGAAGGAGCACCCGCAGTCCAGTTCCTGATAGTCAGATTGAAGATGTCAGTGTTGAAGTACACCAGGATGAGGAGGATATGGGTGTTGCTGGCGCTGGGGAGGAAATTGACCAGGAGGATTCTGATGGTGAGGTGGTTTGTTTAAGTCAGGCACCCGGGGAGACACCTGTTGTCCGTGGGAGGAATATGGCCGTTGACATGCCAGGTGAAAATACCAAAAAAATCAGCTCTTCGGTGTGGAGGTATTTCACCAGAAATGCGGACAACAGGTGTCAAGCCGTGTGTTCCCTTTGTCAAGCTGTAATAAGTAGGGGTAAGGACGTTAACCACCTCGGAACATCCTCCCTTATACGTCACCTGCAGCGCATTCATAATAAGTCAGTGACAAGTTCAAAAACTTTGGGTGACAGCGGAAGCAGTCCACTGACCAGTAAATCCCTTCCTCTTGTAACCAAGCTCACGCAAACCACCCCACCAACTCCCTCAGTGTCAATTTCCTCCTTCCCCAGGAATGCCAATAGTCCTGCAGGCCATGTCACTGGCAAGTCTGACGAGTCCTTTCCTGCCTGGGATTCCTCCGATGCATCCTTGCGTGTAACGCCTACTGCTGCTGGCGCTGCTGTTGTTGCCGCTGGGAGTCGATGGTCATCCCAGAGGGGAAGTCGTAAGCCCACTTGTACTACTTCCAGTAAGCAATTGACTGTTCAACAGTCCTTTGCGAGGAAGATGAAATATCACAGCAGTCATCCTACTGCAAAGCGGATAACTGAGTCCTTGACAACTATGTTGGTGTTAGACGTGCGTCCGGTATCCGCCGTTAGTTCACAGGGAACTAGACAATTTATTGAGGCAGTGTGCCCCCGTTACCAAATACCATCTAGGTTCCACTTCTCTAGGCAGGCGATACCGAGAATGTACACGGACGTCAGAAAAAGACTCACCAGTGTCCTAAAAAATGCAGTTGTACCCAATGTCCACTTAACCACGGACATGTGGACAAGTGGAGCAGGGCAGGGTCAGGACTATATGACTGTGACAGCCCACTGGGTAGATGTATGGACTCCCGCCGCAAGAACAGCAGCGGCGGCACCAGTAGCAGCATCTCGCAAACGCCAACTCTTTCCTAGGCAGGCTACGCTTTGTATCACCGCTTTCCAGAATACGCACACAGCTGAAAACCTCTTACGGCAACTGAGGAAGATCATCGCGGAATGGCTTACCCCAATTGGACTCTCCTGTGGATTTGTGGCATCGGACAACGCCAGCAATATTGTGTGTGCATTAAATATGGGCAAATTCCAGCACGTCCCATGTTTTGCACATACCTTGAATTTGGTGGTGCAGAATTTTTTAAAAAACGACAGGGGCGTGCAAGAGATGCTGTCGGTGGCCAGAAAAATTGCGGGACACTTTCGGCGTACAGGCACCACGTACAGAAGACTGGAGCACCACCAAAAACTACTGAACCTGCCCTGCCATCATCTGAAGCAAGAAGTGGTAACGAGGTGGAATTCAACCCTCTATATGCTTCAGAGGTTGGAGGAGCAGCAAAAGGCCATTCAAGCCTATACAATTGAGCACGATATAGGAGATGGAATGCACCTGTCTCAAGTGCAGTGGAGAATGATTTCAACGTTGTGCAAGGTTCTGATGCCCTTTGAACTTGCCACACGTGAAGTCAGTTCAGACACTGCCAGCCTGAGTCAGGTCATTCCCCTCATCAGGCTTTTGCAGAAGAAGCTGGAGGCATTGAAGAAGGAGCTAAAAGGGAGCGATTCCGCTAGGCATGTGGGACTTGTGGATGCAGCCCTTAATTCGCTTAACAAGGATTCACGGGTGGTCAATCTGTTGAAATCAGAGCACTACATTTTGGCCACCGTGCTCGATCCTAGATTTAAAGCCTACCTTGGATCTCTCTTTCCGGCAGACACAAGTCTGCTGGGGTGCAAAGACCTGCTGGTGACAAAATTGTCAAGTCAAGCGGAACGCGACCTGTCAACATCTCCTCCTTCACATTCTCCCGCAACTGGGGGTGCGAGGAAAAGGCTCAGAATTCCGAGCCCACCCGCTGGCGGTGATGCAGGGCAGTCTGGAGCGACTGCTGATGCTGACATCTGGTCCGGACTGAAGGACCTGACAACGATTACGGACATGTCGTCTACTGTCACTGCATATGATTCTCTCAACATTGATAGAATGGTGGAGGATTATATGAGTGACCGCATCCAAGTAGGCACGTCACACAGTCCGTACTTATACTGGCAGGAAAAAGAGGCAATTTGGAGGCCCTTGCACAAACTGGCTTTATTCTACCTAAGTTGCCCTCCCACAAGTGTGTACTCCGAAAGAGTGTTTAGTGCCGCCGCTCACCTTGTCAGCAATCGGCGTACGAGGTTACATCCAGAAAATGTGGAGAAGATGATGTTCATTAAAATGAATTATAATCAATTCCTCCGCGGAGACATTGACCAGCAGCAATTGCCTCCACAAAGTACACAGGGAGCTGAGATGGTGGATTCCAGTGGGGACGAATTGATAATCTGTGAGGAGGGGGATGTACACGGTGATATATCGGAGGGTGAAGATGAGGTGGACATCTTGCCTCTGTAGAGCCAGTTTGTGCAAGGAGAGATTAATTGCTTCTTTTTTTGGGGGGGTCCAAACCAACCCGTCATATCAGTCACAGTCGTGTGGCAGACCCTGTCACTGAAATGATGGGTTGGTTAAAGTGTGCATGTCCTGTTTTGTTTATACAACATAAGGGTGGGTGGGAGGGCCCAAGGATAATTCCATCTTGCACCTCTTTTTTCTTTTCTTTTTCTTTGCATCATGTGCTGATTGGGGAGGGTTTTTTGGAAGGGACATCCTGCGTGACACTGCAGTGCCACTCCTAGATGGGCCCGGTGTTTGTGTCGGCCACTAGGGTCGCTAATCTTACTCACACAGTCTGCTACCTCATTGCGCCTCTTTTTTTCTTTGCGTCATGTGCTGTTTGGGGAGGGTTTTTTGGAAGGGACATCCTGCGTGACACTGCAGTGCCACTCCTAGATGGGCCCGGTGTTTGTGTCGGCCACTAGGGTCGCTAATCTTACTCACACAGTCAGCTACCTCATTGCGCCTCTTTTTTTCTTTGCGTCATGTGCTGTTTGGGGAGGGTTTTTTGGAAGGGACATCCTGCGTGACACTGCAGTGCCACTCCTAGATGTGCCCGGTGTTTGTGTCGGCCACTAGGGTCGCTAATCTTACTCACACAGTCAGCTACCTCATTGCGCCTCTTTTTTTCTTTGCGTCATGTGCTGTTTGGGGAGGGTTTTTTGGAAGGGCCATCCTGCGTGACACTGCAGTGCCACTCCTAGATGGGCCCGGTGTTTGTGTCGGCCACTAGGGTCGCTTATCTTACTCACACAGCGACCTCGGTGCAAATTTTAGGACTAAAAATAATATTGTGAGGTGTGATGTGTTCAGAATAGGCTGAAAATGAGTGTAAATTATGTTTTTTGAGGTTAATAATACTTTGGGATCAAAATTACCCCCAAATTCTATGATTTAAGCTGTTTTTTAGGGTTTTTTGAAAAAAACACCCGAATCCAAAACACACCCGAATCCGACAAAAAAAATTCGGTGAGGTTTTGCCAAAACGCGGTCGAACCCAAAACACGGCCGCGGAACCGAACCCAAAACCAAAACACAAAACCCGAAAAATTTCCGGCGCTCATCTCTAGTGTTTAGTGCCGCTGCTCACCTTGTCAGCAATCGGCGTACGAGGTTACTTCCAGAAAATGTGGAGAAGATGATGTTCATTAAAATGAATTATAATCAATTCCTCCGTGGAGACATTCACCAGCAGCAATTGCCTCCAGAAAGTACACGGGGACCTGAGATGGTGGATTCCAGCGGGGACGAATTAATAATCTGTGAGGAGGGGGATGTACACAGTGAAAGGGGTGATGAATCGGAGGATGATGATGAGGTGGACATCTTGCCTCTGTAGAGCCAGTTTGTGCATGGAGAGATTGATTGCTTCTTTTTTGGTGGGGGCCCAAACCAACCAGTCATTTCAGTCACAGTCGTGTGGCAGACCCTGTCGCTGAAATGATGGGTTCGTTAAAGTGTGCATGTCCTGTTTATACAACATAAGGGTGGGTGGGAGGGCCCAAGGACAATTCCATCTTGCACCTCTTTTTTCTTTCATTTTTCTTTGCGTCATGTGCTGTTTGGGGAGTATTTTTTTGAAGGGCCATCCTGCGTGACACTGCAGTGCCACTCCTAGATGGGCCAGGTGTTTGTGTCGGCCACTTGGGTCGCTTATCTTAGTCACACAGCTACCTCATTGCGTCTTTTTTTTTCTTTGCGTCATGTTCTGTTTGGGGAGTATTTTTTTCAAGTGCCATCCTGTCTGACACTGCAGTGCCACTCGTAGATGGGCCAGGTGTTTGTGTTGGCCACTTGGGTCGCTTAGCTTAGTCACACAGCTACCTCATTGCGCCTCTTTTTTTCTTTTGCGTCATGTGCTGTTTGGGGAGTATTTTTTTGAAGGGCCATCCTGCGTGACACTGCAGTGCCACTCCTAGATGGGCCAGGTGTTTGTGTCGGCCACTTGGGTCGCTTATCTTAGTCGCACAGCTACCTCATTGCGCCTCTTTTTTTCTTTGCGACATGTGCTGTTTGGGGAGTATTTTTTTCAAGTGCCATCCTGTCTGACACTGCAGTGCCACTCCTAGATGGGCCAGGTGTTTGTGTCGGCCACTTGGGTCGCTTAGCTTAGTCACACAGCTACCTCATTGCGCTTCTTTTTTTCTTTGCGTCATGTGCTGTTTGGGGAGTATTTTTTTGAAGGGCCATCCTGCGTGACACTGCAGTGACACTCCTAGATGGGCTAGGTGTTTGTGTCGGCCACTTGGGTCGCTTATCTTAGTCACACAGCTACCTCATTGCGCCTCTTTTTTTCTTTGCGTCATGTGCTGTTTGGGGAGTATTTTTTTCAAGTGCCATCCTGTCTGACACTGCAGTGCCACTCCTAGATGGGCCAGGTGTTTGTGTCGGCCACTTGGGTCGCTTAGCTTAGTCACACAGCTACCTCATTGCGCCTCTTTTTTTCTTTGCGTCATGTGCTGTTTGGGGAGTATTTTTTTGAAGGGCCATCCTGCGTGACACTGCAGTGCCACTCCTAGATGGGCCAGGTGTTTGTGTGGGCCACTTGGGTCGCTTAGCTTAGTCACACAGCTACCTCGGTGCAAGTTTTAGGACTAAAAATAATATTGTGAGGTGTGAGGTGTTCAGAATAGACTGAAAATGAGTGGAAATTATGGTTATTGAGTTTAATAATACTCTGGGATCAAAATGACCCCCACATTCTATGATTTAAGCTGTTTTTTAGGGTTTTTTTTAAAAAAACACCCGAATCCAAAACACACCCGAATCCGACAAAAAAATTTCGGTGAGGTTTTGCCAAAACGCGTCCGAATCCAAAACACGTCCGCGGAACCGAACCCAAAACCAAACCACAAAACCCGAAAAATGTCCGGTGCACATCACTAGTGTTTAGTGCAGCCGCTCACCTTGTCAGCAATCGGCGTACGAGGTTACTTCCAGAAAATGTGGAGAAGATGATGTTCATCAAAATGAATTATAATCAATTCCTCCGTGGAGACATTCACCAGCAGCAATTGCCTCCACAAAGTACACAGGGACCTGAGATGGTGGATTCCAGTGGGGACGAATTAATAATCTGTGAGGAGGGGGATGTACACAGTGAAAGGGGTGAGGAATCGGAGGATGATGATGAGGTGGACATCTTGCCTCTGTAGAGCCAGTTTGTGCAAGGAGAGATTGATTGCTTCTTTTTTTGGTGGGGGCCCAAACCAACCAGTCATTTCAGTCACAGTCGTGTGGCAGACCCTGTCGCTGAAATGATGGGTTCATTAAAGTGTGCATGTCCTGTTTATACAACATAAGGGTGGGTGGGAGGGCCCAAGGACAATTCCATCTTGCACCTCTTTTTTCTTTAATTTTTCTTTGCATCATGTGCTGTTTGGGGAGTATTTTTTTGAAGTGCCATCCTGCCTGACACTGCAGTGCCACTCCTAGATGGGCCAGGTGTTTGTGTCGGCCACTTGTGTCGCTTAGCTTAGCCATCCAGCGACCTCGGTGCAAATTTTAGGACTAAAAATAATATTGTGAGGTGTGAGGTGTTCAGAATAGACTGGAAATGAGTGGAAATTATGGTTATTGAGGTTAATAAAACAATGGGATCAAAATGACCCCCAAATTCTATGATTTAAGCTGTTTTTTAGGGTTTTTTGTAAAAAAACACCCGAATCCAAAACACACCCGAATCCGACAAAAAAATTTCGGTGAGGTTTTGCCAAAACGCGTCCGAATCCAAAACACGGCCGCGGAACCGAATCCAAAACCAAAACACAAAACCCGAAAAATGTCCGGTGCACATCACTAATTCAGACCTAACCAACCTGGGAAAAAGAAGAAGAAATCTCATCGGAGACATTAGGTTGCCTTGCTATCCATGTTTTCTTGTTGTTTTCAGTTCCCCTTGGCCGAGGTAGGGTGTCCGGAGTACACCCTTGAAGGTGGGGGGGGGGGGGGGGGGGGGGGGGTACTGTCATGTGCAATATCAGCAAATCTGTCAGTTCAGCTTTCAGCATTGATCAAGCACCTGGATGCAGCTGCTGCTCTCTCTTCTTTGTATTTCAGGTTGTTCCTGGTAATTAGGATACTTGCTGCACAGCTTATGTGGAGTAACTCATTAACTAATATTACTCATGTTTTGCTGGTTATTCTTATGACTTACCTCTGCTTCAGTTTGTAGAACTACAGGTCACAGCTAGGTCCTGCATAGTTCTCTCCCACTGCCTCCTGCATTCAGCAACTGACTCCACAGGTGTCTGCATTCTGTAATTACAGCTGGTTACCTGAATCCTACTATTCAGTCTGTCAGCCTGCTCTGTGTGCACTGCAGCTGCATGATATATCAATTACTGGGGGGCCTGTCTGGTGCTCTCAGCTAATTGGTCCAGCTTGTTATTTTAAGCCTCTCAATCCCAAGATGCCTTGCCAGTTATAGCTCATGCTTCCTGTGTTCAGCTACATGGTTCATGTATCTGGTTCCAGCTATCTGTCCAGTGGGTTTTGCCTTGTTCCTGCATTGAATTCCAGCTTCACCATCTTGCTGACGAACTTAGTCTACCGACTACCGTTACCCTGTCTCCAAGTGTCTGCACTCCAGTCCGTCCATATAATGCTACCTCCTGTGTCTCTCCTAGAGTTCCTGCTGTTGTTCCGTCTCCGCGGCCCCGGTATACAATCTGGCGGTGTGCACCCTGTCACCTTCTCCAGTTCCTGTTTGTTCCTGCGTACCCTGCGGTTTGTCATATACATCTGGACTATTATACAACACCTCTGCCATAATTCTAGTCCAGTTTAGGTATCAAGTGACCCAGACAGGGTGCCGCGACCTGCACGTCGGGAGCCGCGAAGTCCATATCCCCTTGCGGGGTTCCTTGGTGAAAACCTCCCGGCGTGTTAGACTCTGCGTCTCTGTTCTGGGTAATGTCAACTACTTGGTACCTGACCCCAAGTTCCGTATTCTGCACCAAGTCTCTGACATTGACCCCAAATTTCAGATTCGGCACCAAGTCTCTGACATTCACCCAGTCTCTGACAGGCACACTGCATTAATACTGGTGTCCTTGTGCTGATGAGATATACTGGATTTTGGGCAGAACTCTGAAGGACCAAGTAGGCATGTAGCGTATGAACTGTAATCGGGTCCATGTATTGTACCCTCCTGTCGGTGAACGTAAGAGATGAGGAGGAAACTTGGAAGAAAAATCACATAGAGGTTAGTAACAGATAAGTTTGTAGAGGCAAAGAGGATTTTATAAAATTTTGACAACTGGATTGGGCACTATACTTTGTACTTCCTGGGCGGGAGCACGCTATATGTATACCATATCTAACAAAATTCCTGTTAAGTTAATCAGGGGCCATTTCTGCTAGAGACAGAAGCAAAAGTTCAGAGGCCTCATCTTAACCCCAGCACATTTTTGTCGTAAGGCTAAAGTTGCATTTATTCCGTTCTTCCCATTAACCGAATCTGTGTTTTCTATATGGCTCGTGATTCCTTACTAAATGTCCCTTGATCCCGTCTATGTGTTTAATAATGTGGCTTGTTTTCTCTGTCTAGGGGTCTATATTGACTGTGTTCTACTAATCTTACAATCTTTGGCAAAATGTCCTTTATTTCTACAAATGTAACATATTCTTGTTTGGGATGTACCACCAGGGGTCTGGGGTTTTGGCTGATGGAGCTTTGCTGTAAGAGCCTGTATACTTACTGTCATCAGCTTATCCCCCTGTGACTCCCTGTGCTTACTGATGTTCCTATCGTGCTCGATAGCGGACTCTCTCAATGCAGCCACCGAGATACCTCTCCAGTTAGGTAGAGAGGTCTGCACTCCTGTTCTCAGTGCCTCCTTTAACCCGTCCATTAATTCTGAAACGGCTACCTCTCTATGGTGTGCATTATCTTTAATATCCTCGATCCCAGTGTATCTAGCTATTTCCTGCAGTGGCCGATGGAAATATTCGGATGCCATTTCCCCTTCCTTTTGTCTTATGGAGAAGATTTTATTCCATTTGACAACAGTAGGGAAATATACTCCTAATTGCAGATTGATTTGCCGTACATTCTCCTGATTGTATTCATCAGTGAGAGGTACCTCTGCGTCTAACTTACAATTCGTTATGAATTTTGTGGTGTCAATATTTGAGGGTAAACACACCCGTAGCACTGTTCGCCATTCTTTATTTGTGGGCTCATGGGCATTACCTAACTCTTTAATGAACTTCTGGCATCCGACTAGATCTTTTCTGGGATCTGGATATTCTGACATAATTGACCTTAACTCTGCTCAGGACCAAGGAGAATGCATGGCAATGTTCCTGATGGGAGTTACTCCCTGAGCATCAGTCTTCAATTCAATTACATCATTCTGGCTTGACTCTATAATGTGAGGAGCTATTGTCTCTGCATAGTGTATGGTGCCGTACTTACCTGTGGACACAACCTCACTTATCCCTCTGCTAGGGGGCCTTGCTACAACCCTTGGTGGTTGGGCTGTGCCCACCTGAGTATCCTGTATGGTGGCTGCTAGAGAGAGTTCCGATATCGTGCTGGGTTCATCTTCCTGCTCACAGTCTTGGGGAAAATTTAAAATGGGATACAGCTGGCAAGGGTTAGCATTAGTACATTTATCAATTACTTTCCTATCCTGTACCAATGTACCATTGCTTGTAGCCACTTTCTCCCCATCAATATATGGTGGTGGTGGTGGTGCAGTCGCCATTGTTTTCTCGCTAGGTTTGGACCCTGCTGTGCGACCTAATTCCCTTTGCACATCCCCTTTTGCTGCCACAGATTTAAACAATCTGTATGTCTAATCCTTTGTTTTCTGGATTTTATCAGACATATCCTTATCCTTAAGTTCTGTAATACCTCTGGTTCAAAGCTGCCCACCCTAGGGAATGATACCCTATCTTTGTCAGTCATACGTACCCATTCGTCACAATAAACTTAAGTGTGTGGACCGTATTTCCCACACATGATAAACCTTGCTGACCCTTTTGGCCTCAATTCTTCAGCCTGAACCCTGCATAAATGTCTCTCGCTTGAGCAACTGGCTCCCATGTTTGTGGGTCTTTTTAATAACTAAAAAAAATCCCATAAACACCAAAATACTCAATGCAAGCAGACGGTAGAAGTATCTCCGAGCGCCTTCCACTCGCTCTCGCCCACGTTGGCCACTACTACGATACGCTGTTGATAGCGGAAGGCAATGTACCCAACTTAGGGCTCCTATAAGACCTTACAGCACCGTGATTTCTCTCGGTGGAGGTTCTGTTGGAATATTTTCCTGAGAGAGGCAGCGAAAAATTCCTTTTCGGTATCTTTCCACTGGAATTTTTTGTAGGGTGAAAAACAGAGAAATTAGATAACTATTGTTTACCCTTTCCAATGGAAGCCCACCAGGGAGATTTCACGTCTGCATATGCCTTTCCACAGCGCATATGACACAATGGTATCACGTTGTGCTGTGTAGAACACACGGACGTGCGATTCAATCGCACAGCCTATAGATACTAGTTATCTATATGCCCTACGATTGCTGTAGACCACCTGAACATCTAGTTCACTTGGGACTGTGAACACCTAGTTCACTTTGAACACCTAGTTCTTATCACGTAAGGTAGCGAACCCTACGCCACTGAGCCTCTACTAACCCAGTGTATCACGACGGGATCCCGAATTCCCGGGTTCAGCTCCACACACTCCGCTTTCACTCACTCAAATACACCTGGTTTTTATTTTCTGTACGGAATTTTTCACTCTTTCTGATCGGCAGCTTTTCCCCCAGAGGCAATACAGTTTAAACAAAAGTCTTATACTAATCTGCTTTTGAAACCGGATAGTTATGTGCTATTGTAGCATGGCTACTATCCCACCTTTTAATTGAATGAAACTATCATGTAATTTGAACCTAGTGTCCGCACTCTTATGCACTTTGCGTAACCACGCGACCGTGTGTGCTTTTTACGCTGCGTTCGCGGTCCTGTACATTGTCCGAGCCACGTGTTCAAAAACGTGCATCCGCAATAAGACAAATCACACAGTCTCTATAAATGTGAGCAATACTAACTATAATCACTCACCAGCACAACCCACGCTTGTTCTGTGTAACCCTTTATGACTGGACTGCGTGTTGTGCTTTATACTTACTTCCTTAAATACTTTTATTTCAAATTTAACTATATAGCAACAAATGTATCCGATTTCACACAGATCTAAACAAATCTAGCAATCTAAACCTTGCGGCAACAATATGTGAGAGGGTATGCAAAGTATCGGTGCCCTTTGTGTACGCTTTTGGTGCCAAAGAAAATTTACACAGAGATTTTTTTTAAATAGCTTTTTTCCTGTTTACCTACAGGTTCTATCAGCACCTCTGCAGACCAGACAGTGCAGACGCAATCTAACAGCACACAAATAGGGTTTTTAGAACATCCACCAACCAGGAAAAGGTTACGTAGATAACTTTCCACCCTTTGCTGATAGATTAAGTCTGCTATGGTCTGCTAGCCTATGAGCATGTGAAAACCGGATGAGCTCCCAATTGTAAACGTCGATTTACATACAGGACTAAAAGCAACACTTTAGAAACACATTAAATGCACTTTAAAATGGAGCCGCTGCGGCCGTTTGTGATCAACCTTAGCCTACGTACTTTTTACACCATTAGCGTACAAAGCCCCGTACCGTGTACGTACTTTGCGTACAAACGCCGCGCTGGCCGTACAAAGTACATGCAGTGCGTACACACCCAAAGACACGCCGTGAGCACTCTGCAGCTACACGTGTGACTGAAATACACTTATAGCCTTAGCAGGCAAAAGAGACATGACAACAGATTGTATTTAAGATGCTGGGTTCCGACACACCAACATATAATTGCTGAAAGGGGGTTACAATAACAACAGCACAATACAATAGAAAAATGGCTACAGTCAATGGTACATACATTTTGGTTTCGCCTGCGCTTCCTGGCCGGTCCTCAGTCATCAAGGGAGATGACCTTCAGAGTCTGTGATAGTGACCTGGCCTGCAGCTGGCTTTTTATACAGTGGCTCAAAACATAATACAATTGACACTGTGTGCTCTTCTTCCATTGGTTCGGGGGTGGGACATATCCTGTGCACCGGGGATCATTGGTCAGCTCAAGAGGTGGGCGATGGCTAAGACTTGAGATGTGATTTCTGTTGTTTGCATCTGAGTTCCCGCCCCATGACCAGTTAAACCATCACATTAATCATACATAAATCTGGTATTATTAATAACTTAATGTTACAATATGTGACAATATTCTTATACCCACCAGATTAATGCTTATGTGACTCTGAACAATATAATCCCACACATGATAGGATTATCCATTTCCATCCTCAAGATATACATATATCTATATATCTATCTATATATCTATATATATATATATATATATATATATATATATATATATATATATATATATATACACACACATATGTATACACATACACACACACTCCTGCTATTACAATTTGTTAGGAAATTGTAATTTGCCACTGCCCGGCACTCTCTTGCATCCTTGAAATATAGGATGATAGATCAGGTTCAGCCGTCCCTTAGAGGGGGCAATAGAGGGCTTAGACTGTTGAGATTAGAGACCCAGTGGATTCAGCGACTGGACACGGTATCCCCGCGGGGCCTCAATGAGCAATTAGGATTGAATTGCTTTATGTAATTATGTCTTATAGGTCCTTTGCATCCATGTGCATTATTAGGTGTAAATACGCTATATAAGTATCGATATTATATGTGAGGTATTTATTTATTTGTAGTTCTGTGTCACTCTTTATGGATACTTGTATATACATCTAATGGTTATACATTCATGCATTTATTCCATAGATATGTGTGTCCTTCTATGGTGAGTAATATCCGTACTATGTATAGCTGATGTCTGTTGATTGTTGCCTTGGTGATGGGAGCACAATGATGACGTTGGTGTCATCCACGTCAGCGTCACTGGGTGGGCTGCAATCCTGTTTCCGGATCCACCTAAATAGCCAGTCACAGAGGTGTTACTGCTATTTAGGTGAGTGTTTCTTTTTTGTTGTTTGTAAGCCTGAGGAAAATGCTTAAAGCATTGAAACGTTGCTAAATCCTTGCTGTCTGTAAGTCTGCTTTTTTGAAGTCGCCCAGAGTGCCGCACTTATCTACGTATTTATTGAACTTTCACATGCGGGCACCCGGTGCGTTAGTTATCAGCCGATGGGAGAGCCGGCACCTGCTGACCTGTATTATCTAGCCCCGCCAGAGACAGCTGGTGCGGCTACCTTGCCAGGCTCCCCAGCGATCATATTTTAGTATCCATCAAGCACTCACCCTTTAGTGGGTACCCTTTCTCTGGGGGCCTCATAGTACTCCACAGTTGTTGTCTACGGACTGGCTGTGATTTTTAAACTTGCACTTACACTTGCACTTTTCTTTGCACCTTAAAGCAACAGTCACTTTCATTGGAGCTTGGTATATTGATTTATAGATCAAAATGACAGCTGCTAAACCCAATGAGGAGGGTACTAGTGGGTACATGCCTCGAGTGAGTTCCCTGGGAGTGATACATATGTACTCAGAATCAGAAGCGGAAGAAATCCTATACAAAGCAGCTCTGGAAGACCAAGCAGAGGCTTGCTCGTTGGAAAGTATTTATCGCAATTTACTTAAATATAAGCATAGGGAGATGGACTTTTACTATCACTGCTTATCATTAAGCGAGTACTATCGATCTAAAAAAATCCCCCGGGGACTGAGGATCACAAACTCACCTACGATAGGAAGGCATGACCCCACCTTCTGTATAAAATGGGTTGGAATCATGAACCGTTGCTCTTATGCTGTTAATTATAGAACAGAGCACAAAAGAAACGAATCTGCTGAAAGAGAAAATCATGGCACTTGAGTCTGCCCATAAAGTTGTGTTGGAAGCAGATACAGCCAATAACTGGTATGAGAAATTAAATAACCAGTTGCAAGTGTACAAAAGAGATTTGATCAAGTTTAAAGCAGACAAAAAAATGAAAGTGGACCAGGATTATGACAACAATAACGTGTACCGTTGGAATGACAACCAGCGTAACAATGTGAATAGAAAACCTTTTTTTCGTCGACGTCAGGACAAATGACATCCTAAGGAATCATCGAATGATTATACCTCCACAGCTAGTGAGTAAGACTCCTATGCTCAGTCATCTCAAGTCAGGGGCCCTTTAGGGGTGACTACAAGGGCCAAGGAACGAGACGACCTAGATGGAGATCACACACCAGACATGGCCAGCAGTGGAGGAGGCAAAGGAAGGGGCAGGGGCACAAAACCACTGAAGGGCAAGTCAGCCCGATAATTAATCTTTCAGATTGTGAGCTCAATGAAACAGAGCAACAGGTCCTAAGTGGCACTATCTAAACCCCAGCCATTACAATGGAAAGTTGAAAAATACAAGCTTCATAGGACTCTCAAATTAAAGGAATAATTCACTAAGCAAACTACTGTATCCATACCTGAGAATATGGAAACAAAGGTCAAGATCCCGGAGTAATTAAAGAAACTGTTACCAAAGTCAACGTTTGGTCCACAGTCTTCAAATGTGTCAATACGTACATTCATGCATTTAGTGGAGCAGGACTGTGACCCGTTGATCAATCATCCCCCCGTAGTCCGAGACAATCTTACTAAAGGCCAAAGAGAAGCACTTACTAAGTTGGCAGCAAATAAAGATCTTATTTTTAGACCTGCAGATAAAGGGGGCGCCCTTGTAATCCAGAATTTGGAAGACTACAAGGAAGAAATTTCAACTCAACTCAGCGACGGTAATACCTACCGCCGTTTGACAAGTGACCCTACGGGACAATATACAAGAGTACTCACGGAATGTTTAAATACTGCAGTCTCCGCTGGACTTATTCCATTGTGTGTGAAAGATGCTCTTATCCCTTTACACCCTGTAGTACCATTACTCTATACTACACCCAAAATACATAAAAGGTTGAACAAACCTCCTGGCCGACCTATTATATCGGCCAGGGGGTCTTTGTTTCAATCTGTGTCCATTTTCCTGGATGATATATTTCAGCCATACATTCAGAGAATGCCGAGGTATCTATTGGATACCAGTACTTTGCATAGACGTCATGATGTATTACCTGTATTGCCGACCGATACATTACTCTGCACAATTGATGTGCAGAGTTTGTACACGGTCATCTCCCATGAAGGGGGTTTAGCAGCAGTTGATGTATTCCTTAAAGCTCAACAAGATTATGAGGGACCAGATATCCCTTTATGTCTTAAATTACTGGAAATTACGTTATTGAAAAACTGCTTTCTGTATGACGGTAAATATTACCTGCAGTGTCGAGGGTGTGCGATGGGGTCCAGTGTGGCCCCATCGTACTCCAATATTTACATGTTTGGGGTAGAGGAGGAGTTGTTTTTTTGTTGACATGGAAATATCTCAGCATATTTTGTTTTTTTGTAGGTATATAGATGACCTGCTGGTCATTTGGCAGGGTCCCAAAGAACTATTGATGGCCACGATTGATAGCCATAATGCCAAAGAGCACCCTATCAAATTTACATATTCCATTGAACCCTATACCATTCAATTTTTGGATGTACAAGGATCTATAGTTAACAATAGGATCACTACCTCACTTTATTCAAAACCTACAGGTTTTACAAGTAGTTATCCATTGCCCCTCAAACGAGGGTTACCCTATTCGCAATTTTTGCGAGTAAAAAGGATCACGTCTGATCCAGTATTGGCAGCCAAACAGATTGAACAGATGTATCATAAATTCCTAGATCGAGGATATTGTCCAACTTTATTAGACCAGGCAAAAAGTAAGGCCATGGCATTAGATCGCCAGAAGTTGTTACAGGAACAAAAAGATAAAAACCAACAAAGGGTCATACCATGGGTGAATAACTTTAATTCAGCCAGCCATTCTATTCAGGGGTCTGTTAAAAAAACATTGGCATTTGATCCAATCAGATCCAGAGTTACAGTTGGAGCATACTAGGCTGATGCCTAGTTATAAACGTTCAAAAAACTTGCGTGACATATTGGTCAAATCTGATATTTATGATCCAGTACAACAGTCCTCGTTTTTTGGGGGTAGGAAAGGCTGTTACAAGTGTACTTGTACTACTTGTCAGTATTTAATCTCTGGCAGCACGTTCCAGCATCCACACACTGGTAGAACTTATCACATTAGACATCGGCTTATGTGTAGTTCGCGATATGTGGTTTACCAACTGATATTCCCCTGTGGGCTGTCATATATAGGCAAAACGGAGGGAGCATTTAAGGAACGTATGACAGCCCACAGATCCGCAATCAAAGCAGCCATAGCCTCTGGTAAAAGTTACCAACCAGTGGCAAGGCACTTTGCCACTGCCCGGCACCCTCTTGCATCCTTGAAATATAGGATGATAGATCAGGTTCAGCCGTCCCTTAGAGGGGGCAATAGAGGGCTTAGACTGTTGAGATTAGCGACCCAGTGGATTCAGCGACTGGACACGGTATCCCCGCGGGGCCTCAATGAGCAATTAGGATTGAATTGCTTTATGTAATTATGTCTGATAGGTCCTTTGCATCCATGTGCATTATTAGGTGTAAATACGCTATATAAGTATCGATATATGTGAGGTATTTATTTGTAGTTCTGTGTCACTCTTTATGGATACTTGTATATACATCTAATGGTTATACATTCAGGCATTTATTCCATAGATATGTGTGTCCTTCTATGGTGAGGAATATCCGTACTATGTATAGCTGATGTCTGTTGATTGTTGCCTTGGTGATGGGAGCACAATGATGACGTTGGTGTCATCCACGTCAGCGTCACTGGGCGGGCTGCAATCCTGTTTCCGGATCCATGGCGCCAGTCACAGAGGTGTTACTGCTATTTAGGTGTGTTTCTTTCTTGTTGTTTGTAAGCCTGAAGAAAATGCTTAAAGCATTGAAACGTTGCTAAATCCTTGCTGTCTGTAAGTCTGCTTTTTTTTTAAGTCGCCCGGAGTGCCGCACTTATCTACGTGTGTATATATATATATATATATATATATATATATATATACAAATAGAGATCCCTGCACTCTCACATACCACAGCCAGTGACTAGGGTGCCAATCAAAGTCCAACCCACTCAGGAGTGGGACCCATAGTACAATACAGTATTTACCACAGATGTGGAAAGGATTTCCCTTTTCTTTAACAAGAGGTCCCGGTCACCCCCAGGTGGCAGCGGTGGAATCCAGTCTATGAGCTTCGACCTCAAATTTTGACATGCCCATGCGGACTATGTTATGTCGGAATGACCACCAGACGGTTCCGAGATAGAATGGCTAACCATAGAACTTCGATTCACCAAGCAATTACCTCTGGGACTGCTGTGTTGCCGGTAGCCCGACACTTCATGACATTACGACATCAAGTCTCGGATTTGATGTCATCAGATAGGAGGTATATATATCAGTTCCCACTCTCACCCTTAGTCATAGCTGTGAATGGGAATCTTGAGAGAGCACCAGGGTGAGTACCTCATCAATAGACACTTTGATATTATTAGGAAGTAAAATCCCACTTATGAAGTAATTTTTCTTTTAGGATATTTGACTTAGTCCGAATCTATCACATTATTCTTATTCAAAATTGGAGTTTTCATTTTACACCCAAAAGGTGAGCCTAATATTTTTCCACATTATTTAAAAATGATTCATTTTGGTTGCAGTAATATTAGATTTTTAATTGTTAATTTGGTACAGTAATAATTTCCACATATTGGATCATATAGGATATTATAATTCATGAGAAATTAGGAACATAATTTGATGTTCCATTATTTACATGAGTTATAAATGGTGATACCATGTAGTTTAATGAGAAATAAGTATCAGATCTTGTAATAAGGCACGTCAGGTGTCGTCTTGATTAATACCGGCAGTCGATATGGTTAATGGCATTGTACCATATGTAAATATTAAAATTATCTGGAAAATACAATAATAATTTTTTAATTTTTTGATCAGCTATTGTGTTCAGCATGGTCCCTTATCAATAGTGCAATTGTACTGCATTTATAAGAGCTGTCATAATTTATCCTGTATAGAAGCCAATAATGTACAGGGTTAGACTATAATATACAGTAGTTTCCATTATAGTATAGTATCAAGGGTACTATAATGGAAACTACTGAGGAGGAAAGAGATTTAGGAGTCACTATTTCAAGTGACTTGAAGGCAGGAAAGCAATGCAACAAAGCAATGAGAAAGGCAAGTCAGATGCTTGGTTGCATTGGGAGAGGAATCAGTAGCAGGAAAAAAGAAGTGATAATGCCACTGTATAGGTCATTGGTAAGGCCCCATCTGGAATACTGTGTCCAGTTCTGGAGACCCTATCTCCAGAAGGATATAAATACATTAGAGAGTGTACAAAGAAGGGCAACTAAAATGGTGCATGGCCTACATCACAAAACTTACCCGGAAAGGCTAAAAGATCTTAACATGTATAGTTTGGAGGAGAGAAGGGAAAGGGGAGACATGATAGAAACTTTCAAATATATAAAGGGTCTTAACAAAGTTCAGGAGGGAAACATTCTTCAAAGGAAAAGAAGTATTAGAACTCGAGGGCATACATTGAGACTGGAGGGGGGGAGGTTCAGGGGAAATTTAAGGAAAAATTACTTCACAGAAAGGGTAGTGGATAAGTGGAATAGCCTCCCATCAGAGGTGGTAGAGGCTAAGACTGTAGGGCAATTTAAACATGCTTGGGACAGGCATATGAATATCCTTACAAAGAATCAAGGTTAAAAAAGGGTTGAGATTGCCTAAAGGATAAAATAAAAAAGGGGCAGACTAGATGGGCCAAGTGGTTCTTATCTGCCGTCAAATTCTATGTTTCTATGTTTCTATATGTGAGAGTCTGCTGTTTTTAATCAATGCTGTTAATAAAGAGTCATTTTCATAATGTATATTTTCTATACTTTCAATCCATAGGTCATTGTCACAGCAATTTCACTTTTTATGTACATTGATGAACTTTATATGATAAATACGAATATTGTAATGTAAGTAATTCTGTTTGATTACCTATGATGTAATTGTATACACTGTAACGTTTATCTATCATTGTCTCTGTTATGGATTTCATGATGATAAGCAATATGTAAATGAACTCAACGGTGATTAATTAAGTGCTGATTATGACCATCATTAGAGAGCGATTTACATCCATTCCTCCATCACCCGACTATGTTTGTTCCTCCTTCTTTGATGTTGTTTCTAATCCTTGCTATATATTCATATGGTCACTTTAAACTAATATCAATTCTGATGGTGATATTTTTAGATCTTCTATCTTTGAGAATATTGTCCACACCCACGGCGAATAGCTGGATGGGATTTTGAATCTTACAAACTTTGACCATATTGGTATGTAAGTAGACAATTTAAATCAAGTAATATCGTGCCAGATAAACTTATCACTTAGTTTATTTTCCTCTTTCTAATAACCACTCAGATCACGACCCCTGATGAAGTCCTGTATGGACGAAACGCGTTGGATATTCACGCATTTGTGAATTTGAACACATTTCTGAACGCTTTGGTGGAAGAATTGATATTCAATCTAATTGTAGATATCACCAACATATATTTCGTCAGATTATTAGTCTGTATTGTTCATGTATGGTACAAAGTCATTTGCATGTTTTTATTGAAGTTTTTATATACTGTTACAAGTATTTACTGTTAAATTTTAAGAATAAATACATCTTTAAGTGATATCTGAGGTGGTCTAGCTCCCATGAGAATCTCTCTTTTTTTTATTTCCAATTTAGTGCCTTGTCTGACAGGAGGCATTTCTCAGTGGTACGAGCTATATTGTATATTAGCGCAAAAAAAAGGGTTCTTTATTTTTTCGGTGTGTGTGTGTGTGTGTGTATATATATATATATATATATGTATATATATATATATATATATATATATATATATATACAAATAGAGATCCCTGCACTCTCACATACCACAGCCAGCGACTAGGGTGCCAATCAAAGTCCAACCCACTCAGGAGTGGGACCCATAGTACAATACAGTATTTACCACAGATGTGGAAAGGATTTTACCTTTTCTTTAACAAGAGGGCCCGGTCACCCCCCGGTGGCAGCGGTGGAATCCAGTCTATGAGCTTCGACCTCAAATTTTGACATGCCCATGCGGACTATGTTATGTCGGAATGACCACCAGACGGTTCCGAGATAGAATGGCTAACCATAGAACTTCGATTCACCAAGCAATTACCTCTGGGACTGCTGTGTTGCCGGTAGCCCGACACTTCATGACATTACGACATCAAGTCTCGGATTTGAGGTCGAAGCTCATAGACTGGATTCCACCGCTGCCACGTGGGGGTGACCGGGCCCTCTTGTTAAAGAAAAGGGAAAGCCTCTGGATATACAGACTTGATACGATAGCCCCAAGGGGCATGAATGAAAACAACCCGTTGTCCATCTTTTTGAAATAATTCTTGTTTGTTTTTGCCTATATAACCGTACGGTAAATGTAGGTTCCACCTATATCACATATATCTGGTGGCTATGCATATTAATACCCAGGTGGGCATGATTTTATTATTCTTTCTCTTTCTATTTTGTACCTATTTTTTCTTATTTTTACTTTACCCCTCTTTTTTCCAATGCACTACCCTATCTGTGGATCCCTGACTTGTGACCTCATCGGCCTCTGTTATACCATCCTGTATATTAACATATGACTTAGATTGGTTCATAATGACATTGGTATTTTCATCCCCTTTTATTAATATAAATTAATATATGTTCTACACTGATCTATAATGATTGTGTATATATTGTGCATGTTTGATAATATTTCTTGGTTGTCTTAATTGATTATTCATGGCCATTCATTTATGCCCCCACGGTATATATGCACCACTTTATGTATTCAGCCAACTAACTAGCGGAGCGCTTCCACCAACTAATGGAAGCGACACTCCGTGAGACAGGGCACATTCTGTTGCTATGGATGCGGCGGGCTTCTAGTAAACAGTGTGCGTTCTGAGATGGTATCACAAATCCCCAAGGAGAGTCCAAGTGTGTCGGCGGTTGCGATGCCTGACCTTCCCAACACTGGACGGGAAGAGGTGGCTCCTACCACCATTTGCATGCCCCCTGCAAGTACTGGCAGGAACACCCACAGTCCAGTTCCTGATATTGAAATTGAAGATGTCACTGTTGAAGTACACCAGAATGAGGATATGGGTGTTGCTGGTGCTGAGGAGGAAGTTGATGATGAGGATTCTGATGGTGATGTGGTTTGTTTAAGTCAGGCACCGGGGGAGACACCTGTTGTCCGTGGGATGAAGAAGCTCATTGTCATGCCTGGGCAAACAACCAAGCCACCTCTTCGGTGTGGAATAATTTCTCCATAAATCCGGACAACAGGTGTCAAGCCATCTGTTGCCTCTGTCAATCTGTAATAAGTTGTGGTAAGGATGTTAACCACCTAGGAACATCCTCCCTTATACGTCACCTGGAGCGCATTCATCAGAAGTCAGTGTCAAGTTGTGAAACTTTGGATAAGAGCGTAAGCAGTCCACTGACACCTAAATCCCTTATCCCTCTTGTACCCAAGCTCCTGCAAGCCACACCACCAATTCCCTCAACATGAACTTCCTCCTCAGTCAGGAACGTCAAGACTGAAGAGTCCTCTCCTAACCGGGATTCCTCCGGGAGAATCCTTGAGTGGTACACCTGCTGTTGCTGCCGCTGCTGCTGTTGCTGCTGGGAGTCGATCATCATCCCAGAGGGGAAGTCGGAAGACCATTTGTGCTATTTCCAGTAAGCAATTGACTGTCCAACAGTCCTTTGTGAGGAAGATGAAATATGACAGCAGTCATCCTGTTGCAAAGCGGATAATTGAGGCCTTGACACTTATGTTGGTGTTAGACGTGCATCCGGTATCCACCATTAGTTCAGTGGGACTTAGAGAATTGATGGAGATAGTGTGTCCCCAGTATCAAATCCCATCTAGGTTCCACTTCTCTAGGAAGGCGATACCGAGAATGTACAAAGACGTCAGAAAAAGAGTCACCAGTGTCCTACAAAATGCTTAACCACGGACATGTGGACAAGTGGAACAGGGCAGACTAAGGACTATATGACTGTGACATCCCACTGGGTAGATGTATGGCCTCCCGCAGCAACATCAGCAGTGCCATTAGTAGCAGCATCTCGCAAACGCCAACATGTTCCTAGGCAGGCTACACTATGTATCACAGCTTTCCGTAAGAGGCACACAGCTGACAACCTCTTACAGAAACTGAGGGACATCATCGCAGGATGGCTTACCCAAATTGGACTCTCCTGGGGATTTGTGATATTGGACAATGCCACCAATATTGTGAGTGCATTACATCTGGGCAAATTCCAGCATGTCCCATGTTTTGCACATACAATTAATTTGGTGGTGCAGAATTTTTTTTAAAATGACATGGGTGTACATCCTTTACACCCATGTCATTTTTAAAAAAATGCTGTCGGTGGCCCAAAAAATTGCGGGCCACTTTCAAAATTCTGCCACTGCGTGCCAAAGATAGGAGCGCCAGCAAACACTCCTGAACCTGCCCTGCCATCAACTGAAGCAAGAGGTGGTAACAAGGTGGAATTCAACACTCAATATGCTTCAGAGGATGGAGGAGCATGAAAAGGCCATTCATCCACCTACGATATAGGCAAAGAAGGGGGAATGCACCTGACTCAAGATCAGTGGAGAATGATTTCTGTCTTGTGCAAGGTTCTCCAACCCTTTGAACTTGCCACACGTGAAGTCAGTTCAGAAACTGCCAGCTTGAGTCAGGTCATTTCCCCTCATCAGGCTTTTGCAGAAGCAGCTGGATAAATTGAAGGAGGAGCTAAGAAGGAGTGATTCCACAAAGTATGTGGGACTTGTGGATAGAGCCCTTCATTCGCTTTGACAGGATTCAAGGGTGGTCAATCTGTTGAAATCAGAGCACTAAATTTTGGCCACCGTGCTCGATCCTAGGTTTAAAGCCTACGTTGTATCTTTACTCACCAGCAGGTCTTTGCACCTCTGCAGACTTGTGTCTGCTGGAAAGAAATTGTCAACTCAAGCGGAATGTGACCCGTCAACAGCTCCTCCTTCAATTTCTCCCGCCACTGGGGCTGCAAGGAAAAGGATAAGATTTCCTAGCCCACCCACTGGCGGTGATGCAGGACAGTCAGGAGCGAAAGCTGACATCTGGCTTGGACTGAAGGACCTGCCAACGATTACTAACATGTCTACTGTCACTGCATATGATTCTGTCACCATTGAAAGAATATTGGAGGATTATATGAGTGACCGCATCCAAGTAGGCATGTCAGACAGTCCGTATGTATACTGGCAGGAAAAAGAGGCAATTTGGATGCCCTTGCACAAACTGGCTTTATTTTTACTAAGTTGCCCCCCCCTCCAGTGTGTACTCCGAAAGAGTGTTTAGTGCAGCCGGTAACCTTGTCAGCAATCGGAGTAGGAGGTTACTTCCACAAAATGTGGAGAAGATGATGTTCATCATAATGAATTATAAATTCCTCCAGGAAGACCTTTACCAGCAATTGCCTCCAGAAAGTACAGAGGGACCTGTGATAGTGGATTCCAGTGGGGACGAATTAATACTCTGTGAGGAGGAGGAGGAGGAGGAGGATGTACACAGTGAAAGGGGTGAGGAATCGGAGGATAAGGATGAGGTCGACATCTTGCCTCTGTAGAGCGAGTTTGTGCAAGGAAAGATTGATTGCATCTTTTTTGGTGGGGGGGATTAATTGCTTCTTTTTTTTGTGGGGGCCCAAACAAACCAATCATTTCAGCCACAGTCGTGTGGCAGACCCTGTCACTGAAATTATTGGTTAGTTAAAGTGTGCATATCCAGTTTATACAACATAAGGGTGGGTGGGAAAGCCCAAGGTCAATTCCATCTTGCATCTCTTTTTCTTTTATCATCATGTGCTGTTTGGGGACTATTTTTTTAAAGTGCCATCCTGTCTGACACTTCCGTATATGTCCAGTGGTACTGCCATTTAATTCCAGTGATCTGGACGTATAATTCCAGTGATTTTGCAATTTAATTCAAGTGATTTGGACGTATAATTCCAGTGGGAATTGTATGTGTCCCTTGGCTTAGTCATACAGCTACCTCATTGCACCTCTTCAACATCTTTGCATGAGGTGCTGTTTGGGGCCTAGTTTTTGAAAAGTGCCATCCTGTCTGACACTGCCGTATGAGTTCAGGGGTACTGCTGTATTAGTCCACCAATTGCAGATTTTTTTTAAAATGACGGGCGTGCTGGAGATGCTGTCAGTGGACCGAACAATTGCAGCCCACTCTCGACATTCAGCCACTGTGTGACACTACTAGATGGGCCAGGTGGTTGTGTCGCTTAGCTTAGTCATACAGCAACCTCGGTGCACCTTTTTTTCTTCTCTGAATTTTGTGCTGTTTTGGGACTAGTTTTTGAATAGTGCCATCTTGTCTGCAACTGCAGTTCCACTCCTAGATGGGCCAGGTTTTTGTGCCGCACACTTGTGTCACTTAGCTTGATCATACAGCCACCTCAGTACAACTTTTAGGCCTATAAACAATATTGTGAGGTGTGAGCTGTTCAGAATAGACTGGAAATGAGTGGAAATGAATGTTATTGAGGTTAATAATACTGTAGGAGCAAAATTACCCCCAAATTCTGAGATTTTAGCTGTTTTTATGTTTTTTTCTCTGCTGCCATATGTCCAGTGCTGCTGTATAAGTCCAGTCCTGTGGTGCTGTGTTGTACTGCATCAGTTCAATGGTGGTGTATTGTGCTGTATCAGTCCAGTCATAGTGGTGGTGTCCTCTGCTGCCATATGTCCAGTGCTGCTGTATAAGTCCAGTCCATTGCAGTGGTGTTGTGTTGTCCTGCATCAGTCCAGTGGTGGTGTCCCTGTGCTGCCGTATATGTCTAGTGGTATTGCCGTATATGTCCATACACTAAGCCAAAATTTACATTATGCCACACAGTAAGAGATAAAATTTACATTACGCGTACAGTATGATAGAAAATTCACATTACGCCACACAGTATGAGGCAAAATTCACATTATGCCACTCAGTATGATCTATAATTCACATTACACCACACAGTAAGAGATAAAATTCACATTACGCCACACAGTATGAGATAAAATTCACATTACACCACAAAGTATGAGGCAAATTTCACATTATGCCACACAGTATGATAGAAAATTCACATTACGCCACACAGTATGAGGCAAAATTCACATTATGCCACTCAGTATGATATGAAATTCACATTACGCCACACAGTATGATCCAAAATTTACATTACGCCACATGGTATAGGCCAAAATTGACATTACTCCACACAGTATGAGATTAAATTTACATTACGCACACAGTATGAGATAAAATTCACATTACGCCACACACTATGGGATATATTTACTAAGATTCGGAATTGTCGTGATTTGGTGGGAGATTAAACACGACTGACATCGGTAGTGAGAATTTGTAACTTTTTTTTTTTACGACTCATTTACTATGCTTTCGTATTTTGTGTTTTCGTAGTTTTCGATGTCGATGTTGTTCGTATTTTGTTCAATGCGAATGCGGGCGATTTGTGTTTTTGCGGTCGTATTTTTGGTGTGTTTTTACGGATTCTTAATTTTTTCACGGCAGACTTTTTGTCCCTTCCCAGCCGCGTTATTTTCTGACTTTCGATTTCGTCACTCGTCCGTGATTGGTTGTGTTTGTGATGGAGGAGTGTCTGTGCTCATTAGTATAAAAACGCCCCCAATCAGCCGCACCTCGTGGGTTTAGCTAGTGGAGAGGTGAGAGGAAGTTTGTGAGTTGGAAGTTGTTGGGGGTTTTTGGCGATTGTTGAGTGCTGTATTGTGTGTGTAAGTAGTCTTGTGATACTTGTTGTGTAGTTTATTTACAGTTTGTTTTTAGTGTTTGTGTTTTTTAGTTACAGTCTATTTTCATTGTGTGTGTGTGTGTGTGTGTGTGTGTGTGTGTGCGTGGTTGGTGTGTAGTGGTAGAGTGTGTTTTTTTTTTTTCTCAGTGTTATTTGTTGTTTGTCATTATTATGTCCCAGTCAGAGGTGAGGGGGAGGAGGTGATTGAGGGGGAGGAGGTGAGTGAGGGGGAGGAGGTGAGTGAGGTGGGGGAGGTGAGTGAGGTGGAGGAGGAGGGTGAGGTTACTGCTGTGGCCTCAAGTGAGAGTGACAGTGATGGTACTGTTGCTCCGCAGCCATGCACCACTACCAAGACGGGCCGCAATGTGAAATTTAGCTATGTGGAAAATATGGCTTTGGTGCATGAGTTGATGCGCCATCACCGCCAGCTGTTTGGCCGTGATGCGGCCAAGGTTCCTTCACGCAGGAAAAGTGTTCTGTGGGGGAAGGTAGTAGCGGCAGTTAACAGTGAGGGTGTGGTGAAGAGGACCGAGGACACATGTCGGAAGAGATTCTACGACATCAAGCGCCGTGTCAAGGCAAAGATGGCAAAGGAGGCTAAGTCAGACAGGCAAACAGGGGGTGGCCATCCCTTTATAGCGTCGTATTGGGAGTGGGAGGAGCCTGTGCGGACCCTTATTCCGCATGAAGTTGTGGGTGCGACTAATGTCCGGGACTCGGATCGTCCTAGGCAGGATGGTGAGTATTTTTCCATAATTGTATTTTGTGTTTGCATATGTGTATGTGCCTTATTAGTTTTTTTGTGTGTTATTTTATGTGAAATAGTGTAAAATTTTGTAAATTGCTTAGCTAATTACTTGTTGTTTTTGGATCTTGTGTTAGTATAGTGAAGTGTTTTTGTTTTCTTGTACTTTAGCTATATTTTTTATGTAAATGTTACAATTTAAATGATGTAAATTCTGCCCTATATGGTTTAATTTCTAAAGGTTCATTAGTTACGTGTAAGTCACGTGTTGGCACGATTTTTAAAAATGTTTGTATGGTGCTTTTTTTGGATAAAGTATGTTGTTGTTTTACGCTCTTTGTGGGTAATGTGTTGTTTTTCTAGCTGCCTAAGTAGTGTATTTACTTTTTAGAACCTATTTTTAAACTTTTTTTTTTGGCTATTCTTTTGAAAAGTCTTGTTTTTTCTTTTTATAACATAAATTTCATTTGTACCACATGGTTGTATATTGAGCTGTTGTCCATTGCAATCTAAACACCTTGGACTATGGTTTTGTCTTTGGAAATGGTACCTCATTAGACTAGACACAATGAAACAACCCAGAAATATTTGTGTTATTGTTTAAAAGTTTACTCATAATGTTATTCAGATGTCCACATCACAAAATGATACTGTTTTCAAAATTGAACAATGAAAATAATGGTAACAAACACAAACTTCCCATTTTTACAGTACGAAAGCAAGCCACCACTTCCAGGACACAGGCCACACTGGCCAGAGCTGTGGATGTTGGTGATACAGGTAAGCAAACATTGGTAGCACATAATCTGGCCACACCAAAAAAATAACACAATCAAATGTTTGATTGATCACATAGCAACTTCAACATCGCATCACACTCCACAAAGACGTCCTTCACAGGGGTCTGACAGCCACAAGAAGAGGCCTAGCAAGAGACGCCGTCCTGATGTGGCACCAACACCAGCATTAACACCACCCCAACGTCGTATCTCGACTGTGTTGCCTGAGCCACCAGAACACATTTTGGAGAGTCCTCAATCACCGGAGCCACAATCCCCTCAGCTGTCTGGTGAGTAAACACACAAAAAAAAAATATTAACATACTTACACACTGTTTTAGCACACAAAAGACACACCACCAAAATAACACACAAATCCTAGTAGGGGGCCACATGGCTTGCAAAATTAATTGGTTCTAATCTTCACTTTACAAATGAAGCAAATTTTGAGTGTTCTCTTGTGCCTTACAGTAGTATTGTGTATTAATAATTTAAGTCAACAAACAACATTCTTGTTTGAGCAAGATTCACAGCCTTTCACAATGGTGAGTGTATTCATATTGTCATTTACTGAGTTGACTTTTAAGTACGATATGGCGGATGTAAACTCTCATTTGTTGAATTTTGTAACTTTGTAGGTATGTGTGTTTGGCAAGTAAGTGTGGTCTTAGTCAAACATGTGTATGGAATATTTTGTGTAAATGTTTGGGGCCATAATATCCAACATCATTTGCCTTTTTGATTGTCAATAGGAGTATTGGTGCACACCCTCTTTTTATTTTGATAAATGGTTGGCGATAAAGTCATGCAGGTTTATGTAAAGAATAAAACAAACAGAAGTAAAACAGGTCCTTAAATGTTGTCCCCTTAAGCCCCATACAGAACCAGACATCATGCCACAGGAAGCCCAACAGGAATCTGAAATACAGGAAACATACACCCTCCACCTGCAAGCAATAGACCAAAACCAAACTAACATGCCTCCGGAAATTTCACCGCCACCCCAAATGTCCCCACACCCACAATTGAGCTAAACAACCCCCCAGCCTCAACATGACCCATCATTTTGGGAAAGTTGGGCAACACAACAGGCACAGAATCATGAGTGCCTACGCACACACAGCCAATACCTGGCCAGTCTGCCCTATCATCTACCGAGACTCTGTAGAAACACAAGCAGGCTCAATGTCCAGCTATGCAGAGTCGCCAACAGTATGGAGCAGATGAGAGCAGATAACAGCCAACTTATTGTTACCTTTCAGCGCATAATGGATGAGCAACACCGCTATCAACAAGCAATCATTCAGTTAATACAAAACAATCAACTTATAACCCACCACACCTACCCAGACCCCAATTTCATCACCAGTTCGAAGATCGAGCCGAACCCGCTCCAATGTCCCAACAAAAACCACGTCAGCCACCAAAGAACACCCTAAGAAATAACCGACCCTGCAGCTGGAGCCAAATTCTTCACAAGTATTATTACAATAATATTGCATTTTGGTAGAAGAGACCACATGTTGTATGGTAATAAATGTGCAAAATGGTTTATGTGCAATGTGGTATTTGTAATTGACTGTCAGTGTAACAGGCTCATTCATTGAGTTATCACACACATGTGTTTGGTAAATTATAGCATCATGAGTAACATGAAGGTTTACATAATCACAGACCTAATTATGTTCAAAATATTGGTTAAGATTGTTAGGCAATGTGGGTTAGGCTAATTGCCAGACATTACTCAATGTCCATTATGTTGTGTTCAGTAGCTTACAAATTTGCATCACAACTTACAAATAAACCCAACACAAAAAAAACACAAACAAGATCAAAAACAAGTGTGAGTTTGTTAGGGCATACTAAATTATTATTTAGAATTGTGGAAAACATTAACTTACTATTTACCAAATAACCATTATCGCAAAAAAACAACAAAATTCAAACATATAGCAATATACAATTAGATAAGTAACTGATACACAACAGTTAGACAGAAACACATATAAAGCAAAGAAACTACACTCAGCGAACTAGATCTATAGTGAGCAAGAGCCACATTTCTATTGGAAATACATTTGTGTGTCTGATTTCTTTATAAACAAAACACACAGGCAAATATACTTACCGCTAAAATGGGCCAAAATCAGCTCTTGCCTTACCTGCCTCCTTACACCTGTACTCAGTGTCGCCAGATGTTTCTAACTCCTCTGCTTGCTGACTGTTTTCTTCATCCTCATTAACATGTGGCAGATGTTGCTGCAAACACATGTTATGAAGAAAACAGCAGCAGAACACAATCCTAGTCACCTTTAAGGGACTATACAACAAAATCCCTGCAGACTTATCCAGACAACAAAACCTTGATTTCAGTACACCAAAACATCGTTTTATTACATTCCACGTAGACTTATGTGCATGATTGTAATTTTGTTCAGCAGGGGAATCAGGGACGGACAATGGAGTCAGAAGCCAAGAGTAGTAGCCATATCCCCTATCACCTGAAAAATAGATATTGGCCACATTGTAACATATGGCTGGACAAACACAGTGCACACACAATGGACAGGTTGAAGTAAACACAAAAATAAAATAAAACACTTGGTACATACTTAGCAGCCATCCATCCGGCATTTTTCCAGCATCAAATTTATCAAAGAGGGATGACTGACTGAGGATGAAGGAGTCATGGCAGTCACCAGGGTAACCTGCAACAACACTCATAATTATGAGATTTGCATTACAAACCACCTGGACATTAGTGGATTGGCCAAGATGTCTATTTATATAAATATATTGCCTGCCTCTAGGTGGTCTCAGCTTAACATGTGTGCAATCTATGGCACCCAGCACATTTGGCATGCCAGCAAGCTCATAGAAAGCTACCCTGACTGCATGCCACTGAGACTCCTTGGTAGGGAAGCAGATAGAGGCATCTATGTGGGGATCCAATGCATCCAAAACCTGGGTGTACATTCCAAAATATAAGGTGAGTGTCTTAAGCACTTATGAAAAATATACTGAATAATATAACATTACACAATACAAAACTTTGACATAGTGGAGTATGTATGGTTTTCCTCACCTGATTTAAGTATTTAGAAAAGGTGGGCTGTGAGATTCCTATTACATCGCCAGTCACAGCCTGAAAGCTGCCAGTAGCCATAAAGTGTAACATAGCCAGGAGTTTGTGCAGGCCTGAGACAGAGCAAAAGCGTGCTGTCTCAGGGTCTAGGTCCAGTTTGACAAGGTCATATAGACGGAAAATGTTGTTTCTATTTAGACGGAACATCTGAATGACCCTATCATCGGCCAATGCCAAGTTTAAACACCCCCTAAAAAACCTGAGGCCTGCGCAGCACCTGTACAACCTGCTGACCATGTTCAGTTTCCTGGACCTGGTTTCTTGTAGCCTCATGGAGCAGTCTCAGGAATCCCACAGCAAACAAAAATTCACTGCTACACACAGCAGCAGCCATTTCAGAGTGATTGATTTGACAAATGTGCTTGCCCACCTTTTAAAGGCCCCAAAATGCAGCTGTGATTAATGATGAAGTCGGAACACATGTAAACACGCTTCTCAAATGCAGGTCTACTTTTTTCTGTGTTTTTTTACGATTCACATTTTTTCACGACAGCAAATGCACTTTCACGGTGGAAATTACAAATATGAATGGTTAGTAAATGACCGAGTTCTATATCTAAACAGCCGTGTTTGACCGATGGTGTATTCATTCGTATTTGTGATCTCGGAAGGCCAAAAAAATACGAATGCCCTCATCACTGCCGAGATTTGTGTTTAGTAAATTCCCGAGATGACACTTTGATGAAAAAACACCAACTCGGTCAAAATCGGGAGCTTAGTAAATATACCCCTATGAGCCAAAATTTACATTACGCCACACAGTAAGAGATAAAATTCACATTACGCCACACAGTATCAGATAAAATTCACATTACGTCACACAGTATGAGCCAAAATTGACATTATGCCACACAGTATGAGCCAAAATTTACATTACGCCACACAGTAAGAGATAAAATTCACATTATGCCACACAGTATGAAATAAAATTCACATTACGCCACACAGTATGAGCCAAAATTTACATTACGCCACACAGTATGAGTCGACATTTACATTACTCCGCACGATATGAGCCAAAATTTACATTACACCATACGGTATGAGGCAAAATTCACATTACCCCACGTGTGAATGAGCGGCTGTGCCCCGGCCTGAATAGACCCCATATAGTACCCCCCAAACACATTATATAATACACAGTGCCCTCTAAACACATATGACACACAGTGCCCCCACACACACATTATGTGACACATAGTGCCCCTCCAAATACATTATGTAATATACATTATACACTAGTTTTTGTGGGTGCGCTCGCAGCTGAGCGCTCCTCGCCGCCTGCCACTCCATGCATAGACAACTACTGACCTCCTTTCTCTCTACTTCACCCCCTCCTTCCCTGTTCACATGTGGGTTCCAGTAGCGGGTGCAGCTGACAAATGCACCCTCTACTGCTCCTGCAGTGGCATGTCACTTCCCCTATCGCCAAGCCTGCTGACTGGGTGTAGCGGGCAGGTGTAGAGAGGGACGCAGTGGGTGGAGGAAGGGCGGGGGTGTAGAGAGCGGAGGTGGGTGGGTGTAAAGAGAGCGGATGGGCTGGCGTAGCGGGCAGCCGTAGAGAGTGGGCGGTCTGTGCTGGCGGGCGTACACAGTCAGGAATAGAACTGCAAGCTCGGCAACGACTCAGCTACAGGAGTGTGTGAGGAGGGTGCCGGACATTAGGGGGTGCCTGTGCGCACCAGGCACCCCCACTGTGCATGCCTATGATTCCAGTGATCTTGCCGTATAATTCCAGTGGTACTGGCGTATAAGTCCAGTCCAGTGATACTGCAGTATATGTACAGCGGTACTGCCGTATAAATCCAGTGATCTTGCCATATAATTCCAGTGGTACTGGCGTATAAGTCCAGTGATCCTGCCGCATAATTCCAGTTATCCTGCCGTATAATTCCAGTGGTACTGGCGTACATGTCCAGTGATACTGCCGTATATGTCCATTGATACTGACGCATATGTCCAGCGGTACTGCCGTATAAATCCAGTGATCCTGGCGTATAATTCCAGTGATCCTGCTGTATAATTCCAGTGATCCTGCTGTATAATTCCAGTGGTGCTGGCCTATAAATCCAGTGATCCTGCCATATAATTCCAGTGGCACTGGCGTATAAGTCCAGTGATCCTGCAGTATACTATAATTCTAGTGATCCTGACGTATAAATCCAGTGGTACTGGCATATAAATCCAGTGATCCTGCTGTTTAAATCCAATTATCCTGCCGTATAATTCCAGTGATCCTGCCGTATAATTGTAGTGATCCAGCCATATAATTATAGTGGTACTGGCGTATAGGTCCAGTCCAGTGATACTGCCATATAATTCCTGTGGTATTGGCATATTAGTCCAGTGATCCTGCCATATAATTACAGTGATCCTGCCGTATAATTCAAGTGGTACTGGCGTAGAAGTCCAGTGATCCTGCCGTATAATTCCAGTGGTACTGGCGTATAAATCCAGGGATCCTGCTGTATAATTCCAGTGATCCTGCCGTATAATTCCAGTGATCCTGCCGTATATATCCTGTTGCAAATCGGATTTATAATTCCAGTGGTACTGGCGTATAAATCCAGTCCAGTGATACTGCCGTATATGTCCAGCGGTGCTGCCATATAAATCCAGTGATCCTGCAGTATATGTCCAGTGGTACTGCCATATAATTCCAGTGATACTTCCGTATATGTGTATATATATATATATATATATATATATATATATATATATATATATATATATATATATTTACCACAGTTGTTAACTGCGCATGGGATATTGCTCTCAGTCCAAATTCAAATGATCAGTTCTTTTCTTTTTATCGATGTACGTGCTGCCAATTCCTGAAAAGCCGATCCACCGGCTCAGTACATGTGAAAAAGCAGAAGAAAGGAAGGCGCACAAATAAGCAAAGTTTGAAATCTTTACTAATAAAAAGATAAAAGCTCACATACATCGAGGTAAGTAAATACCGGCTCCCTCCTCCAAAACCCCACAGGAAACGTTTCCGGATCGTGCCCAGCAGTGATTCAGACGGGGAACTTCAAATGGTTTGCATCCGGCTGTGCTTACATCCACGCACTCGGTCATAGAGCATGCGGCCGCTCGTTCAGTACTTGGTGTAAATGTCCCGACCGGTTTCGTCGTAATAGACTTCGTCAGGGGGCGTGTAGCCAAACAGAGTTCCCGTGCAACATTTATAGCACATCACTCACAATCAATTCATTAAAAGACTTTACATTTTTACATTCTAATAAACTTATTTCTTCATAGATTCAGTAAACATCATTAAAATCAATCAATTTAATAACAATTCACATTTTTATATAAGACCAGAGGGTAATCCATAGCCCGTCAGACAGCATTATATATCTTAATCATTAATTAACTAAATCAGCTGTTCTCAATTTTTATCAGGAAATCTCCAGCTATTTGTGGTTATACACACATACCAGTAATCAATTTCGAGTGCTGTTTTCACCATTCATTATAAGACATAAAGATGTTTAAGTTTGCGTCTGTCAGTTCTATGATCTATCCTCGGTTTCATTACTGTATAAAATCAGATATATAAATATACCATTATACTGATCTCAATTAATACGGTCATAATTTTTTTAGTCACAGGTTTTTATACTTTATCAAAAACGATTTTCCTTATTAATTTATTTTCTTTCATTATCTATATTTTATAATACTCACATTTTATTTATTTCTTTTTTATTTTCTATTTATCATATATGTATATATAAAATATCTATAATGTCATTCACAGCACACAGTACAGGGAGAAACGATTCTTAAATGAATGCTGAAGTATATATATACAAAAACAGATATATACATATATATCTGTTTACATATTTATTTAATTTCTTATTAAAAATAGGAGTAGATATAGTTTGACATTGAATATTGCACCATGTTATGCATCCAACCATACACCCTATCGATGCAATTAAGGGGTGAAACACCCAACCAACAAAATGACATCAGTGAGCATGATTATCTGCATTCCATTAGTGCAAAAAAGGGACAATGTCAAAATTCTCATTAAGACCATTAGGGCTCAGTGTTTTCAATTTATGGATCCAGTATGTTTCTCTCCTTCCTAGTTTTTTTAGGAGATCACCACCTCTATCGTCTAAAGTGACGTGTTCTATGGGTTTAAAGGAAAAATTATTTAAATTCCCACCTCCACACTCCACAAAGTGACGGGGCACACTATGATTCGTCATATTGTTATTTATACTTCTCATATGTTCAAGGATTCTAGTTTTTAACATCCTTTTTGTTCTACCTATATAACTAGCCCCACATCTGCATTCCAACTGATACATCACGTGGGTAGTTAAACAATTAGCAAAACCTTTTATTTTCCAGGATTCTGTACGTTCCCTATTCCAAATCATCTTTCTGTCTTTGCTCATATATTTGCATACTTTGCAATGGCTACAAGGTGCACATCCATTCAGATCCTTTAACCCAGTGGTGGCCAACGCGTGGCTCTTGAGCCACATGCGGCTCTTTCTTCATTCAAATGTGGCTCCCAACACTCAAAGTCACGTGACCACAAGAGATCTGTAAACCGCTGCACTCCAGCCAGACATGCAGCAGCACTACGTAGACTGAGAACTGAGGGAGCCAAATACACATGGGGGAGCTAGCTGGAGTGACACAGGCAGGTGCTGGCTGGAATGACACAGGCGGGTGCTGGCTGGAGTGACACATGGGGGAACTGAAGTGTATTATGTGAATCTGGCTTTTCAATATATTTTATGCAGATCTGGTTGTTTCAGTTATTTGATGTAGAAGTGGCTTTCTCATTGTATTTTATGTTTGATCTGGCTTTTTCAATGTATTTTATACCAGGGGTGTGGCCTAGCAGGCACAAGGTCACACCCCATTTTTGCAAGTGCGCCTTCGGCTCGAAGTCGGCTCTTTGATGTACCTAACAAGATTTCTTGGCTCTTTGTCTCTGACTGGTTGGCCACCCCTGCTTTAACCAATTATTATCATCTTCATTTTTTAAATTACTAGGGGCCAGGGCTGCTTTAAGTGTTTTTGCTCTCTTAAATATTACTTTGGGTTTAGCAGGAAGTACTCTATTCAAAACAGGGTCTAGCATCAGCACATCCCAATGTTTGAATAGTATACCTTCAATTTGCTTATTCTTAGTGTTAAAATTAGTCACAAAAGGAACCATTTCTTTATTTTTCGCAATGTTTGTATCTTTATTTCTATATTTCAAGAGTTCTATTCTATCTGCCTTATGTTTACACTTCTTAATTGTCTCTGTGGGGTATTTTTTTCTCCATAAATCTATCTATATATGTTTCTGCTTGTTTTTCATACATATATTCATCTCCACAGTTTCTTTTTAATCTTAGAAACTGTGAGTACGGAATATTCCGCAGCCAGTTTTTTGAATGGCAGCTGTCAAAGTGTATGTAGCTGTTGCTATCAACTTTTTTGATATGAGTATACGTATTAATTTTCTTACCAGGAGTCCATTCGCTCACATCCACAACTAGATCTAGAAACTCAATTTTTTTATCTTGATAATTAAACGTAAATCTAAGATTATTCTCATTGGTATTAATATATAGCATAAATTTTTCAAAGTGTGCTTTATCACCTCTCCATACTATCAGTATGTCATCTATATACCTATGAAAACTATCAATTTTCTCAGTAAATTCGTTTTCAATAAAAATATTTTCCTCTTCCCATCGACCTAAATACAAATTAGCTAGGCTCGGTGCATATGGGGTCCCCATCGCACACCCACAAGATTGGTTGTAAAATTCACTCTGGAACTTAAAATAATTATTTTTGAGAATATACTCAACACATTCTACCAAAAAATATCTCATCTCTTTAGTGACATTTTCGTCCTTAGAAAGGAAATAATGAATGGCTTCCAGACCTTTGTCGTGTGCTATGCTGGTGTACAGAGATTCGACATCTACTGTACACCAGCTATACCCTTCTTGCCATTCCATCTGATCTATTATATTAAGTATCTGTGTTGAGTCTTTCACAAACGATCTGAGTGTAAATACATACTTCTTTAGAAAAAAATCCACATATTCAGATAATTTACATGTAGCAGAATCTATTCCCGCAATTATCGGGCGTCCAGGGGGTTTATCTAAACTTTTATGTATCTTCGGCATATAATAAAATATAGCTATCTTGGGAAACTCGTTAAACACATAATCACTTTCTTGTTTGCTGATACAACCATTATCATGGCCCTTTTTGAGTAATTCTCTAATTTCAGATTATATTCTTTTACTAGGATCACCAGATAGTTTGTCATATGTTTTTTCATCATTAAGCAGACGGAATGCTTCATCCAAATAATCTTGTTTATCTAAAATAACAATCCCCCCTCCCTTATCTGCCATTTTTATGACAATATTAGCATTTTTCTCTAATTCCTTAATAGCTTTCCTTTCACTCTGACCTAAATTATCTTTTGATCTTTTTTCTTTTCTACAGAGTTCCTCTAGATCTCTAATGATTAACCGTGAATATGTTTCTATATTCCCCCCACGAGACTCAATGGGGTAATAAGAAGAATAATTCTTTAAACCTGTAACATTAGTTTCTTCTTCTTTATTTACTAGTGTGGATGTGTCTTCATTGTTTTTGGCAAAATGCCTTTTCAGAGTTAATGATCTGGTAAATTTATTAGCATCCATAAATAGATCAAAGTCATTAGGTCCTACATTCGGTGCATATGATAACCCCCGTGTAAGCAATTTTTCTTCATTTGGTTTCAATATATAGCTGGATAGATTAAAGATACATACACTACTTTCTATATCCCTCTTCTTGTTTTTGACCCTCTTGCCTCCTCTCTTTCCTCTTTTTATCCCTCCTGTTTTTTCCTTTTTATGCCCATCTTTGGGCTGTTCTGATTCGTTCTTTCTAAAAAATCTTTTTTTCTCTTTCCATCTTTGACTTTGAGAAAAACCCTGGTTTTCTTCCCTTCTAGGTGTGTGTAGACCATTAAACCTATTAGACAAGGGCATTTTCCATTGTTCTTTTTCCTCATATTTCCTTCTGTTCTTATAAGGTACATGTTGCCATGCCAGTTGTTATATCTTAATCCTTCATCTCTCCTATATTGATCTCCCCCTTCCCTCATTCTTTCTCTGGTAGGATTCCAGTTCCTCACTTTCCCTTCTTTGTAATCATTTATATCCCTCTGGAATTTACGCACCTTCATCTCTATAATCTCTTTTTCTAATTTTTTTACCTTCATATCACTTTTCCTTTTTATTTCTTTATATTCTTTTATGTCTTTAATAGGTTCTATTTTCTTTTCTAATTCACACATTTCTTGATCTACTTCACCAGCTTCCCTTTTCCTTTCTTTAATAATTAGTTTGATCAATTCATGAGAGCACGTATCCAAAATTTTATGCCATGCATCAACAAAATCCTCTCTACCACTCCCAAATGTAGGTGTTTTTAACAATTGTAAACCACGTGGGATACGTCCAGCTTCTATATAGTTCTCTAAAGTAGTTATCTCCCAGCTTAGCCTCATTTCACGAATACATAGTTTCTCCACCTGTGCACAGAGAGTGCACGGGAACTCTGTTTGGCTACACGCCCCCTGACGAAGTCTATTACGACGAAACCGGTCGGGACATTTACACCAAGTACTGAACGAGCGGCCGCATGCTCTATGACCGAGTGCGTGGATGTAAGCACAGCCGGATGCAAACCATTTGAAGTTCCCCGTCTGAATCACTGCTGGGCACGATCCGGAAACGTTTCCTGTGGGGTTTTGGAGGAGGGAGCCGGTATTTACTTACCTCGATGTATGTGAGCTTTTATCTTTTTATTAGTAAAGATTTCAAACTTTGCTTATTTGTGCGCCTTCCTTTCTTCTGCTTTTTTATATATATATATATATATATATATATATATATATATATATATATATATCTATCCTGTTGCAAATCGGATTACTGAGGCCATAACAACTATGCTGGTGTTAGACATGCATCCGGTATCCGTCATTAGTGCAGTGGGACTGCAGTGCCAACGCTAGATGGGCCAGGTGTTTGTGCCGCACACTTGTGTCGCTTAGCTTAGTCATACAGCTACCTCATTGCCCTCTTTTACTTCTTGGCATGATGTGCTGTTTGGGTACTATTTTTTTTTTAAGTGCCATCCTGTCAGCACTGCAATGCCACTCCTAGATGGGCCAATTGTTTGTGTCGCTTAGCTTAGTCATAAAGCTGCCTCATTGCACCTCTTTTTCATCTTTCATGATGTGCTGTTTGGGGCCTATTTTTTAAATCTGCCATCCTGTCTGCCACTGCAGTGCCACTCCTAGAAGGGCCAGGTGTTTGTGCCGCACACTTGTGTCGCTTAGCTTAGTCATACAGCCACCTTGGTGCAACTTTTTGGCCTAAAAAGAATATTGTGAGGTGTTCAGTGTTCAGTGAGGTGTTCCCTGAGAACCGAACTCCCCCGAACTTCACTACCCAAGCCCGGATCCGAGCGTGGCTCAGGTTTTCCCGCCTGACGCGGAAACCAGAATGAGGCAAAATGTCATCGTCCCGTTGTCAGATTCTTGCTGGTTTTGGATTCCATATAAGAAGCCACGCGTCGCTGCCATTTTCACTCCGGCATTGGAGAGTGCAGCGAGAGGACGTGTCTCCGTCCTCGGTTTCTGTGTGGGAGGGAAAGTGAATAGGTGATTCCAGTGCTGTCTTGTGCTGCTCTGTCCAGTGTAGTGTCTTATGCTGCATAAGTCCAGTCACAGTCGTGGAATCCTCTGCTGTCATATGTCCAGTGTAGCTGTATAAGTCCAGTGAAGTGGTGCTGTGTTGTCTTGCATCAGTACAATGGTAGTGTCTTGTGCTGCATCAGTCCAGTCACATTGGTGGTGTCCTCTGCGTCCAGTGCTGCTGTATAAGTCCAGTCCAGTGGTGCTGTGTTGTGCTGCATCAGTCCAGTGGTGGTGTTTTGTGCTGCATCAGTCCAGTCACAGTGGTGGTGTCCTCTATTGCCATATGACCAGTGCTGCTGTATAAGTCCAGTCCACTGGTACTGCCATATAAGTCCAGTGCTACTGCCTTATAAATACAGTGGTACTGGCATATAAATCCAGTCCAGTGATATTGCCGTATAAGTTCAGTGATATTGCCGTATATGTCCAGTGGTACTGCCATATAAATACAGCGGTAGTGGTGTATAAATCCAGTCCAGTGATACTGCCATATGTGTCCAGTGGTACTGCCGTATATATCCAGTCCAGTGATACTGCCGTATAAATACAGTGGTACTGGCGTATAAATTCAGTCCAGTGATATTGGCGTATAAGTTCAGTGATACTGCCGTATATGTCCAGTGGTACTGCCATATATGTCCAGTGGTACTGCCATATAAATACAGTGGTAGTGGTGTATAAATCCAGTCCAGTGATACTGCCGTATAAGTCCAGTGATACTGCCATATAATTCCAGTGATCCTGCTGTATATGTCTAGTGGTACTGCCATATAAATCCAGTGGTACTGGCATATAAATCCAGCCCAGTGATACTGCCATATATGTCCAGTGATACTGCCGTGTATGTCCAGTGGCACTGCCATATAATTCCAGTGATACTGCCGTATATGTCCAGTAGTACTGCCGTATAAATCCAGTGGTACTGGCATATAAATCCAGACCAGTGAAACTGCCGTATAAGTCCAGTGATACTGCCGTATAAATCCAGTCAAGTGAAACTGCTATATAAGTACAGTGGCACTGCCGTATAAATCCAGTCCAGTGGTACTGCCATATAAGTCCTGTGGTACTTACGTATAAATCCAGTGATACGGCCGCATAATTCCAGTGATGCTGCCATATAATTCCAGTGATACTGCGTATATGTCCAGTGGTACTGCCGTATAAATCCAGTGATACTGCTGTATATGTCCAGTGGTACTGCCATATAATTCCAGTGATACTGCCATATATGTCCAGTGGTACTGTCGTATAAATCCAGTGGTACTCTCTTATAAATCCAGTGGTACTGGAGTATAAATACAGTCCAGTGATACTGCCGTATATGTCCAGTGGTACTGCCGTATAATTCCAGTGATATTGCTGTATAACTCCAGTGATACTGCCGTATAAATCCAGTCCAGTGATACTGCCGTATAAGTCCAGTGCTACTGCCGTATAATTCCAGTGGTACTGGCGTATAAGTCCAGTGGTACTGCCGTATAAGTACAGTCCAGTTGTACTGCGATATAAGTCCAGTGGTACTGCCGTATAAATCCAGTCCAGTGGTTCAGCCGTATAAGTCCAGTGTTACTGCCGTATAAGTCCAGTGATACTGCGGTATAAATCCAGTCCAGTGGTACTGCCATATAAGTGCAGTGGTACTGCCATATAAGTCCAGTGATACTGCCATATAAATTCAGTCCAGTGGTACTGCCGTACAAGTCCAGTGGTACTGCTGTATAATTCCAGTGATACTGCCATATTATTCCAGTGATACTACCGTATAATTCCAGTGGTACTTCCGTATAAATCCAGTGATACTGCCGTATAATTCCAGTGGTACTGGCGTATACGTCCAGTGATACTGCCGTATAAATCCAGTCCAGTGGTACTGCCTTATAAGTCCAGTGATACTGCCGTATATGTCCAGTACAGTAGTACTGCCATATATAAGTCCAGTGGTATTGCCAAATAATTCCAGTGATACTGCCAAAAAATTCTAGTGGTACTGCCGTATAATTCCAGTGGTACTGCCGTATAATTCCAGTGGTACTGGCGTATAAATCCAGTGATACTGCCGTATAAATACAGTGGTACTGGCATATAAATCCAGTCCAACGATACTGCCGTATAAGTCCAGTGGTACTGCCATATAAATCCAGTGGTAGTGGCGTATAAATCAAGTCCAGTGATATTGCCATATAATTCCAGTGGTACTGGTGCATAAGTGCAGTGGTACTGCTGTATAAATCCAGTCCAGTGGTACTGCCATATAAGTCCAATGGTACTACCGTATAAGTCCATTGATACTGCCATATAAATCTAGTCTAGTGGTACTGCCGTATAAGTCCAGTGGTACTGCCGTATAATTCCAGTGGTACTGCCGTATAATTCCAGTGGTACTGCCGTATAATTCCAGTGGTACTGCCGTATAATTCCAGTGATACTGCCGTATAATTCCAATGGTACTGCCATATAAGTCCAGTGTTACTTTCATATAATTCCAGTGGTACTGGCGTATAAATTCAGTGTTACTGACGTATAAATCCAGTCCAGTGGTACTGCCGTATAAGTCCAGTGGCACTGTCCTGTGCTGTATATTATTTACTCCATTTAAAGGGGTTATTAATATTTAATCCAAATCATTTTTACAGGGTTTGCCCTGTGTGGTGTAGGAATATGCTGTCCTGTGCCGCATATTGTGTTATATAACTCCAGAAAATTAATGGAGAACAAAAATTTGGAGGATAAAATAGGGAAAGATCAAGAACCACTTCCTCCTAGTGCTGAAGCTGCTGCCACTAGTCATGACATAGATGATCAAATCCCATCAACGTCATGTGCCAAGGCCAAGGCCGATGCCCAATGTGATAGTAGAGGGAAGGTAAAATCCAAAAAAACAAAGTTCAGTAAAAAGACCCCCCAAAAAAATTTAAGGTCTGAGGAGAAACATAAACTTGCCAATATGCCATTTACGACACTGAGTTGCAAGGAACGGCTAAGGCCCTGGCCTATGTTCATGACTAGTGGTTTAGCTTCACATGACGATGGAAGCCATCATCCTCCCACTAGAAAAATTATAAGAGTTAAGCTGGCAAAAGCACAGTAAAGAACTGTGCGTTTTAAGATGGTATCACAAATCCCCAAGGAGAGTCCAAGTGTGTTGGCGGTTGCAATGCCTGACCTTCCCAACACTGGACAGGAAGAGGTGGCTCCTTCCACCATTTGCACGCCCTCTGCAAGTGCTGGAAGGAGCACCCACAGTTCAGTTTCTTATATTCAAATTGTAGATGTCACTGTTGAAGTACACCAGGATGAGGATATGGGTGTTGCTGGCGCTGAGGAGGAAATTGACGCAGAGGATTCTGATGGTGATGTGGTTTGTTTAAATCAGGCACCACGGCAGACAGTTGTTGTCCATGGCATGAATAAGCCCATTGTCATGCCTGGGCAAAATACCAAATAAGCCATCTCTTCGTGGTGGAATTATTTCTCCACAAATCCGGACAACAGGTGTCAAGCCGTGTGTTGCCTCTGTCAATCCATAATAAATAGGTGTAAGGACGTTAATCACCTAGGAACATCCTCCCATATACATCACCTGCTGCGCATTCATCAGAAGTCATTGTCAAGTTCATAAACTTTGGGTAAGAGCGTAAGCAGTCCACTGACACCTAAATCCCTTCTTCCTCTTGCCACACCACCAACTCCCTCAACGTCAACTTCCTCAGTCAGGAACATCAGTAGTCCTGCAGGCCATGTCACTGGCAAGATTGAGGAGTCCTCTCCTTAACTGGGATTCCTCTGGAGGATCCTTGAGTGGTACGCCTACTGCTGCTGTTGCTTCCGCTGCTGCTGTTGTTGCTGCTGGGAGTCGATCGTCACCCCAGAGGGGAAGTCGGAAGACCACTTGTAGTACTTCAACTAAGCAATTGACTGTCCAACAGTCCTTTGCGAGGTAGATGAAATATGACAGCAGTCATTCTGTTGCAAAGCGGATAACTGAAGCCTTGACAGCTATGTTGGTGTTAGACATGTGTCCGGTATCCGCCATTAGTTCAGTGGTACTTACAGAATTGATGGAGGTAGTGTGTCCCTGGTACCAAATCCCATCTAGATTCCACTTCACTAGGCAGGCGATACCGAGAATGTACAGAGACATCAGAAAAAGTGTCCTCAGTGTCCTAAAAAATGCAGTTGTACCCACTGTCCACTTAACCACGGACATGTGGAACTGGGCAGACTAAGGACTATATGACTGTGACAGCCCACTGGGTAGATGTATTGCCTCCCGCAGCAACAACAGCAGCGGCAACAGTAGCAGCATCTGCAAACGCCATCTCATTCCTAGGCAGGCTATGCTATGTATCACTGCTTTCCATAAGAGGCTCATCGCTGACAACCTCTTACGGAAACTGAGGGACATCATTGCGCATTAACTTACCCCACTTAGACTCTCCTGGGGATTTGTGATATCGGACAATGCCTCCAATATTGTGCGTGCATTACATCTGGGCACATTCCAGCACGTCCCATGTTTTGCACATACAATTAATTTGGTGGTGCAGAATTTTTTGAAAAATGACAGGGGCATGCAGGAGATGCTGTCGTTGGCCCGAAAAATTGTGGGCCACTTTTGACATTCAGCTACTGTGTGCCGAAGACTGGAGCACCAGCAAACACTCTTGAACCTGCCCTGCCATCACCTGATTCAAGAGGTGGTAACGAGGAGGAATTCAACACTCTATATGCTTCAGAGGATGGAGGAGCAGCAAAAGGCCATTCAAGCCTATACATTCACCTATGATATAGGCAAAGGAGGGGGAATGCAGCTGACTCAAGCGCAGTGGAGAATGATTTCCGTCTGGTGCAAGGTTCTCCAACCCTTCGAACTTGCCACACGTGAAGTCAGTTCAGACACTGCCAGCTTGAGTCAGGTCATTCCCCTCATCAGGCTTTTGCAGAAACAGCAGGAGAAATAGAAGGAGGAGCTAAGACGGTGCGATTCCGCTAAGTATGTGGGACTTGTGGATGGAGCCCTTCATTCACTTTTCCAGGATTCAAGGGTGGTCAATCTGTTGAAATCAGAGCACTACATTTTGGCCACCGTGCTCGATCCTATGTTTAAAGCCTACGTGGTATCTCTCTTTCCGACAGACACAAGTCTGCAGAGGTTCAAAGACCTGCTGGTGAGACAACTGTAATCTTAAGCGGAACTGGGGCTGCGAGGTAAAGTATAAGATTTCCCAGCCCAACCGCTGGCGGTGATGCAGGACAGTCAGGAGCGAGTGCTGACATCTGGTCCGGACTGAAGGACCTGCCAACGATTACTGACATGTCTACGGTCACTGCATATGATTCTGTCACCTTTGAAAGAATGGTGGAGGATTATATGAGTGACAGCATCCAAGAAGGCATGTCAGACAGTCTGTATGTATACTGGCAGGAAAAAGAGGCAATTTGGATGCCCTTGCACAAACTGGCTTTACTTTATCTATGTTGCCCTTCCTCCAGTGTGTACTCCGAAAGAGTGTTTGGTGCAGCCGGTAACCTTCTCAGCGATCGGCGTAGGAGGTTACTTCCACAAAATGTGGAGAAGATGATGTTCATCAAATGAATTATAAATTCCTCCAGGAAGACCTTGACCAGCAGTTGCCTCCACAAAGTACACAGGGACCTGTGATGGTGGATTCCAGTGGGGACGAATTAATTCTCTGTGAGGAGGAGGATGTACACAGTGAAAGGGGTTAGGAATCGGAGGATGAGGATGAAGTCGACATCTTGCCTCTGTAAAGCCAGTTTGTGCAAGGAGAGATTGATTGCTTCTTTTTTGGTGGGGGCCCAAACAAACCACACATTTCAGCCACAGTCATGTGGCAGACCCTGTTGCTGAAGTTATTGGTTTGTTAAAGTGTGCATGTCTTGTTTACACAACATAAGGGTGGCTGGGAGCGCCCAAGGACAATTCCATCATGCCCCTCTTTTTCTTTTTTGCATTATGTGCTGTTTGGGGACTAGTTTTTTAAAGTGCCATGCTGTCTGACACTGCCGTACAACTCCAAGTGTACTGCCGTATAAGTCCAAGGGTACTGCCGTATAACTCCAGACCAGTGGTGCTGTCTTTTGCTGCATCAGTACAGTGGTGGTGTCTTGTGCTATATATTATTTTCTCCAAATAAAAGGGTTATATACATTACTTATATTATTATCCAAATAATTTTCTCTTACGTCCTAGATCATGCTGGGGTCCACATTAGTACCATGGGGTATAGATGGGTCCACTAGGAACCATTGGCACTTTAAGAGTTTGAGAGTGTGGGCTGGCTCCTCCCTCTATGCCCCTCCTACCAGACTCTGTTTAGAAACTGTGCACGAGGAGATCGAACGTACCCCGCCACAGGGGATCGCTCACCCCAGCAGCATGCCGCCACCCCCTTACAGAGCCAGAAGATCAGAAGATGGCGAGATATGGCGGCACAAGGGTAGGAGCGCAGCTCTGAGAGGCTGCACTCCAGGAAGGCTCAGCGGCACACAGTGTTGGCGCTATGAGGGGCGTCCTGAGCCAGCGTCTTAATACCCTACACTGGTCACAGATGCTAACCGGAGACTGAATCCCCAGGCTAGCATCAGAATCCTCCGTACTCAGATGCTCACAGAGGAAAGAATCCCCTGCCAAGTGACGGAATCCTCATGCCAGTATAAAGAATTTGTGCGAGAAGACGCGCCATCTTCAAGGGGTGGAGCTTCTCCTCAGAGCGGACCCAGCAGTCTTTAGCACCATTTTCCTGCCTGCAGTTCCTGTACACAGACACTGACAGAGCTGTCCCTCCAAGCAACTCCAGCTATCCTGTGCAGTACCAGGGGGTTGTAGAAGGGAGGGAGGCGGTGAATTAGTTCTATGTAGCTATTACAGTACACAGTGGGCGCTGGTAATGGGTGTCCTTTATCTAAACAGCGCTGTGTGTGGGTTGGCTCCAATCTCTGTGTCTCTCTTACCATTCTCAGGGGGGAAACTCTGTCTAGCCTCCCCTGTGTGTGTGTGGAGTGTTTGGGGTCTCCAGTTAGCTATGTCTAGGGACTCTGTGTCATTTGAGGCTGAGGATATGTCCTCCCAGGATGATCTCATCCAATGTAATCAGGATTACTGTTGTAGCGCAGATACCAGCAAGGGAGCCTGAGTGGTTATCCTCTATCAAAACTATGATTTCTCAGATTTCTACTAGGTTGCTCAGAATGAATCAGCAACTCAGGTTTTACAAAATTCTATGGCAGTTTGGTCCAGTTCTGTTACCTCAGGACCCCCCTTTGTAGGTTCCCATAAACGTGCTCTTGCCCAGATTATGCAAGACAACACGGATACCGACTCTGACACGGCAGACAGTGATGGGGATGTACTCAGGGGGCTACATCTCTTACTAAAGGGGTGCAGTTGATGATAGAGGCAATTAGAGATGTGTTGAATATTGCTGACACAACTCCTGAGCAGGTTGAGGAGGCTTACTTCACTGATAATAAGAAAGCCTCGCTAACCTTCCCTGCGTCCAAAGAATTGAATGCTATTTTTGAAAAAGTATGGGAAAACCCAGAGAAAAAAAATTCAGATTCCTAGAAGGGTTCTGGTTGCTTTCCCCTTCCCAGAGGAGGATAGAAAGAAATGGGAAAACCCACCCATAGTGGACGCATCTGTATCCAGACTCTCGAAAAGGTGGTTTTACCGGTTCCAGGATCTACCGCCTTAAAGGAACCGGCTGATCACAAAATTGATACTACGCTTAAATCCATATACACGGCTTCAGGGGCGATGCTACGGCCTACTATTGCCTGTGCATGGATTTCCAAAGCTATAGTAAAGTGGTCGGGCACATTACTTGAGGATTTGGTTACAATGGATAAAAGTGATGTTGAAATGTTTTTACGTAACATTCAGGATTCTGCAGGTTTTATGGTGGAATCCATGAAAGACCTGGGTTCAATGGCTGCAGAAATATCTTCCATGTCTGTCTCAGCTCGTTGAGGACTGTGGCTGCACCAGAGGTCTGCCGACGCGGAATCCAGGAGAGGTGTGGAGACCCTACCCTACACAGGTCAGGCTCTCTTTGGGGAAGTGTTGGATGCGTGGATCTCCACGGCTACAGCGCGTAAGTCCCCTTTTCTTCCATCAGCAGCTCCTGCTACGAAGAAACCTTTTTCTTCACCTGCATCACAGTTCTTTCGTGTTACTAAACCGAGAAAGGCCAAACCGTCCAACACCTTCTTTAGAGGTGGCCGACTAAAATCCAAGAAACCTGCTGCGGCAGGTTCCCAGGAACACACTAAGCCTCCTTTAGTGGTAGGCCCACTAGTGGCCTACACTAATAATCTCTAAAAAATCCCAGGAACAGAAGCCTGCTTCAGGTACACCAAAGTCCTCCGCATGACGGTGGACAGCGCAGCCTGGAGGTAGGGCCGGTGGGGGCGAGACTCAGACATTTCAATCACGTCTGGGTGTCATCCGGCCTGGACCTTTCAGTACTAGATATTGTGTCCCAGGGGTACCGGCTGGAATTTCAAGATCTCCCTCCACATCGGTTCTTCAAATCAGGCTTGCCAGCTTTGCCGGCAGACAGGGCTACCCTACAGGGAGCCATCCAGAAGTTGGTGGAGGAATAGGTCACTGTACCAGTCCCTCCACAAATGCAGAACACGGGTTACTATTCGAACCTTTTCGTGGTACCAAAACCGGATGGTTCGGTCAGGCCCATTCTGAACTTAAAATCACTAAACCCCTTTCTGGGGGAGTTCAAGTTCAAACTGGAGTCTCTAAGGGCAGTGATATCAGGTCTGGAGGAGGGGGAATTCCTGGTATCCCTGGATATCAAGGATGCATACCTCCAGTTTCCGATTTGGCTGCCGCATCAAGCTTATCTAGGATTCGCACTGTTGGACAGTCATTTTCAGTTCCAGGCCCTGCCATTCGGCCTCTCCACAGCACCGAGGGTTTTCACCAAGGTGATGGCGGAAATTATGTTTTTTCTACGCAGACAGGGGGTGAACATAATTCCATATCTGGATGATCTGCTGATAAAGGCATCGTCCAAGGAGAAGTTGTTACGGTTCATAGCTCTCACGACCCAGCTTGTCAGGGAACATGGTTGGATCCTGAATCTTCCAAAATCACATTTGGAACCAACCAGGAGGTTGTCCTTTCTGAGAATGATCCTCGACACAGTGGTGCAGAGGGTGTTCCTTCCAGAGGACAAAGCTTTTGTGATTCAAACAATGGTCCAGGATGTCCTGAAGCCAGTCGATTCATCAGTGCATTCGCCTTCTGGGAAGATGATGGCCTCTTACGAGGCGCTGCAGTATGGGAGGTTTCATGCTCGGTCCTTCCAACTGGATCTCCTGGACAAGTGGTCAGGATCCCATCTTCACATGCACCAGAGAATACGTCTGTCGGCAAGAGCCAGGATTTCGCTCCTCTGGTGGCTGCAATTACCTCACCTTCTGGAGGGCTGCAGGTTCGGGATTCAGGATTGGATCCTTCTAAACACGGATGCAAGTCTCTGGGGCTGTTGCGCAGTTACTCAAGGGGAAACCTTCCAAGGAAGGTGGTCAAGTCTGGAAGCCGGCCTGCCGATAAATATTCTGGAACTAGGAGCCGTCTACACCGGTCTTCTCAAAGCCGCCCATCTTCTGAGATATCGGGCCATTCAAGTGCAGTCGGACAATGTAACGACAGTGGTTTACATAAACCGACAGGGCAGAACAAAGAGCAGAGCTGCAATGTCAGAGGTATCAAGAATCATCCTTTTGGGCAGAAAAACACGCATTGGTGCTGTCGGCAATCTTCATTCCGGGAGTAGACAACTGGGAAGCGGACTTCCTCAGCAGATACGACCTCCACCCAGGAGAGTGAGGACTCCATCCGGAGGTGTTCAAGGAGGTAACAGATCTTTGGGGTGTACCCCAGATCGACATGATGGCCTCTCATCTCAACAAGAAGCTTTGGGTATTGTTCCAGGTCGAGGGACCTGCAAGCAGTGGCGGTGGTCGCCCTATTGACTCCGTGGGTGTTCCAGTCCGTGTATGTGTTTCCTCCACTTCCACTCATTCCAAAAGTTCTCAAACTCATAAGGAGAACAAGAGTTCAGGCAATCCTCATTGCTACAGGCTGGCCAAGAAGGGCTTGGTACGTGGATCTTCTGGATCTACTTCTAGAAGAGCCGAGGCCTCTTCCTCTTCAGGAGGACCTGCTGCAGCAGGGGCCGTTCGCCTATCAAGACTTACCACAGCTACATTTGACGGCATGAAGGTTGAACACCAGATACTAGCTCAGAAGGGCATTCCGAACAAGGTTATTCCTACCCTGATACAGGCTAGGTGTCACGATCCGGGTATCTGGACGCCATTTCTTACCCATCAGATGCCTCCTAAGGTTGGCTCAGCGCTCCAGGACCGGATCCCATCTGTTATCCTGATGTGTACATTCCTGTATCCTCTCCTGTCACTCTGGGACGCTGTCACAGTAAACGCCACATTACACCTGGCATGGCGTCTCCCGCGGCCTCTGCCGCCGTCCCTGAACTTCTGCATGCAGAGTGTCTGAGTGGCGATTACGTCAGCCGCGGCCTCCGCTGTGTCCGCGTGGTTGGATGTGCATCTGTCAGCCTGGCGCCTCCTGTCTCCGGTGGCCGGCGCCGCCATTACTGTTTTCATTACCACATGGATTACAAACCAAACTTCCCTCCAAGTGTCTGCATGGGCGCAGCCATCTTGGATTCTGTCAGCTGATCATTTCCACCAATCTGTTCTCAGTATTGATAATCTGCATAATTGCCTAGCCAATCCCTTCCTTGCTGCAGGTATAAATACACTGTGCCTGAGCAAGGAAGGCGTCAGTGCTTTGGTTGTCAAACCTAGTTCCTGTTTGTCTCTCTCCTGTGATTGTCTTCCAGGTTCCAGCTCCTGTCTCAAGACTTCCACCATAGAGACCCGCACCAGCATTCCACCTGCGGTGTAGCCTGACTCTCCAATCCATTGTGGATTCATCTGTTTCCAGCTACAACATTACCTGCTTCCAGCTCAGCTTCCAGCAGAGTACAGCTTTCCTTAAAGGGCCGGTGTCCTTTCTACACTTTACCACTCTCCACCGGTATTATTATTTCTCCGCTCTCAAGTTCTACATTTCAGTTCATATTTCATCGCTCCCAAGTTCATTTATTATTTAACTGGTTCCAGCCAGTATCCACTCCGTGCTAACAACAGTCTGGTTCCAGCCAGTATCCACAGCAGCTGTTTTATCTTCAGCAACCCAGCTTTTCCTGGAACACCAGCTGGCACAATCCTGGGTTATCTCCATTGCTACAGTCGGGCCTGGTAAGGACTTTCCATCTAGAAGATCATAAGAACTATCTCACACTACCAGTGCCCTGTGGCTCCTGCCATCCTGTAGTACCCAGGAACTGTATTTATTCTTTGCTGACTTTTACGTTTTCTTTTACTGCTGCTGTGTTGCGGAGTTGTCATAATAAACATCATTGACTTTTATCCAAGTTGTCGTGGTCACGCCTTCGGGCAGTTATTATTCATGTTACTTACATGTCCAGGGGTCTGATACGGCTTCCCAGGTTCCGGTACATCTCAGCCCCTACAACTGAGGCTGCCTCCCGTCACCTCAGGCCCTCAGTTGTGACAGTAAGCACTGACCTAATGAATCCAGCCGGAGACCAGGATCAAGCGGCCAGGCCTATGCAAGAACTGGCAGCCCGACTAGAACATCAGGAGGCTGCACAGGGCCACATCATCCGCTGTCTCCAGGATCTCTCTACTCGGCTGGATGGGATTCAGACAACTCTCCGTGGATCAGGCGCGTCTGGTGCGTCAACCACAGTGACTCCAGCTATAACCCCACCCACCTTACCCATTTCTGCTCCACGTCTTCATCTTCCAACGCCAGCAAAATTTGACGGATCTCCAAGATTCTGCAGGGGATTTCTCAACCAGTGTGAGATTCAGTTTGAGCTACAACCTGGCAATTTTCCCAGTGACCGTACAAAAATTGCCTACATTATTTCTCTTCTCAGTGGCTCAGCCCTTGATTGGGCATCACCGTTATGGGAGAGGTCCGACACCCTGCTATCTTCCTACACTGCCTTCGTGTCAACATTCAGGCGCATCTTCGACGAGCCAGGCCGGGTAACCTCAGCTTCATCCGAGATTCTCCGTTTACGCCAGGGGTCACGTACTGTAGGACAATATCTGATACAGTTCCAGATCCTGGCATCCGAACTGGCATGGAACGACGAGGCCCTGTATGCTGCATTCTGGCATGGCTTATCTGAGCGTATTAAAGATGAGTTAGCTACCAGAGACTTACCTTCTAAGTTAGATGAGCTAATCTCACTCTGCACGAAAGTTGATTTACGTTTCAGAGAGAGAGCAACTGAGCGTGGAAGATCATCTACTCCAAAATCTTCTGCTCCTCCTCCTCGTCAACTGTCACCATCTAAAGATGAGCCCATGCAACTTGGCCATTCCCGTTTAACTCCTGCTGAGCGCCGAAGACGTCTCTCCGAGTTTCTCTGTCTCTATTGTGCAGCTCCGTCTCACACCATTAATGCCTGTCCCAAACGTCCGGGAAACTCCAAATCCTAGCTCGCCAAGGAGAGGGCCGGCTAGGAGTAATGATCTCCTCTCCATCTCCTCAAGATTGTAATCTCCCAGTCTCGCTTCAAGTTGCTCAACGTTATCGGAACGTCATTGCCCTCCTTGATTCCGGAGCAGCTGGGAACTTTATTACCGAAGCCTATGTTAAACGGTGGTCCCTACCCACCGAGAGACTTCCTTCGTCCATTTCTTTAACTGCCGTGGATGGCAGCAAAATTTTTGATGCAGTTATTTCTTTAAGGACTCTACCAGTTCGTCTGAGAGTGGGAGTTCTTCATTCCGAACTTATTTCTTTTTTAGTGATTCCAAGAGCCACACATCCTGTGGTCCTGGGCCTTCCATGGCTCCGTCTTCACAATCCTACAATTGATTGGACGACTACGCAAATCCTGGCATGGGGTTCCTCCTGTGCTGAGACATGTTTGTTTAAAGTATTGCCTGTCTGTTCTTCCTCCCCCAGGTCGTCTGATGTTCCACCTCCTCCATATCAAGATTTCACGGATGTGTTCAGTAAAGCTTCTGCTGATATCCTTCCTCCTCATAGAGAATGGGACTGTCCGATTGATCTCGTTCCAGGGAAGGTTCCACCTCGAGGCCGAACTTATCCGTTGTCTCTGCCTGAGACGCATTCTATGGAGGAATATATTAAAGAGAACCTAGCAAAGGGGTTCATTCGACCTTCTTCTTCTCCAGCCGGCGCAGGCTTCTTTTTTGTAAAAAAGAAAGATGGTGGTCTGCGGCCGTGCATCGACTACAGAGGTTTGAACGACATTACCATCAAGAACCGTTATCCTTTACCCCTGATTACTGAGCTCTTTGACAGAGTTAGCGGAGCTACCATCTTTACAAAGCTGGACTTGCGAGGTGCATACAATCTCATCCGGATCCGTGAGGGTGACGAGTGGAAGACCGCCTTTAACACCCGTGACGGACATTATGAGTACCTCGTCATGCCCTTCGGATTGAGCAATGCTCCAGCTGTCTTCCAGCATTTTGTCAATGAGATCTTCAGAGACATTCTATACCGTCATGTCGTGGTCTATCTAGACGATATCCTCATTTTTGCCAACGATTTAGAGGAACATCGTTTTTGGGTTAAAGAGGTTCTGTCCCGTCTCCGTGTCAATCATCTCTATTGCAAATTAGAAAAATGCGTCTTTGAAGTCAAGTCCATTCCGTTTCTAGGGTACATTGTGTCCGGTTCCGGACTAGAGATGGATCCTGAGAAACTACAAGCAATCCAAAATTGGCCGGTACCCTTAACCCTCAAAGGGGTCCAGAGGTTCTTAGGGTTCGCCAACTATTACCGAAAGTTTATACGAGACTTTTCCACCATTGTGGCGCCTATTACTGCTTTCACTAAGAAGGGTGCTAACCCGTCCAAGTGGTCTGAAGAAGCCATGCAAGCATTTCATCTTTTAAAACAAAGGTTCATCTCTGCGCCTGTTCTGAAACAGCCTGACATCGACTCTCCTTTCATCTTAGAGGTGGATGCCTCCTCCGTTGGAGTAGGAGCGGTGTTATCTCAGAGGGCTAAAGATGGCCATTTACACCCTTGCAGTTTCTTCTCCCGGAAGTTCTCCCCAGCTGAGCGCAACTATGCCATTGGCGACCAGGAGTTGCTAGCCATCAAGCTCGCTCTAGAAGAGTGGAGGTATCTGTTGGAGGGAGCTTCTCATTCAATCACCATACTTACAGACCACAAGAACCTTTTATACCTGAAGGGCGCACAATGTCTCAACCCTCGTCAGGCCAGATGGGCACTTTTCTTTTCCAGGTTCGACTTTAAACTCCAGTTCTGTCCGGGCTCTCAGAATCGCAAGGCCGATGCCCTTTCCCGCTCATGGGAGCAAGAAAATGAGTCAGAGTCTTCAGACAAGCATCCTATTATAAATCCGTTGGCATTCTCCACGGTAGGGATGGACTCTACGCCCCCATCAGGGAAAAGTTTTGTGAAGCCGATGCTAAGGAAGAAGCTCATGCATTGGGCCCATGCTTCCCGTTTTGCCGGACATACAGGTATCCAAAAAACCCTGGAGTTTATCTCTAGGTCCTATTGGTGGCCAACTCTGAAAAAGGACGTCTTGGAGTTTATTGCATCTTGCCCAAAGTGTGCCCAACATAAAGTATCCCGCCAGTCGCCTGCGGGGCAACTGGTTCCACTATCCGTTCCCCGTCGACCATGGACCCACTTGTCGATGGATTTCATTACAGACTTACCCATGTGTAACAAGTTCAATACCATCTGGGTGGTAGTTGACCGGTTCACCAAGATGGCACACTTCATTCCTCTCACCGGTCTTCCGTCAGCTTCCAAGTTGGCTCAAGTATTCATAAAAGAGATCTTCTGACTCCACGGTCTTCCTGAAGAAATTATCTCAGATCGAGGAGTTCAATTCACAGCCAAATTCTGGCGAAGTTTATGTCAAGTCCTCCAAGTCAAGCTAAAGTTTTCCACGGCTTACCATCCTCAGACCAATGGTCAAACCGAGAGGGTGAATCAGGACTTGGAGGCCTTCCTCCGCATCTATGTGTCCTCCTCTCAAGATGACTGGGTTCAATTACTTCCCTGGGCCGAGTTCTGTCATAACAACCAGTATCATTCTTCATCTGCTTCAACACCATTCTTCACTAACTTTGGATTCCACCCTAAAGTCCCTGAGTTCCAACCGCTTCCAGCAACTTCTGTTCCCGCAGTGGATATCACCTTGCATCAGTTTGCCAATATCTGGAAGAGCGTACGATCAGCTCTGCTCAAGGCATCGTTCAGGTACAAGAAGTTTGCGGATAAGAAGCGTCGAGCAGTTCCTGCTCTCAAGGTGGGTGATCGGGTATGGTTATCCACGAAGAATTTGAGGTTAAGAGTTCCCAGTATGAAGTTTGCACCTCGCTATATCGGTCCTTTCAAGATTGAACAAGTCATCAATCCTGTTGCTTACAGACTCCAGTTGCCTCCCTTCTTAAAAATACCCAGGACATTCCATGTTTCCCTGTTGAAACCGCTGATCTTGAATCGGTTTCATTCCTCACTTCCTCCAACTCCAAAAGTCCAAACTCAGCGAGGCGTTGAGTATGAAGTGGCCAAGATCCTGGACTCACGTCACCGTTACGGTCAACTACAATATCTTATTGACTGGAAGGGTTATGGTCCTGAGGAACGTTCATGGACCAATGCTTCTGATGTCCATGCTCCTGCCTTGGTCCGGAGATTCCATTCCAAGTTTCCTCAAAAGCCAAAGAAGTGTCCTGGGGCCACTCCTAAAGGGGGGGGTGCTGTCACGATCCGGGTATCTGGACGCCATTTCTTACCCATCAGATGCCTCCTAAGGTTGGCTCAGCGCTCCAGGACCGGATCCCATCTGTTATCCTGATGTGTACATTCCTGTATCCTCTCCTGTCACTCTGGGACGCTGTCACAGTAAACGTCATATTACACCTGGCATGGCGTCTCCCGCGGCCTCCGCCGCCGTCCCTGAACTTCTGCATGCAGAGTGTCTGAGTGGCGATTACGTCAGCCGCGGCCTCCGCTGTGTCCGCGTGGTTGGATGTGCATCTGTCAGCCTGGCGCCTCCTGTCTCCGGTGGCCGGCGCCGCCATTACTGTTTTCATTACCACATGGATTACAAACCAAACTTCCCTCCAAGTGTCTGCATGGGCGCAGCCATCTTGGATTCTGTCAGCTGATCATTTCCACCAATCTGTTCTCAGTATTGATAATCTGCATAATTGCCTAGCCAATCCCTTCCTTGCTGCAGGTATAAATACACTGTGCCTGAGCAAGGAAGGCGTCAGTGCTTTGGTTGTCAAACCTAGTTCCTGTTTGTCTCTCTCCTGTGATTGTCTTCCAGGTTCCAGCTCCTGTCTCAAGACTTCCACCATAGAGACCCGCACCAGCATTCCACCTGCGGTGTAGCCTGACTCTCCAATCCATTGTGGATTCATCTGTTTCCAGCTACAACATTACCTGCTTCCAGCTCAGCTTCCAGCAGAGTACAGCTTTCCTTAAAGGGCCGGTGTCCTTTCTACACTTTACCACTCTCCACCGGTATTATTATTTCTCCGCTCTCAAGTTCTACATTTCAGTTCATATTTCATCGCTCCCAAGTTCATTTATTATTTAACTGGTTCCAGCCAGTATCCACTCCGTGCTAACAACAGTCTGGTTCCAGCCAGTATCCACAGCAGCTGTTTTATCTTCAGCAACCCAGCTTTTCCTGGAACACCAGCTGGCACAATCCTGGGTTATCTCCATTGCTACAGTCGGGCCTGGTAAGGACTTTCCATCTAGAAGATCATAAGAACTATCTCACACTACCAGTGCCCTGTGGCTCCTGCCATCCTGTAGTACCCAGGAACTGTATTTATTCTTTGCTGACTTTTACGTTTTCTTTTACTGCTGCTGTGTTGCGGAGTTGTCATAATAAACATCATTGACTTTTATCCAAGTTGTCGTGGTCACGCCTTCGGGCAGTTATTATTCATGTTACTTACATGTCCCGGGGTCTGATACGGCCTCCCAGGTTCCGGTACATCTCAGCCCCTACAACTGAGGCTGCCTCCCGTCAGCTCAGGCCCTCAGTTGTGACACTAGGAAAGGAGTAACGTCAAAACATTACCATCGTATTTGGAAAAAATATGTATCTTGGTGTGAGTCCAAGAAGTTTCCTGTGGTGGAATTTCAACTGGGACGTTTTCTCCTCTTCCTGCAAGCAGGTGTGGATATGGGCCTGAGATTAGGATCCATAAAGGTCCAGGTTTCGGCCCTATTCATTTTATTCCAAAAACAGTTGGCTGCCCTCCCTAAGGTTCAGACTTTTTTGAAGGGAGTTTTGCACATCCAACCTCCCTTTGTGCCACGCCACGTAACTAGAAGTTTTTCTCCCCCAAGCCAAAAAATTCTTCGGCGCCCCTTCCCCCCCATGCTCCCCCGCTGCTGTGTTGGAGGGACAAGGAGGGCACAGCGCGCGCCTCTCCCGTGTCTCCGTCGGGTCTAATAAAGGAAGTGCCGGTTCGTGAGCCAATCAGAGCTAACGAACGGCACTTCCTTTATTAGACCTGACGGAGATGCAGGAGGGACACGGGAGAGGCGCGCGCTGTGTCCTCCGTGTCCCTCCTTGAGGGTTACTGACAACAGATTGACATGCGGACGCTCGTCCGCATGTCAATCTGCTCTAAATCAGTGGCGCCCTCGCAGCCCCTCGCCTCCAAGCCACCGCAAGGACTGCAGGGGCAGTAGTTACGCCACTGCTTTGTGCCACCTACGGCGCCCGGGGATCTCAACGTGGTGTTGCAGTTCCTCCAGTCGGAATGGTTTGAACTTCTACAGGAGGCTTAGATCAAGTTTCTCACGTGGAAGGCTGTCACTGTGTTGGCCTTAGCCTCTACTAGACGTGTGTCAGAGTTGGGGGCTTTGTCATGTAAAAGCCCATACTTGATCTTCTATGAAGATAGAGGTGAGCTTCGGACACGTAAGCAGTTTCTTCCGAAGGTTGTGTCGGCATTTCATATCAACCTACCTATTGTGGTGCCAGTTGCGACTGACTCCTCAATTTCATCAAAGTCCTTAGATGATGTAAGGGCTCTAAAAATCTATATGAAGAGGACTGCTCGTCACAGAAAATTGGACTCTCTATTTGTCCTGTATGATCTCAAGAAAATTGGGTGTCCTGCTTCTAAGCAGACGATCTCTCGCTGGATCAGGTTCACTATGCAGTGTCCTACGTCTGTTAAGGCCCACTCTACTCGTAAGGTGGGTTCTTTCTGGGCGGCTGCCTGGGGTGTCTCGGCTTTACAGCTCTGCCGAGCAGCTACTTGGTCGGGGTCGAACACGTTCGCAAAGTTCTACAGGTTCGATATTTTGGCCTCTGAGGACCTAAAGTTTGGTCAATTAGCTCTGCAGGAGCCTCCGCTCTCTCCCTCCCATTCTGGCTGCTTTCGTACATCCCCATGGTACTAATGTGGACCCCAGCATCCTCTAGGACATAAGAGAAAATAGGATTTTAATTACCTACCGGTAAATCCTTTTCTCGTAGTCCATAGAGGATGCTGGGCGCCCGCCCACGCTTCGTGACCCTGCAGTGGTTATTTAGTTCAGTACTGCTTAGTTCTTGGTAACTACTGTTTTGTTAATTAGTAAGTAATCCTGTTCAGCCGTTGCTGATGTTTCAAGCTAGTTAGCTTTGGTTGCCTTGTGTGTGAGCTGGTGTGAATCTCGCCACTATCTGTGTAAAATCCTTCTCTCGAAGATGTCCGTCTCCTCGTGCACAGTTTCTAGACGGAGTCTTGTAGGAGGGTCATAGAGGGAGGAGCCAGTCCACACTCTCAAACTCTTCAAGTGCCAATGGCTCCTAGTGGACCCGTCTATACCCCATGGTACTAATGTGGACCCCAGCATCCTCTACGGACTACGAGAAAAGGATTTACTGGTAGGTAATTAAAATCCTATTTTTACAGGGTTTGCCCTGTGTGGTGTAGGGGTACGCTCGACTGTGCTGCATATTATTAGAATAGCTCCAAATAAAAGGGATATTATTATCCAAATTAATTTTACAGGCTTTGCCGTGTGTGTGTGGTTTAGGGGTACGCTCTCCTGTGCCACAAATATTGTGCTTGTATTACATCTGGGCAAATTCCAGCACGTCCCATGTTGTTTGTGCAACACACTTGTGTCGCTTAGCTTAGTCATATACAGCTACCTCATTGTACCTCTTTTTCTTCTTTGCATTATGTGCTGTTTGGGGTCTAGTTTAATTAAGTGCCATCCTGTCTGCCACTGCAGTGCCACTGCTAGATAGGCCAGGTGTTTGTGCCGCACACTTGTGTCACTTAGCTTAGTCATACAGCTACCTCATTGCACCTCTTTTTCCTCTTTGCATGATGTGCTGTTTGGGGCCTATTTTTTAAATCTGCAATCCTGTCTGCCACTGCAGTGCCACTCTTAGATGGGCCAGGTGTTTTTGCCACACACTTGTGTCGTTTAGCTTAGTCATACAGCCACTTTGGTGCAACCTTTTGGCCTAAAAACAATATTGTGAGGTGTGAGGTGTACATAATAGATTTTAAACAAGTGGAAATGAATGTTATTGAGGTTAATAAATAATACCGTAGGATCAAAATTACCCCCAAATTCTGTGATTTTAGCTGTTTTTGTTTCTTTTCAAAAATCATCCAGATCCAAAACAAAAATCCAGATCCAAAACACGAGCATGGAACCAGAACCAAAACACGAAAAGTGCCCACCGCACATCTCTAATTTTTGTAATATAAAATAATAAAGATTACTCAATTAAAAAAAAAAAATGTACCTTAATTCCACCCCAGATAAGGCCAGTACTCTATTATTTCAAATGTTACAAGCACTGTGCTACCCAGCCTCCTACCATTATATACACATGCACCCTCTGGTGGCATACTGCCCACAATACTATAGGTGCCTCCTGGTGATTCCATACATGCCTCTGGGTTTCACTATTTACAACCATGGGATAAACTAGACATACACATTAGTCAGTGCAGGACATGCCCCATTTAATGGTACACTGTGCTTTTTGCTTTTTAATCTCACTGAAAAAGTAAGCAAGTATGGATCAGCATTATGCTCAATCTCCCACATAATAATCTCAAAGATATAAAAACATTAAAAAAAATATGACGGCAGTGGGAAATTAGAGTGCATAGGACAGGGCTGTATTGAAGATCTGGTGCAATACTATCGCAGTCCAGTGACTTCAACTATCATTTTGAATTATATTTTTATTTGTTCATAAAGAAATAGTAATGCAATTTTTTTGTTTGAGGCTTGTTGTACTCTTTATTCCCAGTGTTACCTGCAATACATCTCCCTGAACTGTTACATCCCCCATTGTCTTCCCTATCCCCCCCCCCCCCCCCCAGTCCTCACTGTAATCCGTACTTTCTGTACTCCCAGTTCACTTACCTTTATCAAACAGCATGACCAGTGATCAGTAGAAATACTCTTCTGGTGCTTCTCTCATTAGTAGGCATGTTGCCCAGTCCTCACCCAGACCCAGCTGCAGAAGGAGAGTTGGATCAGAAGATGTGAAAGCTCTCATTTGCTAATAAACTGGGAGCACATGGCACAGTGATGAGGTTACTGTGTAGCATGCTCCCATCGTACCTGAGAGCCACTGTAGTATATGGACTCCTATGGAATTCCAGCTTTTCTATTGCTGGGGTATGGTAGAGGACCATACAACGACCACCGATGAGAATTTGAGCACCCCAATGCTTCCGATCCTAGTCCCCGGTGTGTTCAGAATTCAGCAATACTCAGGATTTAATGGCTATAATTCTGGATATATTGAGACTTAGTCTGTCCGGGAATCCGGGATCACTGTATTAGAATACCTATCTATGGACTCCTTCGTGGCAGATGCAGCCATTACAACTTCTTTCTGATTGTAGAACAATTGTCCATGGCTCTGTGTCAGCAAATATAATTCCCAAAAAATATCACATCATTCAAGCTGGTGGATAGCCACAATAGTGCCAAAGCAAAATAAAAGAAAACATTTCAGCATTCAAGACTCCCATAACATCCCATAAATATACCACACAATAAACATGTCATGATCCGTCCTGCTTGGATCTGTAGGATATGTCTGTGGGCACAGGAACTGGAACCACTGGACTTTAGATGAAGCTGTAAATAAATTAGCTAACTATTTTAATGATACTGCTACAGGAGGAGACTCAAGGACTGAGACAAGGCAAATAATTGGTCTTGAACCGGTGATGACTGGGACAAGGTGCAACCGGTGATGCTTGGAGCTGGTGATACTTGAATCGGGCTGGAACCGGTGTGATGGCTGAAACCAGAATATGGACAGGGACCAGATGACACCTGTGACTTGATTACAGTCAGGAACCAGATTACAGCCAGAACCTAATTATAGACAGAACAGAATTATGCCTGAAACCAGATTATGGTTGGAACTGGATAATAAGCAGAACAGGATAATGGATGCACTGGGGGGCTGGAGAGACATATTTGGGCTGGCTGGAGAGACACTGGAGGGCTGTAGAAACAGAAGGGGGCTGGCTGGATAGACAATGGGGGACTGGAAAGACAGAAGAGGCTGGCTGGAGCTGTACAGACACTTGGTGTCTGGAGAGAGAGAAGGCGGCTGGCTGGAGCTGTAGAAACATGGGGCAGTAAGGCTGGATAGACACTTGGGAGTAAGATGCTGAAGAGAACTGGGGTGAAGTGGCTGGTGATTAGCCACAAATGGCATTATTGCAAAATACAGTAATGACTATAGTATCAGTATTTATAGATTAATTAGAGATCTATAACAAATGTACAGTGTGAGTGGGTTATGTGAGTGAGTGAGTGAGTGAGTGAGTGAGTGAGTGAGTGAGTGTCAGAGTAGGGTTATTGTTATATGCATTCAGTCAATTTGGTATGATTTATTGAGAGAGCAGTCACCTAAAACCAACTGAGGATAGGTGAAGTAAGGAGTTTTTTAAAGTATTTAAAAGGGTTTGGTAAGCAACAAACTAGACTAAGGGGGATAGGAAACAGTGTCTCCAATCTATTTGTGGCTACCTATTAAGGATTAGGGAGTTTGTACTGCACCTTACCTATATTTTCAGTTTAGGTTGAAATATTATTCACAGACAGGGTCTGACTGGCCCACAGGGGTACAGGTGAGACCACGGTGAGCCCACTCTTTCCTCTAGGGATCAGGTTCCAGACTGTGCACTTGTATTATACATGGTAGATATGTTGCATTGCACAGCAGAAGACAACTGTGTATTTCAATCCTCTGTGGAGGCTGAGCACACCCCTAAGTATGGGCCCCGATCACTGCACCCCCCCCCCCCCCCCCCCCCCGGTGGGCCCTTCATGCCCCAGTCAGACACTGTTCACAGAGTTTGCATATATATAGAGTTTGCATATTTTGGGTTTCCTCCAGGTACTCTAGTTTCCTCCTGCATTCCAAAAATATACTGGTAGCTACAAGTAACTTTAGCTACCTGTAGTTCAATGCTCAGATGTCATCCAAAGCTTATCCCTTGTGGAAGGTTGTATCAACAACTAAAGCTTAGGTAGAGACACTGAAATTACACTAACATAGAGAAGATCAGTATCTAGTAACCAATAAAATGTAAGGTGAACCAGAATTACACTTTAGCAATGAATTCAATACAAAGATATGAACCAAGCACTATGACATTTGAACTGGGTTTGTTTTTCCTACCAAAGCAGAAATTCTGTTTTACCAATTAGTGTGAACAATTCTAAAAATGTCTGTGATGTCTATGAGATAGAGGGCCTAATTCTGAGTTGATCTCAGCAGCAAATTTGTTAGCAGTTGGGCAAAACCATGGGGGTAACTCTGAGTTGATCGCAGCAGGACATTTTTTAGCAGTTGGGCAAAACCATGTGCACTGCAGGGGAGGCAGATATAACATGTGCAGAGAGAGATAGATTTGGGTGTGGTGAGTTAAATCTGCAATCTAAATTGCAGTGTAAAAGTAAAGCAGCCAGTATTTACCCTGCACAGAAACAATATAACCCACCCAAATCTAACTCTCTCTGCAAATGTTATATCTGCCCCCCTGCAGTGCACATGGTTTTGCCCAACTGCTAAAAAATTTCCTGCTGCGATCAACTTGGAATTAGATATAACATGTGTAGAGAGAGTTAGATTTGGGTGGGGTGTATTCAAACTGAAATCTAAATTGCAGTGTAAAAATAAAGCAGCCAGTATTTACCCTGCACAGAAACAATATAACCCACCCAAATCTAACTCTCTCTGCAAATGTTACATCTGCCCACCCCTGCAGTGCAAATGGTTTTGCCCAATTGCTAGCAAATTCCATTGCGCTTTACAATTAGAACAACAGTTATAGAACAAAACTGGGCAAAAACAGACAGACATAGAGGTAGGAAGGCCCTGCTCGCAAGTTTACAATCTATAAGGAAATAGACATTGATACACAAAGATAGATGCTACCTATTGCAAATTTCCTTTGTCTCTTTAATCAAGTTAACTTTCATTATAGATCAGAGAAAATTACTAAAATCCAATGTTAATAAGGCGCCCATAACTTTATTGTGATTACATAAACCTTTCTTAAGCTAGCTTATCACTAAAATAAAACGACACCACACTGAAATAAAGACACGGACACGGTAGCTGGAGTTAAAGGTCAGATGATATTTATTGATCGCTGACCAACTCTTTAAACTATAATTGTAATTGAATTGGAATTAATTTAGATTGTAAAATTACATTTAGATTGGAGGATGGCAACGGAAAAGTCGCTAACAGGCACCTGCTCCAGTCACTTAGATGAAAACCAACAAACCAAGGAGGGGAGTACCCAAACCCCGCATCCTTCCTGCATAACCCGCATTGTGCTGGCCTCACCACTCTTTTCTCTGGCAATCGTTCGGTTCCCGCAGGGGAACGTCTAAATGTCCAACCGCAAGAGAAGGACACGCCTGCCGTCCTTCTAAAGAGGGTGCCCCACAATGACCACTTAAGCCTGTTTGACCGCTGGTTGGTAGCGACTTCCCGCCAATCTGGATGTCAATAGCCAACTGAAGAGAACCAAACAAATCAAATTTGCCTGGGAGGGCGGGAGGGCATACAATAAATGGCAAGAGGAAGTCTGAGGCACATGACACTGCCCTATATACTATCCTGAGACCAACCCCTTAAAGCTTGACGGACAACCCTCTGATCCTATAGGAAAAAAACACCGGAAACATGATCTACCTAGCAACTGCTTAGTCATAAAACAACCAATCACCAAGAGTTGGGCTCTTATATGGCCTCAGGCTTATGCAGCCTTCAGCTAATCTTAGGCGCCCATAACTTTATTGTGATTACATAAACCTTTCTTAAGCTAGATTATCACTAAAATAAAACGACACCACACTGAAATAAAGACACGGACACGGTAGCTGGAGTTAAAGGTCAGACGATATTTATTGATCGCTGACCAACTCTTTAAACTATAATTGTAATTGAATTGGAATTAATTTAGATTGTAAAATTAAATTTAGATTGGAGGATAGCAATGGAAAAGTCGCTACCAGCTCCAGTCACTTAGATGAAATCCACCAACCAAGGAGGGGAGTACCTAAACCCCGCCTCCTTCCTGCATAACCCGCATTGTGCTGGTCTCACCACTCTTTTCTCTGGCAAACGTTCGGTTCCCGCAGGGGAATGTCTAAATGTCCAACCGCAAGAGAAGGACACACCTAACGTCCTTCTAAAGAGGGTGCCCCACAATGACCACTTATGCCTGTTTGACCGCTGGTTGGTAGCGACTTCCCGCCACCAAAGGTTTACAAAACCGCCACCGCCATCCGAACAAACAAATAAGAACAAACTAAGAACAAACTAAAGAGCCCTAACGAAAAGGACCAAAAACATCCTCCAGGAAAACCTGCACTCCGTCCGGAGAAAGATGAACCCCATCCTCCTTGTAGAACTGCCGATTACGCAGCACAAGTAAAGGATGCCTGACAGCTACCCCACCTATGGCCCTAACAAACAGAGACACCGCCGAATTCACCTTCATGCGAGCCTTCTCCAGAGCCGAGAAACGTACCGCACCACGCCAATGAAAACGCAGAACTATCTCCGACCACACAATACGGACTCCCGGCCAGTGACAACGAATCGCCACCAAATCCGCCTTAATGGACAAAATTAAATCTATGCCCTTAACTCGGCCCAAATCATTGCCACCTAAATGCAGCACAATACAACTGGGGTGACCCCAGCGGCGCTCGCGGTGAAAAAGGAGCCGCAGCAAATCACCCCAAAGCATGCCCCTGACACCTAACCAACGCAACTCCCTAGACCCAAAAACATCAGCCGCCCTAAGTGCCATGGGATGCCTCGCCGCCCAAAAAATATAAGAATGGCCAACCAGCCACACATGCTCCCCAAAATCAACGACAGCTGAAAAAGAAAAACACTCTAACGTCAGAAATTTGAACACAAACATAAATAATGCAATAAACAGAAATAACCCAAGTGAAGGAGAAAACTCAAAAAACCTCCCGTGGACCTTAAGAGAACAGCCAATGGAAATTAGGCCCCCTCGGAGGAACATTTTAAAATTCACTTCACACCCTCGATTCCTGAACGGTAACGTTCAAAAACCGACGAGTAAACAAGTTTTTGGGTTAGCGCAATAGGCGCACCTACATCTTATCAAAACGGACACAAGACTTATATGAGGCAGATTTCCAACGGCCCAGCTCCCGAATAGCCACCGGGGATGAGCCCGTAGCCGCGCCAATCCGAAAGGAATGGGTACCGAAGTCCGCCCCGCGCAAGCCTAGCGCCTCCAAACATTTCCTAAACACTGCAGCAAATTGAAACTTCGTCAGCGGGCCAGCGTGCACGTGCACCAGCAACTGGTCGCCCCCCGAAGGCCTCAACCGGAGAGACTCCTGCACCAACTGCAGCGGGCAAACACTCGCTTCCTCCTGGGCCTCCAAGGACACCCAGCGACCCCGACCTGTTTGATCTGTCTTGGACCGCACAATCCTACAGAACAACAGGCCATCCTGCAGGCGCACATTCTCGTAACGCATACCGGACACACGAGATGCCTTACTGCACGCCACTAACTCGCTCACCCGGAAAGCCCCAAAAAAAGCTAGGGCAAAAGCACATCTAAATAGAGCCACCTCAAACTCCGAGGTCGCAATTTGAGGCAGCACACGCAGCAACTCCGTTAGAAGCTGCAACGTCACGTGCCTACGGGAGACCGCGGGCGCCGGTCGCATCCTAGCCCATCCTTTAAGCGCTCTGGAAAGGACAAAAGACCCGGTGGGATCCGTCATCCCTCGGAGCCGAGAGTGAAAAGAAATGCCCGCAAGGGCAGAAGACATGGCCGCCTTTGACCTACCCTTCTGATAATGTTCCCAAACAAAGGCCATCAAAACTTCAGCCGGGGACTCACCTACCACACTGTACCTACTTTGAAAGGCCGACCAATCACGCCAGGCCGCATCATACGCCCTGAGCGTGGAAGGAGCCAATGCACACCTGGCAAGAGCAGCTAACCCAACTCGACAATCTGCCAGACATAAGGCGGGCACGGTAAACCCTCCGCCGCCGCTCCCGGGACCAACGCCCGGAATTTATCAAACTGGAACTGAGACAACGCATCCACAATTCCGTTGTCGATTCCAGGAACGTGACGGGCCCTGAAATTAATATTGCGCCGCAAGCAAACTAACACTAGATGACACAAAAGCCGCAAAAGCCTGTGGAGAGGAAGAACGCTGGTTATTGATAGCGTGCACCACTCCCAAGTTGTCGCAACGGAACGATATGTCCCGATTCGAGAACTGGCAGGCCCACAACTTAAGGTTAACAATGATCGGGAACAACTCCAGCAAAAGGAGGTTCTTGGTGAAACCCCGTGCCACCCAAGAGGACGGCCAAGCAGCAGCACACCATGCCCCAGCAGAAAATGCCCCAAAGCCCTGACAAAACCTCCCCGTTGAAGGATACCAGGAAAGAAACCCAAATCCGCAAATCATCCCTGATCTCGCGGGAAAGGTACATGGTGTGATGCTGCCGGACCGTCCCCGCCGTGGCCCGTTCAAGTTTGCGACAGAAAACCCTACTCATGGGGGTAATCCGACACGCAAAGTTGAAAGAACCCAGCAAAGACTGTACCTGCTTAAGCCGAACCCTGCGCTTGCCTAAACAATCGTGAATTAAACCCAACAGCTTCCGCACTTTATCCTCGGGGAGGCGACAGCAACCCACCACGTGTCTATTTCAATTCCCAAATAGCTAAGACAACTGCAGGGGCCCTCACACTTGTCCTGTGCGACGGGAACTCCCAAACTTTCGAACAAGGACCTAGCCACCGACAGGATATCGCCACAGACCGAACTTCCCCCTGGGCCCATAAAGAGAAAATCGTCCAGGTAGTGGGCCACCCCGGGTTGCCCGGAGGCGGCTTGGACGCACCAGTGCAAAAACGTGCTAAATCTCTCAAAATAGGCGCAGGAGACCGAACAGCCCATGGGGAGACACAGATCCACGTAAAACTCGTCCCCCAATTTAAAACCCAGGAACCGCAGGGAATCCGGGTGCAGGGGAAGGAGCCGAAAAGCCGCTTCCACGTCTAACTTTGCCAACAGGCCCCCCGGACCACAGTCCCGCACCAAGCGCAGAGCATCATCAAAAGACTGATAACGCACCCTGCACACGGCCTCGAGAATGGAGTCATTAACCGAAACGCCAGGAGGATGCGACAAGTGCTGTATCAGGCGGAACTTACCCGGTGCCTTCTTGGGCACCACCCCCACGGGGGAGATGCACAAGGAGGGCAAAGGGGGAAAGGCGTAGGGCCCACACATGCGCCCCAAGCCGATCTCCGCATCCACTTTCCGCCGAACCTCGTGCGGGAATTAGCAAGCCGACTTCAAATTCTGGCCGCCGCGGGCTTCTTGACCGCGGCGTCCGGAGAGGGCTTGACCTGTTGTGTGACCTCCAACCAAACCTCAACATCCTTAAAACCCGCGGGCAGAATGGGGTTACCATCCTGATTACGACAGAATTTCTCGTCGTAATCTCGCCAAGCGGAACCCTTGGATTTTAAGTACATGCCATGCACCAAAAAGAAATATTTAACCAAATTGGGATACTCTGCGGGCCGCGATTCGGTGTAGCAAGCCGTAAAAACCAAGAAACCCCGCAAACACTGGTGAAAATTACGGAAGGCACTCTCCCCAATGCCCCCCATTTTCTTAGCTGCGTCAAAAGCCTGCCGTATCTCATCCGTAAGGATGAAGATGTCAACATACTTCCCTTCCTGATTTTTCCCGCATCCGCTTGCGAACCCCCCGCGTAACGGCCGTATTAGCGCAATGCCATCTCCGTACAACGGGGGGGGGGGGGTCAGGGGGAACCGCCACCGGCGCTGCCGCCTTTCGCGATTCCTTAGCCACGCGCCGCACAATAAGTCTAGCTAGTTTACGCGGGCGCCGCGGAGAACCTGAAGAAACACTGCTAGAAGAGGTGGAAGAAGTGCTAGAAGAACAATGGGAAGTAATAGCGTGATCACCAGCGCCTGAAGGGACCGGAACAGCGTCATCCGTTTCACCCGACTCCGGTGGCGGTGGAACATCTCCCATCGGTGCCGCGGCTGCAGCTCTCTCCGACCTCCGGCTCCTCCGCGGCGAAGACCCGGAACTTGCCAGCACCTGAGAGGAGGAAACATAAGGGACAACAGGCTCAGGAGAAACCAGCGCATCAACAGAAATGGGGGGAACAGGCGGGAGGGGGGGCAAAGCACTTTCGCTCAGCGGAGGGGGGCCTGCGGGCAGCGGCGGGGGAGGACCCCCCAAGGAGGAGGATGCCACGACTGGGGGGAAAAGGAGCCCTAACCCCCGGCGCGCCACCAACGTCGTAGGCAGGAAGCCACGCGGGAGGTGACAGCTACCCAGCCGACCCGGGGAATCCCGACGAAACAGGATGGAACGGAGGAGGAGTGGGGGGTGGCTGCCAAAATTGGGCCAACGGGTTCGCAAAGGCAGGGGGAGGATAGCCACCCGAGGACCACCGACTGACCACGCGGGCTGAACGCTTGCGGCCAAGCTGGCAAAATACGGTGAAAAGTGCTATGCAGAGGAAACCAGGAGGCCCGTGAAAGGCGCCCCGGAGGAAGCGGGAAACGCCTGCACAACTGGCCAGGAAAGGCCACCGGGGAAAAACTGTCCCCACGGTAAAACCGTGCGGTGCAGCAAACGACAGCGGAGGGCCAGGCAGGTGGAACGCAGCAGCAATGGACGACTGCATCGCCACCAGCTGCACCGCCCCCACTGGGCTGGGGGCAAGCGCCTGGAGCCCGTCGCCCGGGGACGCCGCCGCGCGCCGAAACCAAGCGGGTGACCGAGAACCCAGCGGAAATGCCCCCGCTGAGAGATCCCCAGCCGGGGACCCTAGCGCCGACACCGTCCGCGGGGCCTCCGACGCGGCACTCCGGGAAATGTCCACCCCTCCTAATGTACCGGGGCCAGCCCTAACGGCCCCGTCCCCAACAACATAAGCGGGTGAAAATGGCCCCCCCACAGAGGGGAGCCTGTCCGCTGCAGCCCTGTCCTGCGGCATATGGGGCACAGGAGACCCCTGTATCCCCACAGTAATGTGACCCCCCTGCAGCGCCAGTCCCCCCTCACCCCCTGCAGCTCGTTTGCGGACGCCAGGCCCCATGTGGGCGCCTGCTCTGCTGGCCGCAGCCGCCGGCGGGGGGGGTAAGGGGAGACACAATGGAGCCAGCCGCGCTGAGCGAGGGAGCCGCCAAGCGTACAGCAGCCGCCGGGGACACCCGCGACCACGGCCCGACCGAAATCTCCCCCGCAGCAGCACGGGCATCGCGCTCGCTGGCCACACGATCGGCGCCGGCAGGGGCGCGGGCCGGAGCGGCCCGACCCCGCCGCGACACAGTATCCGCCGGGGGTAAACTCCGGGGGGGGCGCACTGCGGGATCGCGGGCGCTGGGCACCAGCGGCCTCCACGAGGCAGCGGGAGGAGGGGGGCAGAACGGCGTGGACGCGGCACAATAAGTGCTGCACAACAGAAACAGCACGCAAGGCACACAGAATAATTGAGGAGGGAGGGCAAGGGATGCAGCAATGGAGCAAGACAGGGATACAAATGAAACTAATATGTGGGATACAAATTGAAAGCAATAACATGCCAAAAAACACAGTACCCAAGGGCAGCAATATACTCAGCCTTCCTGGGCCATACAATAAATGGCAAGAGGAAGTCTGAGGCACATGACCCTGCCCTATATACTATCCTGAGACCAACCCCTTAAAGCTTGACGGACAACCCTCTGATCCTATAGGAAAAAACCACCGGAAACATGATCTACCTAGCAAGTGCTTAGTCATAAAACAACCAATCACCAAAAGTTGGGCTCTTATATGGCCTCAGGCTTATGCAGCCTTCAGCTAATCTAATGTACAATTTCACTAGAGATGTGCACCAGAAATTTTTTGGGTTTTGTGTTTTGGTTTTGGATTCGGTTCCGCGGCCGTGTTTTGGATTCGGACGCATTTTGGCAAAATCTCCCTTAAAATGTTTTATTGGATTCGGGTGTAGACAATTGCGCAGTGTCTAGAGCGGGTTACCGTCTTAGATATATCCTGTCCCCTTCCAACGTCTTGAGAGTATCTCCTTCTTATTTCAACCCAAGGTGCATGTGAATAAAAATGATACTCCAATAGTGCATTACCATAAGAGATTTATTCACAGAATTTAAAACTTTAAAAGGTGGGTTCTTACCAGACTGAATGGTCTACACATAACAGTAGACAACAGCATTTGTTAACAGATCAAACAACCAGGCGTCCCCAGGAGTAGTTGTAAACAGCCAGGCAAGAGCTCCACACACGTCCTGCTACCTTCACCAACGCGTTTCGATAACAAATGGTTATCTTTTTCAAGGTGTAGATGGTAGCAGACACCCTGTGGTATTTATCCTCCCACAAATCTAAACAGCTAAAAACCTAATGCCAGACATGGATTGCCTAACTGCTAAAATCCTAAATACCTAACATAGACAAAATACATTGGGGGAATCCATTTCATATATTCCTGGCGTCCTTCTGACAGTCCGTTTCCCGCCAGGTAAGCTGTCCATTGTTGTCTCGTTTCGCCGCATTATCCCGTCACCGGAAGTGACGTGGATCGGCGTTTGTCATCTGGCAGGAAGTGACACAGCCTCCTGTGTCGGAAGCATGACGCGGCCGCTCCCTCCGCGTGGCACGATAGCCCGTCACCGGAAGTGACATAAATCAACATCCGCCGTCTGGCCGGAACCCGGAAGTTCCGCAATAAAGATGATGCATTTCTCTCGTCTCGTATCCACGGCTGTTTTCCGGATGTAGTATAATGGGCAGTCCATATGGTGTCATTCTAATGTATGTCCCTTACAGAGCCATTTTGTTGTAGTCATCCACCCATTTGCAATAATAAATGAAAAAAGAGAACGTCAATTATAAAATAAGAATCTAAAATACATCCTAAAATAATGAACTGAAGAAAAAATAAAGAGAGAGATTATCGATTTTACAGAAACCACTTGGTCTCAAAGTCTTTATTGAGACCTCCTGGTTCTAGGGTTTTATATTTAAAAATAGTTTGCATTTCTATCCTGGCAAGTTTTTGTTGTGGATCTCCTCCTCTAATGTCTGGTTTAACACGTTTCAAGGCAAAGAAATTCTTAATATCTCTGGGGTCACATTTATGTATTTTCTTAAAATGTGCAGACAGGGCGTGGGTTTCTAATCCTTTTTTAATATTTCGGAGGTGTTCTCCTAGTCTAATTTTCAAGGCTCTGCTTGTGCGGCCTATATAGAATTTCCCACATGTACATTCTACACAGTACACTACATTATTGGAATGGCAAGTTACAAATTCTTTAATGATGCACTTTCTTTCATTAATAATAACCTCTACTATCTTATTCCCGAAAGTGTTAGGCACATTTTTACAAGAAATACAAGCTCCACATCTGTAGAATCCCTCTGATGTTATTATTGGTCCAGTGGGGCCAGTTTGATGAAAACTGTGGACCAATTTAGATTGCAGATTGGGGGCTTTCCTGTATATACATACAGGTCTATCAGGCAAATCCTTTCCAATGATAGGGTCCCTTTTAAGAATGGGCCAGTGTTTCTGCAAAATACTTTGAACTTTCTTATGCTGAGAAGAGTAATTAGATATGAAGGCCCACTTATACCTGTTATCTACTTCTTTTTTGTCACTTTTGTTCACAGTAAGTAAATCGGTTCTATCTAGTTTGGATACCTCATCTAGTGTTTTCTCTAGATGCTTTTTGTCGTATCCACACTCAATGAAGCATTTTTCCATGGAGGAAGCTTGTGTCGTAAAGACTGATTGTTCTGAACAATTACGTTTGAGTCTTTTGAATTGGCCTACAGGGACACTGTTCAACCAGTTATCATGATGGCAACTTAATTTGTTGATATAAGATCTCGAATCGGTAGGTTTAATGAAATTTTTAGTTTTGACTACACCATCCTCTACATAAATGGTGAGATCTAAGAAATTCACCTCTTTCTGGTTTACATCAAAAACCAGACTAATATGGTTACTATTATTATTGAGGTAGAGGCAGAAAATGTCCAAAGACTCCCTATCTCCCTCCCATATAAACAGAACATCATCGATATATCTATGCCAGGACACTAGGTTCGCCCCATATGCATATTCTCTCAAATAATTACTTTTTATTCAAGAATGAGTTCTTTCTGCAGAAATGCGGTACAGCCATGGGCACTAGGTTCGCCCTAAGTTATGCTAATATCTTCATGGGGGTATGGGAAGATAATTACATCTGGAATAATTACATCAGGAATAATAATGCATATGGGGCGAACCTAGTGTCCTGGCATAGATATATCGATGATGTTCTGTTTATATGGGAGGGAGATAGGGAGTCTTTGGACCCTTATGTTGTATAAACAGGACATGCACACTTTAACAAACCCATCATTTCAGCGACAGGGTCTGCCACACGACTGTGGCTGGTTGGTTTGAGCCCCCACCAAAAAAAGAAGAAATCAATCTCTCCTTGCTCAAACTGGCTCTACAGAGGCAAGATGTCGACCTCATTATCATCCTCCAATTCCTCACCCCTTTCACTGTGTACATCCCCCTCCTCACAGAGTATTAATTCGTCCCCACTGGAATCCACCATCTCAGGTCCCTGTGTACTTTCTGGAGACAATTGCTGGTGAATGTCTCCACAGAGGAATTGATTATAATTCACTTTGATGAACATCATCTTCTCCACATTTTGTGGAAGTAACCTCGTACGCTGATCGCTGATAAGGTGAGCGGCTGCACTAAACACTCTTTTGGAGTACACACTGGAGGGGGGGGCAACTTAGGTAAAATAAAGCCAGTTTTTGCAAGGGCCTCCAAATTGCGTCTATTTCCTGCCAGTATACGTACAGACAGTCTGATGTGCCTACTTGGATGCTGTCACTCATATAATCCTCCACCATTATTTCAATGGTGACAGAATCATATGCAGTGACAGTAGACGACATGCCAGTAATCGTTGGCAGGTCCTTCAGTCTGGACCAGATGTCAGTTTTCGCTCCTGACTGCCCTTCATCACCGCCAGCGGGTGGTTTTAGAAATCTGATCCTTTTCCTGGCAGCACCAGTGGCGGGAGAAAATGAAGGAGGAGCTGTTGGCGGGTCACGTTCCACTTGACTTGACAAGTGTCTCACCAGCAGGTCTTTGAACATGTGCAGACTTGTGTCTGCCGGAAAGAGAGTTACAACGTAGGCTTTAAACCTAGGATCGAGCATGGTGGCCAAAATGTAGTGCTCTGATTTCAACAGATTGACCACCCGTGAATCCTGGTTAAGCAAATGAAGGGCTCCATCCACAAGTCCCACATGCCTAGCGGAATCGCTCCATTTTAGCTCCTCCTTCAATCTCTCCAGCTGCATCTGCAAAAGCCTGATGAGGGTAATGACCTGACTCAGGCTGGCAGTGTCTGAACTGACTTCACGTGTGGCAAGTTCAAAGGGTTGCAGAACCTTGCACAACATTGAAATCATTCTCCACTGCGCTTGAGTCAGGTGCATTCCCCCTCCTTTGCCTATATCATAGGCATATGTATAGGCTTGAATGGCCTTTTGCTGCTCCTCCATCCTCTGAAGCATATAGAGGGTTGAATTCCACCTCGTTACCACCTCTTGCTTCAGCTGATAGCGGGGCAGGTTCAGGAGTGTTTGCTGATGCTCCAGTCTTCGGCATGTGGTGGCTGAATGCCGAAAGTGGCCCGCAATTCTTCGGGCCACCGACAGCATCTCTTGCACGCCCCTGTCGTTTTGAAAAAAAATTCTGCAGCACCAAATTCAATGTATGTGCAAAACATGGGACGTGCTAAAATTTGCCCACATGCAGTGGCGGATTTAGGGGGGGCACCAAGGCACGTGCCCCCCCTGTCATTTTTAGTAGATTTTTGTATTTTTATTTTTATTATATTTTGTGCACTGATTTAGTGCAGACTGACATGCGGACGAGCGTCCGCATGTCAGTCTGCGGTCTCGTTTCCTCCCCTGCTGTTAGGAGGGACACGGAGGGCACAGTGCACGCCTCCCTGTGTCCCTCCTGGGTCTCCGGCGGAGACACAGGAGGGACACAGGGAGGCGTGCACTGTGCCCTCCGTGTCCCTCCTAACAGCAGGGGAGCGGGGGGAGCGGCGGCGGCGGAGGAAGCGCGGGGGGGGGACGCACTGAGGGGGCATATCTGGCACTGGGGGGGAATATCTGGCACAGGATGCATATTTGGCAGGGAGGGGGGATGGGGAGAATATCTGGCACTGGGGACATATATGGCACTGGGGGGAATATCTGGCACTGGGGGCATATATGGCACTGGGGGGGGAATATCTGGCACTGGGGGCATATGTGGCACTGTCGGGGAATATCTGGCACTGGGGACATATGTGGCACTGGGAGCACAGCCCTAGCAACAAGGACTACCTCCTAGCAACGAGCATGACACCCAGTGCATGAAACCCCTGGCAACGACCATGACACCCAGTGCATGAAACCCCTGGCAACGAGCATGACACCCAGTGCATGAAACCCCTGGCAACGAGCATGACACCCTGAGCATGAAAACCCCTGGCACCGTGCATGGAACCAAGAGCATGAAACCCCTGGCAACGAGCATGACACCCAGTGCATGAAACCCCTGACAACGAGCAGGTATTTGAAAAGTAATTAGAAGCCTTACTGTAGGACTTAATGTGTAATGGGCATTACGGTGTGTGGCATAATGTATCACGGACATTGCGGTGTGTGTCATAATGTGTCACATGCATTACGGTGTATGGTATACTATATCGTTGGCATTGTGATATGTGGTATAATGTCTCAGGGTCATTGCAGTGTGTGGCATAATGTATCACGGACATTGCGGTGTGTGTCATAATGTGTCAGGCATTACGGTGTGTGGTATACTATATCACGGGCATTGTGGTATGTGGTATAATGTCTCGGGGTCATTGCAGTGTGGCATAATATATAACGGGCATTGCGGTGTGTGGCATAGGGTATAACGGGCATTGCGGTATGTGTCACAGGCATTACGGTGTATGGTATACTATATCACGGGCATTGTAGTATAATGTCTCAGGTCATTGCAGTGTGTGGCATAATGTGTCACAGGCATTGTATGTGCTATAATGTATCAGGGACAGTGCAGTGTGTAGCATAATGTATAACGGGCATTGCAATTCCTGTCATAATGTGTCACAGGAATTATAGTGTGTGGCATAATGTGTCGGGGGCATTACGGTGTGTGGCATAATGTGTCGGGGGCATTACGGTGTGTGCATACTGTGTCATGTGCATTATTGTGTGTGGCATAATGTCTAAGGGCCATTGCAGTATGTGGCATAATGTATACTGGGCATTACTATAAGGAGGAAAAATTACAAATAATGTAAGGGGCATGAATCAGGATTATTTTTCTTTCCTGTGGTGGCCAACGTCTGGGCGTGCAGGTTGCAAAACTGGGGTATAAGGTAGTCTTTTCCTGCAATACCACTCCCATTCCAACGAAGCCACGCCCATTCCAACGAAGCCACGCCCCTTATGGTGCCCCCCCTGTAATTTTTTTCTGGATCCGCCCCTGCCCACATGTAATGCACGCACAATATTGGTGGCATTGTCCGATGTCACAAATCCCCAGGAGAGTCCAATTGGGGTAAGCCAATCTGCAATGATGTTCCTCAGTTTCCATAAGAGGTTGACAGCTGTGTGCCTCTTATGGAAAGCGGATATAGAAAGCGTAGCCTGCCTAGGAACGAGTTGGCATTTGCGAGATGCTGCTACTGGTGCCGCCGCTGCGGTTGTTGCTGCGGGAGGCAATACATCTACCCAGTGGGCTGTCACAGTCATATAGTCCTGAGTCTGCCCTGCTCCACTTGTCCACATGTCCATGGTTAAGTGGACATTGGGTACAACTGCATTTTTTAGGACACTGGTGAGTCTTTTTCTGACATCTGTGTACATTCTCGGTATCGCCTGCCTAGAGAAGTGGAACCTAGATGGTATTTGGTACCGGGGACACACTAACTCAATAAATTCTCTAAGTCCCTGTGAACTAACGCCGGATACCGGACGCACGTCTAACACCAACACAGCTGCCAAGGCCTGAGTTATCCGCTTTGCTACAGGATGACTGCTGTGATATTTCATCTTCCTCGCAAAGGACTGTTGCACAGTCAATTGCTTACTGGAAGTAGTACAAGTGGTCTTCCGACTTCCCCTCTGGGATGACGATCGACTCCCAGTAGCAACAACAGCAGCGCCAGCAGCAGTAGACGTTACACTCAAGGATCCATCGGAGGAATCCCAGTCAGGAGAGGACTCGTCAGACTTGCCAGTGACATGGCCTGCAGGACTATTGGCTTTCCTGTCTAAGGAGGAAAATGACACTGAGGGAGTTGGTGGTGTGGTTTGCAGGAGCTTCGGTACAAGAGGAAGGGATTTAGTTGTCAGTGGACTGCTTCCGCTGTCACCCAAAGTTTTTGAACTTGTCAATGACTTCTGATGAATGCGCTCCAGGTGACGTATAAGGGAGGATGTTCCTAGGTGGTTAACGTCCTTACCCCTACTTATTACAGCTCGACAAAGGCAACACATGGCTTGACACCAGTTGTCCGCATTTCTGTTGAAATAATTCCACACCAAAGAGGTTTTTGGGGGTATTTTGACCAGGCATGTCAATGGACTTATTCATCCCATGGACAACAGGTGTTTTCCTGGGTACCTGACTTAAACAAACCACCTCACCATCAGAATCCTCCTTGTCAATTTCCTCCTCAGCGCCAGCAACACCCATATCCTCATCCTAGTGTACTTCAACAGTGACATCTTCAATTTGACTATCAGGATCTGGACTGTGGGTGCTCCTTCCAGCACTTGCAGGGGGCGTGCAAATGGTGGAAGGCGCCACCTCTTCCTGTCCAGTGTTGGGAAGGTCAGGCATTGCAACCGACACAATTGGACTGTCCTTGGGGATTTGTGATTTAGAAGAACGCACAGTTCTTTGTTGTGCTTTTGCCAGCTTAACTCTTTTCATTTTTCTAGCGGGAGGATGAGTGCTTCCATCCTCATGTGAAGCTGAACCACTAGCCATGAACACAGGCCAGGGCCTCAGCCGTTCCTTGCCACTTCGTGTCGTAAATGGCACATTGGCAAGTTTACGCTTCTCCTCAGATGCTTTTAATTTCGATTTTTGGGTCATCATTTTACTGAACTTTTGTTTTTTGGATTTTACATTCTCTCTACTATGACATTGGGCATCGGCCTTGGCAGACGACGTTGATGGCATTTCATCATCTCTGCCATGACTAGTGGCAGCAGCTTCAGCACTAGGTGGAAGTGGATCTTGATCTTTCCCTATTTTACCCTCCACATTTTTGTTCTCCATTTTTTAATGTGTGGAATTATATGCCAGTAATATTATTATATCAATAGCAATGGCCTACTGTACTGTACTACTATGTACTGCTCACAACAATGCAGCACAGATATGGATACTTGAAGTGACACCACGGAGCTGCAAGATACAGCAATGGCCTACTGTACTGTACAACTATATACTGGTGGTCACCAAAATGCTGCACTGTACTACTATATATATATATATATACTGCTCACAACAATGCAGCACAGATATGGATACTTGAAATGACACAGAGCTGCAAGATACAGCAATGGCCTACTATACTGTACAACTATATACTGGTGGTCACCAAAATGCTGCACTGTACTACTATTTATATATATTGCTCACAATAATGCAGCACAGATATGCATACTAGAAGTGACACGGAGCTGCAAGATACAGCAATGGCCTACTGTACAACTATATACTGGTGTCACCAAAATGTTGCACTGTACTACTATATACTGTATATATACTGCTCATAACAATGCAGCACAGATATGGATACTTGAAGTGACACGGAGCAGCAAGATACAGCAATGGCCTACTGTACTGTACAACTATATACTGGTGGTCACCAAAATGCTGCACTGTACTAGTATATATATATATATATATATATATATATACTGCTCACAACAATGCAGCACAGATATGGATACTTGAAGTGACACGGAGCAGCAAGATACAGCAATGGCCTACTGTACTGTACAACTATATACTGGTGGTCACCAAAATGCTGCACTGTACTACTATATATGTATATATACTGCTCACAACAATGCAGCACAGATATGGGTACCTGAAGTGACACAGCGGAGCTGCAAGATACAGCAATGGCCTACTGTACTGTACAACCATATACTGTTGGTCACCAAAATGCTGCACTGTACTACTATATATACTGCTCACAACAATGCAGCACATATATATATATATATATATATATATATACTTGAAGTGACACGGAGCTGCAAGATACAGCAATGGCCTACTGTACTGTACTACTATTATACTGGTGGTCACCAAAATGCTGCACTGTACTACTATATAATATATAAGTATATACTGGTCACAGAACAATGCAGCAGATATTGAGCACTGATCAGGATACTGTCTACAACTGAGTCTGACATGGAGCTGCAAGATACAGCAATGGCCTCCTGTACTGTACTAATATAATATACTGGTGGTCCCCACAATGCAGCACACTGAGCACAGATATTTGTAGCACACTGAGCACAGATATGGAGCTTTTCAGGCAGAGAACATAGCCACGTCCTCTCTGTTCAATCTCCAATGCACGAGTGAAAATGGCGGCGACACGCGGCTCTTTATATGGAATACGAATCTTGCGAGAATCCGACAGCGGAATGATGATGTTCAGGTTAACCGAGCAAGGTGGGAAGATCCGAGGCTGCCTCGGACCCGTGTAAAATACGTGAAGTTCGGGGGGGTTCGGATCTCGACGAACCAAACCCACTCATCTCTAAATTTCACCAAAACAGTTTTCATACAGAGTACACAGGTGCATCTAGATAATACACCCAGTACACATCATATTTTATTATAAAATGTTACGGATAAGCAATCAAAAGCTTCATCTTCATCTTGATTAAGAAATGTGGGGTGTTGTTTTGTTACTGTACATTGTATTTATGGTTTTAATAAGATAGGTCATTCTCAATACACCATATCACTCTATAAGAATGGATAGGACCTCATTATTATCAAAGGGCCATCAAGCAGTTTCCACTGAATACCCAACTCAGAAGGTGGTCAGTGTGCCACAAGGTCTAGAAGGTGCTGTACAAGATCAAATAGCTACTCCTTCCATGAAAGAACTGGCAGCAGTATAGCACTGGGGCATGAAGGGCCCACTGGGATGATGCTGTGGGGCCCGTGGTTAAGAGCATGGCCAGCCACCACAGAGGTTTGGCTAACCATTAGAGAGTGCATGGTCTCAGCCCCTTCATAAATATATATAGTAAATTCTTCTAGTCCATGCATGATAACTAGATTAATAAAAGCAATGCGTAGTCAAAAATACAATATAGTCCTGTGCAGTATAATGTAACATATGTATAATGTGTAGTTCAAGTGCACAGTCTGGAACCTGATTCCTAGAGGAGGAGGTGGGCCCTCAGACACAGGGGCCCTCTAGTGGTTTCCCCTGTACTGCTGTGGGCCAGTATGACACTGTGGCTTTGTTTGGTGGGAAGTGCAGTGGTGTCATCGGCTGGTATTTTGTCCTGGGACTATGAGGCCTAATAATCATTGGGGCAGATGTATTAACCTTTAGAAGGCATAAGGAAGTGATAAACCAGTGATAAGGGCAAGGTGATAAATGCACCAGCCAATCAGCTCCTGTGAGGGAGTGACAGAAGTTTTTCATTGGCTTGGTAGATTTGTTGGCTAGTCGTGCAGCAGGGATTAAGGGAAGCTCACTGGTAACTGCATGCCATAGTTGCAACCAATGATCAATAAGTGCTTTGCATCAGTTTTTCGCTAACTTCATCAGCTTGCATACAATTTCTGTGAGCAGAGGGCCTTATTCAGGTTCATTTGTAAATTTGCAAAATCGCAGATCGGCCGTCTGCGCATGTGCTGCGAACATATTTTGTGTGCTTAACTCATAATTTGAAATTCTTCTGAGATCGCATCTTGCCAGAATGCAATTGCAGGTTGATTGACAGTCGGCAGACGTTCGTGGGTGTACTAGTAAGGATAAAAGATAATACAGCGCTATAAGTGGATGTACACATGGTGTTTGTGTGGAGTGATTAAGAAGATGCAGGCGTGTCATGGCCGTTTTCAGGGCGTATATCTGATGTCAGCTGCAATTTGAAACATGGTGTCTGGTGTAACTGCATTCTCATTATTCTGAATAGCCCTGGGTCAACCACAACTGTCGATGGTGCTCGATTTTTGTGATGCATTCGCAATTTTGCAGCTGCATTTGAAGAATTGTGAACGCATCGGTGGGCGGCTTGTACTGTGCTGGGCAGACTTTTAACATGCTAGGCGGCTCTCATATGCAAACACAGGGGGGGTTCCGTTTGCCTCTTGGCAAGTGGCTCAAATTATGACAGCAATAGCAATGGTATATAATACAATTACTATAGCTGCTGCCACATCGGGTTCACTACGGCTGGCCGGCGGTCGGGCTCCCGGCGACCAGCATACCGGCGCCGGGAGCCCGACCGCCGGCTTACCGACAGTGTGGCGAGGGCAAATGAGCCCCTTGCGGGCTCGCTGTGCTCGCCACGCTACGGGCACGGTGGCGCGCTACGCGCGCCACACTATTTTATTCTCCCTCTATGGGGGTCGTGGAACCCCACGAGGGAAAATAAGTGTCGGTATGCCGGCTGTCGGGCTCCCGGCGCCGGTATACTGAGCGCTGGGAGCCCGACCGCCGGTATACAGAAGACCACCCGCCACATCATTCAGTTTAGGGGAGAGCAGAGCTGCACATGTCCAGTTGTAGCAGCTTCTACCAAGTTTGCTGTGTGTGGATCGGAGTCCTCAGTCAGTGCATTGGACCAGAGAGTAGCTGCAAGGAAGAAGAGACAGGAGCCTTAACATAAGGCGGGAAAATGTGTGCTTAGAAAATTCAGTACTGGTCCTATCATTCTTTGTTTTTCATTTTTTTCAATTTATTATTGGATGTTTATCCATTTCTGACCACTTATCTTATTTATATTATTTAAATCTGTTTGTTACAGCCTATAATATAGACCATCTATTGGTGGTCATTCCGAGTTGTTCGCTCGCAAGCTGTTTTTTGCAGATTTACTCACGCTAAGCCGCCGCCTACTGGGAGTGAATCTTAGCATCTTAAAATTGCGAACGAAAGATTTGCAATATTGCGATAAGACATCTCTGTGCAGTTTCTGAGTAGCTCGAGACTTACTCTGCCAGTGCGATCAGTTCAGTGCTTGTCGTTCCTGGTTTGACGTCACAAACACACCCAGCGTTCGCCCAGATACTCCTCCGTTTCTCCAGCCACTCCCGCGTTTTTCCCAGAAACGGCAGCGTTTTTTCCCACACGCCCCTAAAACGGCCTGTTTCCGCCCAGAAACACCCACTTCCTGTCAATCACATTCCGATCAACAGAACGATGAAAAAACCGTGAGTAATATTCCTAACTGCATAGTAAATTTACTTGGCGCAGTCGCAGTGCGAACATTGCGCATGCGCATTAAGCGGAAAATCGCTGCGATGCGAAGAAAATTACAGAGCGAACAACTCGGAATGACCACCATAGTGTTAAATAGTAACACTGTATTCCATACAGTATCCAGTGAATAAGAAAACCAATGTTTACATGAATAGTCAATAACATTACTAGGCACTTCTACCGCTCCCCCAGACTCCCGCAATTTCTCAATTGTTCTGCAGAGTGGGAGATTGTGGATTGCATTTGGAAACCCCCCTCTAGAAATCCTGCGTTTGCCACTGGCTCATGCTGTGTGATTCTGTGCAGTTGCAGTTCTGCTATAATCACAGAACTGCAACTGGAGCTGAATAAAGCCCAGAGTGCACTACACATTCTTTTTCATTTTTACACCTGGTTAGCCCACCAAACACGGAAGGGGATCATATAAGAAGCAATTAAGAGACAAATAGGAGGAGGGCAGAAGTATTCATTCTATTTGTTTTGAGTGGCTGACAGGGGCCCATTTCAAACCTAAAATAAAAGAACATATAAGACTACACATGGAGGAATGAATTTGTGGACCATTCTGTTTTTATTTCCAATAGAAATATTTCATTTTTTATAATGGTAAGGCACATGATAGTAACAAAAAGAGAGGGAGAATTTTGGTTCTGAGGCATACTGTACTGTTGGCCAAATTCTTATTTGTTCCCTTGGTAATTGAAAAGACGGCCCAACTCATTGGTGAATTTCCCACTAGGCACGTGGGGCACATGCCTAGTGGCGGTATTTGTTGGGAGTGCAGCACTTGGATGCTTGTCTTAGCACTGTCAGACTGAAATTTAACAGTAACTGCAAAATATTTCCTCTCTACTGTACCATACGGCATCTTGAGTGGAGTGTAAATGGGTAGAACTGTCCCTGTAAGCTGTTCTACTTAGTAAATATGCATTCATAATTAAAGATAAAACGAAAATGTCATAGTTCAAGGCTTTATTATTTTTAGATTTAAATTGGCAACCATTGAATAATGGCTTACAATCAATCAATGAAAATAATAAAATTAGACAGAGGGGGGAAGCCATTACTGTTGTGCCTAGGGGCGCCTTGAACCCCAAATCCACCCCTGGTCTCACTAGCTACAACTATTAAGATAACTGACAGATTGGCCATGTCATTATATTTCATTAGATGGATATTCTGGATATTTTAAATGGTGTATGAGTAATTTTTGTAAGCAGTACAAGTAGTTGTGCCTTCTTTAAAAGGGATCAGTACTAAATCTTGCTGGACGAGATCCCGCCGGTCGAAATACCGACGCCGGAATCCTGACCACACAATCCCGACAGGGGTGGTGAGTGGAACGCAGCCCCTTGCGGGCTCGCTGCGCTCGCCGCGCTGTGGGCACGGTGCTTCGCTACGCTTGGCATGCTAATTTATTCTCCCTCTATGGGTGTCGTGGACACCCACGGAGGGAGAATATGTCGGGATTGTGCTGGTTGGGATTCTGGCGTCGGTATTTCGACCGCCAGGATTCCGTCCGGCGGGATCTTGACCGCATCCCCTTTAAAATATATATAATGTCTTTGGACACAATATTTGAGCATGTGGATGGAGGTGTTGCATTGTTAAGGTTTTGGTTTTTTTTTGTTACATTCCTGAGCTCTAGTTGTTGCTCTGTGCATGATGAACACGAGTAGTAATGTATGAGTCTGAGTGATGGGAAGATGTTTTCTTATTAGAGAAAAGTCTTCCTTATTCATAGACTGAAGATTGCTCAATTTGATGAAGGGATCATGGTGAATTTGTCTGTGCTTGAGTTTATGATCTACAGCCCAAGTTTTCTATACCATACTAATCATGCAGAGAGATAAAAGATTTTACTTTTTACTTTGTGACAGTTTGTTTTTAAAATAACGATTATCCAACTCAGTTTTCTGCTCTCAGTCAGTAGCTATAGGAGCTGGTTTAGTGGCCATTGAGGGTACTTACTGTATGATTTGGCATTGCTTACCAGTATACAATCATTTGCACACACTGCCGGTGGTGTATAGCAGGGGTGGTCAAGTTTTGTCCTTAAGGACCCCTTACGGCCCATGATTTCCAGATAAACTGTAGAGCTTTTAAAAATGTGTCAGTAACTGAAAGCACCACCTCTAAGATGTTTTACATTTGTCAATTACAGGTACTGTACACCACCAATAATCCAGCACCCTTGGTTCCAGTACTGTGGCGGATTATCCATTTTGTCGGATTATCAGTGGTACACACACCGCCACCCCGACAGTTAAGACTTCAACCACTCACTACCTAATCCTAAACCTCTTGCAACATGACTCCCTCCCACAGCCTAAATGAACCCAACCACAGCCTAACTGAGCCCTTCCGCAGCCTTACTCCTCTCCTACAGCACCCAAACCTCTCACAGCCTGACTCTCTTCGCCACACAGCCTAACTCTACCCTGCAGCCTAACTGAACCCTCCCGCAGCCTAACTGAGCCATCCTGCAGTGCAACAACCCCCTGTAGACTACCTTCCACGGGTTCCTGATGTGTCCGGATTAAAAGAGGTGCAGGACCATCAGGTGCTGGATAATCAATGTTGTACCTGTATAACTTTTGTGGAAGACTGCTCAGACATTACAGTAGGTCCATGAGAACGATACAGTATGTCAGGTTAAAATAGATCACAGGTATAAGTAGAACTGTTGCCTCTATAAAATACAGTAATCCTAGATTGAACAGTTATATGTAAGTACATTATTACAGATATTGACTACACTGCATGGATGGTCCTGATTTGACGATGTCTGTGAAGGGCGACCCATAAATCTATCTCACACCACACAGTTGATGAAATGTTGTTATGATAATCCATACACATATTTATAAACACAGTTGCACCATCACAAAAATAAATTGATGACATCACAATGCAGAAACAGATTTACTCTATACTGCTAACTTTTTCCACATTCGCTAATGACCCTCACTGTACTACTGTAAATGGAAAATAAAGGGAAAATAGTCCCTACTAAAGGCCCGTACACACTGGTCGATATATCGGCCGTTCTCTTGAATGGCCGATATATCGCGGGACCGTCGGCCAGTGTGTACGGCCGATACGTCTGTGAACTCCGTCGTTCACAGACGTATCGCGTCAGCCGCGCAGCACAGCCGTTGGCCAATATATCTACCAATATATTGGCGCGTCTCTGTGTGTATACATTCTGTGGCGGCCGGCGGTGATTGACAGATGAACTGGGCAGGCGTGTGCACATGCCCGCCCAGTTCATGACGTCAGTCCCGGACGGATCGGGCAGTGTGTATGCTGAACACACTGCTCAATCCGTCCATAGATATATCTGCAGATCAATTGATCTGCAGATATATCTATTAGTGTGTACCCTCCTTAAGACGTACAATATGTTTTTCATCTAAGTGATACTTGATTTTTAAATGTATATATATAATTCAATAAGTGTATTGTAAATTTGTCCTCATTTATCACACTCCATCCAATATTGAGATTCGAAACAAGGATCTACACTTTGGGCGTATATCTTTTTAGTATGTACTATTTATTTTAGGAGTAAATCTTTTTACCATTATTCATCAACATTATTAACCTTTGTGCTTAGAAAGGTGACTAACGGGGCGTGGCCTAGCCTGTGAACTGTGAGGAGGCGGTTTCAGTGAGCTCCTGATTAATCTGCTATTTCACCTAGTTTAAAATTGGTGTATGGAGCCCTGAATCCCCCTATTATCTACTGATACCTCCCTCTGTTGTTGGGGATTGAGAAGTTTGGGTTGCGGAGCCGGGGAACCCTTTTTAGGGTACCTGCAGGTTGCGGCCTTTCCCTCCATCTGAAGCAGGGGACTGCAGTATAATCTCCCCCTGACCGGAAGTGAAGCTGTGCGGGCCGCTCGGCGGTGGGGCTCTGAAGAAGTGATCTCCGTCCAGGTGTGGCGTGAGGCGCCAGCGGCAGCAACTTCTCCCCCTGGGTCCCGGCGGCTGACGTCTGGATCGAGCATCGCAGACAGCGGCGGCCCCGTGCGGCCGGTGGGTCCCCCCCCCCGCTGCTTCACTTGCGCACCACTACAGACGCCGGCCCGCGGCTGCGGCGGCTCAGTGTGCAGAGCAGGAGGGGCGCGCGTCTCCCGCTGTCATCGGGCGGCGAGGGCCCCCCTTCACTCCCTCAACTCATCCCTGTGCAGTGCGGGGTGTGCGGCTGCGGGAGATCCTGTTATACACACCAGTGCCAGCAGGAATGTACTGGTGTCTGAATGGTGAGGGATGCAAAACAAATGAACTCACAGACAGACTGGGGAATATGACATTACATACACAGAAGGTGATAGGGTAACAAAATAAACACAAAGTGAACAGAGAAGCCCAAAGGCTAAGAAACTGGGTGTCTCCCTAGTATTAGGAATGCTCAGATGGAAAGAAGCGAGATGTAGTGATTTAATACGTAGAGAACCCGAAATGCTGTTGCTAAGGGCAACAGCAAAACCCTAAAGGGTTACCAACGGGTGTGGCAGTAAACTCCTTGGTCAGAGATGGAATAATAGACACAAGGATAGTCTCCACAATCCTAGTCCTCACTTGCAGTGCACTGGTTCAGCTTACTGCCACTAAACTGACACCTGAACACCTTGCACAGTGAGAAAGGATTTTGGCAGGCAAGTCTGAGAATACAGCCACAAACTTGCTAGGTTCACAGAGTAGCAAAAGAACCCCAGCAGCTTAAACGACTGACTCCAGTCTTACTGCTAGGTCTGGATTGGCAGAGTGTAATACCAAATCCCAAGGCCTATTTGCAGTAAGCAACAAACAAATACAAAGTTTACACAGTACTAGCTAGCTTTCAGGAACTGACTAACCAACAAAGATTCAGCAGCATCTGCCTAACCTGAGAAGAGGGTTTATATAGCAGGTGCTATCCACGCCTCACTCAGACCTCACAGACTGTGAGCACAAAAACCAGCACCGGATCCCCTGCCGTGCACAGAGCCTGTAACCACTGCACAGCAAAAGACCCGAACCGGAGTATCAGCTTCGCTCAGGTTACTCCGCTAGCACTTGTCTCCCGGTTGCCATGACGACGTGGCAGCACAGAGCAGGAGACCCTAACAGTACCCCCCCTCTGACGAGGGGTCAAAGAACCCCTACCACCGGGTTTATCGGGGAACTGCGAGAAGAAAGAGCGTAACAGTCTGGGGGCATGAAGATCACAACTGCGCACCCACGACCGCTCCTCCGGGCCATACCCCTTCCAGTGCACCAAAAATGACAGCCGAACCCGAACCATCTTGGAGTCAAGAATCCTTTCAACAACAAACTCCCTCTGGCCACGTATCAGAAGAGGGGAAGGTCTTCCACTTGAAGAAGGATTACTAATCGCCCGTTTTAAAAGGGAACAATGAAATGTTTTATTGATACCCAAAGAACGGGGTAGATCTAACTGAAATGCCACCGGATTGATAACCCTAGTGATCTTATAAGGAAAGAACCGGGGGCCTAACTTATGAGATGGCTGTCTCAACTTCAAATTCTTGGTAGACAACCAGACGAAGTCTCCTAATTTGAAGCTGCAGGGTCTTTTCCGCTTATCAAAAACCCTTTTGGTCACTAATGACACAGACACAAGGGCTTTCTTCACTTTCCTCCAAATACCTCTAAGGACCGAAACCACAGAGGAACCACCAGGCGTGGAGTCCAGGGGGTCAAAAGAATTGGCCTTAGGATGATGCCCATACACACAAAGGAAGGGAGAGATCCCTGTAGCAGAGTGAGCCGCGTTGTTATAGGCATACTCCGCCATGGACAGATGAGCCACCCAGTCAGTCTGACACTTGGAGACATAACACCTGAGGAACTGCTCCAAGGACTGGTTCACCCTTTCAGTCTGCCCATTAGACTGCGGATGGTAGCCTGACGACAAGCTGACAGAAATCTGGAGATCGGAACAAAATGCCCTCCAGAATTTGGCCACAAACTGGGATCCGCGGTCAGAGACCACATCAAGTGGCAACCCGTGGAGGCGCACAACATGCAGCATAAATAATTCAGACAGGCGTCTGGCCGATGGCAGCCCAACCAATGGAACGAAGTGCGCCATCTTCGAAAACCTGTCAACGACAACCCAGATGGCTGTCATCCCCGAGGATTTGGGCAAGTCCACCACAAAATCCATTGAAATGTGGGTCCATGGCTTAGATGAAATAGAGAGTGGATGTAATGGGCCAACAGGAACCCCTCTAGGAGTCTTATTTCGGGCACAGATGTCACATGCCCAAACCCACTGATCCACATCCCTAGCCACCGAGGGCCACCACACCGCCCTAGATAGCAACTCCTGAGTTCTGGCAATACCCGGGTGACCTGCCGACTTCTTGGCATGGAATTCCAGGAACACTCGCTGTCTTAACCTAGGAGGCACAAACAAAAGACCTACCGGAAGGTCTGGAGGAGCCTGCTCCTGTGCTCTAAGGACTAATGACAAGAGGTCCTGGGTAATGCCCACTTTAATACATGATGGGGACACAATGGGCAATGGCTCCTCGGTGGTCTCCTGGATTGGAGCAAAACTCTGCGAGAGCGCATCAGCCTTGATGTTTTTTGACCCAGGGCGATATGTTATCAAAAAATTAAAGCGAGCAAAAAACAAAGCCCATCGTGCCTGCCTGGCATTGAGGCGCTTCGCTGACTCTAAATATGCCAAATTCTTATGGTCGGTGAGAATTGAGACCACAAACTTAGCCCCCTCAAGCCAGTGTCTCCACTCCTCGAGTGCATCCTTAATAGCCAACAATTCCCGGTTACCCACGTCATAATTCATCTCGGCAGGCGAAAATTTACGGGAAAAGTAAGCACAGTGATGAAGGCGATTATCAGACACCCCCATCTGAGAGAGCACTGCCCCAATACCCATCTCAGAGGCATCCACCTCCACCACAAAAGGACGCTCTGGATCTGGGTGTCGCAGCACCTTGGCCGAGACAAATGCCCTTTTGAGACGGGCAAAAGCCGCTTTGGCCTCACAAGACCAGTGAGCAACATCCGCCCCTTTCTTAGTGAGTGCCACCAAGGGCGCAACTATAGACGAAAATCCAGCGATAAATCGTCTATAAAAATTCGCAAAGCCCAGAAAACGCTGAAGCGCCTTCAAACTAGTGGGCTGCACCCAATCCAGGACTGCCTGTACCTTGGAACCCTCCATTTGGAAACCTTCTGGGGAGATAATATATCCTAGAAATGCGATTTGCTGAACTTCAAATTCGCACTTCTCCAGCTTCGCCCCAAGCCGGTGGTCTCTGAGTTTCTGGAGGACTAAGCGTACATGCTTCCGATGTTCCTCCAGGGAATGGGAGAAGATTAGGATGTCATCTAAGTATACAACTAAGAATCTATCCAAATATTCCCTGAGCACATCGTTCATGAAGTCCTGGAAGACTGCCGGGGCATTACAGAGCCCAAAAGGCATCACCAAATATTCATAATGCCCTGAGTGGGTATTAAAGGCAGTCTTCCATTCATCCCCCTCTTTTATTCGGATTAGATTGTACGCACCGCGTAGGTCAATCTTAGAAAAAATGGTGGCAGTACGAAGCTGGTCAAACAAGACCGAAATGAGAGGCAGTGGGTATGAGTTTTTAATCGTGATACGGTTCAATTCCCTGAAGTCGATGCAGGGTCGCAACGAACCGTCCTTTTTACCCACGAAGAAGAACCCCGACCCAACTGGAGACTGTGAAGGTCTGATAAATCCCTTAGCCAAGTTCTCCTGAATGTACTCTGCCATAGCCTGAGTCTCAGGACGTGACAGGGAGTACAACCTGCTCTTGGGAAGCTTAGCATTCGGCAACAAATCAATGGCATAGTCATAGGGGCGATGGGGAGGTAGTACCTCTGCAACTCTTTTGGAGAACACATCTGCAAAATCTGCATAACATCCTGGCAATCCTGGCAAACTTAGCTGCGAAAGCCTGACTGGAAGGCTCAAGCAACTTCTGAAACAATCAGTACCCCAACTAAGAATCTCCCCAGAGACCCAGTCAAATTGAGGATTGTGGGCCCTTAACCAGGGTAACCCCAACACCAATGGGGCAAAAGTATAGACAGTCACATAAAAGGACAATTTTTCAGAGTGTGTGGCTCCAATAAACAAAGAAATCTGGCTAGTGCAAGAGGTAATTTTACCCTGGGATAATGGTTCCCCGTTTAACCCACAAATCTCAATTTCCGATGCCAAGGGTACTAAGGGAACAGAGTGTTTCAGGGCGAATTGGCGGTCCATAAAAACCCTGTCAGCCCCACTGTCCACAAAGGCCTCAGTCTTGACAGTTTGACCGAGGATCTTCAAGGTCACCGGAATGATAAAAGTCTTCTTGGGAGGGCGTGGCTTGGTCAGCAAGAGGAGAGGACGTCTTGGCTAAGAGCTCCTGCTAAAAAGCTATATTTAGTGCCCGTTTACTGTGCCATTGGGACTCTCCACCACCCCCATTAGCCCTAGGGGTTACCCCTCATTGTCACTGACTGGGGGACTGTGGCTGCGGAGCCGGGGGACCCTTTTAAGGGTCTCTGCGGGTTGTGGCCTTCCCCCCATTGTAAAGCAGGGGACTGTAGTGGCACTCTTTCCCCCGGACCGGACGCCGCGGTGTCCCTTCATCCTGTGGACTCCCAAGACGCCGGCCCCTGAGACGCGCTGGGAAGAGGCGCCCGGGGCTGTCTCCTCAGTGGACCAGTGGCAGCTACGTGAGAATCGCGGGCCTAGCGGTGGCTCCGGGCGACCGACGGATTCCCTCCCTGCAGGCTTCCCCCGAGTGCCCGGGAGACCATTACCGCAGCACCTCTGCCCCAGACTCCGTGCACGGCTGTGCACGGCTCGCTGGGCGGCGCGGGGGGACGGAGCGGCTTCCTACTTACCCGGACAGCGGCGGCTCCCTCTTAGTCTCTGAGGCCTCCGTCCGGACCTAAAGCCGAGACCTCGGGTTGGAGGTCTCCCCGGGGACGGGCTCTGAAGCCGGGACTGGACCGGAGGCTGCTGTTGTCTCTCTGGCCGCCGGGACTTTTTCACAAGTCTTCTCCCTCCTGCCTTGGGCCATCGGGCACGGCCTGGAATGGGTGGGCTCCCTCTCTGCCCCCTGCAGCCACATCTGTTCTCTGTGCTGGCCCCAGCCTATGCTCCTACAGGCGGCCATCTTGGGGCACACAAAACTGTAAGTAGCTGCAGCTGACCCACACTGGGACCCCGCTCTAGAGCCCTCATCCTCATCCTCCTGCGGTGCCTCCTGCCTACCTCTTACCCTGCTGGGGTGCCAGTGCGCTATCTCCCCTGTGACCCTTTCTGACCGCACACGTTGCCTGCGACCTTCCCCAGCTGCAGTAACACCTGCCTGCGGCACCTACCACCGGGGGATACAGTGTTGGGGGGCTCTGCAGACCTCAAGATCTGCGCTCAGTAGCGCATAAGTCCCTTAATCGGGTCCTGCCGCGTTGCGACTGGTCACTGGCTGGACCGTGACCAGACGAGCGTGCCCCTCCCCTTTTCTCCCACCTGGCTGCCGGAATGGATACTAATGGGATCTACCTACCTCGCTTGGCAATCCTGATGATGCCGCACACTTGATTACTACTTATTTCACCCGCTACAACATGAGGATCATATGATCTCTGCTTTATACTAAATCATTCCGCGACCAGGAGGTGATCAGGTTCTCACGCCTCATAATACTCATAAAATCTCGGGAAGCTGATCCCAACCTGTCCCGTGACTGTGTTAACAGCTTAATTGAGCCGACAATAATACTGGACATCTTTCAGCTCTTATCATTGCGCCATGTCACAAAAGAACCGCAAAACACCTGCTAAAGCTAAGCCTAGTATTCTCCGAGCATGGGAGAAAGCAGGAGCTACGCCACGGGGCTCCCCCTCTGTGGATCCCCAGTCGGATGCCGATGACGATCCTTCATCAAAATCAGGTCTTACGACCCAAGATGTAGTGGCAATCGTCACTAAGACTATCCAAACGGAAATGAGATCGATCCTGACTGAATTCAGAACTGAACTAGCTGATCTCGGCACCCGCACGGATTCCCTGGAACGTAAAGTCGATGAAGTCTGCCAGTACCAGGTGGTGGTCGAACAGGAGTTAGCGGAGATCCGGGCGGAAATAGCCCAGCAAGAGGATAACTTAGAAGATTTGGACAACCGGAATCGCCGGAACAATGTTCGGATCCGTAACATTCCGGAGAGCGTCGCTATGGAGAGCCTCCCGACTTTTCTGGAGGGCCTTCTGCAAACCATGATTCCGGAGGTACCGAAAGACTTCCTCCTACTCGATAGAGCGCATCGAGCTTTACGCCCGCGCCCACCACCGACCCAACCCCCAAGAGATGTCATTTTGCGATTTCACTTTTACAAAACGAAAGAGAGATTTATGATGGCGGCCCGGGATCATCAAACGGTTCTCTACTCTGGAGCCCAATTGCAGATCTTCCAGGACTTGGCCCCCTCCACGCTTAGAAAACGCAAGGACCTGACCGTCATCACTAAAGTCCTTCGAGATAACTCCATCAAGTATAAATGGGGGTTCCCGTTCCAGCTGCATGTCACGAAAGATGGCTCTCACCACTCGATAAAAACGCCCTCCCAGGGATATGATTTCCTCAAAACCTTGGGCTTATTTGAGTCTCTTCCTGATGAGATCCGAAAGCAACTACCTGTCACCTCCCCTAAGAGGCCTGGGGCTCCTGCCCCCGAATGGTCTACTAAATGAGCGAGCGGACTTCCTTCATCGGATCAGCAATAATACTGGTTATTGTTTATAGTCTCCTCCCACATTTGCTGCATAGCGACTTACTGATATATTATTTTACATGTTGGGCCTCTGTGATTTGGCGAGTTCAGTACTTTAAGTTGCCTTATCTGTTTATTGCAAGGCGCTGCACGGCGCCTCTGTCCTGGGGATGATTGATCGCGCCCTCTGGGATGGACGGGCTCTCGGCCTGCTCAGACCCGGAGGACGGCGTGCCCCCCCGGACCCGGTTTGCCTATTTCTAGGGTACGGTTATTTTGCTACTAAATATCTTCTTGATCTAATTAATATGTTACGTTAGTTTCTCATATCTTAGTTTATACAATGTTATTTACCGTATCTGTTTTTGGCGGCTAGATTGATTAGACGCAGCTTGAGCCTCCTGCTTCTCGGTTCATAGTGGTCCCTCTTATCTTTGCTGGTTTCGTGCCTTGAAATGGTAAGGCTAATCTGCTTCTAGATTCAGGGGGGCCACTCGGATACCGACTATAGAGATGACAATTATAGGTACTATGGTGGTCATTTGCTGCCATCGATCTTTCTATACAATGTTGTACACTACATTGATAATGTACCTTAGGATGCCTTGGTTGATTTCATGTAAATGAGCACTGTTATTGTTAATATGAATGATGATAAAGGTTTCCTCTTCTTTCTACCTACCCTTACTTACTCCCTGATCTGAACCCCCCCGCTCCCCCCCTGTTCTGTCCTGGTCTGGGGAATGTTTCTCCTGGTTCTTATACCCTCCCATGTGTTCCTCATCTTCCTTGTTATGTGTTATTACAGACACGACCCCACACCCCGAAGGGGCTGCCCGCTCGGCGCCCGCCCCTTCCTTTCTGGACCCAACCCGTTTTTAGGAAAGGGTCTAGCCCTACAGTTCGTACTTACGATCTCCTTTACCTGTTTCTACTTTCTTTATTTTCCCTCTTTCACACCCCCTGGCCGGCCATGTCCAGAGCTACCTTTTCTATTGAGCTATGCTGACTTTCAACCCCCATGACTCTGAAAGTTTTATCCATTAACGTCAATGGCCTTAACTCCCCAACCAAGCGATCCATGGCGTTTCAGTTTTTTGCCAGACAAAAGGTGGATATCATATTCTTACAGGAAACCCATTTTAAGACCCCTCACCCCTCCTTAAGTTCCAAACGCTATCCTCATGCCTTCTATTCTACAATGTCTGCTAAACGCAGTGGCACTGCCATATTGGTTCATCGTGATCTCCCCTTAGTTGTTCAGGACACAATTCAGGATGACCATGGCAGATTTGTGATTCTCTCCGGCTCCCTTAATCAAACTCCCATTACTTTGGCATCGGTTTATGCTCCAAACATGCAGCAGGGTTCCTTCTTTAGGACGTTCTCGGACCACCTTTCTAAATTCTCAAATCCCTGGGTTATTGTGGCCGGTGATTGTAACGCTACAATGGATCCCCATGTTGATAGATCCCGCCCGGGTGTTGAGCCCTCTCCTCATGCCAAATTGTCTAAACTCCTCCAGACCTGTGTCACTGCACATAATTTATATGACTCCTGGAAAACGCTCTACCCCTCCGCTAAGGGTTATACACATTTCTCCCCACAACACGATATATACACTCGTATTGACTACATTTTTGTAGATAGGGACTCCACCCAATCCCTATTGGGAGCCCAGGTGATCCCGACCACCTGGTCTGATCACTATGCGATTCTCCTTGATCTTGCCTGCTCCCATAAACCTCCGACATTCCGCAAATGGCGCCTTAATGAGTCCCTATTCCTTAAGCCTGATAATGTGACCCGAATTGAGGAGGCGATTCATCACTTCTTAAATGATAACGTCTCCCCTGACATATCGCCGACAATACTATGGGAAGCACACAAAGCGACCTTGCGGAGGCTCATGATTTGCCTTACGTCGACACAAAGGAAGATTGAGTCTAAGCGGATCACGGACCTAGAGACTGAATTAACGGCCCTGACACTCCGTCATCAGCGATTCCCCAAACGTAAATTATATTTAAAAATACTTGCCCTGAAAGGGCAATTATCCCAAATACTCACAAAGAAAACGATCAAGTCACTGTTGTGGATCCGCCAAAAATTCTATGAAAAGTCGGATAAGGCAGATACATTACTAGCCCGGCGATTACGTGAGAAACGTACGCTCAATCGTATTCTGGCCTTGCGATGTCCTGACGGATCCGCAACAAGTGACCCTAAAATGATGGCTTCCCTTTTCCAGGAATATTATGCTTCTCTTTATAACCTTCCCTCAGAGGCCGCTACTGGCCCACATTATACCGCAACTACCCAATATTACCTTTCCTCTTGTCAATTACCGCAATTATCCACAGAGGACCTTAAGTTACTCAATGATCCCATCACACACGAGGAAATTCTTATCACAATCGGCCAGCTCCGTCGCTCCTCCGCACCGGGTCCGGACGGATATACTGCCATATATTATAAGAAATTCTCCCAAGCCCTTCTCCCTATGTTACATTCACTTTTTAACTCGCTGATGGAGGGGAGCTCGCTTGATGCAGCGACCACCAGAGCCAATATTATAGTTATTGCCAAACCTGATCGGGATCCTATGGAACTAAAAAACTATAGACCGATTTCGTTATTAAACACGGATTTAAAGTTATTTGCTAAAATCCTGGCAAATCGACTCGCCCCCCATCTCCATACACTGATACACCCAGATCAAGTAGGCTTCATTCCCAATCGCCAGGCTGCTGATAATACTAGGCGCCTTATAGATCTTATTCACCTCTCCCATCGGGATGCTACCCCAACGTTGGTGGTGGCACTTGACGCGGAGAAGGCCTTTGATAGGGTAGCATGGCCCTTCATACAACAAGCCCTTCAGGCAGTAGGTATTCAAGGCCCATTTTATAATGCCGTCACCTCGCTATATATTAACCCTTCAGCGTCAATCCTGGTTAATGGCCTCACCTCCTCGCCTTTGTCTATCAAAAATGGCACCCGACAGGGATGCCCACTTTCCCCATTACTCTTTGCCCTAGTGATGGAGCCACTGGCGGCGAAAATCCGTCTGAACCCCAATATTTCGGGTATTCGGGTGGACAACCATGAATATAAAATCGCATTATATGCAGATGATGTCATTCTCACATTGACCGACCCACACATATCCTTACAACAGCTCTTTCAGGAGATCCACGCATATAGCTCCATTTCAAATTACAAACTTAATGCAGACAAAACAGAGATTCTGGACCTACATATCCCCCCACAGGATCTCAGTATTTTACGTTCTTCCTATGCCTTTAAATGGCAAACTACAAAACTTAAATACTTAGGCATTTACCTAACCAAATCTTATTCATCGCTATATGCTGCTAACTTCCCACGGTTGATATCTCAATTTAAAACAGATCTTGCTACTTGGAACAAATTCTTTATCTCCTGGTTTGGTCGCATAGCAGCAGTCAAAATGAACTTACTGCCACGGATATTGTACCTGTGGCAAACCCTGCCTATTCACATCCCAGTCAAAATATTAAAGAACCTACAGCGAGATATATCTAACTTTATTTGGGCTGGGAAGAAACCCAGGGTTAAGATACGGCTGCTGCAACAACACCGCTCGGAAGGCGGTCTTGGCGTTCCAGACCTTACTCGTTACTATCAAGCCACACACCTGGCCTCTTGTGTCCTTTGGCACTCACCTCCGGCACAGAGAACGTGGACCTGCATTGAGGCACAATCTCTTCGTATGTTCTCACCCTCAACCTTACTATGGTGCCCAGCCCGTTCTCGACCTGTCTCTAGTCTTCTCTTGCCAACGGTGCGCTTTTCCTTGTCAATATGGGATTTCTGCACTCGCTTCTATCAACTTTGTTCCCACAATCCCTACCTAACTCCTCTATGGAACAATCCGCACTTCCCACCGGGTAATGCCCACTCTGCATTTCATCATTGGACATCACACAATATTCTCTTCCTTCAAGACATTGCCCCTCTTTCCTCATTCCCATCTTTTGAAAATTTACAATCCCGCTACTTGCTCCCTCACTCGGTATTTTACCAATTTCTACAAATTAGACATTTCTACGGAACATTCCCTAAACCCACCCACCCCATCATAGCTACCCCTCTGGAAATATGGTGTTGCGGCTCCCGCTCAACGAAGGGACTCCTTTCACGCATTTACCGAGTGTTACTATCACATAATATCCCCCCCAAGGAGAGTCACGAGCTGGCATGGGAGAGGGAGGTAGGAGAGACCTTAACTATAGAGGAATGGGAGGATATTAGACAGGAAATTGCCAAAAGCTCTATTTCAGTTCGTATAGCCGAAAACTCATATAAATTGTATTATCGCTGGTATCTGGTCCCGACTAGATTACATTCTATCTATCCAACGTGCTCGGACGAGTGCTGGAGATTGTGTGGTTGCAGGGGGACCCTGTTGCATGTTTGGTGGTCTTGTTCAAAAATTAGCCAGTATTGGAGACAAATTCATAAATTGGTTTTAGAAGTTACGCACTTAACCATGCCGGACTCACCCTTTTACTCACTGCTCTCCCGCCCCATCCCTGACACCTCGCACCACCAACGAGACCTAATTAAACACATTCTGAACACAGCCAAATGCCTAATAGCATCTAATTGGAAATCTATGGCCCCTCCCACCATGGCCGCTACTATTAACGCAATTTGGTACACATATAAGTTAGAACGAATCACGGCTTCTCTCCGAGACTCCCCCACCTCCTTTATTGAGACATGGACACCATGGACCTTGCATTTTAACGCTGAACCACCATTGACAACCATTTAACATCTAATACTTAGTGTTTCATTCTATATGTTTGACTTTGAATATTTGAGACATCAATCAGACCTTATTTACACCTGAATCTGGCTTCTATAGGTGGCTCGGACTGGCCGACCCTTCTTCTCTCTTCCTCCCTCCCCCCCCCCCCCCCTCTCCCTCTTCATGCTTTTTCTCTCTTTCACCCCCTCTACTAACTTTAAAGAATAGTTGTAGCAACTAGGTAATTCGGCTATTTGGAGGCAAGCGTCACAGCTACTTATTGATATGTCTATTGTGTGCCCCTCCATCCTGATTATTATTTCTCACTAGTTCCTTATATGCCTTCTATTGTTACAACGATGTATCTATCTGTTTATATGCTTATATAACCAATAAAACGTTATTTAAAAAAAAAAAGTCTTCTTGGGAAATTCTGACTTCTGGCCTGACAGGATATTTCCCATCACCCTCAGGCCCTGAAGTTTTCCGGCTTTTCTGGGCATGATACTACCACATGACCTTTATTCCCACAGTACAAACATAACCCCTGCTGTCTCCTCCGCGTCTTCTCCCGCGAGGAGAGGCGGGTAGCCCCAATCTGCATAGGCTCCTCGGAAAATTCCTCAGAGTCTGAGGTTCCCTTGGGAAAGAAGGAAACCTCGGTCTCCCTTTCAAGCCTGCGCTCTCTCAGCCGTCTATCCACCCGAATGGATAACTGCATGAGCTGATCCAAGCTATCAGGCAAGGGATATTGTACCAGTTGGTCTTTTAACTGGTTAGAAAGACCTCTTCGGTACTGGTGTCTCAGGGCTGGGTCATTCCACTGGGTATCATGGGCCAACCTCCGAAACTCCGTACAATAAACCTCAACTGGCCTTCGCCCTTGCTTAAGGATCGAAATCTGAGCCTCGGCTGAGGCCGTCTTGTCAGGGTCATCATACAACATGCCCAGTGCCATAAAAAAAAACATCAACACTTTTAAGCGACGGACAGTCAGGCTGCAACCCATATGCCCAGACCTGTGGGTCTCCTTGTAGCAAGGAAATCACTATGCCCACCCGCTGAATCTCCGACCCAGAAGACTGAGGCCTAAGCTGGAAATATAGCTTGCAGCTCTCCTTGAAACAAAAGAACTGCGAGCGATCTCCAGAAAAACGATCCGGGAGATTTACTTTCGGCTCCTTAACCCCTGAAGGTACTGCTGCTGTGGGAGCTCCGCCAGCGGCCTGCGAGGTGTGCATTTTAATGGACAAATAATTACATTGTCGAGTCAGGACCTGCACCTGATCGACCACCTGTTGCAAAGTATTTTGAGGGGTATGCTCCATATTCCCACAAAATTTCAACAGGAGTATTAGGCTGCTGAATATGTTATGCACACCAGTGCCAGCAGGAATGTACTGGTGTCTGAACGGTGAGGGCTGCAAAACAAATGAACTCACAGACAGACTGGGGAATATGACATTACATACACAGAAGGTGATAGGGTAACAAAATAAACAAAGTGAACAGAGAAGCCCAAAGGCTAAGAAACTGGGTGTCTCCCTAGTATTAGGAATGCTCAGATGGAAAGAAGCGAGATGTAGTGATTTAATACGTAGAGAACCCGAAATGCTGTTGCTAAGGGCAACAGCAAAACCCTAAAGGGTTACCAATGGGTGTGGCAGTAAACTCCTTGGTCAGAGATGGAATAATAGACACAAGGAGAGTCTCCACAATCCTAGTCCTCACTTGCAGTGCACTTGTTCAGCTTACTGCCACTAAACTGACACCTGAACACCTTGCACAGTGAGAAAGGATTTTGGCAGGCAAGTTTGAGAATACAGCCGCAAACTTGCTAGGTTCACAGAGTAGCAAAAGAACCCCAGCAGGTTAAACGACTGACTCCAGTCTTACTGCTAGGTCTGGATTGGCAGAGTGTAATACCAAATCCCAAGGCCTATTTGCAGTAAGCAACAAACAAATACAAAGTTTACACAGTACTAGCTAGCTTTCAGGAACTGACTAACCAACAAAGATTCAGCAGCATCTGCCTAACCTGAGAAGAGGGTTTATATAGCAGGTGCTGTCCACGCCCCACTCAGACCTCACAGACTGTGAGCACAAAAACCAGCACCGGATCCCCTGCTGTGCACAGAGCCTGTAACCACTGCACAGCAAAAGACCCGAACCGGAGTATCAGCTACGCTCAGGTTACTCCGCTAGCACTTGTCTCCCGGTTGCCATGACGACGTGGCAGCACAGAGCAGGAGACCCTAACAGATCCCTAGTCTTGGCTCCCAGACGCCTGCCTCTCTTCCCTGAAGCGTGCTGCTGTGAAGGAGCTGACACTCAGCAGCCCCAATCCTTGCACACAGACCTGTTGTGGGATCTGCCACTGAGCATTCAAAGTGGCCAATTCTATATGTATAAGTGCTGCTCCTGCACGTCAATATTATAATTAATATCCCCTTGTTCAGTTATCATACTTTCTGGTGTATATTGCTGTGGGATTGAGTTATTATACTAAGAGTGCCGGTTGGTCTCCCTGTACTGGGGCCGAGTGTGCTGGTACGTGTACCAATCCTCCCCAGCTATCGAGCCTGCCGCTACAGCAGTGGGATGTGACCTCCTCTAATATGTGCCCCCCTCATGCCTCCCTGCAGTCACTTTAGCCGACACTCTTTCACACGCGGCATGATCGCTTCAATGCCGGATTGAGGCCCCCGCTGAGCTCCCCCTGTTCTACAGGTGTTGATAGTTTCTCAGTTTCTCTGGAAGGTGCCTCCTAAGAAGCATAAAGCCTCCAAACCGATCTCTCAGGTTGCCTTTTTCAAGCCTTCTCCCTATCGCAACAAGCCTCAGGTGCCTGGGGCCCTTACTACTGGATCGAGCCCCTCGCCTGCGCGGTCCTCTCCTATGGCGACTGCTTCTCCAACTCAATATTCCCCTCCCTCGCCACGTCTGGAGGATGATGAGGCCTTAACAGTGGGCAACATAAAGCTTTTGTTGCGACAGTTTAAGGACGAGGTGGCATCCGAGTTTAGGACAATGTTGCAATCCTGCCAAAGCTCTATCGATGACTTGGGTGAAAGAACCGGTCAACTGGAAACAAAGATGGATGAGGTGGTGGGCTCGCATAACTCCCTTCTTGACTCTCATGATACCCTCGAGGGGAAAGTGGCCGCTCTGCGAGATAAAGTGGCGGATTTGGAAGACTGTTCGCGCAGAAACAACCTTAAGCTCCGGGGGGTCCCTGAATCAGTTTCCAATAGTAGCTTGCATGACTATACTCTGGAAGTCTTCAAGAAACTCCTGCCCTCAGCCACCTCTTCAGATCTGATCCTGGACCGAATCCATCGGGTCCCGAAGGCTCGCAATGCTCCGGAGGGGTCGACAAGGGATGTCCTCATGAGAGTTCACTTCTTCCATATTAAAGAGTCACTACTCAAGGCAGCTAGACCTTCGTCTGACACGGCTTAGGCCTTAGTCCCTCTTCAACTCTTTGGAGACTTGTTGCAGTACACTCTCACCAAGAGACGTTCCTTTCAACCTGTTACCGTTACTCTTAGGAAAGCTGGCATCGTCTATAGGTGGGGTTTCCCCACTCATCTGCTGATCTCTAGGGAAGGTTCCACCATTGCTGTATCCTCAGTAGAGGACAGTATGAGACGCTTTCACAAGTGGAATTTGGGGGGTGGTCGCAGGACCAGCAGGACTGGTCGACGGTTGAGAAATCTTTGTTACGTCCATTTGCCAGTACCAGCCGCTGTTGAGCTGGTACTACTGTTTTGTGATGTTTTGCTGCAAAATTGCTACAGATTTTGCCTTTGCTGCTCATAGGCATTGACTCTCTGCTATGGTCTTCCTCTTTCTCCAGTTATGACTGTCTATGTGATGTTTAGAGTTCTGTTTTCGGAGATGAGGATGCACAATAGGTTTCAGTCTGTTTCTTCTGCTACAGCCACTAGGATAATTTGTTTGTTTATAAAGCTAGTGTTTTGCTCAAAATATCATGTCGATGTTGCCCTGCCGTTATTTGTTATCTATGCCGTGTGATAATGTGAATTTATAATTACTTAGCTTTGCATTTCTCGGCTGCTTGACTACAGGGAGGTTGGCCACTAACCTCCCTACTTAGTAGTGTGAGGCGCTGGATGTCTTGGCGCCTTACTTTGACTCTGTATCTTTACGGGGTCAGTTTCTTTCCTTTTCTCTATGTCTTCTCTTTCCTTCTCCCCCTGGTTGTTCCCCTTCTGTGTCTTGTCTTCCCCTTGATTGCTGATCTACGCTGTATAAGTGTTCAGGATACGGAAATTGCCAGGTATGCACCTGTTGGACTGAGCGGTTGGTTCGCTTCCCGATTAGTCAGTTATGGTCAAGTTAGTGTCACTCAATGTTAAGGGATTGAATTCCCCGCAGAAGCGTAAGTTAGCTTTGACCTCTTTCTATAAAATGAAGGCGGATGTGGTCGCAATTCAGGAAACTCATTTTAGGAAATTAGGCCCCCCTAGATTCCATGATAATCGTTTCCCTACCTGTCACATGGTGAATGGTCCCACAAAAAAGGCTGGTGTTGCGATATTAATTTCCTCGCACTGCTCCTTCACAATAGACTCCCAATTTGTAGACCCTGAAGGTCGGTACCTTATATTAGGGCTTCTCGACAATGCTAGGGTCACCCTAGTCTCCTGTTATGCACCTAATTCTGGTCAAATGGCATTCTGCAAGAAATTATGCTCTCTGATCCAGAAACATGCTAGGGGGACCACATTGATATTGGGGTATTTTAATATGGTCGTTGATTCTATAATGGATAGATCTCGTCCTACTAGATGTGCCTTGCCTAAGAATCGAACCACTCCTGAGAATAATGCAGGCTTTCGCCACTTGCTGGGTGAATATGACCTATATTAAGCGTGGAGGACTAAACATCCCACAGTTAGGGACTATTCATTCTATTCACATGTTCACTCCTCGTATTCCAGAATTGATCTAGTTTTGACTACTAAAGATACGTTATCGTCCATTAGGTCCGACCATTCGCCTTTGTTGGTAGTATGGGACTCGGAGGCCTATAAAGTTCCACCAGGCCCCTGGAGGTTGGGTAATTTCTTACTTAGCCACCCTGAGGCCTATCTCGCCATACGAAGTTCCATACAGTTATATCTTGACACTAATAAACCCGAGGATACATCTATCTTTAATAACTGGTGCTCTTTTAAGGCTGTAGTACGAGGTTCGGCCATTCAAACAGCTTCGCGACTAAAACGTTCTCAACAACAGGAACGTGTGTTGGCTGAAGGAGAAGTGGCCAGGCTGGAGTTGGCGCATAAAGCCGATCCCCAAAATAGGTCTCTTTTCAAACTTTTGCTAGCCGCAAGGGAGAAAGTAAATGTATTCTCGCTTCAGGAAGTGCACTGTAATATTGCATGACTGAACCAGAGATTTTATGTGTTTGGTAATAAGGCGGGTAGTCTTTTGGCCCGAAAGTTACGGAATAGGCGAGCTAGGGCTAGAATCCATTATGTTTGTTCCTCCACAGGATCTAGGGTGTCTGACCTTTACGATTTTGCAAACACCTTTGCAGAATATTATTCCCAACTTTATAATTTGCAGTCTGACTCGGCTACTCCCCAACCCATGGAGGCTGAAATACAGTCTTTTCTGAAGGAAATCTCCCTTCCGACGTTGGACTCCGTGAACTGCCTGTCCCTTAGCTCCCCTTGGACTATGAAGGAATTAGAAGCTGCTATCGATAATCTCCCGAGAGATAAGGCCCCTGGGCCTGATGACTTTCCGTCCCATTTTTATAAAACTTATAAGGCTGAATTGGCACCAGTGCTGCTGTCAGTTTTTAATGAGGCGTCAGATGTGGGGCGGCTTCCGGGGGAAATGCTCGAAGCACAAATTGTTGCTATCCCTAAATCTGGTAAGCCTCTTACATCTGTTCAAAATTACCGCCCTATAGCTTTATTGAACGCTGATGTTAAGCTTTTTGCGAAGCTTATAGCTAATCGTCTCTCCCCGCTTCTACCGTCTCTAATAGCTGCTGATCTGGTGGGTTTTGTTCCGGGCAGGCAGGCCCCGGACAACACTCGGAGAGTATTTGACATCATGGAGCACTGCAATGCACATAAAAACCCCCTTTTAATTCTTTCGTTGGACGCCCAAAAGGCGTTCGACAGACTTCATTGGGGATATCTGAGAGCTGTTCTTGGTAAATTCGGATTTATTGGGAGGTTCCTAGACTCAATTTTTGCTCTATACTCCACACCCTCTGCAAAGGTGTTTGTAAATGGGTGTCTGTCAGGAAGATTCACTATATCGAATGGCACTAGGCAGGGCTGCCCATTATCGCCCCTTATATTTGCTCTGGCTATTGAGCCCCTAGCTGAAACTATCAGGTCTGAGGCGACAGTTACGGGCCCCGAGATAGGAGGACTGACTCACAAGGTTAGCTTGTTTGCTGACGATATCTTGCTCTGTTTGACTCGCCCTGACACTTCCCTCCACATCCTCCATAGTATCCTTGATAAATATTCTAGGATTTCCTACTATAAATTGAACAATTCTAAAATGGAAGCCCTACCGATTCATATCCCACCACGCACTCTGACTTTGCTCAAAGACAAGTACAGATACGCTTGGCAAATGCGATCTATCAAATATTTGGGTATCCATCTCTCCCTGGACGGGGACCTAAATGATTGTAACTACGTGCCTTTATTGAATGCATTTGAGAGATTGATTAAGGAGTGGTTCCTCCATGAAATCTCCTGGCTGGGGCGGATCTCCGCAACCAAAATGATACTGCTCCCTAAACTTCTCTACTTGTTTCGGGCTATCCCTCGTAGCTTCCCCAAACCTCTCAACATTAGGGCTAATAAAATTTTATCTCACTTTATATGGAAAGGGTCCAGGCCCCGCATTGCTAGACAGATCCTGATTTTACCCAAGACTGTGGGAGGGGTTGCTTACCCTAGTTTAGAGGCATACCACTCCGCGTGTCTTCTCAGTCAGGCTTGAGACTGGTTCACCACGCATACCACCAAGCCTTGGGTCCTCATAGAAAGGTCTTTTTTGGGGATGATTGACATTAGAGATCTCTTTTTGTTACCTATCCATGGTGTTCCACAATGGCAGGGCCCAGGGGAAGCGATTAGAAGCACCTTGAAGCTTTGGCATTCAGTGGTTGCGTCTGACCCAACCATTTTGCTGCCGTCTGCCAATTTTATCAATTAGAACTGTTGCCAGTACTATACCCAATCTCGCGCTTGAAGCTTGGACAGATGCTGGGATTGTAAACTTGAGGGATCTCTGTTCGGAAGGAGGTTTAGTGCCCATCTCCAGCTTGCAATCCCGATTCAATATACCAAAATGTGATTTCTTTAAGTACTTGCAACTGCGCCATTGGCTTCATTCTTGTGCTGGAGGGTCGGGAAGTCTTGTTCCCCTCCCTGCTTCTGTGTTTTCTAGATTGTCTTCCCCTGGTCATAGGGGTGGGATATCCAAATGGCATCAATATATTGTCCTTCTGACTAAAAAGGGTAAAACTCCCTCGCAGCTCAAATTGGAAAGAGATCTTTCTATAGTCCTCCGATGGGAGGAGTGGGACAATATCTCTTCAACGTGTTTTAAGATTTCTAAATGTCTCCAGTATTCTGAAATATATTACAAATTATGTCACAGGACGTACTTTACTCCGCAGCGGCTTCATAGCATTTGGCCCTCGTTTTCCCAACTTTGGGAGTGCCCGCTTTTGAGACCGCTGTGGATGGAAGTGTTCTCCCTTATGCAGGAGGTGTTGGGGGTGGAGGTGCCACTGAATCCCATGTTTGCCTTATTTCATTATTCATCATGTCCCTTACTGAACTGTGATAGATATGTGGCTGGTCATATCCTTATTTCCACTAAGGCAGCAATCGGACAGCTGTGGAAATCGCAGTCAATATCCGTTATCCGAACTATTATCAATAACACCCACAAACACTTCTTATTTGAAACAGCGGGAGGTGTATATTCTATGTCACCTCCCTCAACGCAGAGGAATTGGCTGAAATGGAGGGAATTTCGGGTTCGGCAGGGTCATACTATATCTGTTATGGATTCCACAGACTTGTCACAATTGCACTCCCCACATTCAGATTCTAACTGATAGTACCAGTCACTTATGTCTAATCCTCTATACCATTCTCTGGTTGTGCCGTCTCTAGGAACACAGTTATTGAAGAGCTTTGCCTTTGTATTTATGTTACCCCTTGTGTGTCCTTGTCTTGTATCTTTCCTTATCCTTCTTCTTTTTCTGCATTATTAGTTGTGTTTTTCTGTTTTGTATCTGTTATGTATTTTATTTGTCTGTTGATGTGGTGCCAAGATTAGAAGTATGCGATGGGCGACCTGCACGCTATGTTCTAAATGTCAAAGTATTTTGTAAACTTTTGTAGGTCATTCACTTTGGTTACTTTTGTCAATATTTTTGTGAAATGTTCTGTACTTCTTGGAAGTGATGAGCGGGTTCAGTTCCTCGAGATCCGAACCCCCCCGAACTTCACCCATTTTACACTGTTCCGAGGCAGCCTCAGATCTTCCCGCCTTGCTCGGTTAACCCGAGTGCGCCGGTACGTCATCATCCCGCTGTCGAATTCTCGCGAGATTCGTATTCTATATAAGGAGCCGCGCGTCGCCACCATTTTCACTTGTGCAATGGAGATAATAGCGAGAGGACGTGCAGCGTTCTCTCAGTTTCTGTGTTCAGTGTGCTGCAAATATCTGTGCTCAGTGTGCTTGCAAATATCTGTGCTCAGTGTGCTGAAAATATCTACGTTCTCTGCCTGAAAAACGCTCCATATCTGTGCTGCATTGTAGTATATAGTAGGAGGACAGTGCAGAATTTTGCTGACCACCAGTATTATATAGCAGTACGGTACAGTAAATATAAAAGATAGTGGGTCCTAATATGTGCAAATATTGGCAGCCCACTGAAATAATACAAACGGATACTCTCCCCACAGTCCCCAATGTGAAATATGTATGTGAATAAAATGCAATACTCTATAGGCGCCAACTATGTATTGAAAGAAAATTGTATACGTTCCTTTTTGAACCTTGTAACAAGGCAATATGATATTGCCTTGTTACAAGGTTCAAAAAGGAACGTATACAATTTTCTTTCAATACATAGTTGGCACCTATAGAGTATTGTATTTTATTCACAAGTACGGTACAGTAGTCCACTGCTCTACCTACCTCTGTGTCGTCAAGTATACTATCCATCCATACCTGTGCTGCATTTTAGTTGTGCACAGTATATATAGTAGGAGCAGTAGCGGATCTTGCCACGGGCAAGCAGTACTTTTGCCCGGGGCGCCGCCTTCCGGAGGGCGCCGCACCAGGGCAAGATCCGCTACTGGTGTGTGCCCCCTGCTGCCCTGCTGCCCGCTGCCCGCTGCCCCCGGCCGCTACCGCTAGGAAGGGAAACTAGACGCGTACGCGTCTAGTTTCCCTTCGTGGAGAGGACCTTTGCTGTGCGGTGCGTGATGACGTCATCGCGCACCGCACATCAATTCAGCTGTGCAGGGGGCGTAAATGACCACGCCCCCTGTACAAAGCCACGCCCCCTAAAGACGCCCGGGGCGCCACAAGCCCCGGAGCCGGCCATGAGTAGGAGGACAGTGCAGAATTTTGCTGTGACCACCAGTATATATATAGCAGTACGGTACAGTAGTCCACTGCCCTACCTTCCTCTGTGTCGTCAAGTATACTATCCATCCATACCTATGCTGCATTTTTAGTTGTGCGCAGTATATATAGTAGTAGGACAGTGCAGAATTTTGCTGTGACCACCAGTATATATATAGCAGTACGGTACAGTAGTCCACTGCTCTACCCACCTCTGTGTCGTCAAGTATACTATCCATCCATACCTGTGCTGCATTTTTAGTTGTGCGCAGTATATATAGTAGGAGGACAGTGCAGAATTTTGCTGTGACCACCAGTATATATATATAGCAGTACGGTGCAGTAGTCCACTGCTCTACCTACCTCTGTGTCGTCAAGTATACTATCCATCCATACCTGTGTTGCATTTTTAGTTGTGCGCAGTATATATAGTAGGAGGACAGTGCAGAATTTTGCTGTGACCACCAGTATATATATATAGCAGTACGGAACAGTAGTCCACTGCTCTACCTACCTCTGTGTCGTCAAGTATACTATCCATCCATACCTGTGCTGCATTTTTAGTTGTACGCAGTATATATAGTAGGAGGACAGTGCAGAATTTTGCTGTGACCACCAGTATATATATAGCAGTACGGTACAGTAGGCCATTGCTATTGATATATTACTGGCATATAATTCCACACATAAAAAAATGGAGAACAAAAATGTGGAGGGTAAAATAAGGAAAGATCAAGATCCACTTCCACCTCATGCTGAAGCTGCTGCTACTAGTCATGGCCGAGACAATGAAATGCCATCAACGTCGTCTGCCAAGGCCGATGCCCAATGTCATAGTACAGAGCATGTAAAATCCAAAAAACAAAAGTTCAGTAAAATGACCCAAAAATCAAAATTAAAAGCGTCTGATGAGAAGCGTAAACTTGCCAATATGCCATTTATGACACGGAGTGGCAAGGAACGGCTGAGGCCCTGGCCTATGTTCATGGCTAGTGGTTCAGATTCACATGAGGATGGAAGCACAGAAAAATGAAAAGACTTAAGCTGGCAAAAGCACAGCAAAGAACTGTGCGTTCTTCTAAATTACATATCCCAAAGGAGAGTCCAATTGTGTCTGTTGCGATGCCTGACCTTCCCAACACTGGACGGGAAGAGTTGGCGCCTTCCACCATTTGCACGCCCCCTGCAAGTGCTGGAAGGAGCACCCGCAGTCCAGTTCCTGATAGTCAAATTGAAGATGTCACTGTTGAAGTACACCAGGATGAGGATATGGGTGTTGCTGGCGCTGAGGAGGAAATTGACAAGGAGGATTCTGATGGTGAGGTGGTTTGTTTAAGTCAGGCACCCGGGGAGACACCTGTTGTCCGTGGGACGAATATGGCCATTGACATGCCTGGTCAAATTACAAAAAAAATCACCTCGTCGGTGTGGAATTATTTTAACAGAAATGCGGACAACAGGTGTCAAGCCGTGTGTTGCCTTTGTCAAGCTGTAATAAGTAGGGGTAAGGACGTTAACCACCTAGGAACATCGTCCCTTATACGTCACCTGGAGCGCATTCATCAGAAGTCATTGACAAGTTCAAAAACTTTGGGTGACAGCGGAAGCAGTCCACTGACAACTAAATCCCTTCCTCTTGTACCGAAGCTCCTGCAAACCACACCACCAACTCCCTCAGTGTCAATTTCCTCCTTAGACAGGAAAGCCCATTGTCCTGCAGGCCATGTCGCTGGCAAGTCTGACGAGTCCTCTCCTGACTGGGATTCCTCCGTTGCATCCTTGAGTGTAACGCCTACTGCTGCTGGCGCTGCTGTTGTTGCTACTGGGAGTCGATCGTCATCCCAGAGGGGAAGTCGGAAGACCACTTGTACTACTTCCAGTAAGCAATTGACTGTCCAACAGTCCTTTGCGAGGAAGATGAAATATCATAGCAGTCATCCTGCTGCAAAGCAGATAACTCAGGCCTTGGCAGCCTGGGTGGTGTTAAACGTGTGTCCGGTATCCACCGTTAATTCACAGGGAATTAGAGAATTTATTCAGTTAGTATACCATCTAGGTTCCACTTCTCTAGGCAGGTGATACCGAGAATGTACACAGACCTCAGAAAAAGAGTCACCAGTGTCCTAAAATATGCAGTTGTACCCAATGTCCACTTAACCACGAACATGTGGAGCAGGGTAGACTCAGGACTATATGACTGTGACAGCCCACTGGGTAGATGTATTGCCTCCCGCAGCAAGAACAGCAGCGGTGGCACCAGTAGCAGCATCTTGCAAACGCCAACTCGTTCCTAGGCAGGCTACGCTTTGTATCACCGCTTTCCATAAGAGGCACACAGCTGACAACCTCTTACGGAAACTGAGGAACATCATCACAGAATGGCTTACCCCAATTGGACTTTCCTGGGGATTTGTGACATCGGACAACGCCACCAATATTGTGCGTGCATTACATGTGGTCAAATTCCAGCACGTCCCATATTTTGCACAATCATTGAATTTGGTGGTGCAGAATTATTTAAAAAACGACAGGGGCGTGCAAGAGATGCTGTCGGTGGCCCGAAGAATTGCGGGCCACTTTCGGCATTCAGCCACCGCGTGCCGAAGACTGGAGCACCAGCAAACACTCCTGAACCTGCCCCGCCATCAGCTGAAGCAAGAGGTGGTAACGAGATGGATTCAACCCTCTATATGCTTCAGAGGATGGAGGAGCAGCAAAAGGCCATTCAAGCCTATAAATCTGCCTATGATATAGGCAAAGGAGGGGGAATGCACCTGACTCAAGCGCAGTGGAGAATGATTTCAACGTTGTGCAAGGTTCTGCAACCCTTTGAACTTGCCACACGTGAAGTCAGTTCAAGCACTGCCAGCCTGAGTCAGGTCATTCCCCTCATCAGGCTTTTGCAGAAGAAGCTGGAGAGATTGAAAGAGGAGCTAAAACAGAGCAATTCCGCTAGGCATGTGGGACTTTTGGATGGAGCCCTTAATTCGCTTAACCAGGATTCACGGGTGGTTAATCTGTTGAAATCAGAGCACTACATTTTGGCCACCGTGCTCGATCCTAGATTTAAAACCTACGTTGTAACTCTCTTTCCGGCAGACACAAGTCTGCAGAGGTTCAAAGACCTGCTGGTGAGAAAATTGTCAAGTCAAGCGGAACGTGACCCGTCAACAGCTCCTCCTTCACATTCTCCCGCAACTGGGTCTGCAAGGAAAAGGCTAAGAATTCCGAGCCGACCCGCTGGCGGTGATGCATGGCAGTCTGGAGCGAGTGCTGACATCTGGTCCGGACTGAAGGACCTGCCAACGATTACTGACATGTCGTCTACTGTCACTGCATATGATACTGTCACCATTGAAAGAATGGTGGAGGATTATATGAGTGACCGCATCCATGTAAGCACATCAGACAGTCCGTACGTATACTGGCAGGAAAAAGAGGCAATTTGGAGGCCCCTGCAGAAACTGGCTTTATTTTACCTAAATTGCCCCCCTCCAGTGTGTACTCCGAAAGAGTGTTTAGTGCAGCCGCTCACCTTGTCAGCAATTGGCGTACGAGGTTACTTCCAGAAAATGTGGAGAAGATGATGTTCATCAAAATGAATTATAATCAATTCCTCCGTGGAGACATTCACCAGCAATTGCCTCCAGAAAGTACACAGGGACCTGAGATGGTGGATTCCAGTGGGGACGAATTAATAATCTGTGAGGAGGGGGATGTACCCAGTGAAAGGAGTGAGGAATTGGATGATGAGGAGGAGGTGGACATCTTGCCTCTGTAGAGCCAGTTTGTGCAAGGAGAGATTGATTGCTTCTTTTTTTGGTGGGGGCCCAAACCAACCAGTCATTTCAGCCACAGTCATGTGGCAGACCCTGTCGCTGAAATGATGGGTTTGTTAAAGTGTGCATGTCCTGTTTATACAACATAAGGGTGGGTGGGAGGGCCCAAGGACAATTCCATCTTGCACCTCTTTTTTCTTTAATTTTTCTTTGCATCATGTGCTGTTTGGGGACTATTTTTTGAAGTGCCATGCTGTCTGACACTGCAGTGCCACTCCTAGATGGGCCAGGTGTTTGTGTCGGCCACTTGGGTCGCTAAGCTTAGCCATCCAGCGACCTTGGTGCACCTCTTTTTTTCTTTGCATCATGTGCTGTTTGTGGACTATTTTTTAAATCTGCCATCCTGTCTGACACTGCAGTGCCACTCCTAGATGGGCCAGGTGTTTGTGTCAGCCACTTGGGTCGCTTAGCTTAGCCATCCAGCGACCTTGGTGCACCTCTTTTTTTCTTTGCATCATGTGCTGTTTGGGGACTATTTTTTAAATCTGCCATCCTGTCTGACACTGCAGTGCCACTCCTAGATGGGCCAGGTGTTTGTGTCGGCCACTTGGGTCGCTTAGCTTAGCCATCCAGCGACCTTGGTGCACCTCTTTTTTTATTTGCATCATGTGCTGTTTGGGGACTATTTTTTAAATCTGCCATCCTGTCTGACACTGCAGTGCCACTCCTAGATGGGCCAGGTGTTTGTGTCAGCCACTTGGGTCGCTTAGCTTAGCCATCCAGCGACCTTGGTGCACCTCTTTTTTTCTTTGCATCATGTGCTGTTTGGGGACTATTTTTTAAATCTGCCATCCTGTCTGACACTGCAGTGCCACTCCTAGATGGGCCAGGTGTTTGTGTCGGCCACTTGGGTTGCTTAACTTAGCTTTCCAGCGACCTTGGTGCACCTCTTTTTTTCTTTGCATCATGTGCTGTTTGGGAACTATTTTTTAAATCTGCCATCCTGTCTGACACTGCAGTGCCAGTCCTAGATGGGCCAGGTGTTTGTGTCGGCCACTTGGGTCGCTTAGCTTAGTCATCCAGCGACCTCGGTGCAAATTTTAGGACTAAAAATAATATTGTGAGGTGTTCAGAATAGACAGGAAATTAGTGGAAATTATGGTTATTGAGGTTAATAATACTATGGGATCAAAATGACCCCAAATTCTATGATTTAAGCTGTTTTTGAGGGTTTCTTGTAAAAAAAACACCCGAATCCAAAACACACCCGAATCCGACAAAAAATTTTCAGGGAGGTTTTGCCAAAATGCGTCCGAATCCAAAACACGGCCGCGGAACCGAATCCAAAACCAAAACACAAAACCCGAAAAATTTCCGGTGCACATCACTACTTCTTGGTTTTATTTCTGTTTCTCTAAAAATTTTATAAAAACCATTATTCAAAAAAAAAGAAAGGTGACTAACTTTGCAAAAGGAAAAAATATATCCAAAAACGAGTAATTAAATCTTATGACTAAATGTAGTTTTTTCCCAATGGAGGCGCAAAGTAAAACAATACAAATTCACAAATTCATCTCAGATTCTGCTGTTCCTTATAAATAGGAAGATCGCCAAACAGACAGTGAGCCTGACACAAAGTAAATAAAACTATTGACTGGAATCTAGGTATAGCAAAGTATGTCTCTGGATTGTGTTAGCTTCTCTGTCTGGAAGTTGTCTGTATGTAGTTTGTGTATTGTTGTGACCTGTATTGGAGTTGTCAAAGTCAGAAAAATATCACGCTACACACTGCCATATTTGCACCTCATGCGAGTGCCTGTTGCACGTTCGTGAGCCCTGCCGTGCTTGCGCATACTCGCCGTTGCGTGCACCCGCATGCGCACGGTATGCGCATTTACGGTAAAGTTTATGTGCGTCTAGCGGGCGACTCAACCGTTACATATTTTAACCATATAATGTATTTTTTAGATTATGGTCCCTTTGATAGAATCTGAAAGTTTAGTTAATGTAGCATGTTCATAGACAAAGAGATCCCTCTTTGTTTGATACGAAGGGTCAGACAGAGGTTATACAGTGGTGTTTAGTATCCATCGGAAGAGTATTTAATTAGCAATATTCCGGTGTTTGGTTTGGAGCGGATTAATCGCTCGTGCGAATAGTTATGGACATAAGAAGTTTATGGACATTTGCTATTATTTGCACTTTATTATCCATGCGGCGGGAAACCTAGTTTCCCACCCACCTGAGCAGTTGGAAATAGTCACAGCCCACATGTATGAATCAACCTATGACCATTTGTTATAATGCGAAGACGAATTCCTGTGTCCAATGAACAATAAGAATATAGGGACCATTGTACTGTATTGTGTGTAGTGTATAAAAGGACAAGCCGACCTGGGCCAGCTCTCTATTCTCTTCAACGGTTCTCACCACTGATAATCGGGAGCTGGATATCCAGAGGCGCATGCGATTGTTTCCCTTGTGCGTAAGTTTCTCCGCAACCATATTGCCTTTATTGTTATTGTGAGACATATCTCTCTCTCTCTCTCTCTTCTCCTCTTTCTCTCTCTTTCTCTTAAGTGTTATTGTACTGCTATTGTATTTCATGTGTAGTTTTCTGGTTAGGTAGTCAATGTTATTTTGGTAGTGTATGACTTGTATTGTATTATTCTTTTGCAAATAGAACGTTCATATAAGGTGTTAGAACCTAATACCGGTATCTGTGTATTTATTATATTTCTAAGTATTCTCAGAGCGTCGGAGACGCTCGTACAGCTTTCAAGTTAATAAGGTTACACTGTGTTACATTTACACCCTATCACTGCACCAAGGTTTATTGCATAAATACATTGTTTATGGTATAGTTATAAAGGTTTAACATTGTGAGCATCAGCGCCGCTTGTGATCTCCTCGTGGTCCCAATCGTCCGCTACGCTAGTAGCATATCATTACGTTAGTCGGCAGCCTATAGCGTGCCTGCCTGTGATCTCTTGGCCGTGAGCGAACGTGACGCTCGAGCGTCTCGACTACGGCTAAGCGATTGTTACGCAACGTGCGTACCCTTACGGTATACCATACGCCAATAGCGTACTGTGTTCTTTCACCTTTTAGAGGGTTTTAAGTAAGATAAATATTAGGCTTTATCAATTGGCGGCTCGTCCGTCCTTCATATATCTGCACTAGGTAATTTCAGCAGACATTATCCATCAGCAAAGGGCGGGAGGTAATATTTCCTCGTCGTGCTGACCGGATAAGCGTCTGCTTCGCTTAGTAAAGGGTGCTGAAGGAATCCGGAACCGGAGGTAAGAACAACACGCTAGTGTCTTTTAAAAACTGTTTATTTCTGTCTTGCGTACGCACGCACGCATATATCTGCATTTATTTTCATTCGTGTATTTTCACATATCACTCTCCTGTTTGCCATTTCACAATTGATAACGTGCTAAGAAAGATTTGTTGCTATTAGTAGTTAAAGAGTAATACATTAAGGGGTAATTTGTAAAGCATGCACACAGCTTTGCCGAAGATACAAGGAAAGACCTGGGTGGTGCTCGGTAGATGATTACAATTAAAGACCATCTACATTGATAAACGTGTTAATTGTATTTCTGTGGACATATCTGGCTGGCATACACGTGTTTCTAACAAAAGGGTTAGACTAGTGTACGCAACGTAAAGGCCGACGCACGCAGCGTATATTACGCAACGGAGCGTCTGGGTACGCCCACGTAACTCAAATCACACTATAGTATTATTTTAACAGGCGAAAAGGTGGCAACGCGATAAATAGCGCAAGTCAATTTTAGTGTCCGAAATTTAAACTAATAGATCCTTCTCTAAATTTACGACTCATCTGGTCTAAAGGAAAGAAATTTCTGCGCAGAAATAGAAACAAAAGTAAAGTGTACATGTGGTGAGTGAGTGTTTGTATATATATGTTTTTACAATTTTTGGGCTGAACCACAAGAAGTCGAGTTCTCGTGAGGTACATACATGTAAGTGACGTGCATGGTGGCTGGGGAGGCATCCCTTGTTAAACATAAATTTGAGCATTAGAGTATAGCAGACCAGGAGGTCTACTGTAGCACAGACCAGGAGGTCCGGAACAGACCAGGAGGTCCAGGTACAGCAGACTAAGAAGTCCGCTATAGAGAAAAGAGCACAACCCAGGGGGTTGGTGCAGAACCCATATAGGCCACTAAAGCTCTGGCTGAAGGAATTCGCAGCTGCAATTTTCGATTCCACTGGTCGCTCCGCACATAAGATTAGTTGCTTATGTGCCGAACGATTGTACCGCACGTAATTGTGTGCATTAGTTAGTAACCTGACCAGTACCATTTGCGTACGACAGGGGTCATAAACGCTATTTGTACACTCTAACGTGATTTGTGTAATTTTTTTATTTTAAGGGAGGTTCGCTGGTCACTCGGGAACTATCCAACAACCGATACTTGCTGGGGACTGGTAGGTCCAACACGCCCCAGTAAGTAAAGGTTCATAGGGGCCCTAGGTTGGGTACAACAGCTCTGGATACAGTGATTGCAGTACTGGCCAACGTGGGCGAGGAGTGAGTGGAGTACTCGGTAAACTTCGCCGCCGGCCTGCCCCGGACATCTTGGTTTTTGTAAGGGTTCGAAAAGCAACACCTGCAAGTTATGGGGGCCAGTTGTTCAGGTAGGGGGCGATCAACCTCGGTTCGGGTTGACTCAATAAACCGGCCAATCGGGTCGGCAAGGTATGTAATGTGTGAAAAATACGGTTCACACACAGGGGTTTTATGTGATGAATGGGAAAGAATGACTGTACATGACGGGGAGAAGTTTCCCCGGGTAGGTAGCTTTAGCCCAGATGTGTTACAAAATCTAAGGAGAAGGATAGGTCTCATTAAATCAGCAAAGAGACGGATCAAACATTATGACTATTTAAAATTGTGGCAACAGGAAAGTGAAATGCAAAGAAGTTTAACTGACATATCTGACTCTCATCTTGGGAAGAGAGACATGGCAATGGAGAGGATTATGGTTGCGGAGAAAGGCACAATGTTGTACGATAAAAATGCACTTAGTAACTGTATTAAGAATGAAAGTGTAAAATGTAATAATGTTTATGAAAATGAAAGTGTAAAAATTACAAATGTTAACCCGTGCAAGTCGCACCCCATGTCAAACTTCCCTCAGGACTACAAGCAAGAAAGTGAGCCCAGCACGATGTCGGCACCTTTACCAGCAGCCATCACACAAGACATCCAGGTGGACACGACCAAATCGGTAAAGGCAATAATCAAACCCCCTAACGGAGGGTCAGGTGAGGTCGTGTCCACAGGTACGTACAATGTTTTATGTCACGCTCAAACAAATGTACCCCATATTGTAAGACCAACACAAGATGATGTAGTTGAATTTGATCCTGTCAGGGTGATCACAGTCCCCAATGGGAAGACTGACGATCAGGGAATCATTCCCGTCGGGGACAGTGCAATGCGCTGTCTCTGGTCCCGGACCGAATTGAGATCAATTATGTCTGAATTTCCTGATCCTAGGAAAAATCTAGTCGCATGTCAAAGGTTCATTAAAGAACTAGGAAATGCCACAGAACCCACCAACAAAGATTGGCGGACAGTGCTGAGGGCATGTTTGCCCTCCAGTGTTGACCCTGCGAAATTTATTACTGATTGTCAATTAGACACAGAAGTACCTCAAACGGAGGAACACAATCAGGAATGTATTAAGCAGATTAACCGACAGTTAGAAGTATATTTCCCTGCCGTTGTCAAGTGGAATGAAATTTTCTCCATAAGACAAAACGAAGGGGAAAGTATTTCTAATTATTTCAATCGAGCACTGCAAGTAATGGCTAGGAACACTGGGATCACGGACATCAAAACTAACGCACAGCATAGGGAAATAGCGGTTAAGGTATTAATGAATGGTTTAAAGGAGGTATTGAGAACTAGGATACAGACCACCAACCCAAACTGGAGAAATATCTCGGTGGCCGCATTAAAGGAGGCCGCTATTGATCATGATCAGAATATCACCAGATACAGGGAGTCACAAAGTGATAAGTTAATGGCCGCAAGTATACAGGCCCTAACCACAAGACCACTCCAGCATAAGCCCCACACCACTGCGAGAAATTCAAATGTGGAAGTCTGTTACAATTGTCATAAAAAGGGACATTTTGCACGAGACTGTAGAGTGAAAAATACACAAAAATCATATCAACATAACCATGATATCCAAGGAATCAGGGAGGTACAGGGAAAGCGGTTGATGGTGATGAGCATCCAAGCGTTTGAGGAGGCATCAAATCAACCAAAACCTCAGGTCACTGACACTTGGAAGAAGCCCAGGGTTTGTTATCTGTGTAAAAGAGAAGGGCATTATGCCAGTAACTGTAACAGCCCACATAAAGTCAGACCCCCTAGACAAGAACATGAGCAGAGTTATGATACACAAGATCGTAATCAGATACCACATATGTAAAATTTTGAGTTACACCTATAAGTTGCAATCAGGAAAGGTGATCATTAGGACTGATGGTAAGCCTGAGGTTATAGTTAATAAATTGGGAGGTCATTCCCTGAAGACACAGGAATGACCAGGTGAAACGTTGTAAATGTATCTGTGAAATGTTTTTTTTTCTCTCCCCATCTCTGACGATTATTGGTAGGACTCAAACATTGCATGTCTACTTGGTCTTTGCTGAAGTCTACCAAACCCCAGCATGACCTACCCACATCAATGTATCCTGGCCAGATACAAAGGGTGGAGTATGGAGGTGCTGGTGGGAGGGACTGCGCAAGGAATCCATTTGGACATGTAGATAGGACAGCCTGATGATGATCTGACAATGTTTTAAAATGTTTGAAAAATGTTTTTTTTCCTGTTGTTGTTCATTGATGGTTTAGGTAATATATATATATATGAATTGTTCTCTCTCTCTTTTGTTTTTTTTGTTTTCTCTCTTCTCACTCATGTTTTCATGTTTTAAAGATGGTATGTCACCCATCAGTTAGACAAATGGTAATGCAAGATTTTTGCTCCGTACAGAGAGATCGCTGGTTTGGAAGGAATATTGCATCACCGGAATGTTCGTTTGGAAGACTGAGAGACAGCACCTTTGAGATGACAGCAGAACAAGAAGAACAACAAGACTAGAGAGCTAATTATCGTAACAAGTTTCTCTCCCCCCCTCAAACTGTTTTCCTGTACCCCCATTACAAATTTCTCCTTTCTCCTCCTGTAAGATGGACTCGCCTCGAGAGACTGTGAGCCGTGTTTTCATGTTGACCCTGATGTTGACCAGAGCAGTCTGTTTCGGTGAGAGTACCAGTGAGGTCGAGAAAGGATCCAGAATGGATTTCTGATGACTGAGACGGAGGTGTAAATTTCCAATAGCAACACAACCACCGAGAAAAGGCGAGTACCGGAAACGATCTAGCAGCCATGTTATGTATTGTTAGCTGAAGAAAATTGCATCTGTAGGCATTGTGATAACTTAGTTGAGGATGGGTGTATCAAGAAATGCCAATCTAGTTTTAATATCCACATGGACCGGCATCCATTGAGTGACTATCACTCCTTAGTGGGTAAAGTGTTAAATCAGACAGATTGTTGGGTATGCTCTCAAGTACCTCAAGGCCATAGCAAATCAGGATTAGTGCCCTTCCCTTTAACTATAGGGGAGGTACTTGAGCTAAGTGGTGGGAGGCCGGTGGACAGGAGGTTTAATATCTCCAGTCCTCCTAGTTTGAAGCTCCACCAATATCATGTGGATAGATCCCTAGTATGTTTTAACATTTCCAATCCCCGAAAGACGGGAAATTGGGAAGTGTCATGGAATAACCAAACCATGACCTTTTCATACAGAGCCGATAGAATGCCAACAGATACAGAACTTATACGCCACATAGCTGGTAGTGGAAAATATTTCCGATATAGGTATACCCTAGGAAGTAGGACCATGAGAGTTGGAGAGGTATCACCAGGATACTGTGCACACATCGTACAAACCGATACGTGTACTAAACAGATGGGAGAATTAGGGTTAGGAAATTTCATATGGAAAATGTGTAATATGGTTATGTCCTACTCCGTCCCATATGTTCTCCCCGATGATGCATATTTCATATGCGGGAGGAAGGCGTATAAGTGGCTTGCCCCAAATTCAGAAGGGTTATGTTATATTGGAAAAGTACTGCCTGAGGTAATGACTGTACAGCATACAAAAATGAAAGATATTCACCGTGTTGCCCAAGCTCCTTATACTCACACTCATTACGAGCACATCGTTAAACGGCACCTGATAGAGAGAACAGAGCATCCGGCCTCTGACCTGATCAGTGAATCCACCGGGATTCAATTCCTAATCACGTTAGATATCACTCGTACCGCCAGAGGAGTGATAAATTATAAATATATATCTGCGCTTGCAAATTTATTAGACAATATCACTGAAATGTATGATGACACATTCAGGTATACTGGAAGGGAGCTCCAAGCTTATAAAACAGAACTGGTTCAGCATAGGATGATTCTCAATTATCTCACAGCTGTGACGGGTGGGTATTGTGTCACCCTAGCAACGCAGTACGGCGTAAAGTGCTGCACGTATATCACAAACAGCACCGAGGACCCGGTCGAGGTCATAGACCAAAAGATAGACGACATTCTCCAATTAAAATGGGAGTTCCGAAGGAAACACAATCTCACCCTTGCCACTGTGGGTAATGAGCTGACCAGTTGGGTGTCATGGTTGAACCCGCGAAATTGGTTCTCTGGTTTAGGAGAATGGACCCAAGGTATTATCATGGATGTAGGGAAATTCCTTTTGTGTGTTCTGGGTGTCATCATATTGGTCGGTCTGATATTTAGATGCGTTCGGGTTTTAACAAAGTGTAAACGTAGCGCCCGAGTGATGAGTTTAAGGAGTGAAGATACTGTAATAACAACGACTGATGTGATTTATGACCCAACGATAGAGACAATGTTGTGATGAAAATGTGATTCCACGGTCCGTTTCTTTCACCTGTTTCTCGTTTTTCTCCAAGGTAAAAAGACCCGCTTGGAAGAGGAATTTGACGACCTTGTATGCAGACAACAGATGGACTAAAGAAGAAGTTTGACAACCTTTTACACAGACAACTGATGGACTATGCCATAGACCCCCCATGTCCCTAGTACTTTTAATTTTACACTAGCCCAACACTTTTTGTAAGTCTATGGACATTGATAAAGCTTTGCTTGCATTTATTGGCAAAAGCACAAAGAGACTACAGTCAACATGTACATCGAGACAAAACAAGACAAGACACAAGACAAGACCTCAATCGGCAAATGTATATTAAACTCACATAGTTTATCACTGCATTTACCATAATTGTTTCTTATCTTCATCACTACAACCTTCAGGTAATAACACACATAGTCGATAGGGAATACAGGCACAGATATCAGCACTCACATATTCCCCCATTCATGTATCATCAACTAAAATGTGCTCCCCCATTTTGTTGCAACCAAAAGCCGAAGAGAGCTCGGTAAAGTTTGACAGCCCATCCACAGACCCGTACCACGGGATAAGAAGGAATTCAAATGTATACTTTTCAATACCTCGAAGCTTGATCTAAAACACGTACGGCACGATGATACATGACCCTCCAAACATGGACTCATACACACATGCTTCTGCTATCTCACTAGGTCATACCCTTTTCTCACCTTCTCCTCTCCTCCCCTACCCAACCATAGAAATATTTACACATGACATATATATTTTTCTCGTTTTGAAATGTTTTAGAAAGTGGCAGTTATTGGTGACTGCCAAAGGGTGGACTGTCAAAGTCAGAAAAATATCACGCTACACACTGCCATATTTGCACCTCATGCGAGTGCCTGTTGCACGTTCGTGAGCCCTGCCGTGCATGCGCATACTCGCCGTTGCGTGCACCCGCATGCGCACGGTATGCGCATTTACGGTAAAGTTTATGTGCGTCTAGCGGGCGACTCAACCGTTACATATTTTAACCATATAATGTATTTTTTAGATTATGGTCCCTTTGATAGAATCTGAAAGTTTAGTTAATGTAGCATGTTCATAGACAAAGAGATCCCTCTTTGTTTGATACGAAGGGTCAGACAGAGGTTATACAGTGGTGTTTAGTATCCATCGGAAGAGTATTTAATTAGCAATATTCCGGTGTTGGTTTGGAGCGGATTAATCGCTCGTGCGAATAGTTATGGACATAAGAAGTTTATGGACATTTGCTATTATTTGCACTTTATTATCCATGCGGCAGGAAACCTAGTTTCCCACCCACCTGAGCAGTTGGAAATAGTCACAGCCCACCTGTATGAATCAACCTATGACCTTTTGTTATAATGCGAAGACTAATTCCAGTGTCCAATGAACAATAAGAATATAGGGACCATTGTACTGTATTGTGTGTAGTGTATAAAAGGACAAGCCGACCTGGGCCAGCTCTCTATTCTCTTCAACGGTTCTCACCACTGATAATCGGGAGCTGGATATCCAGAGGCGCATGTGATTGTTTCCCTTGTGCGTAAGTTTCTCCGCAACCATATTGCCTTTATTGTTATTGTGAGCCATATCTCTCTCTCTCTCTTCTCCTCTTTCTCTCTCTTTCTCTTAAGTGTTATTGTACTGCTATTGTATTTCATGTGTAGTTTTCTGGTTAGGTAGTCAATGTTATTTTGGTAGTGTATGACTTGTATTGTATTATTCTTTTGCAAATAGAACGTTCATATAAGGTGTTAGAACCTAATACCGGTATCTGTGTATTTATTATATTTTTAAGTATTCTCAGAGCGTCGGAGACGCTCGTACAGCTTTCAAGTTAATAAGGTTACACTGTGTTACATTTACACCCTATCACTGCACCAAGGTTTATTGCATAAATACATTGTTTATGGTATAGTTATAAAGGTTTAACATTGTGAGCATCAGCGCCGCTTGTGATCTCCTCGTGGTCCCAAGCGTCCGCTACGCTAGTAGCATATCATTACGTTAGTCGGCAGCCTATAGCGTGCCTGCCTGTGATCTCTTGGCCGTGAGCGAACGTGACGCTCGAGCGTCTCGACTACGGCTAAGCGATTGTTACGCAACGTGCGTACCCTTACGGTATACCATACGCCAATAAGCGTACTGTGTTCTTTCACCTTTTAGAGGGTTTTAAGTAAGATAAATATTAGGCTTTATCAGAGTGTAGGAGTGTACTGTGTTGACTAAGAACAATAAAGTCACTAGGAACTTTTCCTTTACAACAAACAAACAAACAAATAAATACATTTAGACATAGCCAGTAATATTTTTCTGGAAAAACAGGTTCAGGAACTACGGGTCTGGGGGTGGAACTATTAAAAAATGTTATAGGTAGGTAGAAAGATGATAGATAGATAGATTGATTGATTTTAGAAAATAAGGCACTCAAAATGGACATTAAAATAAACAATATCTTATGGAAAATACATTTTGGGCCAGTACAGGATTCACTGAGTTCCTGCTAAAAAATAGCACTGGCCATAGTAAATAACATTACCTTGTCGAATTCAGGCAATGCATCCCACATAAAATATCCGACAGTCTATAGGGGATGGTAGCAAGAGCATGTTATTTTTATGAATAAAGGAATGAATTACAAATGTGCGCTGACCCCCATGTTTTGGTTTTGGTGTTGGATCTGTATCTCTTTCGGGTTTTGGATCTGTATTTGGTTTTTCCAAACCCGCCCCTTTGTGTGTTTTGGTTTTGGATCTGTATTTTTGACCCAAAATCATAAAAAAAACAGCATTAATCACAGAATGTGGACCTGTTTTTGTTCCTATAGTATTAACCTCAATAACATTAATAATCACTCATTTCCAGTCAATTCTTACCACCTTCCAGCTCACAATATTGTTTTCATCCAGTTTAGGCTAAAAGGTTGCACCGAGGTAGCTGGATGACTAAGCTAAGAGACACAAACATGTGGCACTTAAACTTCCAACTTAGGGGTATATTCCACGCAGTCGACTTTTTTTTAGGTCGGAAGGGGTTCCGACCTATTCAATACACTCCAAAATTATCCGACAACTCGGGAATTCCAGCTTGTCGGAAAGCACGTGTAACGACGGAATGGCCGCCGATCCGCGAGCTTCTGTCGGAAACGGGGCCAATTCCAACGGGTTTTGGCCCAGTTTCCAACCATCTCAATCCGACTTTAAAAAAAGTCAGATTGAGATGAGGGACCTGAGAGGAGGAGACGGGGAGAGCCGCGGGGATATGGGGAGAGCAGCTGGGAGATGGGGGACGGCAGCGGCTACAGCACAGCGCTGCAGGAGGATGGGGCACCACAACCGCTCATGGCAGCATCCACACGGCTCCAGCAAACGAGGTCCCACTTGTTGGAGCTGGGTGGACGCTGCCGTGAGGTCTGGCAGTGGTGCCACAACCTCATGCCGCGCTGTGCTGTAGCTGTTGCTCTCCCCCGTCTTCCCGCTGCTCTCCCCATCTCCTCCTCTCAGGTCCCTCATCTCAATCCGACTTTTTTTAAATAGCGCTTGTCGGATCCATTCCAACAAATGCATGTCGAAATGGATCCGACTTTGATTGAATATACCCCATAGCACATTTAGGAAACAGAATGGCACTGCAGTGGCAGACAAGGTGCCAGTTTAATCAACTATATGAACCCATAAAAACTAATAATGTATTAATTTATTAAGAACTATATCAGAGCCCCGAGGGATGTATGTAGTGAAAGGCAGGTAAAGGACGGAAGAATTGATTATTTAGTAAATGTAATATACTTTTTTACTCCAAAGTAAATTGATGGCGGGGAGGGCCGGGGGGGGGGGGTGATATGGGCAGTAGGCCATGAGGATTTAGTGGTTAGTTGAGGATCCGCTACCAAATTCCATCTCGATTCTACTCTAGCAGAACGGCAATTCCTTGGTTATACCATGACTTTTCAAATTAGCTAATTCAAGGGAAGGGAAGGGAAGGGAAGGGAAGGGAAGGATTGGGTTTTCTCACCAGACATGGTGGGGGGGGGGGTCAATCGGAGTTGATCGCTCGCTGCCGATTTTTGCAGTGCAGCGATCAGGTAAAAAACTGGCAAAACTGCGCATGCATATGCACCACAATGCGCAGGCGCATCGTACGGGTACAAAGAGGATCGGTGCTGGGTGATGGGTTTAGCGAAGATTCTATTCGCACAGCCGAACGCAAGGTGATTGACAGAAAGAGGGTGTTTATGGGTGTCAACTGACCGTTTTCGGAGAGTGTTTAGGAAAATGCAGGCGTGTCCAGGCGTTTTCTGGGCGGGTGTCTGACGTCAATTCCGGCAACAAAAGAACTGAAGTGACCGCAAGGGCTGAGTAGGTCCAGAGCTACTCTGAAACTGCACAAAATGTTTTTGCTGCACTCGGCTGCAAAGGCATTTGCACACTTGCAAAGCAAAAATACACCCCCCCCATGCTGTGGCGACTATGCGTTTGCACGGCTGCTAAAAGTAGCTAGCTTGCGAACAACTCGGAATAACCCCCACGTATTCCAAATTGAGCCAAAACATCATCATCCAAGCATCTGATCTTGCGGGTTTTGGATTCCATATAACGATGTGGCACAACTTCACTCCCTTCCTGCCAGGTTGTCTGCAATAAAGTGGAAATATGTTATGTAAAGCTGGCTGACACATTATGAGGCACTCCACCCATTGTTGTAGTGCAGCTGGAGAGCCACAGTCTGCTTTCCAGGTGAAAGACGTTTTTCAGGAACTGATCCAACAATGAGGTTGAAAATAATTTTGACAAATGATTACAGCATCTAAAAAATAAGATTTTACTCACCGGTAAATCTATTTCTCGTAGTCCGTAGTGGATGCTGGGACTCCGTAAGGACCATGGGGAATAGCGGCTCCGCAGGAGACTGGGCACAACTAAAGAAAGCTTTAGGACTACCTGGTGTGCACTGGCTCCTCCCACCATGACCCTCCTCCAGACCTCAGTTAGGATACTGTGCCCGGAAGAGCTGACACAATAAGGAAGGATTTTGAATCCCGGGTAAGACTCATACCAGCCACACCAATCACACCGTATAACTCGTGATACTATACCCAGTTAACAGTATGAAATATAACTGAGCCTCTCAACAGATGGCTCAACAATAACCCTTTAGTTAAACAATAACTATATACAAGTATTGCAGACAATCCGCACTTGGGATGGGCGCCCAGCATCCACTACGGACTACGAGAAATAGATTTACCGGTGAGTAAAATCTTATTTTCTCTGACGTCCTAAGTGGATGCTGGGACTCCGTAAGGACCATGGGGATTATACCAAAGCTCCCAAACGGGCGGGAGAGTGCGGATGACTCTGCAGCACCGAATGAGCAAACTCTAGGTCCTCCTCAGCCAGGGTATCAAACTTGTAGAATTTTGCAAATGTGTTTGACCCCGACCAAGTAGCTGCTCGGCAAAGTTGAAAGCCGAGACCCCTCGGGCAGCCGCCCAAGAAGAGCCCACCTTCCTCGTGGAATGGGCTTTCACTGATCTAGGATGCGGCAGTCCAGCCGCAGAATGTGCAAGCTGAATCGTACTACAGATCCGGCGAGCAATAGTCTGCTTTGAAGCAGGAGCACCCAGCTTGTTGGGTGCATACAGGATAAATAGCGAGTCAGTTTTCCTGACACTAGCTGTCCTGGAAACATACATTTTCAGGGCCCTGACTACGTCCAACAACTTGGAATCCTCCAAGTCTTTAGTAGCCGCAGGCACTACAATAGGTTGGTTCAAATGAAAAGCTGATACCACCTTAGGGAGAAACTGGGGACGAGTCCTCAATTCTGCCCTATCCATATGGAAAATCAGATAAGGGCTTTTACATGACAAAGCCGCCAATCCTGACACACGCCTGGCCGAAGCCAAGGCCAACAGCATGACCACTTTCCACGTGAGATATTTCAAATCCACGGTTTTAAGTGGCTCAAACCAATGCGACTTTAGGAAATCCAACACCACGTTGAGATCCCAAGGTGCCACTGGTAGCAAAAAAGGGGGCTGAATATGCAGCACTACCTTAACAAATGTCTGAACTTCAGGCAGTGAAGCCAGTTCTTTCTGGAACAAAATCGACAGAGCCGAAATCTGGACCTTAATGGAACCCAATTTTAGGCCCATAGTCACCCCTGACTGTAGGAAGTGCAGAAAACGGCCCAGCTGAAATTCCTCCGTTGGGGCCTTCCTGGCCTCACACCACGCAACATATTTTTGCCATATGCGGTGATAATGGTTTGCGGTCACTTCTTTCCTAGCTTTAATCAGCGTAGGGATGACTTCCTCCGGAATGCCCTTTTCCTTCTGGATCCGGAGTTCAACCGCCATGCCATGAAACGCAGCCGCGGTAAGTCTTGGAACAGACAGGGCCCCTGCTGCAGCAGGTCCTGTCTGAGCGGCAGAGGCCATGGGTCCTCTGAGATCAGTTCTTGAAGTTCCGGGTACCAAGCTCTTCTTGGCCAATCCGGAACAATGAGTATAGTTCTTACTCCTCTTTTTCTTATTATCCTCAGTACCTTGGGTATGAGAGGAAGAGGAGGGAACACATAAACCGACTGGTACACCCACGGTTTCACTAGAGCGTCCACAGCTATTGCCTGAGGGTCTCTCGACCTGGCGCAATATCTTTCTAGCTTTTTGTTTAGGCGGGACGCCATCATGTCCACCTGTGGCCGTTCCCAACGGTTTACAATCAGCTGGAAGACTTCTGGATGAAGTCCCCACTCTCCAGGGTGGAGGTCGTGCCTGCTGAGGAAGTCTGCTTCCCAGTTGTCCACTCCCAGAATGAACACTGCTGACAGTGCTAACACGTGATTTTCCGCCCATCGGAGAATCCTTGTGGCTTCTGACATCGCCATCCTGCTTCTTGTGCCGCCCTGTCGGTTTACATGGGCGACTGCCGTGATGTTGTCTGACTGAATCAGAACCGGCTGGTTTTGAAGCAGGGGTCTTGCCTGACTTAGGGCATTGTAAATGGCCCTCAGTTCCAGAATATTTATGTGTAGGGAAGTCTCCTGACTTGACCATAGTCCCTGGAAGTTTCTTCCCTGTGTGACTGCCCCCCAGCCTCGAAGGCTGGCATCCGTGGTCACCAGGACCCAGTCCTGTATGCCAAATCTGCGGCCCTCTTGAAGATGAGCACTCTGCAGCCACCACAGCAGAGACACCCTGGTCCTTGGAGACAGGGTTATCAGCCGATGCATCTGAAGATGCGATCCGGACCACTTGTCCAACAGGTCCCACTGAAAGGTCCTTGCATGGAACCTGCCGAATGGAATTGCTTTGTAGGAAGCTACTATTTTTCCCAGGACTCGCGTGCAGTGATGCACCGACACCTGTTTTGGTTTCAGGAGGCCTCTGACTAGAGATGACAGCTCCTTGGCTTTCTCCTCCGGGAGAAACACTTTTTTCTGTTCTGTGTCCAGAACCATCCCCAGGAACAGTAGACGTGTCGTAGGGACCAGCTGTGACTTTGAAATATTTAGAATCCAACCGTGCTGTTGTAGCACCTCCCGAGATAGTGCTACCCCAACCAAAACTGCTCCCTGGACCTCGCCTTTATCAGGAGATCGTCCAAGTACGGGATAATTAAAACTCCCTTTTTTCGAAGGAGTATCATCATTTCGGCCATTACCTTGGTAAATACCCTCGGTGCCGTGGACAGACCAAACGGCAACGTCTGGAATTGGTAATGACAATCCTGTACCACACATCTGAGGTACTCCTGGTGAGGATGGTAAATGGGGACATGCAGGTAAGCATCCTTGATGTCCAGTGATACCATGTAATCCCCCTCATCCAGGCTTGAAATAACCGCCCTGAGCGATTCCATCTTGAACTTGAATTTTTTTATATAAGTGTTCAAGGATTTCAAATTTAAAATGGGTCTCACTGAACCGTCCGGTTTCGGTACCACAAACATTGTGGAATAGTAACCCCGTCCTTGTTGAAGGAGGGGCACCTTGACTATCACCTGCTGGGAATACAGCTTGTGAATTGCCTCTAGCACAGCCTCCCTGTCTGAGGGAGTTGTTGGCAAGGCAGATTTGAGGAAACGGCGAGGGGGAGACGTCTCGAATTCCAGCTTGTACCCCTGAGATACCACTTGAAGAATCCAGGGATCTACCCGTGAGCGAGCCCACCGATTGCTGAAGTTCTTGAGACGGGCCCCCACCGTACCTGGCTCCGCCTGTGGAGCCCCAGCGTCATGCGGTGGACTTAGAGGAAACGGGGGAGGACTTTTGTTCCTGGGAACTGGCTGTATGCTGCAGCTTTTTCCCTCTACCTCTGCCTCTGGGCAGAAAGGACGCGCCTTTAACCCGCTTGCCTTTTTGGGGCCGAAAGGACTGTACCTGATAATACGGTGCTTTCTTAGGCTGTGAGGGAACATGGGGTAGAAAAGCTGACTTCCCAGCTGTCGCTGTGGAAACGAGGTCCGAGAGACCATCCCCAAACAACTCCTCACCTTTATAAGGCAAAACTTCCATATGCCTTTTAGAATCTGCATCCCCTGTCCACTGCCGATTCCATAACCCTCTCCTGGCAGAAATGGACATTGCACTTATTTTAGATGCCAGCCGGCAAATATCCCTCTGTGCATCTCTCATGTATAAGACTGCGTCTTTTATATGCTCTATGGTTAGCAATACAGTGTCCCTGTCAAGGGTATCAATATTTTCTGACAGGGAATCTGACCACGCAGCTGCAGCACTGCACATCCATGCTGAAGCAATAGCCGGTCTTAAAATAATACCTGAGTGTGTATATACAGACTTCAGGGTAGCCTCCTGCTTCCTATCAGCAGGCTCTTTCAGGGCGGCCGTATCCGGAGACGGTAGTGCCACCTTCTTTGACAGGCGTGTGAGCACTTTATCCACCCTAGGGGATGTTTCCCTACGTGACCTATCCTCTGGCGGGAAAGGGTACGCCATTAGTAACTTTTTAGAAATTACCAGTTTCTTATTGGGGGAAGCCCACGCTTCTTCACACACCTCATTTAATTCATCAGATGGGGGAAAAACCACTGGTAGTTTTTTCTCCCCAAACATAATACCCTTTTTTGTGGTACCTGGGGTAACATCAGAAATGTGCAACACATTTTTCATTGCCTCAATTATGTAACGTGTGGCCCTTTTGGAAGTTACATTAGTCTCATCGTCGTCGACACTGGATTCAGTATCCGTGTCGACATCTGTGTCTGCCATCTGAGGTAGCGGGCGTTTTAGAGCCCCTGATGGCTTTTGAGACAGTTGGGCAGGCACGAGCTGAGAAGCAGGCTGTCCCACATCTGCTATGTCGTCAAACCTTTTATGTAAGGAGTTGACACTTTCACGTAATTCCTTCCACAAGTCCATCCACTCAGGTGTCGGCCCCGCAGGGGGTGACATCACATTTATCGGCATCTGCTCCGCCTCCATATAAGCCTCCTCATCAAACATGTCGACACAGCCGTACCGACACACCGCACACACACAGGGAATGCTCTGACTGAGGACAGGACCCCACAAAGCCCTTTGGAGAGACAGAGAGAGAGTATGCCAGCACACACCAGAGCGCTATATAACACAGGGATTAACACTATAACTGAGTGATTTTCCCTTATAGCTGCTTATATGTATACTACTGCGCCTAAATTTAGTGCCCCCCCTCTCTTTTTTACCCTTTGTAGTCTTGAAACTGCAGGGGAGAGCCTGGGAGCGATCCTTCCAGCGGAGCTGTGAGGGAAAAATGGCGCCAGTGTGCTGAGGGTGATAGCTCCGCCCCTTTTTCGGCGGACTTCTCAAGCTTTTTTATGGATATCTGGCAGGGGTATTTTTCACATATATAGCCTCTAAGACTAAATTATGTGAGTTTTATGCCAGCAAGGTGTTTAATATTGCTGCTCAGGGCGCGCCCCCCCTCCCCCAGCGCCCTGCACCCATCAGTGACCAGAGTGTGAGGTGTGCATGAGGAGCAATGGCGCACAGCTGCAGTGCTGTGCGCTACCTTGTTGAAGACCGAAGTCTTCTGCCGCCGATTTCCAGGACCATCTTCTTGCTTCTGGCTCTGTAAGGGGGACGGCGGCGCGGCTCTGGGACCGGACGACCGAGGCTGGGCCTGTGTTCGATCCCTCTGGAGCTAATGGTGTCCAGTAGCCTAAGAAGCCCAAGCTAGCTGCAAGCAGGTAGGTTCGCTTCTTCTCCCCTTAGTCCCTCGTAGCAGTGAGTCTGTTGCCAGCAGATCTCACTGAAAATAAAAAACCTAAAAGTATACTTTCTTTTCTAGGAGCTCAGGAGAGCCCCTAGTGTGCATCCAGCTCAGCCGGGCACAAGATTCTAACTGAGGTCTGGAGGAGGGTCATGGTGGGAGGAGCCAGTGCACACCAGGTAGTCCTAAAGCTTTCTTTAGTTGTGCCCAGTCTCCTGCGGAGCCGCTATTCCCCATGGTCCTTACGGAGTCCCAGCATCCACTTAGGACGTCAGAGAAATATATATTGTATATAACATTTTAATTGTTTGTACTATGGTCAAAATTGCCTTTATTAATATTATTGGGGTTATTAATACTCCTTTTTTTGACGATTTCTGGAAAAAAAAACACAAAACCAAAATCGGCAAAAATATTTTAGCGCACATCTTTATCAATAACTAGATCAGGGGACCAAAGGAGTATGCATGTAGTGGAAGGAAGGATTGAATAGAAATTTGATTTAATTTGTTTGATTCTAAAAAATGTAGTTAATCAGTGGGGGCATTGGTTACGGTCTTTATTGCATAGACAACATTTTTAATTGGTTGTTGCACTAATCCAGTGGTCATGGAACAGGGGTAAATTACCCCAAATGGGGTAAAAAGGAAATTCCTGGGGGTAATGGACGGTCGCGCTGCTGAGACACAGCCCCATCTGGCTTGCGATGTGACGTGCTGACTTCACACCGCGCTCCCTCTTGCCCGCCCTGCGCTGTGCTCCTGGCCGCCCTGTGCTGTGTTCCTGGCCACGGTGTGATGTGCTGACATCACACCGCGCTCCCTCACGCCCACCCATCCTGCACTGTCCTGTCCTCCCGCGTCCTGCCAACCCACACACAGAACTTGAAGTGTTCTGTGGCTGACCGCTGACGGAGTTCCGCAGGATCAGACAGTGGCCCACATAACAGTTGGGAAATTCCCACCGACATTACTGAGGTGAGAATGTGACCATCTGTCTCTTAAAAGTCGTGTATCCCCCCCCCCCCTTCCCCCCTCATCCATCTTTCTTACATTCATTCTGGTGTTTTGGGGAGAAAGTGTTAATTAACCCATTCATTGCCAAAAAATAATTGGCAAAAATTATAAATTATATATATATATATATATATATATATATATATATATATATATATGAAGCATTAGGTCCACACTCACATTATTCAAGCACTTGCTCAGGTGCCATCCAATGATCAGACTTTAAACATAGATGGCCCCACCTCCGGTGGGGCAAATTCAAAAGTAAAGAAGAAGCAGAACAAAAACCAGAATAATTGGTGATTAATTTATCATTTTATAAGCTTTCAAAAGCTTAGATGAGTCTGCTTTCCAGGGGACTTAATTTTATTCCCACTCCTAAATTCAATCACTTTGGCTGGTCTGTGGACAAATTTAAACTTGCCCGAAAACTAAGACTTGCATAAAAATTTCAACAGACTCAGCCAATGTCAGTGAATAGTAAACCATTCAAGAAAAAAAGTACTTATGACCCCCCCATTGCATAGTCCTAGTATAAAAACATTTACTAGAATGTTGGATCATAATATCAGAGATTCCATGAATAAACAGAAGAGAATTATATATAATCTTACCTCTCTGGAAAGGAAAGCAATTAATGATATAAAAAATAACCCCCTTATTACTATAAGATCAGCTGACAAGGGGGGCGCTGTGGTGATTTTGAATACCTGTGACTATGAGGCTGAGGCCCAAAGACAATTAGCAGATCGGGATACGTATAGGCAACTTACTTGTGACCCCACTATGGGGGTAATTCCAAGTTGATCGCAGCAGGATTTTTGATAGCAATTGGGCAAAACCATGTGCACTGCAGGGGAGGCAGATATAACATGTGCAGAGAGAGTTAGATTTGGGTGGGTTATTTTATTTCTGTGCAGGGTAAATACTGGCTGCTTTATTTTAACACTGCAAATTAGATTGCAGATTGAACACACCCCACCCAAATCTAACTCTCTCTGCACATGTTATATCTGCCTCCCCTGCAGTGCACATGGTTTTGCCCAATTGGTAACAGAAATCCTGCTGCGATCAACTTGGAATTACCCCCTATATCCTTTAAGAATCAATTGGATTCACTGTTGAGCAGTGCTTTAAATAATAATTGGATAGATGAGGACACACTAGATTTCCTTAAAACAGAATACCTGATCTGTCCAATTTTGTATTTACTACCTAAAATTAACAGAACTTTGCACAAGCCACCCGGCTATCCAATCATATCAGCTCAAAATTCACTGTTTTCACCAATAGCACAATATGTGGATAGCTTTTTACAGACTTGTGTTAAACAGACCAAAAGCTATTTATGGGATACAGATTATTTCCTGAGATTATTGAACACAATGCCTTATAAATCACAGAGTATTCTGATCACCATGGACGTCACCTTCTTGTATACCGTAATCCCCCATGGGGAGGGTATAGACACTGTAAGACGTACCTTGGTTGATTCACATGTAGGAAGACCTCCGGTTGAATTTTTGATTGAATTGCTTAAGTTAGCCTTGACCTGTAACTACTTTTCCTTTGGTGGGCGGTACTATCTCCAAACGGCGGGAACTGCTATGGGTAATAACATAGCGCCATCTTATGCTTACCTTTTTATGGATGCTTATGAAAATGAGAACATCATCCCATTGTTTGGAGATAGTATCACCTTCTATCGTCGATTTATTGACGATGTATTTTTGATTTGGACCTCCTCTGAGGAGTCCCTGTTGGCAATGGTATAACATTTGAACAATTTGGATTCCCCTATTAGATTTACGATACAATATAATAGGGAGATTATTGACTTTTTAGATGTGAGTGTCTATACCACTGAACTGGGGTATGGCCACAGACTGTTTAGTAAAACAACGGACTGGAACACCCTATTACATTTTGAGAGCCATCACCCTGGCTCCCTAAAACAAAATCTACCAATTTCTCAATTCCTGAGGGTTTTTAGAAATAACTCAGACGGATGTACGACCCAAATCCAACTGGAGGAGATGAAAGCTAGATTTTCAGCTCGTGGTTACAGTCAACAGACGATCAAGAGGTGCCTATTTAAGGTGGAGAGGATTTTCACTAAGGAAAATCCTAATAAACATAAAGTGGAAAACCCGTTTGTGGTCACCGCCACGTTTTATACTGCTGGACCAATTATACGAAAAGCAGTAAGGGAGGTCTGGCCAGTAATTAAGACCGGCCCGATGTTCACAAAAAAACTACCTGAAAAACCATTACTGAGCTTTAAACAGACACAAAATTTGAAAGACATCTTGATGCAACCAGACAGATTACCTCCATTAATTTGGCTACAGCCTAAAAAAATGGGATGTTACTGATGCATAAATTGCACCACATGTAGGAGCATGGTGGCTGGTGAATTTTTTCATCATCCTCATACTGGGAAAAAAGTATATATACGGCATAGAGTGACATGTACCTCTGACTTTGTTATCTATATATTAATTTGCCCTTGCTCCTTGATGTATGTGGGTAAAACCATTCGCCCATTTCATGAGAGGATGGTGAATCATCGCTTATCTATTAGATCAGCACTGGAGAATGGTAGCTCCGGTAAGCCTGTTGGCAGACATTTCGTGGAAGCCCATCACTCACTAGCATCATTAAGAAGTATGATTAATTATAGATAGGGTGGATCAACCCATAAGGGGTGGTGACCGCGGGAAGATGCTTCTGAAATGAGAAGCCGCCTGGATTTATTGCTTAGACACGATACGGCCATGAGGCTTGAATGATGGCATTCAATATGGAATTTTTTGGGATTAATTTTATTTTTCATTTTTTGTGTGTGTGTTTTGTGTTTTTCTTTTGTTTTTTTTTTCTTTGGTGTATAATCCGATCCGTTCTCCTGAAAAGTCTGTGGTCTCTTATTCTCATAGGCACATACAATTAAATATTTCAGGATAGGAAGTATTATTGGTATGATAACCATTATTGTCTTTGTTATAACTGTGATTCATGCTATTAGTGGATATATATTTATCAGACAAGTTTTTAATGTTTCCCAGATATGGATATATTGATACTTAACTGCTGATGTACATTACAGGTCCTATGAGTTTTGAGATAATAGATATATGAGGATTATCAGTTGCCTTGTATCTACTAACTGATGCTGTATTACATTTTGGGTTAGGGTCCATATGGCAGCGATTGCTACATACTGTCAAATAGTGAAAACTCATTACTGCGGATGCTAATAGGTCCTACATTAGCAAACTGCTCATTGAGTGCTGTTTTTGTGAGCAGCAGGGTTGGAACTCACTGCTGTGCGCTGAAGCGCACTCACTTCCGGGTTTGGAAGTCGGATGTGCGTTCCACCTACAGGAAGTGACGGCGGCGGTGGAAACGCACGCCGATGCCAGCATGTATTACAGCGATGGTGTACACAGCATGTTTGTATAAAGTGATGAGCTTAATTGATATATGTGAATTCTGCTGTTTAGTGTCTCTTTTACCAAGATTTGTACATTGTAATATGTACCCTGCTGGGGTTGGTTGTTATTAATTGGTGGGTGGGTGTTTACTGGGTATATATGTTGGTTCTTTCCAGTGTGTGTTGATCTTGACAAAGGTCCAAACGTTGATGTATTCCTGTCTGGTATGATGCTTTAATTAAAACTCTGCATTATGAAGACTAGTGAGTGCTCCCATTTTGTTTTATATATATATATATATATATATATATTGGAAGTTGGATAAGGTGTTTTTAAGCGACCAATGGTGTCACATGAAATTTGGGAGACTAAAAAAAAAAAACTTTTTGTAAAAAACTTTTTTGACAATTTATTACTAAGTACACCAGTAAAAAACAGTAAAACTTTTAAAACCACAGATTAAATTGATCAAAATCTTTAGAGCAGGCTAGAAATACAGAGAATTCATCTCTAAAAAATGTTATATATACTATGAGGAACAATGTCTGCATAAAATGATGGTAAAACAAGATAAAAAAGAACAAGATAAAAAAGAACCATAAATTTGCTTAACTTGGGAGGATGGGTTAAGTCTTGTAACACCCATACACACACACACACACACACACACACACACACACACACACACACACACACACACACACACAATCTCAGAAATGCCATATAAACAGTGATAACCAGTATATATGCACAATAATATATGATTTCCTTCCTTTCAAATCAAGGGGGTAACGTCGTCGTATCTAAAATATATTTTGGGGTAAAAGGTAAAAAAGTTCCCTGACCCCTGCTCTAATCCAACTATTACTAATTTGCAACACATTTTTAATAACCAAGATAAAGAATACAATTTTAGTAGGCAAGGATTCCTGACAAGGCTTACAAAGCCAAGAAAATGAATTGCTGCACAACGAAGCTGCAAATATTCCAAAATTCACCAACAAGCAGCCCATACTTAAGATGGAATTGACCATGCGATCTCCCACCTATCCTTCTATTGTATATATCGCAAATCCTGAGGAGAGTCCAAATGGGGCGAGCCATTGTGCAATGATTTCCCTGAAAAGTTTGTCAGCAGAGTGACTCAGTGATATTGGTGATACACAGCAGTAACCAATGTCAAAGTGCAGCAACGAAGTGAGGAATGGGGAATTGAGACAAGGGATGAGAGTGTAATCCTGTCATTGTATAAATTATTGGTACAGCCAACCCATGGAAAATTGTGTACAGTTCTGGGCGCCAATGTGGTACCCTCCAGGGTCCCTGAACAGCCCAGTAGTAAGGCCTGCATGCTGTAGATAAAAGTACAGGACTTCCTGGAGATAATGTATCCTGGTGCCTTTAAGGATTAGAGGAGGGGCGGGACCTACCCGGGGGTTTGATTGACAGACTCGTGAGAGGAGACTGGATTGGCTGGTGGAAGAGCAGGAAGAGGTGGATTTTGAGGACTCAGTGTGAGGAGTGCAGCAGCATTGAAGGAAGCAGGAGAGTGAGCTGGTAAGGTGACCAGGCTGACAGGATAAGTTGCCACCATTGACTGCACTAGTGATCGGTGGCTAGCTAGGAGAGTGCTGCAGGCAGAGGTTCCAGTGACACAGCCAGCCATACAGCACCGGGTGTGGGCGACACCCCAGCAGGAGAAACGAAGCAGAGTTTGGAAGTTCGGTGACTGCACGACCCGTGGAGCGCCTCGCAGACAAGGAGCAGCCGCGTGCGCAGCAGTGAAGACTGCACATACCGGTGAGACACCACATTTTGGAAAGAGTTGGGGAAAGACACTGATAGTCACCACACCACATGCGTCTGAGACACCATCGCAACTCCCATGATCAGCACCTGTCAATTAGGACCACCCCTGCTCATTTACTCTGTTCCTAAAGTACTCTGAAGGGTAAAAAAGGGGTCCACACAGCCCTTACTCCACTGTCCTACCTAACGGGATAGACTGACCAAACCAGATTACGCACCCCTCCCTAAACCGGGACTGTATCCTAATTGGAGGGCTACAAAATACTAACTCTCTTGTAAGAAGAGGGGAGAGGGGCTACCCAGGAGGGCTATTAGCCCAGTTGGGAGTGCGCATATCATTACTTACACTGATTTGTGGAGAGACAGCGCCACCTACTGACTGTAATTGGGATGAACCCAGGTTGTGTGCAGATATTTACCTGAACCAGCAGCAGGTCTCCTGTATAACAGATGCCCCAGAGAGAGAGTTAATAACTGGAAAAGGATACACGTTGCTCGAGAGATATTTAATGTACGCAAGGGGACGCCTCAGTAAACTCCTGTGCACAGGTCAAAAGACAACCCGGGTTGTTCTGAACATACCTCGCACCATTGGGTACCCAATAGAGACATAATTTGGTGCATCAAGGTCATTAAGAAATACGTGAAGTTAGTATTGAGGTTAGAGAAGTATTGTATTAATATTGTGGTTTTGCATGCAAAGTGCATGTTTATTGGCAAATAGTGTCGCCTTCCGGTATTAGGGGTATTGCTGCTGTTCGTCCTAGTGTATTGTTATATACAGAACCTAATGGGCTGATTGGTCCCGGGTGAAGCAGCATATCACCCATATTTGGAAAAGCTGTGGCCGACCTAAGTGTTTCATAGATGTTGATGCAATTCTATGTCGTTTTGGTGATTACTATGTTGTACGCATTCTATAGCTAGAGTAATAGTTGTTTACACAAAAGTTCATTATCTGCAATTGACATTCAGCCACACAAAAGTATATTACCTGCATTTGATATTTGAGATTCATCCACAATTGAATAGTTAATAAAACAGATGCAGTTGGAAAATTGTTAATCCTTTCATTCACCGGAACAAAGTGCCAAGATTCTCCAGAGTTGCATTGAGCGAACGGAGGTAAGGAAAGACTCACCCGGTTACCACACCAACACTACAAAAAAGACATCTTGGAACTTTAAAGGGTTCAGAGGTGAGCCACCAAACTGATCAAGGGGTTAGAGGAACTAAATTATAAGGAAAGGCTTACTAGGTTAGATATATTTACGCTAGAAAAGAGGCGTCTAAGAGGAGACATTATTAATATTTACAAATATATAAAGGGTCAATACATGGAGCTATCAGGTGATTTTGTTTATAAAAAAATTTGTACACAGGACACGCAGACATCCTCTGATGTTAGAGCAAAGAAAATGTTATACCTAACGAAGGAAAGGGTTCTTCACAGTAACGGCAGTAAGGATTTGGAACTCTCTGCTAGTGAAGGTAGTAATGGTGGACTCAATATGTTTAAAAATGGTTTAGATAAATTTCTAACTGAAAAAAATATCCAAGGAAATAGGATTTAAAATGAATATGTTACAGAAACTGCACAAATTATAGTTGTTAGTTAGACTTAAAAACATAACTTCATCTGGGTCACTATAGTTAAACTATAGTTACGTACTAAATAATTTAAGAATTATAATACAGGTTGAACTTGATGGACAATTTGTCTTTTTTCAACCTTATTGACTATGTTACAGAGTAGCCTGCCTCTGAATGAGCTAGCATCTGTTAGATGATGCTGCTGCTCTTTGTGCTGCTGAAGGCAATACACCTATCCAGTCAGCTGTCACAGTCATGTATCTTGCCCTGTCCCGCTTGTCCACATAACTATGGTAAAGTGGACGGTGGGTACAACAGCATTTCAGAGGACACTAAAAAAAAAATGTTTTAATGTCTTTGTACAGACTGGGTTTCTAGTGAATTGGAATCTAGACGGAATTTGGTACCATGGACATAGAAACTCTATTATCTGTCTAAACCCCACTGCATTAATGATGAACACTGGATGCACATCTAATACCAGCATAGCTGTTATGGCATCAGTAATCCGCTGTGCAACTGGGTGACTGCTTTCATACTTGCTCCCCCTTCAAAGGGATTGTTTAATAGTCAATTGTTTTGTTGAACTACTAAAAGTAGTCTTCCTCATCCCCTTTCTGGGATGAAGATCCACTTACAATAACAGCAGCAACAAGCGTAGCACTTGAGGATCCTTCTGAGGAATCCCAGATAGAAGAGGACTCAGTCATGCTTATGAAATTGGATGCAGGACTACTTCCGATCATGATTAAGGATGTTGATGATGAAGGTGAGGGTGGTGGAGATTGCAGTCACTTGGATCTAACAGAGAGAAGGGAGCTAGGTGACACTGAACTGATTGGTATGGTTTTTTTAGCCAAAGTTTCTGAATTTGACAAAAACTTTTGATGAATGCACTGCAAGTGATGTAACAGGGAGGAGGTTCCTAGATGGTTACGTTCTATATCTCTACTTACTCTTGCTTTACAATGGTACATATGGCTTGACAATTTGTTCGGAAACTCCAGCTCAGTTGTGTAAGACTTCTAGCTGAGAGGGCTTACTCAATTGGCTGGAGACCGCAGGATTATTTGCAGGAGTAGTAACTGCAGGCAGACACAGACTAGCAGGGAAACAGTTAACTGGAGATTTGACAGTGTAATACAATTAGTGTTCAAGGTACTGGTCATCTGGAATGTGGCACAATACTTTAACACTGATCGAAAGAGCTGATGAATGGAATGAGTGTTTGAACTAGAACTTAAATGCAACATTTGGATACCAAACAATGAATACGACAAATAGTAATAGACATTCACAGTGATGAGAATATCTTTTTTAGTTTATTTTAATAGCAGGATAATAAAGTATTTGCACAGGAATCCAAAAACATAATCCAAAGCATAAGAGATACAGAGTTAGTACAGCAGACCCATAATTATACTGGAATACAAGCAGTCATAGATGAAGTCCATAGGAAAAATATATGTATTGGCAAAGAGAAAATTAACAGAGAGCCTCCCAGGAACTTGGCTGGATTAAACAAGGCATTGGTACAAAGCTATTTATCCGAGAGATTTCCAGGACACAAGGCACGGCTAGGCCAGCCAGGGTTTGAACTAGCACCGGCTGACAAGACTTCCAGACTGGCATCTAAGCACATGAAATAGGCACTTGGACAGAGTTCAGGAATTCAGATCGTACAGGTAGTGAACACATAATTCCGGCAGGACAGAGTTCTCAGGATTCCGGCAGGACAGGGTTCTCAGGATTCCGGCAGGACATGGATTGCAGGACAGGGTAACAAGGGCTAGGCTTGAAACTATAACTGGCCCTGCATTGAAGGCCTGACTGCCTTATAACACACAGAAAGGCCAATAAGTAACCTCTAAAGAGGTACAGTACTGTAGACTAGACACATGCCAGCAGCACCTCTGGAAGCACAGAGGTACAGTATTGCAGACCAGACACATGCTAGCAGCACCTCTGGAAGCACAGATGTACAGTACTGCAGACTAGACACATGACAGCAGCACCTCTGGAAGCACAGAGGTACAGTACTGCAGACTAGACACATGACAGCAGCACCTCTGAAAGCACAGATGTACAGTACTGCAGACTAGACACATGCCAGCAGCACCTCTGGAAGCACAGATGTACAGTACTGCAGACTAGACACATGACAGCAGCACCTCTGGAAGCACAGAGGTACAGTACTGCAGACTAGACACATGACAGCAGCACCTCTGAAAGCACAGATGTACAGTACTGCAGACTAGACACATGCCAGCAGCACCTCTGGAAGCACAGAGGTACAGTACTGCAGACTAGACACATGACAGCAGCACCTCTGAAAGCACAGATGTACAGTACTGCAGACTAGACACATGCCAGCAGCACCTCTGGAAGCACAGATGTACAGTACTGCAGACTAGACACATGACAGCAGCACCTCTGGAAAGCACAGGTACAGTACTGCAGGCTAGATATGATAAATGGCAGAAATATAACATTTTCCAGATTTGGGTAGAAATAATTCCACACATAAGAGGTGTCTTTTTTTGTCTTTTACCCCTGGCGTGACAATGGGCTTTTTCATATCATGGGCAACAACTGTTTCCACTGGTGCCTACTTTACACACATAACATCCTCAGCATCAACATGCTCATCATTACCATCATCAGTGTCACAGTGTACGTGTATGATTACACACTGCAGTCTAACCGGCAGTGTCACAGAAAAATAATAGTATAGTACACTGGGGTATTGTAAAAAAAAAATACATATACAGGTTGAGTCTCCCTTATCCAAAATGCTTGGGACCAGAGGAATTTTGGATATGGGATTTTTCCGTATTTTGGAATAATTGCATACCATAATGAGATATCATGGTGATGGGACCTAAATCTAAGCACAGAATGCATTTATGTTACATATACACCTTATACACACAGCCTGAAGGTAGTTTTAGCCAATATTTTTTATAACTTTGTGCATTAAACAAAGTGTGTGTACATTCACACAATTCATTTATGTTTCATATAGACCTTATACACACAGCCTGAAGGTCATTTAATACAATATTTTTGATAACTTTGTGTATTAAACAAAGTTTGTGTACATTGAGCCATGAGAAAACAAAGGTTTCACTACCTCACTCTCACTCAAAAAAGTCCATATTTCGGAATATTCCGTATTTCGGAATATTTGGATATGGGATACTCAACCTGTATATATATTTTTAGCTTGTATGTTGTGTACACTGGGACAGAGCACCCCTAGATTGACAGAGCACCCCTGGGCAGACACAGCAGCCCCTTGATGGACAACAACAGCCCTGAGGATGGACCACCTACAGTGTATGCAATACATGTATGATTATACACTGTGGCATGACCAGCAGCGTCACAGAAAAATAATCTTATCATTCACAGGGGTATAGCATAAATATATATATTGGCCTTTATTTTTTTTTACACTGGGGCAGAGCACCCCTAGATTGACAGAGCACCCCTGGATGAACACAGCAGTCCCTTGTCGGTAACAGCATCCCTTTATGTACAACAAAGCACCCCTGGGTACGGACCACCTACAGTGTCACAATACGTGTATTATTGTACACTGCGGTCTGACCGGCAGTGTCACAGAAAAATAATAGCATAGTACATTAGGGTATAGCACAAAAAAAATGATTAGTTCCCTGTTAGCAAGGACTAAATGAAAACAATATACAGCAATAGTGAGTAAGTGCCCTAATTGTAATAGTGGTTAAGTTAATCCTGGATCGGGCACCAAATGTCTCTAGCGGACTGTTGCTCGTTAGAGCCTATTCAGATAGATACAAATATTCCAATTTTATACATTTATTAAAAGCCATTTTCACATAAAATTGTACACTAGACATAAAATTCCTCTCCCCGCTTCTTGCTATGAAGATCGGAGATCACTATTGCATGAATAACCCAACATGTTTTGTATCATGCCGAGACTTCATCAGGGTTATATCTTCAGGTGGATATTGATTTGACCAACAATTGTAGATGTATATCTAGTGCGGATACTCGAGTCGATTAATGACAAATGTGATTCTTTATCCATATCACAATAATCTGATTTTCTATTCAAGTTAACGTACAAAGATAAATCAGCTAATAGAACAGTTTGGTTAGGGAGAGCTCCAAACTGGATTCAACCCTTATTCACTGCTATGGTGCTCCTCCAAATTATCTAATGAAGCCTGAATGTAGGGCATAATTTGTAAGGGGCATTATTGTGTGTGGGGCATAACTGTGTGGGGCATATTGTGTAAAGGGCATTATGGTGTGTGGCATATTGTGTAATGGGTGATACGGTTTGTGGCAAATTGTGCAATGGACATTATGGTGTGTAATTGTGTAATGGGCTTTACGGTGTGTGGCATAATGGCCCTCATTCCGAGTTGTTCGCTCGATAGCTGCTTTTAGCAGCATTGCACACGCTAGGCCGCCGCCCTCTGGGACTGTATCTTAGCATAGCAGAATTGCGAACGAAAGATTAGCCAAACTGCTACTAAATAATTCTTTGCAGTTTCTGAGTAGCTCCAGACCTACTCACAGATTGCGATCAGCTCAGTCCGTTTAGTTCCTGGTTTGACGTCACAAACACGCCCTGCGTTCGGCCAGCCACTCCCCCGTTTCTCCAGACACTCCCGTGTTTTTCCATGACACGCCTGCGTTTTTTAGCACACTCCTGGAAACCGCTCAGTTACCACCCAAAAACGCCCCTTTCCTGTCAATCATTTACCGATCAGCAGTGCGACTGAAAATCGTCGCTCCAACACCAGCAAATCTACTAAGTTTTGTGTTAAATAACTTAGCGCATGCACTCTGCGTACCATGCGCATGCTCAGTTAGCAACAAATAGCAGCATAGCAAAAATCGGCAACGAGCGAACAACTCGGAATGACCACCAATGTGTAATGGGAATTACGGTGTGGCATACTGTGTAAGGGGCGATAAGGATGAAAAATTGCAAATAATGTAAGGAGCATTATTTCTCTGTGGTGGCCAAAGTCTGGGCGTGCATTACTCAAAACTGGGGTATAAGGTAGTTTTTTCCTGCAAGGCCATGCCCCTTACAGCAAGGCCAAGGCCTCTTTATTCTTACATAGGAAAAGGCTTTATTCTTACAAAGGTGCCCTGCCCACTGTAGCTTTTCCCACATTGCCAAACAGCTCCTCCCACCGATACCCACCCCCAGGAGTTCCTGAAGCTATTTTTCTACAAAAATAGCACTGTATATATTAGAGATGTGCAGGTTCAGTTCCCTGAGAACCGAACCCCCCGAACTTCATGCTCTGAGTCCAAATCCAAGTCCGGCTTGGGTTTTCCCGCCAGACTCGGAAACCATAACGAGGCAAAACGTCATCATCCTGCTGTCAGATTCTCACGGGTTTTGAATTCCTTTTAAGGAGCTGCACATCACCAGTGGTGCTGTCTTGTGCTGAGTCAGTCCAGTGGTGGTGTCCTGTGCTGCCATAAGTCCAGTGTTGCTGCTGTATAAGTCCATTCCAGTGGTGCTGTCTTGTGCTGCATGAGTCCAGTGGTGGTGTCCTGTGCTGCCATAAGTCCAGTGGTGCTGCTGTGTAAGTCCAGTCCAGTTGTGCTGCTGTATAAGTCCAGTCCAGTGGTGCTGCCATTCTGAGTTTACAAATACAGAGTTGGTATATACAGAAAACATATTTATTCATGTACAAAATATTTTTGACATCCTAGCCATGAAACGACACGATGACGATCTTAAATCATTACCAGAGCATTATAAAACAAGGGGGTAATTCAGACCTGGTCACTGCTGTGCGTTTTCGCACAGTGGGCGATCAGGTAGTAACAGCACATGCATATGCACCGCAATGCGCACACGTGTCGAACAACAACAAAGGGCATCGCCGGTCAGCAACGGGATGGTGCGAAAAATCCGATCACACGGGCGTTCACGAGGTGATTGACATGAAGAGTCGTTGTGTGTGGCAACTGACCATTTACTGGGAGTGTCCAGAAAAATGCAGGCGTGCCCAAGCGTTTTCAAGGAGGGTGTCTCATCGCACTGTAGGAGTAAGTCCTGGGCTGCACAAAGACAACACAAAGTGGATTTTTGCAGCTCTGCGTATACATGGAATCGCACACTTGCACAACAAAATTTACACTCTCTCTGGAGGCGGCAACTAGCCGAACGCAGGACTGCAAAGTTTGCAGCTCAGCAATCAGGTCTGAATCACCCCCAAGCACTGTTTCCGCGGACGGTAGGTATTGCAAGATCAGTAATGAGATCAAATCAATGCTAAATTACTTTACGTTGTTCAAACTGTATCTTTGAATTAGGATTTAAGAAAAAACAAAAATAAAAGTATAGAAAACAAATCTTAAATAAAATTAAAGTTCTCCCTCTCAACCCACAACTCCTCCACCCCCAGGAACCTCCCCACTCTGTTTTTAGTCATGCAATATTTATTAAACATAAGTAAAATTGGTCTCTATGGGTGGATCATTATCTATTAAGCGTAACAAATACCAAGACGTATTTTTCAAGCTATAATGGATTTGCCATCTAATATCTATGGACAATGTGGCGATATAGCTTTCCCATATACTAAAAAAAAATAAAAATTTAGATTCTTTATCTAGGCTGACTCCATCCTAAAAAGATAGAAGAGTTTACATTTGAACAATGAAAATGTCGGAGGAGTTGTAGATATCCATTCCTGCAATATTGTCTTGCGGGCTACCACACTAATTCCCTTAAGAAGGTGCCTACCTCCCTTGCTAATGCTCATTGAGGATGGGACCATGGCAAAAATTGCCCACTCTTCTCTGAATTGAGCGTAGTGATGATTCAGCATATTTCTTAACTTGCAGCCAGAATCTCCGAACTAGCGGGCATGACCGTAAACAGTGATAAAGGTCCGCTTTTGGTTCCCCACATCTATAATGTGTGTGAGTGGTAGAACTTCCCATAAAGAAACTCCTGCGTGGTGATAAATAGGCTCTTTGAAAAATGTTCAAAAACATTTCTATGTACAGTATATAGCAGAGGGCAAATATGTGCATGATTTTACAAGAGCAGCAAGTAGAGCTTTAATTTCATAATCGGGAAATTTGGGCAACCACTGTGCCATCCCCCCAGTTGAGGTTGAATAATCTAGATTAACCGTAAAATGTTGATAATAATAGGAGATAGATTTTTTCAATATAGGAGGTTTAGTTAAAAGAGCATCTACCAGGTTCTCACAATCCTTTTCTGAAAACAGCCGTACTACTGATGTGACGTAATGTTTGGCTTGCAGGAAGGCCAGAGAACATCCCGCCAAGGTGCTATGTTTCTCTACAGCTTCAGTGATGTCAGGACCTGATGCGCATCCCTATCAACTCAGTGGCAAACGCAGGACTTCTAGACGGGGGTTTCAAACTGCTTGATTTTAGAGTGCAGATGGGCAGTCCATGAAGAGGGAATAATTAGCTCTGAAGCAGCTATAACATACATCATACAAAGTGCAATGTACTGTATGTCATAATTCCGACATATACAGGGCCAGCGATCACAGTAAGCCATTAGATGTGGCAATAGGGACATCCTACCCAAGCTGAATGTTTTATATCTAATGTTGGGACCAAACCAGTGCATTGGAGCAAGTCTGGTTGTCTAGAGGAGCGGCAGAAGAACCTAGCAACTACCCTGTATATATATGTACATATTACAGTACTAATAATTAACCCTATAGATGGTCTGCAGCAGAGCATCCCTAACAGTGCGTGTTTTACAGATCTCCTAGTTGATGCACACACAGGTGTATTAATTACTGGCTGACACATTTTAAAAGATCCGTCGGTGGTGTTCATTATTTTATTTATAATACTGAGGAGATTTTTAAAGCATGCAGCTCTAGTAAACTTGCATTAAATACAATTGCTACAGTGGTCATTGAGTGGGCTGGGGAGGAGGATTCCATGCAAACAGAAGCCCCCCCCCCCCCCCGCGTTTGCCTACACAATGACACCACCTACCCCACATATCGTAAACGGGTATGTGGCCTGGCCATTCTAAAAATTGGGATTGCCTATAAATGGGTGAAATAATGATTTATGAGAGTTTAGTGACATGTTCTCTTTTAATTCCATAATAAGGGATTATCCTGTATCCTGGAGATGTAGAAAAGAAATCAAACAGCCTCCCCCCAAGAACTCTCTCTCCAGGGTTGTATTAGCATAATTGTCATGTCCAGAGATCCAATCAGATATATACTTAAACATTGCAGCCTCATATTATAACAGGAAAGCCCACTCCACCGTTCTCCCTCGGCTACTGCAGCTTTATCAAGCTGGTTTTATGCATTTATCATGCCAGATAAAGGGGTCTATTCAATTAAAGTCGGAACTGCCGTCTAGTCGGAAAGACGGCAGTTTCCGACTTTTGTAGGTTGAATCATGATTCGACCTATTCAATGGTCCTGCCGTTTTTCCGACTTGTCGGAAAACACGTGGATCAGCGGAGTATCTGCGATTTGCAGTCAAAGCCGTCAGGTTTTAGACCCGTTTTCGACAATGTCAATCCGACTTTAAAAAAAGTCGGATTGGTATTGTCGAAAGCAGGCAAAAACAGACCGTTGGAAAGGATCCGACATGCATTGAATAGACTCCAAAGTGTCTAAAAAGTTTGTAAAGATACTGTACCTCTTTCAGTGTAATAAGTAGAGGAATGCTGAATACTGCACAGCAATCCCCAGAAGAAGACCCTAAAAGGGTTGAAACGCGTTTGACACTGAACCTCCAAACCCTTTACAACCAGTGCGAGTGAAACGAGTACCGGTACGGACCGAACGCTATCAACGTGACGCCCTGCACCCGGAAGTAGCTGCGACTGAAGGAGACGGACGGACGGAGAAGATAAGGTAAGCCGGTGGGAGACAGAGCGACCAGTAGTGGAGGGGGGAGAAAAGGTATACCTCGAGTCTCTGTTCCCGGCGCACGGGACGTGGGTGACGGCTCCAAACAAGCCTACACCTGCAAGCCTTTTGCCGCAGACTGAGCTTGCACCAACAGCGTCTAAGCCCTCGGTGCCGTGTCTGTACACTGACAGGCACCAGAGGGCTGACGAATACAGGGTAATAAATTGGTCCGGAACTCCCTTTCCTCCTCACCCTCTCCACACACGCTGCTCTCCACAACCCCGGGGTAACCCCACGATCACCGACAAGCCGGCATCTACCAGTACTCACATAAAGACAGCGGGACACCGCTGTCTGCTTCAATTGCACTGACTGAAAACTTCATGCACACCGCTGGTTCACAGCTTAACGAAATTGGTTCTTTCCAAGTTAGAACATAAAGGATTTCAAAACCACTCACTCCCCACTGGGAGACTACCGCTGTGCTGCAGACAATTATTTGGGATTGTAATTGAATATCTCAATCATAGACCTTATTGATCAATTAAGTTTTTGCATCCATAATCCTATTTTCTAACAAGGCATCCTAAACATCTGCTGGCCACTTTATATACCGCTGTACAACAAGAGATAGTGATAAGCCAGCACATGCAAGGCTCATTTGCAGTGTGTGCATACTGATAATTTTTGATATTTTGGTTTGTTTTTGTCTTACTTTGATTTGTGTTACATACACCATTGTAGTAATAATAAAAAGTTTACACTTTTTATACGTACTCAATCTCATTCATAAAGTACTAATACAACATTCTGAGGTTCATGAGCGCTACAAACTCCTTTTCTACTTGTATTTATATAGGTTGGCTACCCCTATTTTTGCAGCAGCTCGCCGAAACACGTAATACCTAGTGCGCTGGTACATCCCATCCTTTCAGAATTTCTAAGTAGAGGAAGGGCCTGAATGAGATACATTAATCTTGGGAAAGAAATAATTTTATTAGATTTAGACGTCCTAAGTATGATAAAGGCAGGTTTTTTATTTCTACTACATAAATATGGGCCAGGCTTACTCTAAAGCAGAGTTGGGCTAACTTTTAAGCAGGATGGTGAAGTGAAATTAGAGCCCAAAGACTACATTGCTAGAACTGCCTAGTCTGCTGTAAAACTTGATTTGTACGGATTTTGTTGCTTTTAATTGAGCATAAATTAGAGATGAGCGGGTCCAGTTCTCCGAGATCCGTACCCACCCAAACTTCATGATCCAAGTCCGGAGGTAAAACTAGAGATGAGCGCCTGAAATTTTTCGGGTTTTGTGTTTTGGTTTTGGGTTCGGTTCCGCGGCCGTGTTTTGGGTTCGACCGCGTTTTGGCAAAACCTCACCGAATTTTTTTTGTCGGATTCGGGTGTGTTTTGGATTCGGGTGTTTTTTTCAAAAAACCCTAAAAAACAGCTTAAATCATAGAATTTGGGGGTCATTTTGATCCCATATTATTATTAACCTCAAAAACCATAATTTCCACTCATTTTCAGTCTATTCTGAATACCTCACACCTCACAATATTATTTTTAGTCCTAAAATTTGCACCGAGGTCGCTGGATGACTAAGCTAAGCGACCCTAGTGGCCGACACAAACACCTGGCCCATCTAGGAGTGGCACTGCAGTGTCACGCAGGATGTCCCTTCCAAAAAACCCTCCCCAATCAGCACATGACGCAAAGAAAAAAAGAGGCGCAATGAGGTAGCTGTGTGAGTAAGATTAGCGACCCTAGTGGCCGACACAAACACCGGGCCCATTTAGGAGTGGCACTGCAGTGTCACGCAGGATGTCCCTTCCAAAAAACCCTCCCCAATCAGCACATGACGCAAAGAAAAAAAGAGGCGCAATGAGGTAGCTGTGTGAGTAAGATTAGCGACCCTAGTGGCCGACACAAACACCGGGCCCATTTAGGAGTGGCACTGCAGTGTCACGCAGGATGTCCCTTCCAAAAAACCCTCCCCAATCAGCACATATAGACATATAGCTAATATAGACTGGTTGATAAAGAGATGTCGTAGTATGTATGTATAAAGAAGAAAGAAAAAAAAACCACGGTTAGGTGGTATACAATTATGGACGGACTGCCGAGTGCCGACACAGAGGTAGCCACAGCCGTGAACTACCGTACTGTACTGTGTCTGCTGCTAATATAGACTGGTTGATAAAGAGATGTCGTAGTATGTATGTATAAAGAAGAAAGAAAAAAAAACCACGGTTAGGTGGTATACAATTATGGACGGACTGCCGAGTGCCGACACAGAGGTAGCCACAGCCGTGAACTACCGTACTGTACTGTGTCTGCTGCTAATATAGACTGGTTGATAAAGAGATGTCGTAGTATGTATGTATAAAGAAGAAAGAAAAAAAAACCACGGTTAGGTGGTATACAATTATGGACGGACTGCCGAGTGCCGACACAGAGGTAGCCACAGCCGTGAACTACCGTACTGTACTGTGTCTGCTGCTAATATAGACTGGTTGCTAAAGAGATGTCGTAGTATGTACGTATAAAGAAGAAAGAAAAAAAAACCACGGTTAGGTGGTATACAATTATGGATGGACTGCCGAGTGCCGACACAGAGGTAGCCACAGCCGTGAACTACCGTACTGTACTGTGTCTGCTGCTAATATAGACTGGTTGATAAAGAGATGTCGTAGTATGTATGTATAAAGAAGAAAGAAAAAAAAACCACGGTTAGGTGGTATACAATTATGGACGGACTGCCGAGTGCCGACACAGAGGTAGCCACAGCCGTGAACTACCGTACTGTACTGTGTCTGCTGCTAATATAGACTGGTTGATAAAGAGATGTCGTAGTATGTACGTATAAAGAAGAAAGAAAAAAAAACCACGGTTAGGTGGTATACAATTATGGACGGACTGCCGAGTGCCGACACAGAGGTAGCCACAGCCGTGAACTACCGTACTGTACTGTGTCTGCTGCTAATATAGACTGGTTGATAAAGAGATGTCGTAGTATGTATGTATAAAGAAGAAAGAAAAAAAAACCACGGTTAGGTGGTATACAATTATGGACGGACTGCCGAGTGCCGACACAGAGGTAGCCACAGCCGTGAACTACCGTACTGTACTGTGTCTGCTGCTAATATAGACTGGTTGATAAAGAGATGTCGTAGTATGTATGTATAAAGAAGAAAGAAAAAAAAACCACGGTTAGGTGGTATACAATTATGGACGGACTGCCGAGTGCCGACACAGAGGTAGCTACAGCCGTGAACTACCGTACTGTGTCTGCTGCGACTGGATGATAAATAATGATATAAAAAATATATATATATCACTACTGCAGCCGGACAGGTATATATATTATATAATGACGGACCTGCTGGACACTGTCTGTCAGCAGAATGAGTTTTTTATAGAATTAAAAAAAAAACACCACACAAGTGAAGTCATACGACGAGTGTTTAACTTTTTCAGGCAATCACAATATAGTATACTACTAACTATACTGGTGGTCAGTGTGGTCAGGTCACTGGTCAGTCACACTGGCAGTGGCACTCCTGCAGCAAAAGTGTGCACTGTTTAATTAATTTTAATATAATATGTACTCCTGGCTCCTGCTATAACCTATAACTGGCACTGCAGTGCTCCCCAGTCTCCCCCACAATTATAAGCTGTGTGAGCTGAGCACAGTCAGATATATAATATATACATAGATGATGCAGCACACTGGGCTGAGCAGTGCACACAGATATGGTATGTGACTGTCTTGTACTCCTGGCTCCTGCTATAACCTATAACTGGCACTGCAGTGCTCCCCAGTCTCCCCCACAATTATAAGCTGTGTGAGCTGAGCACAGTCAGATATATAATATATACATAGATGATGCAGCACACTGGGCTGAGCAGTGCACACAGATATGGTATGTGACTGAGTCACTGTGTGTATCGTTTTTTTCAGGCAGAGAACGGATATATTAAATAAAACTGCACTGTCTGGTGGTCACTGTGGTCAGTCACTAGTAAACTCTGCACTCTCTTCTACAGTACTCCTAAGCTCCAGTAAATCAGGTCAATCTCTCTCTCTCTCTCTCTCCTAATCTAAATCACTGTACTCCCTAACAGCTGCTCCCCGTCCCCAATCCTCCCCACAATTATAACTAAGTCACTCAGTCTTTACTCTTTTCTACTATAACGGAGAGGACGCCAGCCACGTCCTCTCCCTATCAATCTCAATGCACGTGTGAAAATGGCGGCGACGCGCGGCTCCTTATATAGAATCCGAGTCTCGCGAGAATCCGACAGCGTCATGATGACGTTCGGGCGCGCTCGGGTTAACCGAGCAAGGCGGGAAGATCCGAGTCGCTCGGACCCGTGAAAAAAAACATGAAGTTCGTGCGGGTTCGGATTCAGAGAAACCGAACCCGCTCATCTCTAGGTAAAACGTCATCATCCTGCTGTCGGGATCTTCACTCCAGCTGTGCAGAGTGTACTGGACGGATTTGTCTGTCTCAGTACTGTGTTGTCTGGCGTGGGGCGCATGCTCTGTCTGCTCTGCTGTATCAGTCCAGCAGTGATCTGTCTGCTGTATCAGTCCAGGGGTGCCATGTCTGCTGTATTTGTCCAGGCCGGGTGCTCTGTCTGCTGTATCAGTCCAGGGGTGCCCTGTCTGCTGTATCAGTCCTGAGGTGCCCTGTCTGCTGTATCAGTCCAGGAGTGATCTGTCTGCTGTATCAGTCCAGGGGTGCCCTGTCTGCTGTATCAGTCCAGGGGTGCCCTGTCCGCTGTATCAGTCCAGAGGTGCCCTGTCTGCTCTATCAGTCCAGAGGTGCCCTGTCTGCTGTATCAGTCCAGGGGTGCCCTGTCTGCTGTATCAGTCCAGAGGTGCCCTGTCTGCTGTATCAGTCCAGGGGTGCCCTGGCTGCTGTATCAGTCCAGAGGTGCCCTGTCTGCTGTATCTGTCCATGGGTGCCCTGTCTGCTGTATCTGTCCAGGGGTGCCCTGTCTGCTATATCAGTCCAGGAGTGATCTGTCTGCTGTATTAATCCAGGGGTGCCCTGTCTGCTGTATCAGTCCAGGGGTGCCCTGTCTGCTGTATCAGTCCAGAGGTGCCCTGTCTGCTGTATCAGTCCAGAGGTGCCCTGTCTGCTGTATCAGTCCAGGGGTGCCCTGTCTGCTGTATCAGTCCAGGGGTGCCCTGTCTGCTGTATCAGTCCAGAGGTGCCCTGTCTGCTGTATCTGTCCAGAGGTACCCTGTCTGCTGTATCAGTCCAGGGGTACCCTGTCTGCTGTATCAGTCCAGTGGTGCCCTGTCTGCTGTATCAGTTCAGAGGTGCCCTGTCTGCTGTATCAGTCCAGGCCGTGTGCTCTGTCTGCTGTATCAGTCCTGGGGTGCCCTGTCTGCTGTATCAGTCCAGTGGTGCCCTGTCTGCTGTATCAGTCCAGGGGTGCCCTGTCTGCTGTATCAGTCCAGGGGTGCCCTGTCTGCTGTATCAGTCCAGGGGTGCCCTGTCTGCTGTATCAGTCCAGGGGTGCCCTGTCTGCTGTATCTGTCCAGGGGTGCCCTGTCTGCTGTATCTGTCCAGGGTTGCCCTGTCTGCTGTATCTGTCCAGGGGCAGGGGTGCCCTGTCTGCTATATCAGTCCAGGGGTGCCCTGTCTGCTGTATCAGTCCAGGGGTGCCCTGTCTGCTATATCAGTCCAGAGGTGCCCTGTCTGCTGTATCAGTCCAGAGGTGCCCTGTCTGCTGTATCAGTCCAGAGGTGCCCTGTCTGCTGTATCTGTCCAGGGGTGCCCTGTCTGCTGTATCAGTCCAGAGGTGCCATGTCTGCTGTATCTGTCCAGGGGTGCCCTGTCTGCTGTATCAGTCCAGGGGTGCCCTGTCTGCTGTATCAGTCCAGAGGTGCCCTGTCTGCTGTATCAGTCCAGAGGTGCCCTGTCTGCTGTATCTGTCCAGGGGTGCCCTGTCTGCTGTGTATCTGTCCAGGGGTGCCCTGTCTGCTGTATCAGTACAGAGGTGCCCTGTCTGCTGTATCAGTACAGAGGTGCCCTGTCTGCTGTATCAGTACAGAGGTGCCCTGTCTGCTGTATCAGTCCAGGGGTGCCCTGTCTGCTGTATCTGTCCAGGGGTGCCCTGTCTGCTGTATCTGTCCAGGCCGTGTGCTCTGTCTGCTGTATCTGTCCAGGGGCAGGGGTGCCCTGTCTGCTGTATCAGTCCAGGGGTGCCATATCTGCTGTATCAGTCCAGGGGTGCCCTGTCTGCTGTATCTGTCCAGGGGCAGGGGTGCCCTGTCTGCTGTATCAGTCCAGGGGTGCCCTGTCTGCTATATCAGTCCAGGGGTGCCCTGTCTGCTGTATCAGTCCAGGGGTGCCCTGTCTGCTGTATCAGTCCAGGGGTGCCCTGTCTGCTGTATCAGTCCAGGGGTGCCCTGTCTGCTGTATCAGTCCAGGGGTGCCCTGTCTGCTATATCAGTCCAGGGGTGCCCTGTCTGCTGTATCAGTCCAGAGGTGCCCTGTCTGCTGTATCAGTCCAGGGGTGCCCTGTCTGCTATACCAGTCCAGGGCATACTTGCCTATGTTTGAAAGTTAGTTTCAGGGAGATTACAGTCGTGAGTAGAATGCTCTGCATGAAGCACCGCTGAGGGGGAGTGGCATGCTCCGCCCAAAGGGCATGTCTAGCTCCACCTACTGACACTCAGGGATTTCTGGTAGAGTCTATTTTCAAGAAAGATTATAAATAACACATAGCTCCAGTCAACTGCTGCAGAAATACGAGTTTCAGAAAGTCCTGTCAGTCACCATATATATACTGGGGCTCTTAATGGTGCCAAGAGTTGTAAGACCACTAAATACTAGAGATGAGCGCCGGAAATTTTTCGGGTTTTGTGTTTTGGTTTTGGGTTCGGTTCCGCGGCCGTGTTTTGGGTTCGACCGCGTTTTGGCAAAACCTCACCGAATTTTTTTTGTCGGATTCGGGTGTGTTTTGGATTCGGGTGTTTTTTTTCAAAAAACCCTAAAAAACAGCTTAAATCATAGAATTTGGGGGTCATTTTGATCCCAAAGTATTATTAACCTCAAAAACCATAATTTCCACTCATTTTCAGTCTATTCTGAATACCTCACACCTCACAATATTATTTTTAGTCCTAAAATTTGCACCGAGGTCGCTGTGTGAGTAAGATAAGCGACCCTAGTGGCCGACACAAACACCGGGCCCATCTAGGAGTGGCACTGCAGTGTCACGCAGGATGTCCCTTCCAAAAAACCCTCCCCAAACAGCACATGACGCAAAGAAAAAAAGAGGAGCAATGAGGTAGCTGTGTGAGTAAGATAAGCGACCCTAGTGGCCGACACAAACACCGGGCCCATCTAGGAGTGGCACTGCAGTGTCACGCAGGATGTCCCTTCCAAAAAACCCTCCCCAAACAGCACATGACGCAAAGAAAAAAAGAGGCGCAATGAGGTAGCTGACTGTGTGAGTAAGATAAGCGACCCTAGTGGCCGACACAAACACCGGGCCCATCTAGGAGTGGCACTGCAGTGTCACGCAGGATGTCCCTTCCAAAAAACCCTCCCCAAACAGCACATGACGCAAAGAAAAAAAGAGGCGCAATGAGGTAGCTGACTGTGTGAGTAAGATAAGCGACCCTAGGGGCCGACACAAACACCGGGCCCATCTAGGAGTGGCACTGCAGTGTCACGCAGGATGTCCCTTCCAAAAAACCCTCCCCAAACAGCACATGACGCAAAAAAAAATAAAAGAAAAAAGAGGTGCAAGATGGAATTGTCCTTGGGCCCTCCCACCCACCCTTATGTTGTATAAACAAAACAGGACATGCACACTTTAACCAACCCATCATTTCAGTGACAGGGTCTGCCACACGACTGTGACTGATATGACGGGTTGGTTTGGACCCCCCCCAAAAAAGAAGCAATTAATCTCTCCTTGCACAAACTGGCTCTACAGAGGCAAGATGTCCACCTCATCATCATCCTCCGATATATCACCGTGTACATCCCCTTCCTCACAGATTATCAATTCGTCCCCACTGGAATCCACCATCTCAGCTCCCTGTGTACTTTGTGGAGGCAATTGCTGCTGGTCAATGTCTCCGCGGAGGAATTGATTATAATTCATTTTAATGAACATCATCTTCTCCACATTTTCTGGATGTAACCTCGTACGCCGATTGCTGACAAGGTGAGCGGCGGCACTAAACACTCTTTCGGAGTACACACTTGTGGGAGGGCAACTTAGGTAGAATAAAGCCAGTTTGTGCAAGGGCCTCCAAATTGCCTCTTTTTCCTGCCAGTATAAGTACGGACTGTGTGACGTGCCTACTTGGATGCGGTCACTCATATAATCCTCCACCATTCTTTCAATGGGGAGAGAATCATATGCAGTGCCAGTAGACGACATGTCCGTATCCGTAATCGTTGTCAGGTCCTTCAGTCCGGACCAGATGTCAGCATCAGCAGTCGCTCCAGACTGCCCTGCATCACCGCCAGCGGGTGGGCTCGGAATTCTGAGCCTTTTCCTCGCACCCCCAGTTGCGGGAGAATGTGAAGGAGGAGATGTTGACAGGTCGCGTTCCGCTTGACTTGACAATTTTCTCACCAGTAGGTCTTTCAACCCCAGCAGACTTGTGTCTGCCGGAAAGAGAGATCCAAGGTAGGCTTTAAATCTAGGATCGAGCACGGTGGCCAAAATGTAGTGCTCTGATTTCAACAGATTGACCACCCGTGAATCCTTGTTAAGCGAATTAAGGGCTCCATCCACAAGTCCCACATGCCTAGCGGAATCGCTCCGTGTTAGCTCCTCCTTCAATGTCTCCAGCTTCTTCTGCAAAAGCCTGATGAGGGGAATGACCTGACTCAGGCTGGCAGTGTCTGAACTGACTTCACGTGTGGCAAGTTCAAAGGGCATCAGAACCTTGCACAACGTTGAAATCATTCTCCACTGCGCTTGAGACAGGTGCATTCCACCTCCTATATCGTGCTCAATTGTATAGGCTTGAATGGCCTTTTGCTGCTCCTCCAACCTCTGAAGCATATAGAGGGTTGAATTCCACCTCGTTACCACTTCTTGCTTCAGATGATGGCAGGGCAGGTTCAGTAGTTTTTGGTGGTGCTCCAGTCTTCTGTACGTGGTGCCTGTACGCCGAAAGTGTCCCGCAATTCTTCTGGCCACCGACAGCATCTCTTGCACGCCCCTGTCGTTTTTTTAAAAATTCTGCACCACCAAATTCAAGGTATGTGCAAAACATGGGACGTGCTGGAATTTGCCCATATTTAATGCACACACAATATTGCTGGCGTTGTCCGATGCCACAAATCCACAGGAGAGTCCAATTGGGGTAAGCCATTCCGCGATGATCTTCCTCAGTTGCCGTAAGAGGTTTTCAGCTGTGTGCGTATTCTGGAAACCGGTGATACAAAGCGTAGCCTGCCTAGGAAAGAGTTGGCGTTTGCGAGATGCTGCTACTGGTGCCGCCGCTGCTGTTCTTGCGGCGGGAGTCCATACATCTACCCAGTGGGCTGTCACAGTCATATAGTCCTGACCCTGCCCTGCTCCACTTGTCCACATGTTCGTGGTTAAGTGGACATTGGGTACAACTGCATTTTTTAGGACACTGGTGAGTCTTTTTCTGACGTCCGTGTACATTCTCGGTATCGCCTGCCTAGAGAAGTGGAACCTAGATGGTATTTGGTAACGGGGGCACACTGCCTCAATAAATTGTCCAGTTCCCTGTGAACTAACGGCGGATACCGGACGCACGTCTAACACCAACATAGTTGTCAAGGCCTCAGTTATCCGCTTTGCAGCAGGATGACTGCTGTGATATTTCATCTTCCTCGCAAAGGACTGTTGAACAGTCAATTGCTTACTGGAAGTAGTACAAGTGGGCTTACGACTTCCCCTCTGGGATGACCATCGACTCCCAGCAGCAACAACAGCAGCGCCAGCAGCAGTAGGCGTTACACGCAAGGATGCATCGGAGGAATCCCAGGCAGGAGAGGAATCATCAGAATTGCCAGTGACATGGCCTGCAGGACTATTGGCATTCCTGGGGAAGGAGGAAATTGACACTGAGGGAGTTGGTGGGGTGGTTTGCGTGAGCTTGATTACAAGAGGAAGGGATTTACTGGTCAGTGGACTGCTTCCGCTGTCGGCCAAAGTTTTTGAACTTGTCACTGACTTATTATGAATGCGCTGCAGGTGACGTATAAGGGAGGATGTTCCGAGGTGGTTAACGTCCTTACCCCTACTTATTACAGCTTGACAAAGGGAACACACGGCTTGACAAATGTTGTCCGCATTTCTGGTGAAATACTTCCACACCGAAGAGCTGATTTTTTTGGTATTTTCACCAGGCATGTCAACGGCCATATTCCTCCCACGGACAACAGGTGTCTCCCCGGGTGCCTGACTTAAACAAACCACCTCACCATCAGAATCCTCCTGGTCAATTTCCTCCCCAGCGCCAGCAACACCCATATCCTCCTCATCCTGGTGTACTTCAACACTGACATCTTCAATCTGACTATCAGGAACTGGACTGCGGGTGCTCCTTCCAGCACTTGCAGGGGGCGTGCAAATGGTGGAAGGCGCATGCTCTTCACGTCCAGTGTTGGGAAGGTCAGGCATCGCAGCCGACACAATTGGACTCTCCTTGTGGATTTGGGATTTCGAAGAACGCACAGTTCTTTGCTGTGCTTTTTCCAGCTTGAGTCTTTTCATTTTTCTAGCGAGAGGCTGAGTGCTTCCATCCTCATGTGAAGCTGAACCACTAGCCATGAACATAGGCCAGGGCCTCAGCCGTTCCTTGCCACTCCGTGTGGTAAATGGCATATTGGCAAGTTTACGCTTCTCCTCCGACAATTTTATTTTAGGTTTTGGAGTCCTTTTTTTACTGATATTTGGTGTTTTGGATTTGACATGCTCTGTACTATGACATTGGGCATCGGCCTTGGCAGACGACGTTGCTGGTATTTCATCGTCTCGGCCATGACTAGTGGCAGCAGCTTCAGCACGAGGTGGAAGTGGATCTTGATCTTTCCTTAATTTTGGAACCTCAACATTTTTGTTCTCCATATTTTAATAGGCACAACTAAAAGGCACCTCAGGTAAACAATGGAGATGGATGGATACTAGTATACAATTATGGATGGACTGCCGAGTGCCGACACAGAGGTAGCTACAGCCGTGGACTACCGTACTGTACTGTGTCTGCTGCTAATATAGACTGGTTGATAATGAGATGTAGTATGTATGTATAAAGAAGAAAGAAAAAAAAACCACGGGTAGGTGGTATACAATTATGGACGGACTGCCGAGTGCCGACACAGAGGTAGCTACAGCCGTGGACTACCGTACTGTACTGTGTCTGCTGCTAATATAGACTGGATGATAATGAGATGTAGTATGTATAAAGAAGAAAAAAAAACCACGGGTAGGTGGTATACAATTATGGATGGACTGCCGAGTGCCGACACAGAGGTAGCTACAGCCGTGGACTACCGTACTGTACTGTGTCTGCTGCTAATATAGACTGGTTGATAATGAGATGTAGTATGTATGTATAAAGAAGAAAGAAAAAAAAACCACGGGTAGGTGGTATACAATTATGGACGGACTGCCGAGTGCCGACACAGAGGTAGCTACAGCCGTGGACTACCGTACTGTACTGTGTCTGCTGCTAATATAGACTGGTTGATAATGAGATGTAGTATGTATGTATAAAGAAGAAAGAAAAAAAAACCACGGGTAGGTGGTATACAATTATGGACGGACTGCCGAGTGCCGACACAGAGGTAGCTACAGCCGTGGACTACCGTACTGTACTGTGTCTGCTGCTAATATAGACTGGATGATAATGAGATGTAGTATGTATAAAGAAGAAAGAAAAAAAAACCACGGGTAGGTGGTATACAATTATGGACGGACTGCCGAGTGCCGACACAGAGGTAGCTACAGCCGTGGACTACTGTACTGTACTGTGTCTGCTGCTAATATAGACTGGATGATAATGAGATGTAGTATGTATAAAGAAGAAAGAAAAAAAAACCACGGGTAGGTGGTATACAATTATGGATGGACTGCCGAGTGCCGACACAGAGGTAGCTACAGCCGTGGACTACCGTACTGTACTGTGTCTGCTGCTAATATAGACTGGATGATAATGAGATGTAGTATGTATAAAGAAGAAAAAAAAAACCACGGGTAGGTGGTATACAATTATGGATGGACTGCCGAGTGCCGACACAGAGGTAGCTACAGCCGTGGACTACCGTACTGTACTGTGTCTGCTGCTAATATAGACTGGATGATAATGAGATGTAGTATGTATAAAGAAGAAAAAAAAAAACACGGGTAGGTGGTATACAATTATGGATGGACTGCCGAGTGCCGACACAGAGGTAGCTACAGCCGTGGACTACCGTACTGTACTGTGTCTGCTGCTAATATAGACTGGATGATAATGAGATGTAGTATGTATAAAGAAGAAAGAAAAAAAAAAACCACGGGTAGGTGGTATACAATTATGGATGGACTGCCGAGTGCCGACACAGAGGTAGCTACAGCCGTGAACTACCGTACTGTGTCTGCTGCGACTGGATGATAAATAATGATATAAAAAATATATATATATCACTACTGCAGCCGGACAGGTATATATTATATAATGACGGACCTGCTGGACACTGTCTGTGAGCAGAATGAGTTTTTTATAGAATAAAAAAACACCACACAAGTTACACGACGAGTGTTTAACTTTTTCAGGCAATCACAATATAGTATACTATACTGGTGGTCAGTGTGGTCAGGTCACTGGTCAGTCACACTGGCAGTGGCACTCCTGCAGCAAAAGTGTGCACTGTTTAATTTTAATAATATGTACTCCTGGCTCCTGCTATAACCTATAACTGCTCCCCAGTCTCCCCCACAATTAAGCTGTGTGAGCACAGTCAGATATATACGTAGATGATGCAGCACACTGGGCTGAGCACAGATATGGTATGTGACTGAGTCACTGTGTATCGTTTTTTTCAGGCAGAGAACGGATTATATTAAATAAAACTGCACTGGTGGTCACTGGTCACTGGTCAGTCACTAGTAAACTCTGCACTCTCTAGTACTCCTAAGCTCCAGTAAATCAAGTGTCTCTGTCTCAATCTCACTCTCTCTCTTCTAATCTAAATGGAGAGGACGCCAGCCACGTCCTCTCCCTATCTATCTCAATGCACGTGTGAAAATGGCGGCGACGCGCGGCTCCTTATATAGAATCCGAGTCTCGCGATAGAATCCGAGCCTCGCGAGAATCCGACAGCGTCATGATGACGTTCGGGCGCGCTCGGGTTAACCGAGCAAGGCGGGAAGATCCGAGTCGCTCGGATCCGTGTAAAAAAAGCTGAAGTTCGTGCGGGTTCGGATTCCGAGGAACCGAACCCGCTCATCTCTACTAAATACCTGCTCCTCTATATATAGGCATCAAAGTATTTTAATTACATATGTGTCAGTCACTCAGCTAAATTGCTAGATGTTCTGCAGCAGGTATCCTCTGAGTATGAGAGACGAAAAGGTGTCCATCTAAAACCCCTTTCAGACATGCAGTTAAAGCCCGGGTTTATGCACGTGAGCGCACATTAACCGGGATTTCTGCATGTGTGAAAGGACATTGGTGTTCATTACGAGTTGATCGCTCGCTGCCATTTTTCGCAGCGCAGCGATCAAGTGAAAAAGTGGCAATTCTGCGCATGCGCTAAGTACTTTCACACAAAACTTTGTAGTTTTATCCAAGCTCGAGCGTCGTTTTTCAGTCGCTCGAGTGATTGTAGTATGATTGACAGGAAGTGGGTGTTTCTGGGCGGCAACTCTGCGTTTCAGGGAGTGTGCTAAAAAACGCAGGAGTGGCTGAAGAAACGGGGGAGTGGCTGGTCGAACGCAGGGCGTGTTTGTGACGTCAAACCAGGAACTACACAGACTGCAGTCATCGCAAGATAGGAGTAGGTCTGGAGCTACTCAGAAACGGCATGACATTTTTTAGTAGCAGTTCTGCTAATCTTTCGTTCACACTTCTGCTAAGATAAGATACACTCCCAGAGGGCGGCGGCCTAACGTGTGCACTGCTGCTAAAAGCAGCTAGCGAGCGATCAACTCGGATTGAGGGCCATAACCTCTATGTACTAAGCCTTGGATGGTGATAAAGTGGATGGAGATAAAGCACCAGCCAATCAGCTCCAAACTGCCATGTTACATGTTGGGTTTAAAAGTACCGCAATCCAGAAACCTTCAGGCAATAAATGAATATTGAATAAAAGAACATATATATTATGTCATACGCACTAAGAAGTAAAATAAAAAATAAAAAAATGAACAGTCGTCGCACAAAATTGCATACGCAAGCATGGGGACATAGTAGGAATAAAACTCAGCGCCTCAGTGTTGTGAGGCAGTAATGCTCACCAGTACACCATTGTACTGCAGTATTACAAGTACGTTATCTATAACAATAGTGGGAATCAATAATAAAAAAACTGATGTAAGGTACGGGTGTGCGCCAGGCCTAATCTTGTGTTTTATATTTTGGTTTTGGATCTATAACTCCTTCGTGTTTTGGTTCTGGTTTTGTTTTGCGAAAACCGCCTTGCGGGTTTTGGTTTTGGATCTGTATTTTTTGTAGAAAAGTCATAAAACTGTTTTTGTTCCTACAGTATTATTGACCTCAATAACATTAATTTCCACTCATTTCCAGTCAATTTTGACCACCTCACCAACATAGACCAAAACCTGGGTAAGCAACAGAGCAGCGGCACAAACACACGGCAGTTATTTCTGTTTAAAAATGTTTTAGAAATTAGCAATGTATTAGCAATAACCAATCGAACCAACTTGCAAGTACTATCAATAGAAAACAATCCAACACAGAAATTTACTGAGAATCGTGTGTAGAATATCATTGCTCTAAAGTAGTTTACAAACAGCAAAGAAAAAAAACGAAACCATGTATAAAACAGCAGCTGCAGACATTGATGCCCCCTACACAAGTGCTCCCACAACATACTTATTCTCAGTGCCCAGTCTGTACCTCCCTTCTGGGGCCCCGGGATCACTGCTGACTGGCACCCTATGCCCATGTAAAGCCCCGATCAATCAGCCTTTTTGTCGAGCAGCTACCCAAAATCTCCCCAATTTCAAAAAACAGCATTCTGTATCTGCGTAGTACAGTGTGGAATACTTTGGGACACATAGTTAAATATTGACCAAGTTACAGTGCTGGTCAGATATAGCGCTGGTCGGTTACAGTGCAGGTCAAACACAGTGTGGGTTACAGTGCAGGTTGGACACAGTGCGCGTCGGATACAGTGTGGAATACAATGTGGTTTGGATACATTGCAGTTTACAGTGTGGGTCGGATACAGTGCAGGTAGCATACAGTGTGGGTTGGCTATAGTGCAAGGTCAGATACAGTGCTTGTCAGATACAGTACGAGATACGGTGCAGGTCAGATACAACAATAGTGCACTTACTGTGGCTGGGAGAGTTGACATTGTCCTCAGTGTTAGGCTGTGCATAGAGTGGGGGTGTCCTCAATGCAGAGATGCCAGCGGTATTGGCAGTGTGAGGGTGCCGTCAGTGTTCTCAATGTGGGTATGCCAGCGGTGTCAGCAGTGGTGGTTGAAGTCAGGGTCCTCAGTGTGGGGGTGTTGGTGGTGTCAGCACTGTGGGGGTGCCATCAGTGTCCTCATTGTGAGGGTGCCAGCAGTGTGAGGGTGCCAGTGGTGTCCTCAATGTGGGTATGTTGCCACTGTTGGCAGCGGGGAGGGGTTCAGGCATTGTTGGCAATGCAGGGGTGCAGCTGTGTCCTCAGTGCAGGGGTGCCGATGGTGTCCTCACTGCAGGGGTGCCAGCAGTGTTGACAGTGGAGGTGTCCCAGTGGTGTCCTCAGTGCAGGGGTGGTGATGGTGTCCTCACTGCAGGAGTGTCGGCAGTGCGGGTGTTCCAGTAGTGTCTGATAATGTCAATATTACCTTTCAACACAAAGCTATACCTTTAAACACACCTTTACTATGGAGCTGCTGCGGTCGCTAGCTCACGCTACGTACTTCGTACGCTATTTGCGCACAGAGTCCCGTACCGTGTACGCACTTAGCATACAAACGCCGCACTGTGGGTACAAAGCACACGCAGTGCGTTCGCACCCAATTAATACACCTTAAAACCTTATACAGTTATACAATGCAATGATATGATTACACTTTGAACCTTATGCAGCAAAGCTCTGCAATGATGTTACACCTTAAACCTTATGCAGCAAAGCACTGCGATGATGTTACACCTTAAACCTTATGCAGCAAAGCACTGCAATGATGTTACACCTTAAACCTTAAGTAGCGCTGACGGTATAAAGTACCCGCAGCGCGTACACCTTATCAATACTTATAAACCTTATACAGTTAAATACGCTTTAAACCCTTGCAGGAAAGTGAGGACACAACACCGGTTTGCAGTTGAAACCACAGGGTTCTAAGGCCACCGTGGATTATTTCAAAAGGTAACACAGTACAAATTATACACTACAGGCTAACAAAATAAATCTACTACAGAGTAAATGGCTACAGTCAATGTACATACGTGTGAATATTCGCAAGTGCTTCCCGGTTCCGGTCCTCCGCTAATCAGGTTGAAAGCGTTAAGAGTCTGTGATAGTGACCTGGCCTGCAGCTCGCTCTTTATTCAGTAGATCAAGACATAATACAATAGACACTGTGTGCTCTTCTTCCATTGGTTAGGGGTGGGACATGTCCTGTGCACCGGGGACCATTGGTCAGTTCAAGAAGTGGGCGATGGCTAGGACTTGAGATGTGGTTTCTGTTGTTTACATCTGAGTTCCCGCCCCATGATCAGTTAAACCCATCACATTAATCATAAATCTGGTATTATTAATAACTTAATGAGGTAAGTTTTAATAATGTTCTTATTCCCACCAGATTAATGTTTACGTGTCTCTGAACAATATGATCCCACACATGATATGGTTATCTATTTCAATCTTCAAGATATACATATATCCACATATTCATATATATATATATATATATATATATATACATACATATATATATATATATATATATATATATATATAGACGCCTTGTTCAAACAGCAGCGGCACTCACCAGAACCAATATCTCCAAATTGGAGAATGAGAACAAGAATTTGCTACATGCCGAATCCAGTCAGGAATGGGTTGTAAAGCTCCAGAGACAGTGCGACAACTATAGAAAGGATTTAATTAAGTTTAAGCAGGGCAAATTCCAGACGGTTAAGGAGGATTATGACTCTAATAGAGTATATAGATGGTTGATGGGAGGTGAGGGCAGTGCTAACAGACCCTATAATGCCAGAAGCAAACACAGTTGGAGGAAAAGGAGGGAGACACAACGCAACCAGACGGCTACATCTAACAGTGACAGTGAAAGTGTCTTCCATGACTCTGATGACCTCCCTTCCACCACCAATGTCCCTTTAGGGACACCTCTGGAAACAACAAAAGAAAAAGGACGAAGAGGACGCCCACCCGCAGGGGTGGCCAGTGCTCGAGGATCAAGAGGTCGGTCAGGCAACAAGAATCCCTAGTGTTTAATCTATCGGACAGGTCCTTTTCACCAACTGAGATGGCAGTTTTGGAAAAAGGACTTTCTTTTGTTCCAACCACCCCGTTTAACCCTTTCAATTGGCAAATAGAACTGCACCGCTTTTCTCGCAAATTGCGGCTCCAAGAATTTTTCCACACTTCAAACACTGATAACAGAGTCACCCAGGTACAGGCACCCCATCAAAAATGTATAAATAAACGGTATAGGTCCACGTTTGACCCTCCTTCAACTAATTCAGCAATCCAGTCTTTCATTAGACTTTTGGATATGTCAGTCGTGAAATATACGTCTGCCACAGCGATAGTGCGACAAAATCTATCCAGGTCCGAAAAAGTGGCTTTGAGGCAACTGGGTTCCTACCGGGACGTGGTTTTCCGTCCAGCGGACAAGGGGGGAGGACTGGTGGTGTTGAACCTTAGAGATTACATTAAAGAAATAGACTCTCAGTTAGCGAATGAGGACACTTATGAGGTTCTGACCCAGGATCCCTCTAGAGAATATCAAAGAGAACTGTTTCTCCTTCAGGATCAAGCATACACAGAAGGCAAACTAACTAAGAAACTGTGTGAAGCTTTAAAACAGGAACACCCACTGGTCCCCATTTTTTTCACTGTTCCCAAGATTCATAAAAATGCCACCGCGCCACCGGGGAGGCCCATAATTGCGGCAAGGGAATCCATTTTTCAGCCCGTTTCCATTTTTTGGGATGAAATTCTGCAACCTTTAATAGTGAAGCAGGATCGCTTCATTAAAGACACGACCAGCTTCTTGGAACGGCTCATCTCACTAGGTACAGTACCTATGAATACTTTAATTTGTGTAATAGACGTTAACAGTCTTTATACCAGTATACCACACGAAGCTGGGTTACAAGCAATGAGAAGTTTTTTGGTGAGAGAAAAAATGGAGGCAGTGGATTTGGATGTTTTCATGGAGCTACTTTCCATGACATTGAAGAAGAATTTTTTACTATTTAACGGACAATTTTTCCGCCAAAAGACAGGGTGTGCGATGGGGAGCAATGTCTCCCCATCATTTGCGAACGTGTATATGTTTCAGGAAGAGGAGGCAGTGTTTTTCAGTGACACCTCTGTTGCACAGCATATTGTGTTATTTACTAGGTATATTGACGATTTATTCCTGTTGTGGACAGGGGGGAAGGAAGCATTTATACAGCTGATGGAAAGAACCAATGCCAGAACATTGCCCATTAAGTATACCTATCAAGTTAGCGAAACCTCTTTAAATTATTTAGACGTTCAGGTCTCATTGACGGATGGAAGAATCAGTACCAGCCTTTATTCCAAACCCACGGACAAAAACGTGCTCCTTCGAGCCAATAGCCATCATCCTAAACCTCTGAAAGAAGGACTCCCTCGATCGCAGATGATCAGAGCCTCCAGAATTATAAGCGACCGTTCCACTCTGGATCAGGAGTTGGATAATATGATTACTAAATTCATGGCCAGAGGATATGATCTACAAAAATGAAAACTCCAGAAGGCAGAAATCATGGCGATCTCAAGAGAGACTTTGTTGAAACCATCCGTTAAGGATGACAAACAGATTATTCCATTCGTCAACAAATTCAATATCGCCAGCCCAGTCATTCAAAGGGCAACTAGGGCATTGTGGCCCATTGTGTCAACGGATAACTCATTACAGGGGTTTAGAGGCAAACGCCCTATGATGTGCTTTTCTAGAGGCCGTAATATAAAGGATGTTATAGTACATGCGGATATCACAGGTTTTCAGGCCGCGACAGTTAAAACTCCTTCTTCCTTCATGAGTAAACAGCCGGGGTGCTATAGGTGCATTAAATGTACCACATGCACCAGTATGATTATAGGCTCATCCTTCAAAAACCCACATAAAGATAAAACTTATCAAATACGTCACGTATTGACATGTACTTTGACACATATAGTATACTTGATTTCGTGTCCATGTGGACTTCATTATGTGGGTAAATCCATCCGTACAATGAGGGAAAGAATGGCCTTACACAGGTCCTCCATTAAGCAGGCCCTGTCAGGAAAACAATCAGATCAACCGGTAGCCAGGCATTTTGTACAGGCTGGACATACGTTGAATGATTTGAAGCACCAAATTATCGATCATGTACCCAAGACCATCAGAGGAGGAGACAGAGATCGCAAACTGCTACAGGTGGAATCTAGGTGGATTCATGAATTAGACACCATCAACCCCCGAGGATTGAACGAGAAATTTTCATGGAACGTCTTTTTATAGACTTTAATAGGAATACAGTTCAGTATGACCGAGGATGGTCAACACCTATAGTGAATAGATTTGCACAGATGCTTTCATATAGTATTTATGTATTTTTAGTGGGTTAACTGTGGTGTCCACATGTGTGTGGAGAGGGTTGGTCATGGGACTTGGATAATGTACCAGCTATAATGTAATATGGAGTAGTAGTAATGATGTGGGTCCCATAGGACAGGAAGGATGGATCTTTATGAATTATTGACAGGGTTTGCTTGGATTTTTAACATATTGAAGGCCAGTTTGGCCTCTAGATTATTTCCAAGACCTTTTGATTATGTTTTTAGAATACATTTTTATTCCATCCTGTCTATGAGGGAGATAGTGGGGTAGATACATTGGGAGCCGATAGTAATGTAAGGGTGTCTGTTTTGATCACCATCGTTTTTTCACGTATAATTTTTTTAGTTTGGTTGGGTTCGTTAGGATAGTTCACTCACGGGTTAAATTATATACAATAGTTCATATTGGGTAAAAGTGTGGAGTTTGTCCTTGCTCCTTTCACTTTAGTGTATAACATACATAACACGCATACTTTGGTTTACAGATGGTTTTTTGGATAAGGACCATCACGTTTATATAAATTAGTGGTTTATGAGTTGCTTCACTAGAATATTAGACTCCCGATTTCAGCACCGCTGTCCCGATATTGTACATTACGAGGTGCCCTGAAAGGTAAAAATTATCCAGGTCCTGTCTCCAACTTAATCTTCACAAAGTTCTAATATGCTATTAATGTAAGTATGTATTATATATTGCTATCCAGCGTTTGTCTTGTCTCTATAAGGTGTAGGGTTCCTGTCATTATAGGAGAATCACTGGGTGAATCTGGTATTTGGGGAGAGTGGAATGTACACAATTTGAATGACGGGGCCAGCCAGCGTCGCGGTTGCTAAGACGACCAGGCGGCGCAGGGCGGGTGACGTCATAGGAGAAGGACCGGCAACAAGACGGAAGTCCGTGGCGCTGATCCGAACAGATTGCACTGGCGGGCTTCTTCACAATATAAAGGTATGCACTTATTCATTGTTTGTATGTTTCTCACCTTGACAAAGGGGCGTGTGTGCCCCGAAACGTCATTTTTTTTATGTGAAATACACATTTTATTTGACTACAAATCCCATGAGTGCCGCTGCTGTTTGAACAAGGCGTCTGCATCATTTATTCCAGGAGGCACCGGGGTGTTATTTACTGAGGTGCAGAGTGCCGGTCCGTCCATAGTACCTATATATATATATACATATACATACATACATACGTACGTACATACGTACGTACGTACGTACGTACGTACGTACGTACGTACACACATACTCCTGCTATTACAATTTGTTAGGAGTTATATATTTATTTATTCATTCATATATATATATATATATATATATATATATATAATATATTATATATATTTATGAACACCTATATTTCCATGGGTTTTAGACTAGGAATGTTAATATATTAAATTTCTATCTGTCTGGTCTTGTTGTGGTTAGCTATTGTTTCTGATCTTCCAAACAGCCTCAGCTTCTGGGCATTATCACCCTGTTTGTCCCTTCCTTTCAGGTGAGACAATGACAACTCAGCACTCATTGTTCTAAATAGAAACCTGGCCATCTTAGTAAACAAAGGTGTTTGCCCTCTTCATAGAATCTCAAAGCTTAGTGTAAATAAGGCCATTGTATTCTAGTCTCTGGGAGATTTAATTTATGTGTGACTGATTTTCATTCTCTTTCCCTCCACATACATAACATACAGTAAACACAGTTCATATCTATATTCCACTTCTGCATCTGACTATCCTCAGGAACATGCGATCTTCCTCAAACCAACACCAGAATGTTTCCCTTAAAATACCATACAGCTGGATACCAAACATCACCTTATAGCCTTAGTCTGTCCCCTCTTATCCTGCAAAGGTGAATCCCTTTGTTCTGGAATCATTTAAACTGTTGATACTTGCTGATGTGGTACAAGGGAGCTATATCTAAAATGTACACTATTTGGGTTAAATATGTAATGTTCTAATAACCCTCTATGCGTTCACAAATTCTACCGTAAATGCGCATACCACGCGCTAAGGCGCATGGCCGTGGGGAGCTACTTTACGCAAATTGCGGAAATGCGCCCCCTCACGGCGGAATAAGTGCATGAGCAGCGGGCATGTGTGTGGGGTTAGTACATGGGGTATGCATTACAATATTTTTCGACTTTGACAGTCCACCCTTTGGCAGTCAACAATAACTGCCACTATCTAAACATTAAACAGAAAAATATACAATACAATATCTACAGATGGTTGGATAAAAGTATACAATACATTATTCATAAAATAATTGGATGGTAGGAGGAGAGGTGTAGGCAGGAAATTTAGGACCTAGTGGGATAGTAAAAGCATGTATGTATGAAATCCATGTCTGAGGGGCATGTATCATCGTGCCGTTTATGTTCTAGATAAGCTTCGAGGTATTGCGAAGTATACATTAAATCCTTCTTATCCCGTATTAAGGGTCTGTAAGTGGGCCAACAAATACTACCGACCTCTGATCGGCTTCTTGTTCCAACAAATTGGGTGCACATTTAGTTGATGATACATGGAGGGGGGACACATGTGAATGCTAATATGTGGATATCACCTGTCGACTATGTGTGTCACTACCTGAAGGTTGTAGAGATGAGGATAAGACACATATGTACAATACATTCACATAACATTTTCGTAATCATTCTTGGGTGTTGATTGAAGTCTTCTCCGGATGGGTGTATTTTTGCTGAGGGAAAACAAAGGAGAACCGGGTGAAAGAAATGGACCGTGGAATCACATCTTATCACAACATTGGGGTAAATTTACTAAGATTCGTAATTTCCGGAAAAAAAGGTCAAAGTTCAATCACGAATGACATCGACAGTGTAAAACTGCAACTTTTTGAATTGATTACGATGGATTTACTAAGCTGTCGTATTCGGGTTTTTCTTTTCTTCCGATGTCGATGTCATTCGGTTTTTTTTACCTATTTTTACGGCAGTGATTAGCAAAACACTGCCGTTTTTTTTTACAATCAATCTCGGCCGGATCTGTGTGATCCGTGCTGGGGTTCTTATTTTTTTTTTTTTTAATTAAACAATGTAAAATCCCAAAAAAAAATGCGTGGGGTCCCCCCTCCTAAGCATAACCAGCCTCGGGCTCTTTGAGCCGATCCTGGTTGCAGAAATATGGGGAAAAAATTGACAGGGGTTCCCCCATATTTAAGCAACCAGCATCGGGCTCTGCGCCTGGTCCTGGTCCCAAAAATACGGGGGACAAAAAGAGTAGGGGTCCCCCGTATTTTTAAAACCAGCACCGGGCTCCACTAGCTGGACAGATAATGCCACAGCCGGGGGTCACTTTTATACAGCGCCCTGCGGCCGTGGCATCAAAAATCCAACTAGTCACCCCTGGCCGGGGTACCCTGGGGGAGTGGGGACCCCTTCAATCAAGGGGTCCCCCCCCCCAGCCACCCAAGGGCCAGGGGTGAAGCCCGAGGCTGTCCCCCCCCATCTAATGGGCTGCGGATGGGGGGGCTGATAGCCTTTGTTGTAATTGAAAAGATATTGTTTTTAGTAGCAGTACTACAAGTCCCAGCAATCCTCCCCCGCATGCTGGTACTTGGAGAACCACAATTACCAGCATGCGGCGGAAAAACGGGCCCGCTGGTACCTGTAGTACTACCACTAAAAAAATACCCAAAAAAACACAAGACACACACACCGTGAAAGTATAATTTTATTACATACATACACACATACATACATACTTACCTTAAGTTCCCACGCAGGTCGGTCCTCTTCTCCAGTAGAATCCAAGGGGTACCTGTTGAAGAAATTATACTCACGAGATCCAGGGGTCCAGGCTCCTCGGGAAATCCAGGGGTAATCCACGTACTTGCATAAAATAAGAAAACGGAAAGCCGAGCCACGAACTGAAAGGGGCCCCATGTTTTCACATGGGACTCCTTTCCACGAATGCCAGAAACCCACTCTGACTGATGTCTAAGTGGGTTTCTTCAGCCAATCAGGGAGTGCCACGTTGTAGCACTCTCCTGATCAGCTGTGTGCTCCTGTCCTCACTGACAGGCAGCACACGGCAGTGTTACAATGTAGCGCCTATGCGCTACATTGTAACCAATGATGGGAACTTTCTGCTCAGCGGTGACGTCACTTTAGGTCAACCGCAGGGCAGAAAGTTCCCATCATTGGTTACAATGTAGCGCATAGGCGCTACATTGTAACACTGCCGTGTGCTGCCTGTCAGTAAGGACAGGACCACACAGCTGATCAGGAGAGTGCTACAACGTGGCGCTCCCTGATTGGCTGAAGAAACCCACTTAGCCAGAAGGCAAAGTGGGTTTCTTGCATTCGGGGAAAGGTGACCCATGTGCAAACATGGGTCCCCTTTCAGTTCGTGGTCGGGACACCGTTTTTTTATTTTTGGCAAGTACGTGGATTAACCCTGGATTTGCCGAGGAGCCTGGACCCCTGGATCTCGTGAGTATAATTTATTCAACAGGTACCCTTGGATTCTACTGGACAAGAGGACCGACCTGCGTGGGGCCATAGGTAAGTATGTATGTATGTGTGTATGTAAGTAATAAAATTATACTTTCACGGTGTGTGTGTCTTGTCTTTTTTTGGGTATTTTTTTAGTGGTAGTACTACAGGTACCAGCGGGCCCGTTTTTCCGCTGCATGCTGGTACTTGTGGTTCTCCAAGTACCAGCATGCGGGGGAGGCTTGCTGGGACTTGTAGTACTGCTACTAAAAACAATATCTTTTATTTTACAACAAAGGCTATCAGCCCTCCCATCCGCAGCCCATTGGATGGGGGGGGGGACAGCCTCGGGCTTCACCCCTGGCCCTTGGGTGGCTGGGGGGGGGGACCCCTTGATTGAAGGGGTCCCCACTCCCCCAGGGTACCCCGGCCAGGGGTGACTAGTTGGATTTTTGATGCCACGGCCGCAGGGCGCTGTATAAAAGTGACCCCCGGCTGTGGCATTATCTGTCCAGCTAGTGGAGCCCGGTGCTGGTTTTAAAAATACGGGGGACCCCTACTCTTTTTGTCCCCCGTATTTTTGGGGCCAGGACCAGGCGCAGAGCCCGATGCTGGTTGCTTAAATATGGGGGAACCCCTGTCATTTTTTTTCCCATATTTCTGCAACCAGGATCGGCTCAAAGAGCCCGAGGCTGGTTATGCTTAGGAGGGGGGACCCCACGCAATTTTTTTAGCACAAATAAGCACTTTCCCACCCCTTCCCACTGATATACATGCACGGATCTCATGGATCCCTGCATGCATCTCAAATCACGGATAAAAAAAGCAGGTCTGTTTTTTTTTAGGACTTTTTTACGAGTTGTAATTTTTCACGGCAGTGTTTTGTGTTTTTTTGCTTTGCACTTCTTAGTAAATGACCGAGATTCATACTTAAACAGCCGCGTTTTGACCGATGGTGTATTCATTCGTAATTTTTTACATGAACTAGCAAAAAATTACGAATGCCCTCATCACTGCCGTGATTAGTGTTTAGTAAATGACCGAGATTTACCGAGATGACACTTTGATGAAAAAACGGCATCTCGGTCAAAATCGGGAGCTTAGTAAATATACCCCATTGTCTCTATTGATGGGTCATAAATTAAATCAGTTGCTGTACCAATGCCCCCGCTCCTTAAACTCATCACTTTGGTACCGCGCTTGCACCGCGTTAAAATTCGAACACACCTAAATATCAAACCAATCATTATGACAACTCCCAGGATACAAAGGAGGAACTTTCCTACACTGACGATAACATTTTGAGCCCATTCTCCTAAACCTGAGAACCAGTTGCGTGGGTTCAACCATGAGACCCAGCCGGTCAGTTCATTACTCACAGCAGTAAGGGTAAGGTTGTGTCTCCTCCGGAACTCCCACTTCAACTGCAAGATATCGTCCATCTTTTGATCTATGACCTCGGTTGGGTCATCAGTGCTGTTTGTAATGTACGTACAGCACTTCACACCATACTGAGTTGCCAAGGTGACCAGTACCCGCCTGTCACCGCTGTGATATAATTTAGAACCATCCTGTGCTGGATCAGTTCTGTTTTGTAAGCTTGCAACTCCCTCCCTGTATACCTGTAGGTGTCATCATACATCTCGGTGATATTATCTATCAGGTTCGCTAGCGCGTGATTATACCTATAATTTATAATTCCTCTGGCGGTACGGGTGATGTCTAACGCGAGAAGAAATTGAATCCCGGTGGATTCGTGGATCAAATCAGAGGCTGCGTGCTCTGTCCTATCTATAAGGTGTCTCTTAACGATGTGTTCATAGTGAGTGTGAGTGTAAGGAGCTTGAGCATTGCGGTGAACGTCTTTCATCTTATTATGGGTTATGGTCAGAACTTCTGGCAACACTCTTCCAATGTAACACAATCCCTCTGAGTTTGGGGCAAGCCACTTAAACGCCTTCCTCCCGCATATGAAATATGCATCATCGGGGAGAACATATGGGACAGAATATGACATTACCATATTGCAAACCTTCCAAGTGAAAAATCCTATCCCTAACTCTCTCATCTGTTCAGTACACGTATCAGGCTGTATGATATGTGCACATTATCCTGGTGATACTTCTCCAACCCGCATGGTCCTACTTCCTAAAGTATACCTGTATCGAAAATACCTTCTACCGTCGGCTATTTGGCGTATAAGTTCAGAGTCTACGGGTATTCTGTCGGCTCTGTGTGAAAATGCCATGGTTTGGTTATTCCATGTCACTTTCCAATTTCCCGGCTTTCGGGAATTGGAAATGTTGAAACATACTAAGGATCTATCCACGTGATATTGGTGGAGCTTCAAACTAGGGGGCCTAGAAATATTACATTTCTTGTCCACCGGTCTCCCACCCCGTAATTCAAGTACCTCATCTATTGTTAAAGGATACGGTACTAGTCCTGACTTGCTCTGACCTTGAGGTACTTGTCAGCACACCCAGCATTCTGTTTGGTTTAAAACCTTACCCACTAATGAGTGATAATCACTCAATGGATGACGGTCCATGTTGATATTAAGGCTGGACTGACATCTCTGGATGCACCCGTCCTCAAATATATTTTCACAGTTTCTACAAATACAATTTTCCTCAGCCAATAACCCTTCACAGTGCCTCCTAGTTTCTTGACTACCAGATCGTTTTCTGATACTCGCCTTTGCTCGGTGGATGTGTTGCTCTTGGAATTCTACAACTTCGTCCTTGTCATCAGAACCCATTCCAGATCCTTTCTCGACCTCTCTGGTACTCTCACCGAAACAGACTGCTCGGGTCAACAACAGGGTCAACAGGAAAACCCGGAATGCAGTCTCTTTGGGTAAGTCCATCTTGTTAAGGGGGAGAGAAAAAGGAGCAAGGAAGGGGGAAAAGAGGGTAATGGGAGATGGAGAAAATAATAAAAAGGAAAAAGAAATTTGGTGCGACAACCACCTCTGGTCTTGTAGTTCTCCGTGCTCAGGTGCCGTGACAACAGTTCTGCCTCTCAACCTTCCCGGAACAGGCACTCCAGTGATACGATTTCCTCTACACTCTGCTCTTTGTCACGGGCTTTCTCTGGGTCAGCGACCTTCTTACAGTGGGACGCGTGGACCCAAGTCTCTCTCTCGGCAACCTTTAATGCTGTCGTGCTGGTTAGTAAGACTTGGTACGGTCCTTCCCAACCTAAGCGTAGAAAATTTCGAATCATTACATAATCCCCAGGTTCAATGTCATGACAATTACTGTTTGGTAGGTCAGGAATCACCAGTTTCAGATTTCTGTTTTGATTCCTCAACTGCTGGCTCATCTTAACCATATATTTTACAGTCACCTCATTATTGCATATCAAATCATCCTGGGGGTCAATCATTACATGGGGTTGTCGACCAAAAAGAATCTCAAAGGGTGATAGGTTAAGGGGGGACCTGGGAGTGGTTCTGATGCTGTACAATACAAGTGGCAAAGCTTCTGGCCATAACAATCCACTTTCAGCCATCACTTTGCTCAGCTTGTTCTTAATAGTGCTGTTTACTCTTTCCACTTTCGCACTCACCTGTGGGCGGTACGGAGTATGCAGCTTACTATTAATTCCCATTAGTTTGCACATAACCTGAAAGATTTCACCTGTAAAATGGGTAACCCTATCGCTTTCAATTATCCTAGGGATACCATATCTGCACACAAATTCCTGCACAATTTTCTTTGCAGTGAATGTAGCAGTATTTGTGGCAGCGGGGAACGCTTCTACCCAATTTGAAAACACGTCAATACAAACTAACACATATTTTAAATTTCTGCAGGGTGGTAATTGTATGAAATCAATTTGTATTACCTGAAAAGGGCTGTCTGTCGGCGGGATATGGGATGGTTCTGTTGGTATTGACTTTCCAATATTCTTCCTCAAGCAGATAAGACATGTCATTGCTCTCTTACCCGCATGAGAAGAGAATCCTGGCGCACACCAGTATGCTCTTACCAGCTTACACATGCCCTCTTTGCCCAGATGAGTCAGACCGTGTGCCGCCTCAGCTAAGCTTGGAAGATATGCTCTGGGGGCTACTGGCTTACCTTGTCCATCTGTCCAGAGTCCTGAGGACTCCTGGCCATATCCTTTTGACCTCCAGACTGCCTTTTCCTGTGGAGAATACGAATTTTGCATTTCACTTAATTTTTGTGTGTTGACGGTATTGAATACCATCAGTTGTGTGATATCTGTCTGTATGGGGGTGCTGGCTGCTGATTTAGCAGCTTCGTCTGCCCGGCTGTTACCAAGTGACACTGGGTCTTGACTGTAAGTGTGGGCTTTGCACTTGGTAACAGCCACTCTGTCAGGTTCCTGTATCGCTGTTAGAAGCCTTTTTATATGGGATGCATGCGCTACAGGTGTGCCAGCTGCCGTCATGAAATTTCTGAGGCGCCATAGGGCCCCAAAATCATGCACTACTCCAAAGGCATACCTAGAATCTGTATATATATTGGCTGACTTACCCTTAGCCAATTCACACGCTCTGGTTAGGGCGACCAGCTCAGCAACTTGTGCTGAGTGCGGTGGGCCCAGGGGTTCAGCTTCTATGATACCTCTGTCATCTACGACTGCGTATCCAGTACACAAGTCTCCTGAGTCCGTCTGTCTGTGGCAACTACCGTCAGTATAAAAAGTAAAATCTACGCCTTCCAGTGGGTTGTCACTAATGTTGGGTCTTGCAGTGAAAGTTTGTTTCAGATATTCCATACAATCATGTGTGTCAGTGTCTATACTAAATCCTCCTTCACCATCATTCTCATCCTCCACCCTTTGTGCCTGTCCAGACACACCTGGGAGATAAGTTGCAGGATTTAGTGCACTGCATCTCTTTATGGTGATTTTTACAGGGGCCATTAGTGCTAATTCCCACCTTGTAAACCGTGCTGATGAGACATGTCTGGTTTGGGCAGAGTTCAGTAAGGCTGATACTGCATGAGGTGTATGGATGGTCAGGTTGTGTCCCAACACTACATCTTCACTTTTACTCACTAGCAAGGCTATCGCTGCAACACTTCACAAGCATGTGGGGAGAGACCGTGCTACGGTGTCCAACTGTGCACTGTAGTAAGCTACCGGCCTGCAGGCATCACCATGTCTCTGGGTTAGGACACCTGCTGCACACCCAGCACTTTCCGTACCGTACAACTCAAAAGGTTTCCCATAATCTGGCATGCCTAATGCAGGTGCCTGTGATAGGCATTGTTTAAGTCTCTCAAATGCCAGTTCGGACTCATCTGTGTGAGAGATCCGATCTGGTTTGTTCGAGGAGATCATTTCCTGTAAAGGTAAAGCCAGTATGGAGAACCCTGGGATCCAGTTTCGGCAGTACCCACACATTCCAAGGAAAGTGCGGATCTGCTGCTGGGTTTGTGGCAGAGTCATGTCGCAAATCGCCTGTATTCTATCAGCGGTGAGGTTTCTCAGTCCTTGTGTCAATCAATGTCCCAATATTTTACCTTGGTCTGGCACAACTGTAACTTATCCTTTGAAACCTTGTGTCCCGTATTAGAAAGGTGAAACAGAAACTGTTTCGTGTCTTTCAAAGACGACTCGAGTGAATCTGAACACAGCAGTAAGTCATCTACATACTGTATTAATACTGATCCGCTCTCAGGTTGAAAGGATTGTAAACAGTCATGCAAAGCCTGGGAGAAAATACTTGGGCTGTCAATGAAACCTTGGAGTAGGCGAGTCCAGGTGTACTGTACTCCCCTGTATGTAAATGCAAACAAATATTGGCTGTCAGGGTGCAGAGGGACCGAAAAGAAAGCAGAACAGAGGTCAATGACAGTGAAAAATTTCGCAGTAGGGGGAATTTGCATGAGGATGACAGCTGGATTTGGCAATACGGGAATTGGCTCTCAACTATCTTGTTTATCCCCCTATGATCCTGCACTAGCCTGTAACCCCTCCCCTCACTCTTTTTCACAGGGAAGATGGGACTATTGGCAGTGCTGGACATCCTAACTAGGATGCCCTGTTGTAGCAAGCGCTCTATGACTGGGTACACTCCTAATTCCACCTCTGGCTTCAGAGGATACTGTGGGATTTTTGGAGCTATCCTACCATCTTTTACTTGCACTACTACAGGAGCTACATTTGCCATCAATCCAGTGTCTTGTCCATCTTTGGTCCAGAGGGATTCCGGTATCTGGGAGATCATTTCCTCTACCTTGGATAGACACCTGTCTATAACAGCAGAGTGTGACATTAACCTTTGTGGGGTGTCTAACATATCCTGCACTTCCTGAACGTGATTCTCGGGTATATCTAAGAAGACACCCTCAGGAGTACAATATATGACACACCTCATCTTACACAATAAATCTCTCCCAAGTAGATTAGTCAGAGCTGATGCAGCTAGCAAAAAGGAGTGCTTGGTCTGCAAAGCCCCTATCGTAATCTCCGCTGGTCTACTTAAAGGGTAGTGCTGCACTACTCCTGTTACCCCCATTACTGAAATTGTTTTACCCGTTGTTTTCATACCTACTGTTGAATTTAACACTGACCTGGCCGCCCCTGTATCTACAAGGAAAGGTAGTGATCTACCAGCTACATCAACTGTAACCTCAGGTTCATTTCCAAGGCTAGCAATCAACTTCACTGACTGCAAACTACAGGTGTGGCCTAACCCCTATTGTATGTTGTGACCCTCCCGCAGCGCGCTGGCAGCTACAATATGTGAGGGGGTAGCTGAGAATTTCCAGATGTCTGCCAGACCCTCCTAGGTGGGTACCTCCTTGTTTCTCCTGCGTGTGGCTCATAATTCCTCCTGTGCGATCCCTGATCCCAATTACGTGTGTTATACTATGAGTCATGTTCTGGTCTAGGGGGTCGATATACGTTGCTTTTATAATTACAGTTCCGTGCGTAATGTCCTTCCCTCTGGCAATTATAACATTTTACTACATACGACTTACCATCAGGGGTCTGGGGTTTTGGCTGATGTGGCTTCGTTGTCAGGGCTTTGATACTTACGGTCATCAGCTTATCCCCCTGTGACTCCCTGTGCTTAATGATGTTCCGATCGTGCTCAATAGCGGACTCTCTTAATGCAGCCACCGAAATACATCTCCAGCTTGGTTAAGTGGTTTGTACTCTTGTTCTCAACGTTTCTTTCAAGCCGTCCATTAATACGGACACAGCTACCTCTCTATGATGTACATTTTCCTTAATGTCCTCGACCCCAGTGTATCTAGCCATTTCCTGCAGTGCTCGATGGAAATATTCAGAAGCAGTTTCACCTTTTTTTTGTCTTATGGAAAAGATTTTATTCCACTTGACAACAGTAGGGAAATATACTCCTAACTGCAGATTGATCTGTCGTACATTCTCCCGAGTGTACTCATCAGTGAGAGGTACTTCTGCGTCTAATTTACAATCAGCAATGAATTTCACAGGGTCAATATTGGAGGGCAAACATGCCCGTAGCACTGTCCGCCAATCTTTGTTTGTGGGTTCGGTGGCGTTACCTAATTCTCTAATAAACCTCTGACATGCGGCTAGATCCTTTCTGGGATCGGGAAATTCAGACATAATTGTCCTCAATTCTGTCCGGGACCAAGGACAATGCATAGCAATGTTCCTGACGGGAGTGATTCCCTGAGCGTCAGTCTTCCCATTGAGGACTGCGATCACCCTGACAGGATTTAGTTCAATTACATCATTCTGGGTTGCTTCTACAATGTGAGGTGCAATTGTCTCTGCATAATGTACTGTACCGTACTTACCTGTGGACACGACCTCACCTGTCCCTCCGCTAGGGGCCTTTGCTACTGTTCTTACTGGTTGGGCCGTGCCCACTTGTGTGTCTTGTATGGTGGCTGCCAGAGAGAGTGCCGATATCGTGCTGGGCTCATCTTCTTGGTCGCAGTCCTGAGGGAAGTTTAAGATGGGATACAACTTGCACGGGTTAGCATTAATACATTTATCAAGTTCACTCTTATCATATATTAGTACGCCATTGTCTGTAGCCACTTTCTCCCCTGTAATATACAGTGGTGGTGGTGCAGTTGCAATCAGTTTCCTGCTAGGGTTGGAACCAGCTGCGTGAGCTAGTTCCCTTTGCATATCACTCTCTCATTGCCATAAATGTAAACAATTTGAGTGTCTGATCCTTTCTTTTCGGGATTTTAACAGACATATCCTAATCCTTAAATTCTGCAACACCTCTGGATTAAAACTGCCTACCTTAGGGAATGGTTCCCTATCTTCCGCAGTCATACGTTCCCATTCATTGCATAAAACCTCTGCGTGTGATCCATATTTCTCACACATTATGTACCTCGCCGACCCCTTGGGCCGCGGAATATCAACCTGAACCCTGGTTGATCGTCCCTTACATGAGCAACTGGCTCCCATCTTTTGCAGGTATTGCCTTCTCAGCTAATTCCTACAAAAAAACAAAATACTCAATATATGGCAACAGTGAAAGTTCAACGAGTGCTCTCACCCACTCACGCCCACGTTGGCCAATACACCTAAATACTGTCGTCAGCGCCGGTACGTACCCAACCTAGGGCCCCTGTGTAACCTCTATTTACTGGAAATGTGTGGGAGTGACTTACCCTTCCCAGTAAATATTGGTCATTGGAGATTTCCTGAGTGACCAGCGAAACTCCCTTAAAACAAAAAAAATTGTTACACAAATCACGTTGCGTATGCTACACCTAGCACTTATGATCCCGCGATTTTACGCAAAGCTCGTAAAAGGGTATCACGTTGAGCTAAATTTTGCACCCATGAACGCACGGTCCAATCGCCCAGCGTATAGGTAACTGTTAATTATCCTACTTGCGACCAATGGAATAGTTTTTCAGGCTGCGAAACCTCAGCCGCAGCGTAACTGAACGGGCCTATATGGGTTCTACGCCAACCACCTGGGCTGCGCTCTCTACACAAAAACCTTGCTGACCTTTTAGGCCGCGGTATTCAGAGCTTCGCTTGACTTTGTCAGCGGTTTTCTGACTTCGCTGACCTCTTGGTCTGCTGTTCTACTACTTTGCTCCTTTGTACCTTAATCAATGTTAACGTGAGCAAGCCACTCTCACGCCACCAAGTGTCCACTCACCTGGTGTGGTCTCCTATGTGATCCCTAATTCCCTGGGTCCACAAAACCTTTATTGTTTGCATACTCACGCTCGTTCACTCATATACACTTTGGTTTTTTTCTGTACAGAAAATTAACTTTCATTCAGATAAAACAGCCTTAGTTCCAGAGGTAATACAGTAAACAAGGTTTTTAAACTAAATATTGGAAACTGATCAATTTGTACTATTATCGCGTGGCTACTGTCTCGCGCCTAAACTAAAACAATGCTATTGTGTGATTTGTATTTAGCGGGCGTACTTTTACGCACGTTGCGTGAACACGCCACGTGTGTATGCCTTTACGTTGCGTACGCAGTCCCGTACGCAGTCCCGTACTCTGTCCGAGACACGTGTACAAAGGCCGTACGTCCGCAGTACTACAAATCCCACACTTCTATAAATGTAAGCGATATTTAACTATAATCACTTACTTAACACAACACACAGTTTCTACTGTATAAACCTTTACAACTAGGCCAGGCTGCGTGTGCATCTTACGCTTACTTCCTTAACTATTAACTCTATATTTTAACTAAATAGCAACAAATTTTCTCAGTACAGGTCAAAAAATTAATCTAGTAATCAATGCTTACGGCAATAATACGAGCAGATATGCAAAGTACAAAATACAGGTGTATGCGTGTGTTGCATGCGCATTTGGCGCCAAACAGAAATTTCACAGATTTTAAAAATAGCTTTGCGTTCTTTCTTTACGGATCCCTCCAGCATCCCTACAAACCATGCAGGGCAGACGCTTATCTAATCAGCACTTGTGTTTCCACCGACCAAGAGAAGGCTTACAGGGGATACCTTTCTGCCCTTTGCTGATAAAGTCTGCTTAAACCTGCTAGGCTGCGGGTATGAGGAAAAACCGGACGATGCCCCCAATTGATAATGTCAATATTACCTTTCAACACAAAGCTATACCTTTAAACACACCTTTACTATGGAGCTGCTGCGGTCGCTAGCTCACGCTACGTACTTCGTACGCTATTTGCGCACAGAGTCCCGTACCGTGTACGCACTTAGCATACAAACGCCGCACTGTGGGTACAAAGCACACGCAGTGCGTTCGCACCCAATTAATACACCTTAAAACCTTATACAGTTATACAATGCAATGATATGATTACACTTTAAACCTTATGCAGCAAAGCTCTGCAATGATGTTACACCTTAAACCTTATGCAGCAAAGCACTGCAATGATGTTACACCTTAAACCTTATGCAGCAAAGCACTGCAATGATGTTACACCTTAAACCTTAAGTAGCGCTGACGGTATAAAGTACCCGCAGTGCGTACACCTTACAATACTTATAAACCTTATACAGTTAAATACGCTTTAAACCCTTGCAGGAAAGTGAGGACACAACACTGGTTTGTAGTTGAAACCACAGGGTTCTAAGGCCACCGTGGATTATTTCAAAAGGTAACACCGTACAAATTATACACTACAGGCTAACAAAATAAATCTACAACAGAGTAAATGGCTACAGTCAATGTACATATGTGTGAATATTCGCAAGCGCTTCCCGGTTCCGGTCCTCCGCTAATCAGGTTGAAAGCGTTAAGAGTCTGTGATAGTGACCTGGCCTGCAGCTCGCTCTTTATTCAGTAGATCAAGACATAATACAATAGACACTGTATGCTCTTCTTCCATTGGTTAGGGGGTGGGACATGTCCTGTGCACCGGGGACCATTGGCCAGTTCAAGAAGTGGGCGATGGCTAGGACTTGAGATGTGGTTTCTGTTGTTTACATCTGTTCCCGCCCCGTGATCAGTTAAACCCATCACATTAATCATAAATCTGGTATTATTAATAACTTAATGAGGTAAATTTTAATAATGCTCTTATTCCCACCAGATTAATGTTTACGTGTCTCTGAACAATATGATCCCAGACATGATATGGTTATCTATTTCAATCTTCAAGATCTACATATATCCACATATTCATATATATATATATATATATATATATATATATACGTACACACATACTCCTGCTATTACAATTTGTTAGGAATTATATATTTATTCATTTATATATATATATATATATATATATATATATATATGAACACCTATATTTCCATGGGTTTTAGACTAGGAATGTTAATATATTAAATTTCTATCTGTCTGGTCTTGTTGTGGTTAGCTATTGTTTCTGATCTTCCAAACAGCCTTGGCTTCTGGGCATTGTCACCCTGTTTGTCCCTTCCTTTCAGGTGAGACAATGACAAACTCAGCACTCATTGTTCTAAATAGAAACCTGGCCATCTTAGTAAACAAAGGTGTTTGCCCTCTACATAGAATCTCAAAGCTTAGTGTAAATAAAGCCATTGTATTCTAGTCTCTGGGAGATTTAATTTATGTGTGACTGATTTTCATTCTCTTTCCCTCCACATACATAACATACAGTAAACACAGTTCATATCTATATTCCACTTCTGCATCTAACTATCCTCAGGAACATGCGATCTTCCTCAAACCAACACCAGAATGTTTCCCTTAAAATACCCTACAGCTGGATACCAAACATCACCTTATAGCCTTAGTCTGTCCCCTCTTATCCTGCAAAGGTGAATCCCTTTGTTCTGGAATCATTTAAACTGTTGATACTTGCTGATGTGGTACAAGGGAGCTATATCTAAAATGTACACTATTTGGGTTAAATATGTAATGTTCTAATAACCCTCTATTCGTTCACAAACTCTACCGTAAATGCGCATACCACGCGCTAAGGCGCATGGCCGTGGGGAGCTACTTTACGCAAATTGCGGATATGCGCCCCCTCACGGCGGAATAAGTGCACGAGCAGCGGGCATGTGTGTGGGGTTAGTACATGGGGTATGCATTACAATATTTTTCGACTTTGACATGTCCTTTGTGCGGGGGTTCTGGCTGTGTCGGCAGTTCAGGGTGCCAGTGGTGTCCTCTGTGGGGGGTGCCAGCGGTGTCGGCAGTGCGGTGGTGCCACTGGTGTCCTTTGTACGAGGGAGTTGGCAGTGTGGGCTACCTCAGTGCAGGAATGCCAACATTGTCGGCAATGTGGATGTGCCGGAGGTGTCCTCAGTGCAGGAGTGCCGGCAGTGTCCTCAGTGCAGGGGTGCCGACAGTGTCATCACTGCAGGGGTGATGGCAGTGTCGGCAGTGCGGGTGCCCCAGTGGTGTCTTTAGTGCAGGGCTGCTGACGGTGTCCTCACTGCAGGGGTGCCGGCAGTGCCGGAAGTGTGGGTGTCCCTGTGGTGTCCTATGTGCGGGGATTCTGGCTGTGTCACAAGTGCGGAGGTGCAAGTGGTCTCCTCTGTGGGGGGTTGCCAGTGGTGATGGCAGTGCGAGTGTGCCACTGATGTCCTCTGTACTGGGGAGTCAGCAATGTGGCCTGAATCCTCTGTGTGGAGGTGATGGCAGTGCTGGGGTAATGGCTGTGTCAGCAGTGCAGGAGTGCCTCCGGTTTCCTCCGTGCATGGGTTCAGGCAGTGTCAGCAAAGTGGGAGTGCCGGAGGTGTCCTCAGTGCAGGAGTGCCAGCAGTGTCCTCAGTGCAGGAGTGCCGGCAGTGTCAGCAGTGCAGGCAGTTTGGGGGTACCGGAGATGTGAGTGTCAGCAGTGCGAGCGGCGGTGTTGGTAGTTTGGGCGGCAGCGCTAGTAGCATGGTGGGGGCATCCATCTTGCCCCATTGTAGCCTATGGGGACACGCTGATTGTCTGAGAGCCGTGACAGACGTCTCTCTCAGCCAATCAGCGGTCATCCCATTAAATAAAATGGAGCTGGCGCCCTAGCCAAAACCTCAGGATCCCAGTGTCTCAATTTGGGATCCGGTGCAGGCTGGGATATCCGAGCTGTGGCTCATCTCTAACATAAGGTATTAAGTGCTTCAAATGGCCTTTGGGTGGGCAATTATTTCAGCTGGAGATCTGTTTGGCAGGTTTTGGATACCTATGGTGGCACATAGTGGACCAAACCTAACTGCCTGGAGTGTCACGTCATTTGTGTATGTGTGCGTACAGTACAATATATATACTTTTTGCCACATATAAATGCATGTTCCCTATAAAAGTGACCAAAGAAAATATACATCCTACTGACTACCTGTCCCCTCTCCTACTCAGCAGTATCAAGGTCTTGCCCTCAAAAAGTCTGGCTCTGAATCTCCGCCACTGATCTGTCTCTTGTAATATCAGCCCCTGT